>NC_045426.1:38372506-38997506 GCF_902635505.1 Sarcophilus harrisii | reverse complement strand
AAGAGGCAAGGACCATTCTTTCTTTGCAAATGAACTTCCTTTGCCAGGAGGGGAAAACTGAATACAATGAACTGTGCAGCAGTCTGTAGAAGCTAGCTTAGTATTGCTAAGCTAAAACATCTCTATGAATTGAAAGGACTAATTATTTACTCATTGATAATTTATATGTATAAAACATCAAAATCTTCCAAGCAACTCATTGTCATTAAATTGACACAATGCAAACTCTTGGAAGGCAGGGTATTTCTTTTAGGCCTTTCTATCCTCAGGTCTTAACATGGTACCTATTTATCATTAATGACCTATCAAGACAAAGTTATAAAATAGTAACTATCATAATAACTATCATTCCTGTTTTATGAATAAGGAAAATTAGAATCAACATATTGATTTTGGTCTTATTTGATCAATATCAGAGTGATAAATTGAACATGACTCCAAGACCAAAAGTATGGAACTGTATGCATTACAACTCTGTGTCTCACCTGGTTCATTCAACACATATAAGTTGTTTACTTGCTATGGATAAGGATTAGTACTAGGTGCTCATATGTTATCATTTAGCAGTTTGTGCTATAGAATAATTATATAATGCATTTTTCTTCTTTGCTTTGGGGAACACTTGTAAAGAATTTTGGGAAAATAATGGTGATGACATCCACTTTGGATTCTTTGGCTATAGTTCTCTTACAAATTCCTACAAGATCAGGATTATAGGATTGTTTTTAAACAAATTCTTCATTAGCAAACCTCAAACTGAGGGACAACTACTGAATGAGGAGATCAAGGTATCTAGAAAACTAGCAGTTACTCATCATTGAAAATTCCATGCCACGATGAATTGTCTCAGGTGATTTGATACTTTTGCTCCAAAGGGTAAATAATAAATGGTTTGAACTAGGTGTCTTTGTGAGGGATTAATTTGAGGTTTTCAATTTATGAAAATCTTTCCCCTCCATAATATGGTGAATATAATAGGGAATTATTCGTTTGTTGAATTTTTTTTTAGTGTGAGATATCAGCATTTGGAGCTTATACATTCTTGTATGGTGTTGTATGGTGGTATCGCAAAAGCCATATGCATTTGGATAGCCGATATGGCTTTTCTTTAAAGTCACTTAAGAGCTTATTAGGTTGAAAAGCCTCAGCCATAAGAGCATTCAAATTTAAGCATTAGAAAGAGGCAAAATAATCCCCTAGCCACGAAGTATAACTGCTCCCTGTCTGCTTCATTTTCTCTTTTGTCTTAATCCCCTTCTGCTATATTATTTAACATGCATCTTGGCTTCCTTCCCAAATCTCAGTCACCATTATTTTCATCATATGTTGCATAGGAGCTTGCGTGGACTCCTCCAAATATGTCCTCTTCTAGAATCTGCTAAAGGTAGCAAAGCTCAAAAGGATCCTTAGAAAGACTCAATGCTTATGCACAGTCTCACCCCATCAATTTCTAAAAATAAAAAACAAACAAAAATATTAGATCTGACTTCCCCAGTTGAGAAATATTTCAGTATTTATTAATAACCAAATGAACAAAAACCATATGATCATCTCAATAGATGCAGAAAAAGCATTTGATAAAATCCAAAATCCATTCCTATTAAAAACACTTGAGAGTATAGGAATAAATGGACTTTTCCTTAAAATAATCAGCAGCATCTATTTAAAACCATCAGTAAGCATCATATGTAATGGAGACAAACTGCAACCATTCCCAATAAGATCTGGAGTGAAACAAGGTTGCCCACTATCACTGTTACTATTTAATATTGTATTAGAAACGGTAGCTATAGCAATAAGAGCTGAGAAAGAGATTAAAGGAATAAGAATAGGCAATGAGGAAACCAAATTATCACTCTTTGCCGATGACATGATGGTATACTTAGAGAACCCCAGAGATTCTGCTAAAAAGTTATTAGAAATAATCCACAACTTTAGCAAAGTTGCTGGTTATAAAATAAACCCACATAAGTCATCAGCATTCTTATATATCACTAACAAAATCCAACAGTCAGAGTTACAAAGAGAAATTCCATTTAAAGTAACTACTGATAATATAAAATATTTAGGAATCTATTTGCCAAGGGAAAATCGGAAACTTTATGAGCAAAATTACAGACCACTTTTCACACAAATTAAGTCTGATATAACCAATTGGAAAAATATTAAATGCTCTTGGATAGGGTGAGCAAATATAATAAAGATGTCAATATTACCTAAACTAATCTATTTATTTAGCGCTATACCAATCATAGTCCCAAAAAACTATTTTAATGACCTAGAAAAAATAACAACAAAGTTCATATGGAAAAACAAAAGGTGAAGAATTTCAAGGGAATTAATGAAAAAAAAATCAAATGAAGGTGGCTTAGCTGTACCAGATCTAAAATTATATTATAGAGCAGCAGTTACCAAAACTATTTGGTATTGGCTAAGGAATAGATTAGTTGATCAGTGGAATAGATTAGGTTCAAGGGATAAAACAGTCAACAAATATAGCAACCTAGTCTTTGACAAACCCAAAGATCCCAGCTTTTGGGATAAGAACTTACTGTTTGATAAAAATTGCTGGGAAAATTGGAAACTAATATGGCAGAAACTAGGCATTGATCCATACTTAACGCCGTACACCAAGATAAGGTCAAAATGAGTTCATGACCTAGGCATAAAGAATAAAATTATTAATAAATTAGAGGAACATAGGATAGTTTACCTCTCAGACCTGTGGAAGGGGAAGGTCTTTATGACCAAAGCAGAACTAGAGATCATTACTGATCACAAAATAGAAAATTTCGATTATACCAAACTGAAAAGTTTTTGTACAAACAAAACTAATGCAGACAAGTTTAGAAGGGAAGCAATAAACTGGGAAAATATTTTTACAGTCAAAGGTTCTGATAAAGGCCTCATTTCCAAAATATATAGAGAATTAACTCTAATTTATAAAAATCAAGCCATTCTCCAATTGAAAATGGTCAAAGGATATGAACAGACAATTCTCAGATGAAGAAATTGAAACTATTTCTAGTCATATGAAAAGATGCTCCAAGTCATTATTAATCAGAGAAATGCAAATTAAGGCAACTCTAAGATACCACTCACACACCTGTCAGATTGGCTAAGATGACAGGAAAAAAATAACGATGATTGTTGGAGGGATGCTGGGAAAACTGGGACATTGATGCATTGTTGGTGGAGTTGTGAACGAATCCAACCATTTTGGAGAGTAGTTTGGAACTATGCTCAAAAAGTTATCAAACTGTGCATACCCTTTGATACAGCAGTGTTACTACTGGGATTATATCCCAAAGAGATTATAAAGAAGGGAAAGGGACCTGTATGTGCACGAATGTTTGTGGCAGTCCGTTTTGTAGTGGCTAAAAACTGGAAACTGAATGGATGTCCATCAGTTGGAGAATGGCTGAATAAATTGTGGTATATGAAAATTATAGAATATTACTGTTCTGTAAGAAATGACCAACAGGATAATTTCAGAAAGGCCTGGACAGACTTACACGAACTGATGCTGAGTGAAATGAGCAGGACCAGGAGATCATTATATACTTCAACAACAATACTATATGATGACCAGTTCTGATGGACCAGGCCATCCTCAGCAACGAGATCAATTGAACTAGCTATGCCCAGAAAAAGAACTCTGGGAGATGACTAAAAACCATTACATTAAATTCCCAATCCCTATATTTATGCACACCTGCATTTTTGATTTCCTTCACAAGCTAATTGTACAATAATTCAGAGTCTGATTCTTTTTCTACAGCAAAATAACGTTTTGGTCAGGTATACTTATTGTGTATCTAATTTATATTTTAATATATTTAACATCTACTGGTTATCCTGCCATTTAGGGGAGGGGGTGGGGGGGTAAGAGGTGAAAAATTGGAACAAGAGGTTTGGCAATTGTTAATGCTGTAAAGTTACCCATGTATATATCCTGTAAATAAAAGGCTATTAAATAAAAAAAAAGAGAAATATTTCAGTATTTATAAAGTTAAATGTGGCCTTTATAAAGTTAAATGTGATTTTGCCAAACTCCTTTCTGTTTATCATACCTTATATGTCTTAAGTCAATGTGCTCTTAGTAAAATTATTTAAGTATCTTTGATTCAATTGAATATGCATTTGTTATTATAAGTTGTAGTAACATAATGGTAGTGAAGGGATCCCAAAACTTTCTCTTTCTCTTTCTTTACCAAAAAGCATTTCCCCAACTAATTAGAAGAGCTGCATACTTTTCCTCTAAATTGGAACTTCAAAGACTATACCTATTTAATAGATTTTGCTTTATGTGATCAAAAATAAGTAATCATGATGGTTATAAAAACTTTTTTATTTGTTAGGTCAAAGTGAGGTCTGTTCCTTGGGGAAAAATTACAATCAAATAGGTAATAACTATTTCAGAAAAAAAAAACATATAATGCTAATAATTGTCATTTAGAAAGCACTTCAAGTCTTATAAAACATTTTTTTTCCTGGCAAAACCCTTTTCTGGTATATGGTAAACATGTTATTTTCCCCATTTTACAAATGAAGAAACAGAGGTTAATAGACATTAAGCTACTTTACTAAAATCATAAAAATCACTTAAGCCAATTAAATGAGTTAATAAGATAACCAAGCAATCCATGAAGGTAGGAAGGGAAAAAACAAAGGAAGAAAAAATGAAAGAAGAGAGAAAAAAAAGGAAGAAATGAAATAAGGAAGGAATAAAGGAAAGGAGGGAGTGAGGGAAGGAAGAAAAGAAGGAAGGAAGGAAAGAAGGAAGGGAGGGAGAAAAGGTATGAGGGAAGAAAGGAGGGGAGGATAAAGGATAAAAAAGTCAAACTCAACTCTGATAAAGAAAAAAGCAAAGTTTATGTCATTTTCTATGTCTCTGCCCAGAAAGAAAATTATATCAATGGAGGTTATAGCCCATCATTTTTCATGAAAATCTTCCTACTTACTTAGAGTTAATGCTTGCCTATATTCCGTCAAAAGACCTTTCTGGGAGAATATAACCCAATTAGGATGTTTTCAAAATGCAAGAACAAACCCCACTCCTAACACCTCATGAACATTTTACGATTTACATTAATTAGACAAATTGGGTGGTTTTCTAAAGGGAACATTAATCTGGCTCATCCTTGAAGTGAATAGAGTAATTAAGATTAAGGGTATTGTCAGAATGGAAAAGGAACTCTCCCAGCACTGAATTACATCTCTGTTTTTGATTAACCTTCATCCCAACAGGTTTTATAAACAAAGAAAAGAGAATGTGTGTTTTCCATCCTTGGCTAATTTTGGCCCTCTATAGGGACTTCCATTGTATGGTTTGATCAGTGGGTCAGAGTTTCTACAATGGGGAAGTTCTTTCATTATTATTTGAAATTCAGCCACTGTGAATTAAATCAACATATCATTTTTTTTATATTGGTCATTACATTCACATAACATATGAAGAAGCACATTTACTTGCCTTCCCCAAGGTTCCTATTTTTTGCCCTTTAAGAAGGGAAGATTAACAAATAGAATACCACTGAAATTTTGGAAGGAAGTGGGATGTAATGAAATACTTCCATTTAGGATCTGCAGTAGAGTAGATGGAAGAGGATAAAAAGATAATTGGTATATAAGTCCTAATTAAGTGCAAATACCACCTCAGACAAAGCTTAGTAACTGTGATCCTGGGCATGTCCTTTTATTTTTCTCTGCCTCAGTTTCTCTGTCTATAAAATGAGTGTGTTGGACTTCTTGGTCACCAAGGTTTTTGCAACTCTAAGTCTATGCTTGCATAATCTATGGTTGGAATTCCCCCTGTGTTATTTATTCATTGTATGGTATTTGCCAGTTCAATCTCTGGGCCTGTTTCCTCAATAATAAAATAAAATAAAAATTGGCATAGAAAACTTCTAAAATTTCTCCTATCTCCAGATCTTTGATTTCATAATCTTTTTAAGGTCATTTTCCTGAAACGAAGCCATTTCCTAAGCATTCATAGATATCAAAATTGTACCTTTGATAAACATGGCTTCCTTATATGTATAGCATGCTCTTGTTGACTAAAGAGAACAAATTGGCTTACTAAGGGCATCTTTTCATTTCTTCCAAATTCCATGGGTGTTTAATTTCATCTTTCAAGAATTCCAAGTGCAGGGCTTTACTCCCTGTAGGGGCTTAATAAATATTTGTTGATTGAATAGCACATATGCAAGTAAGAAAGTATTTAGGTGCCACCTGGTGGACATTTCTTGAATATTTGTCACACTCATTATAAAGGACTTAGAGATAATTTCACAAATCTCATTTGGATCATTCAAAATAAAGTCCCGGCCCATTAACTTAATTAAGTATTGTTAGGCGCCATGGTGGGAATGACCCATCCTAAGCAATAATTTTTCTGTTACAAAGTGGAGCTTTTTCTTAAGTATAAATTGAGTTCTTTTTCCAATAAATATTTATAACAAACTAGAGACAATATATAGATTTATGAGCTTCAAAATCTAAAATTAACTTCTCAATTGAATCTATACAGATACTAGAACACATATCAACCACTTGTTAAAATTAAGTGAAATGTCCCTAAATTAAAGTCCCCTTCAGCCAGATTGTGTATTTGGCACTCCAACATTTGTTCTGAACCCAAATGTCACCAGGATATCAGTTAATTATAATTAATATTTTACCATATTTTCTTTTTCCTTCATCTTTCTAAGTTTAAATGTTAAAACTCTACCTTTTTCCAGCACTGAAACCAGTTAGGATTATAGTGACATCTGAATACAAATCCAGAAGTATGGAATGATGATGATGATTATCATGATAATGATCAACAAGCTTATGTTATTGCTTAATTGTCATCAGTGGACCATTTTGCCAAATGCACTGTGATAGCATACGCTTCAAACAATTAGGGAAAGAAGGAACCTCATAACCTGATGGAGGAAATTTTGATAATTATTAAATTTGGATAATTTTGTTCAAAAGTTTCTATTATCTATTGTCACAGTCACATTAGTTTTGATTGGATCGGTACCCAATGTAATGGATTTGTTGCTGTTTATGCATTCAGTCATGCCTGATGCTTCATCACCACCCCATATTTCTGGATTTTTTCAATCCTCCATTATTCCTTGAATTCTGTCCAAACTCATATTCATCCCTTGCAGAAGCACATATGGAAGTATGCAATCTATTTTCAAAAGAGCTAGTTCTCCCTGAAAACCTTCATACACCCCTGAAAACTTGCATCTTTGGTATAAACATTTGACCAACCCAAATGTCACCTATGTAGCACATGCATCAACCACACTTTGATAAAACCCTCTTGGCAGCCAATTCAACCAGGTTGCAAGTAAGTGATAGGTCTCAAACTAGTCACTGAGTTAAAGGGGTGTATACTCCAAGTATGTGAAAACTTCTCCCATTACAATGGAAAGACAGGAACAATTTATTTCAAAAGCCATGAAGGCAGCTGAACAGCCCTTAGAGCTTGGTCAGACATCAGAAGCTCTCAGGTCTTTCACTGCATCCTGGCCCATTGTCAGACGTCTTGATTTTGTCCTTCCACTAGACTTTGAGGATTTTGGAAGACTGTGGTTGAGAGACTGATACAACTTTGCTTTACTCAAATACAATTCACATGACCATCATGTCATTACACCAATTTTGCAATGCCAGTGGTCCTCTGAAAATGTAGGATAAATATCTATCCATCTCATCCTCTGTTGCTGCCTTTTTATTTTTGTCTTCAAACTTTGTCCAAATTAGGATCTTTTCCAGTGAGTCTTATCTTCTCATTGTGTGGCCAAAGTATTTAAGCTTCAGCTTTAATATTTAACCTTCCAGGAAACAGTGTGAATTAATTTCTTTAAGTATTGACTTTTAAGTTTTGTGAGCCTCTTGCTGTACAAGGAATTCTCAAAAGTTTTTTGCCAGTCATTTAGAAGTATATATAGACAGAGGGCTCTGATGTGAGTTGAACATGAAATTTCAATATCTTTTTTATAAAAAAATGATATAATGAAGGGATGAGAGAAGAATGTAAGGAAAGATATAAGTAGAGCGGTGCAAATTATCTGCCATAAAAAAGAGGCAAGAAAAAGCCTTTACAATGCAGCAGAAGAGGAGGAAGAGAGGAGGAATGAGTGAAACCTTACTCTCCTCAGGATTGGCTCAAAGAGGAAATAACATACATACTTGATATTGGCATAGAAATTTATCTTACACTGCAAAAAAAATAAGAGGGGATTGGGATATGGGAAAGGAGAGGGTGATAAAAAAGAGGGCATATCAGGGGAGGGAATAGTAAGTATCAAAACACTTTAGAAGAGGGACAGGATGCATGCAAAGAAAGAGAATAAAGGGGGGAGAATACAGTTAGCAATAATAATTGTAAAAAATAATTTCAAAGCAAGTTTCTTTGATAAGGCTTCATTTCTGAAACATAGAGGCAACTGAGTCAAATTTATAAAAAGTAAGAGCCATGCCCCAATTAATAAATGATCAAAAGATGATCTGTGTCCAAAGGACATTCATGCATATTCTTTAACCTAACAACACCACTGCTAGGGCAGGAATAACAAAAAGAGATTCAAAAGAAATGAAAATGACTTATATTTACAAATAATATTCATAGCAGCTCTTTTCTTAGGGCTAAATTATTGGAAATTGAGGGAATGCCCATTAATTGGGGAATGACTCAATGAGCTTTAATATGTATTTTTGATGGGATATTATTGTTCTATGAAAATGAGCAGGACTCTCTCGGGGGAAAAAAACAATGACAACAACAACAACCTGTAAAGTCCTCCATGAACTCAAGCAAAGTGAAATATATTATATACAAAGCCATAGCAATGTTCTAGGATGACTAATTGTAAAGGACTTTGCTATTCTTAGTAGTACAATCATCCACTTACCACGAAAAATCCTATTCATACTCAGGGAAGGAATTGATTGATTCTGAATATAGATTGAAACATTCTCTATTTTTTTCTCTATCTCTTTATTTTTAACTTAATTTTTCTTGAGAGTTTTTATTTTAATTAGGGTGGGAGATCTATGCTTTCTTTTACAACTTGACTTTTATGGAAATGCTTTGTGTAACTTCACATGTGTTTTCTTAATTATGTATGGGGATAAGGAGAGAAGCTAGAACTCAAAAACTGAAAACAAATGTAAAACAAATTGTTTTGAATGTAACTTAGGAAAGATAAATGTCAAAATAAAAAAGGCTCTACTGGTCAAAAGACATATTATGGTGGCACATTTGAAAATATATATTTAATATAATACAATTTATAACTTAATGAAAAAGATATTTAAAATCATAAATCACTTTTGAAGATGTAAAGAAATTATAATCCTTTTGAAGAGACAAATTAGAAAAAAAAAGTTTTTGTCAGCACCACAATTCTAATTTATTAATCCTGAGGCACTCAATTTAACTTTTAGATCAATTCTCACAGCCATATATTGCTACTGTAAGAACTATGGTTTTGATTATAAGGACTTTTGCCAGCAGGGTGATGTTTCTTCTGTGATTTTTTAGTATGCTGTGCAGATCTGCCATACTTTTCATTTCAAAGAGCAAGCCTTGAGCCCAAAAGTACAAAATCTCACACTGCTTCCATTGTTTCTCCCTCTATTTGCCAGGAAGTAATGGAACCAGTTGTCATACTTGAAGTTTTTTTTTTTTTTAATTTACATATAAAGCTTCAAGTTAGCTTTTACTTTCTACTCGTTCAAAGGACTTGTTAGTTCTTTTCTTTCTACTATCAGAAAGTGTCTGCCATCAGAGTAGTATCATCTAAATATCTGAGTACTTTTATTTCTCCCTAGGGAGTTTTGTAATAGCACTGCAACATATAACATGATTGCCATCATTGTTGGCTTTATGGACCCTTTCGGTTTGAGGATTCAGTGATAAACATTTAGAATATTATGCAAAGATCATATAAGAAAGCTCAAAATGGATAGACAAGAAAAGATATCAATCAGACTTTACCCTGAAACAGACCAGTTTGGGAATAATGAATTCTTGAAGGTCTCCTGTGAGAAAAAGTCCATGAGATCCTGAAATAACCCAACACTCCCCATTCCCAAGAAAGCAGCAACAAGACTAGTACTTTCCTTCACTCCAGAAATATACAGAACACTAGTAACATAAAATCCGAAGTCAGTTATTGAACTAAAAGAATAAGCCACAAAGAATATCATTATAACAAGCTATTAGGGAGCCAAGGTAGTGGAGTAAGCAATGAATTACTGTAACTCTCCAATATTCACTTCTGGAAAACCATAAAATAGACACATCCTAAAGTGGTGGAACCATCAAGAATATAAGGTGAAATAATCTGTTAGCCCAGAAAACTTGGAGGATCAGCAAGAGAAGTGTGGCTTACTGGATAACAGAGGTAAGACCCATATAAGGAAGCTTCCTAGCAAGCAGCAATCCCAACCTCAGAAAACCAGCAGGATATCCTGAGTCCCAATGTGGTGGAAGGGTGAATGCTAACACAAAGATCCCCCCACATGCCTCGGTAGAGCCAGAGTAGCTGGAGGAATCTGTCTCTGGGAAACACCATGGGGTTTGGTATAGCTTTGGCCAAAGAGGCTTGCTCCGGCAGTCAGATTCCCATGTGCTTCTGGAAGACACTTAGGTAGGCTGGTATCTCCCAGAGATCAGACCACTGCTTTCATCAACATAATACACATACAAGGACACATACATAGATACATACATAGCTATAGATGTATTTGCTGTTATATTTATATAGAGATCTCTTTATAGAGAAATCACCTCTCTCAATATGTTTATTTATTCACTATATATACATGTTGAGCAAGATGACATTCTTATAGATGTACATATATATCTATTGAAAGTTATCTGTATCTATATTGATATCTAAATCTATCAATATATCTGTAGATATAACTCTTATTTCTCTGTTTCTCTATCTATGCCTCCCCAAATATGTGAATTTTCCATGGAGTTGGCTAAAGCTGGCACTGTGAAGCACTTAAGAGTTTGGTCAGCCATCAAAGATGTCAAAGACATCTACTGAATCCCAGATTGTTGTCAGGCTTGACTTTTGCCTTGCTACTTTCATTGACTCAAAACAAAAGCTTGAGCCTGACAACTATGTAAAAAATAGGATTCACTTAAATACAATTTACATTCAACTCAAGACATTATCACATAATCTCATGGGTTATCTTTAAAAATGAAAGACAAACAAAAAGCATCCCAGAAAAGAAAATATGATCCTTAAAATCAAGAACTGTTTTGATTTTGTCTGCCTCTATTACTAAATTAAATGCATTAAACCTATGATGTATATAATAGTCATTGAGCAAATTTCTGAAAACCTCTGTTATCCATTCCCCCTGGATATGAAGTGGGGCTGAAGACTATCACAATTGCCCTGTTTCTTTTTATTTATTCTGTTTTCTTTTCCTGCCTCCTTTTCTTCCCTCTGCTCTATATTCTTTTCCTGAGTTGCTTACTTTTTTATGTAGCTGTAACCTATATGTCTACATCTCAGCTTCCAGTATTCTCTCTTTGAATCACATTGTAGCAGTCTTTTCATATTTCCTTCTATACCCCATAATATCCATTTTCTGGCATCATACAATTCCATTGTATTAATACACCGCCTTATTCAGTCAGATTCCAATTGTTGAACATAAAGAGTATTCTAAGTTTTCATTTTTACAGAGAGAGCAGCTATGAATATGTTTATAAAGATAGATCTTTTTTTTATTTTTTATGATTGATTGTAAGAGTTTACAATCTTAGTGATAAGTTGAATATAATGGTCTCTTATTTGACTCATTTAATATTATCATTCTAATCTCCAAAATATTTTATCTATATTTTTAAATTTCTCTCCACTACAAAGCCCAAATTTACTCATGCTATCTCATGGTCACATAAGGTACTTCTCCCACCATAGCCACTACATTAAATATTCCATTACAGAGATTAAAGTAGCCTCTTCTATGTTTCACATTTACAAAAATATTTGACCTGGAGATTTCCATCTGCCCTTTTTTCAAAAAAAGATTAAAATACAAAATATGCCTCCTAGACCTGTATTCTATTGACTTCATTTACTGATTAATCAATCCTCATGAACAATTGTTAATGTGTTTGAGTGGAATATAATATTTCATTTGAACTAAATGCAATAGTGAAATTTGTTTTTTCATGAGCATTATGTTCTTCCCAAAATCCCTCCCCTATTCAAAAATCATCAGTGTCACCATATTACCAAAACAATAGCATACAAACTTGTGCAATGTCTGTCAGTCAAAGCTTTTCACAATATTACTCCCTTGTATCTTTCCTGTTTTATTTCATCCAATTGCTCCTATTCACTAATTCAATATTTTAACTAGATTTTTGACTGATTTTCAAGTTCCACACTCTATTACTGACCTCTAGTCACCAACAAACAAGATCTTCTAATAATGAAATTCAATATTTCTCCTCTACTCCTGAAATTACTCCAACACTCCATGAAGATATACCTCTTCAGTGTGATTTCTTCCTGATCTCTCAAGTTCTCCTGACAATTCATTCATTTTGTCTTTCTGCTGCTAGAAACACAGAAAACAATTTATAAATATTTGTGAAATCATGAAGAATTGAATTAACTGCCTATGTGCCACAGGACCAAAATATTGGACTTGCAGGGGCTGTATACAACATATTTTCAAGGTATATAAAATGAGACAGTAAAATAATAATGGGATAGTATGTGGTTTTTCCATTATACAGTTGATCTCACTCAACACTGAACATACTAAATTCTATCTTATCCCAATGTCACTAGTTTTTCTTGTTTCTTCAAAGAATTCTCCTCTCTTTTCCCAAGATTGTTTCAAATGCAACAAAATATTACTGTCCATTCTCAATCGTTATTTCTTTTCTGCCTTTTCCAACATATGTAGATTTTTTCTCTTTATCCTTTATCTTTTTATTTATCTACAAGCATTGAGTGATTATCAGATTTATTATTATTATCAGATTATCAGAGCAGAAGGTTCATTTTTTGAACTTGGAATCAAGAATCTTTGAGTTCTAATCATAACTTAGACATTGACTAGCTGGATAACCCTAGGTAAATAAACTACTTCTCTTTAGTCAAATTTGCCTCTGTTATAAAAATGATGTTCATAATAACAATAATATGTACCATATAGGGTTATTGTGAGGATCAAGTGAAATAATACATGTAAAGATCTTTGTTAACCGAAAAGTGCTATACAGGATTTACCACATGTCTTAGTATACTTTTAAGCCTTAACTCCAACTGCACTCAGACTTTGACATAGATGGTATAAACACTACTTATTACCATTAATATTGTCATTATTATTAGCAATATTAATAGGTTTGGAGATGTTGTTATATAAGCTAATCCAAGTTGTTTAGTAGTGTCATGGGCAGCCTGAGAAGGTCTTCAGGCAAACATTAGGTGAATACTTGTGGAATGTTACAGTGGGGATTCTTTGAGGGTATAATTTAAACTAGCTTTGCTCTGAGGTAATTTCTTGCTCTGCCATTCTATGAATAAGCTTTTACCTTCTTCATAGAAAAGGTCCATCCCAGCACTCAATCTATGTTCCTACAATCTAAAGTGAATGGCACTTGATTAACTTTTAATCCTAATACAATACAAGGTTAAATTACAGAATCTCAGTCAACCTCATTTTTTTCCTCAGGAAACCAAAGCTTTCAAAAGCACAATGAATTCTTCATGATTACTCACTCCATGGACATTTATTAAATGCTTACTCTATGCCAAACACTGTGCAAAGGAGATACAGAGAAAAAAAAAAACTAAATAGACTCTGCCCTCTAGAAGCATATGTTCTGTGATGGCGTTAGAGGGAAAACTGTTCATAGATAAATAATTATGAAGTATGTGACACACATACACAAATTTGTTGAGCAATGGGAATGAGATGGAAGTCAGTAAAAGTTTCACATAGGAGGCTAAGTCTAAAAAGAAAAAAAAGATTCCGAGAGATGGAGGTCAGAAAGAAGTCTATTATTCTAAGAGTAAGGGATAGCCAGAATAAAGGCTTGGGGATGGAATGTTATGTATGAAAAACTTCAATGTTTGCAGTGCAATGGCTCTACAGTGGATGGTGCACTAATAGGAAAATTAGAAAATGAGCATGAGAGACATGAAGACCATGTGGCAACTGGGCTCTATTATAGTTTTTTGAGCAGAGAAATGACATGGTTAGGCCTGGCTGTAGTTTGGGAAAAACCTTTTTAGTAGCCATGTGGACAATGGACTGGAATGGGAAAAAAAATGGGGCACACAGACCAGTTAGGAGATTGCTGGGTCCTGGAAAGAGGAGACTAGGACCCAAACTAGCCTTGAATGTCAGCTAGTTGGGGAAATGAAGCAAGTTCCTACACAGGATTATTGATTAGAGGTTCCATATTCTAGAAAGGTACTGTTCCTGCCTATGAATGCTTATAAATAGAGCCATATATGTATCCATCTATCAGATGTCTTCCTTTATACAAAAGAGAAAATAGTGCCATCTCTCTACCCTTTTTGGTTTAAAACTTTATCATTTTATAACATACATTTCTGGTTTATTCTAATTACATAATTATCACTATTTTGTGTATCATTTTCATTGTTCAGCTTATATCATTTTGCATGAATGCACATATGTTTTTACATGCTTCTCTACAGTCTTCAAATTTTAATTATTTATACAATAATAATATTTGATTACTTTTATATTGTATTTTTTTTAGTCATCCACCATAGAAAGGTATAAAAATAATGTATTTTAAGAAAATGTTCTCTTGCAAGTACTGTTCTCTTCTAAATGATACCCTGGTAGCTATCCCATATTTTTAATTCATACAACAACAAATCAAACTTTGGAAACTCTTTTTCCAGCTGCTGTGAGAGGGTATCTTGAAATAGAAGTGCTGGGTATGTATGATGATTCTGACGTTCCCTTGAAATGACAGCATGACAGGCATTCTGATTTTAGGGTTTCACTTTTGAAAGTATAAGACACAAAGCATTTAGAAAATGAAGAACATTTACGAAGTTAAGGTCAAAAGAAAATATCACATCCACAAAAGGAAAGTATAGGATAGCTGCCAAGGGAAACTATAAATGGATAAGAGACAGGCCTGAGCGATGCTAACCTGGAACATTGTCTCCTCAATTAGTGTGCCAGGTTCTGTCCTCTCTGCAGGTGTAATAAGGAAAGTGTCTCTTACAGTCTTCACATAGTTGTCACCTAATGTCTTCACATATACACCTGGGAAAACATATCAAGATCTCCTGAAAAGACACATATGGCATCCTGCTGATCACTGACCAGCTCATTTAATTTTTGATGACTTTTTCCTTGCCAGTGGCTGGTTACACAACATTCTTCTATCTTTAAATATACTTTGGAGGCAAGATGCATATTTTTCCCTCTGGGTAAAAGAGAAAAGAAAAATGAGATATAAAAATGAAGCTTGCTTTAAATACTCACAGAGCTTCCTTTGTCCCACATATGTAGATTAATAAATTCATAGTGATAGAGAGGAAATCAAACTTGTATGAGTATCAGGAAACCTAACTTGGAATCTAAGCTCTGTGACTAGAATCAATGTAGGGTCTTAGGCAAATAAGTTGAGTTTTATCAGCCACTATTCCCTCATTTGAAAAGTGAGGTTGTCAAACTAGGTGTGTTTTCAGATCCTTCCTAAGTCCAGAGCTATGTTTCTATTCATGCAACCAAGTAATACATTTATTAAATGCCTCCTGTGTACCTGGTACACAGGTATCAGGGACATCTAGGCTTTCTAGATGCAAAGGAAAAATGAAACAATCCTGACTTCCGTGAGTTTGTATTATATTGTGATTGACAACATCCATACATATGCAAAATATACACACATGTTCAACTTGAATATAACATATACCAAAATCAAAACTGCAGGCAGGGTGTACTAGCCATTGGAGAATTTGAAGAAAAACCTATCAGGCATTAAGCATCTTTAAAGTTCATACTGTGTAACTGGCATTTTATGCTGCTCTTTATAAAAGAAACATATAAGACAATTGCTTTTCTCAGGAAGATAATAGTCCAATTACAATTTTACAGACTATTTGTATCCATTGAGTTGGGATTTGAAGGGAACTAGGAATTCTTTAAACCAGGAGACTTGGATTTCAGTCCTATTTCTTCTATCCAGCTTTCTGACCATGGGAAAATAATGTAATCTTCCTGAGTTTAAGCTTTCTCAATTTACAAAGTCAAAATGATTTAGTTCAGGCACTAAAAACAAAGAGGATATTTGAGGCAAAAAAATGCAGAAACCTGGCTAGAACTATGGGGCTAGCTTCAAAACTTTTATCGACCCTCATTCAAGCATTCACCAAAACTGAAACTAAAGGGATTATCTATTATGGCTCTATGGGGTTGATAAGAGATGAGATTTTGTGGTGGTATGAAACACAGACCATGGAAAGATAGATGGAAAAGAGAGGAGAGACTCAATAAGGAGAAGATGCATTCCTTGTTGGTAGACCATGTAATAGTGGTACCCAGAGAGTAATAGTGATCTTTTTTACCCATTTGCTGTGCAGACAAGCACTGAATGCATCTTTATTCAGTCCCCTATCAACCAAGATAGATGACTCTCCTAGGGAACTTTACAGTGAAAATGGGGGGTGTACTTTGAAAGGATGTCATGTACAAGAAGGATTGGACTTGTTTTACTTTTCCCAGGGGATAGAACTAGGGACAATGGGAAAATATTGCAAACAACAAAAGTATACATGATATAAAGTGAAACTTCTTTACAATTAACACTACTTGGGACAGCTACATGAGGCAGTGGATAAAACACCAGCACTAAAGTCAGAAGGACCTGAGTTTAAATCTAGCTTCAGATAATTAACACTTTCTAACTATATGACACTAAAGAATTACTTCACCAAACAAACAAACAGAATTGGAGCTACTCAAAAGTGACACAGGAGGCTAACTTTTGTAGTATGTTGTAGAGGTGATTCTTGGTTTCTGTGGGATAACTTAGATCACATCCATAGTTCCTGTCCATGCTGAGAGTACATAAAATAAAAATACAAAGCCAAGATTTCCAAAACTAATTTCTAGATTGAATTTTTCATCTCTAGGTTGTAGTTTAGATCTTTTCTTTATTGACTTTCATGATATTATTTATACATCCTCCTTTGCATTCTGAGGCTTTGGTCTGGCACATCCTTCTAAACCCATCTGGATAAACATATTTTGAGGCAAAGGTGAAAAGGAATGTGAAAAATTAAGTTGGAACTTGTTTCTCCATAAAGGGATCATTTTGAGAGGTTTGCATGTTTGCACTGAGTTAGACATTGTCCCCGCTGTACCATATGCCTAATAAGACTTGATATCTGTTGAATTCATGTGGTCATTATTAAGTGTTTTCCCTTATAATCCATATGCCCCATAGACCTCATTAAATACTTCCCTCTCTCAAGAAACATCACACATTCCTATGAATATTTTTATTAGATAGATAAATATTCAAATTGGGGGAAAGGCAGCTTCAAGGTATTAATGTCAAATGCATGGCAGATTTAGACTGTGAGTTTTCTATCCTCAACAGATTTGGCAAGCAGACAGAACTGACAAGACAGACAAGGTGGGATATATTTTCATCCCTTCCATTAGGAGGCTCAATAATCCTGGTTCTTACATAAAGCATTCTGGGTTCCAGTGAATGGTCATTCCCAAATTAAGCATTTGTCACATTAAGTCCTTACTTCCAAGACCAGTGTCAAGCTGTTTCTGTTTCTGTATTCACTGATTGTTTTTGGGCAACAAACCACCACAAAGGAACTAAGTCATTCAATTACTCATCAAGCATTTATTAAGATCTTATCATGTACTTTCTACTATGCGAAGCACTGGGGATAAATATATATATATATATATATATATATATATATATATATATATATATATGAAAACAGCATAAACAAGCAAAAAGAAGCCTTGCTCTCAAGAAAGTGACATTCCAATTGAAGAGGTGCCATATAAATATCCAAGTATATAAATATTCTATACAAAATTTATGAAGAGCATCTGAAAGGGGAAACCATTAGCAGCTAGAAGTAGTGAGAAATCATCAGTGGCATTTGATCTGCATTTTTAAGGAAACAAAGAAGCTAAAAGATGAATGCCAAAGGGAAAGCATTGAGTGTGGAAGTGAGTAAGAGGGAAGGAGTAGAAAAAAAACATAATATGAACAAATTGAAAAGCTAAACAGAATCTGTTATAAGCAAACTTGATAGGGAGCCAATGAGGCAGTATAAAGGTGTGAAGACATTCATTTTGAATGGTCAAATTTTTTCTTTAAAAAATCATTTCAGTGATTGAGTAAATCTCCCCACTGGTGTGGAGAGATACTTGAGTCACAGAAACTAACTAGTAAGGTAAATAAGCATTTAAACTCATGAATGGCAAACAAATACTGGGTATATCAAATTCAACTGAATTCAATGAATATTTATTAGTCATTCGCCATGTGCCAAGTGCCGTATGTTAGACAGTGGAGACACAAAGACAAGTGTGTGTGTGTGTGTGTGTGTGTGTGTATAAAACATCATACAAAGAAAAATTTCAAGTGAGAAAAAATGACACTGAATATTTAGGAAAGATATATGATGTGGTACCTGAGCTATATAATTAGGAACTTTAATGATTCTAGGAGCCATGGATGAAGAGGGATATTTGGAACTATTTGTGCAAAGGTACAGAGATGAGGAGGAAGGATTGTCATTTCTAGAAAAGAGATAGTAGCTCACTGTATTAAAATACAAAAAGCAGGAAGGGAAACAATTTGTTAAGGCAGGAAACATAGTTGTGAGCCAGATAAGAAGGGTTTTTAAATGCCAGGCAACAAGTTAACATTTTATATTAAGGCATTAGGGAGCTATTGAAGATTTTTGAGTTCCAGAGTTAGATGGACAGATCTGGATGTATCACTTTGACAATTCTGTGAAAAATGAAAAATGAAACTTAAAGCTGTAAAAGGAGAGAAGTGGGTTGTGCAATTAGCAAGCTATTAGAAAAGTAAAAACAAATGATTGTAAGAGATTCACATCATGTAGAGCCCATATAGGTGGAAACAATTCAAAAAGAATTATCTTTAAATTCAAATATGAGAATTATACTCTCATGATAAAATGGTGAATACTGAATAAAATTAAGACAATTAACTAGGAGAAGCTATTACTATAATATTTCTTAATGTTCAGAATCTAGGGTTGAATTTAACTAAAGTTTTCTTCTTACTGTTTTTGCAGAGAATGTCTATTGTAATCCTCTTCTTGTCTTTCCCCAAATTTGGTTTTCATCAAAGAAGAAAGAATAAAAGGATTTAGGCTGGCAGGGATTTTGTATATCACCTAGTCCATTTTTAGAAAAAAAAAATACAGATGATGAAATTAAGGTGCAGAGAGAGAAAATAACTTTTCTAAAGTTCTACAATAATTACTGTCAAAACAGAGACTCAAAGGAAATCCATACTTCCAAGTATAGCATTCTTTGTATGTGACCCAAGAAAGAATCAATATATAATCTGAGTTATAATAAAAGTAAGAGTTATACCCTATTTTACTATGGACTTAACATATGATTTCACTTAACATTTATTTGAATAAATATAACAAAGTAATGTGTGTGTGTGTGTGTGTATGTGTGTAGAAGAAAGGAAAGACATTTAGATTCTCATCCCACCTGTACCACTTAATATAGCTGTTTGACCATAGACAAATTACTTCCTTCTCTGTCTCTCTGAACTTCAGTTTTCTCATCTGTAAAATACAAATAATAAATAATTGCTTTATTTATTGCATTTTTTACCTACAAAGAATTGATCTCCAACTCAGAAAAACAATAATTCCACACCTTCCTTTTACACATAATGGTTTGTAATCCTGGGCTACTCAAGATACAAGAGAATTTTCTTGAACAAAGTAAGAAAGAAAGTACACATAACATTGATAGAAAAAGTTCCTATCTTCAAATTTCTTAGCACCAATAAAACCATAGATTTAGTTCCCTATCTCTATTCCATTGCATTTTTATTGCTATCATTTGTTTTTACTTTCACTTTATTTTTAATATATGCCTATCTCTTCCACATCCAATGAATGAACTATTTTAAAAATAGAGGTGGAAAGACAATTCAGGAAAAAAATCATATATCAACCAAGTCTGACAGTATAAACAGTAATACATATCCATAGTCCCTCACTACTTCAGAGATGATAGAGCTGTGTTATTTATCTCTTTTTTAGGGCCAAACTTGGTCATTATAATTTAACAGCATTCCATTTGAATTTGTTATTCTTGTTCTGTCAATTTACATTACATACTGTATCCTTGAATCTGATTATGTCACTTTGCAGCAAGACCTGTTTATGTTCTGATGCTTCCATGATTTTTCCTAGTCATTGTTTCATATGATATAGTAGTGATCCATCATGCTAATGCATATTAAGTCCTCCAAATATTGCCCTAATCAAGGGATATCTACTTTGTTTCTAATACATCAATGCAAACTATGCTACAGTTTTTGTTTTTATGGAACTCCATGTTCTGTACAATTAATACAATGCAGAACTTGGAATACAATGTAGAAATTGGAATACAGATAACCTGAATTCAAATTTGACCTCAAGCAATTATTAGTTCCATTATTCTGGGCAAGTCAAATAATTTTGTCTGTCTTAGTTTTCTCAGTTGTGAATCTAGAATCATAATATGACAAGTAAATGAAGTAATTATAAATCATTTAACATAATTCTTGACATTTGGTACTAAATAAATCCTTCTTCCCTTTCCTTCCCTTGTTAGAATGTAAGTTCCTTAAGAGCAGGAGACTTAACTCTCTGCTTTTGTATTTATATACAGGGCTTGGTTTTTAGTTAGTGGGTAAAATGCATTTTTAAATCATGGATTTATTGGCTCCTACCACCACTGCATAAATAGATCTTGTACTTATAACAAATAAATGTATTTAAGAAAAACAAGTGTCCACATTTACCAAGCTAGACCTTATGTGGCTGACTCCACATTTATATCCCCATAATTTTCTACTGAGTCATGTCAGAGAGCAATCATTACTTCAATCTCTAGAAGTAATAATTAGTCATTTCATTGATAAGAAATTTGGGTTCTTTTCATAATGTTTCTTTTTATTTGATCTCACCATTTTTCTGCTTATTCTATTCATTTCACTCTATCAATTCATACAAGCATTTCCAAATTTCTCTAATTATTCATATGTTACTTTTTAAAAATTAATAATAGTGCATTGTGATCATATATATAATTACTTATTCATCCTTTAATGATTGAATTTTATTCAGTGATTTATTTTCATCATACATCTTTGTCAGTATGATCCTATAAATGATTTTATACATAATGTTTCCATGTACAAGGCCTTTTTTTCTGATTTTACAATTATGTACTGTCTTCTTCATAATGTCTGTCATATGATGCCCAAAATATATGCTATAAAGCATTATATAAATGAGTTAATTTAAAAAGAATTATTTTGTTGGTTTTGTTGGAGTCAAAAGCCCCCTTCCACATGCTTTAATTTAGGTCTCTACAAACTATTTTAGAAAACCATAACTTCATAATCTAAACAATTCCCTTCTGCCAAATGCACCTTGAACAAAGTGAAATGGTAAAATAAAGTTATCTATAACAAAAAAAAAAGAAGTTAATTTTCTTCAGTCCATTCTACTAAGTGTTATGTGTTCAGTCTGGCTCTGGTGCAAGTTTAAAGAGTCATGGGTCTTGACACATAAAGAAAGAGCAAATCAATATTGACAAGAGAGTAGAAAATTCTAAAATTCCATACACTATTGAATGATAGAATTTCAGGAGAAAAGTGTACACAGCATTCCACAGCATTTTTCCCCAGATCACTTTTTATTGTAAAGATGCTATTCTGGTCATTCTTTTATAGAATGACTTTAAGGTCTTTTTTCTCAATTTATAATCTGTTCAATTCAATTCAAGTAGCAAGTTAATGTACTGTCGATTTATACATACTAGGAGAATTAGAAATACTCTAGTCCAAGCTCTCTCATTTTTAAGGTAAAGAAAACTAGGGAAAAAAAGACAAGTTTCATTAATTCAGCAAATATTTTCTGCATTATGTAATGTGATAGATAAAGGATACATAAGTTAAACAGTTACCAATATTGTCATTATCATCCTCCTCCTCTTCCTCCTCCTCCTTCTCATCATTATGCTATCTATTATCTCTCTTCACTGAACTTTGGATATGTTATCTCACTTAATTATCTCAATGACCTGTGATGTAGGTAGTAATAATAATTCAAATTTTCACAGCACTATAAGGTGCTTTCCTCAGAGTTCTGTGGAATAGGTATGTCAATTCTTATTTTCCTCATTTGGGAGATTAGGAATCAAACTCAGAGGAATTATAACTTGCCCCATGTCTCACAACTTAGAAAGTCAGAGTTGAAAAATAGTTTTTAAAGATTCTTGTTTATTTAATTCCCCACAAGTAATTACTGATGGAATATTCCAAAGTCTAGTAGTATTCCATAACATTCATATACCACTATTTACTCAGCCATTCTCTAATTGATGGGCATCCATTCAATTTCCAATTTCTAGCCATTACAAAAAGAGCTGCCACAGACATTTTTGCACATACAGGTCCCTTTCCCTTCTTTAAGATCTCTTTGGGATATAAACGCAGGAGTAACACTGCTGGATCAAAGGGTTTGCACAGTTTGATAACTTTCTGGGCATAGTTCCAAATTGCTCTCCATAATGGCTGGATGTATTCACAATTCCACCAACAATTGTATCAGTGTCCCAGTTTTCCCATATCCCCTCCAGAATTCAGCATTATCTTTTCCTGTCATCCTAGCCAATCTGACAGGTGTATAGTAGTATCTCAGAGTTTTCTTTGCCTTTCTCTGACTAATAATGACTTGGAGTACATTTTCATATGTCTAGAAATAGTTTCAATTTCTTTATCTGAAAATTATCTGTTTATATCTTTTGGCCATTTATCAATTGGAGAATGACTTGATTTCTTATAAATTAGGGTCAATTCTCTATATTGGAAATGTGGCCTTTATCAGAACCTTTGACTGTAAAAATCTTTTCCCAGTTTATTGTTTCCCTTCTAATCATGTCTGCATTAGTTTTATTTGTACAAAAGCTTTTTAATTTGATATAACAAAATTTTTCTATTTTATGATCAATAATGATGTCTAGTTCTTCTTTTGTCAAAAAATGCCTTCCTCATCCACAGGTCTGAGAGATAAACTATCCTATGTTCTTCTAATATATTTATAATCTCATTCTTTTTTTTGGAGCATAATGATTTATTAAGCAATATATTCTCATTCTCCAAATAACCAGGGCAAGATTCCTTTAGATTAGGCCTGGACCTTGATACATGAGGAGACAGATTTTTCTGCATTAAAATGATGAAATAAGTCCAATTAATTAAAAGGAAACAATATAACAAGGAAAACATGTAACATTAATTTCTAATGGATGAAAGATTAGAAACTTTCCAAATTGAAAGGGAAAGAGTGGACAGGTGCAATTCTCTGAAATCAGAAAAAAAGATGGCCCACTCCCCCAAGTATCTACAAACAATTACAGGAACATGGAAACATAACTAACTGATCACTATGGGGCAAATTTTCAGATGGCTTGATTTAAATGTATAATTGTGAGAAAATTTCTTCCATCAATCTTTGGATTTAACTGAGTTTCTGGTCAGTATAACCTATGTCCTTAGTTAAGAGAAGCAGCAAGCTGTGGTGATACAGGTTCCTAAAACTACACAGAGCTAAATTTTTAAAAAATACAATAAAGATTTCTCTCAATTCTCACGATTGAATAAAATCTTCTCACAAGACAGAAGTTGGACTAGATCTCTATACTGAATAGAAAGGGAAGTGAGTTAACTCAAGAATTGAGTCACAAGATGGTGTGAATATGGTTCATTTAATTTCTATTTGCTTTCCTAATCCCCTTAATTTCCTCAACTGCTTGGGATTTATGAATTTTTGGATAGAGTATTTAGAAAGCCATTAGAAGTCTTTCAGATCATATGAGCAACAAAATGAAGGACTAGACATTTTCTTTGATTCCCATGACTGCTCAAATCTCTCTCTCTCTCTCTCATTCTCTCTCTCTCTCTCTCTCTCTCTTTTTTTTTAATCTGCCAGTCACATTCCATTGTATATGGTCATTTCAATTATTTTTTATTTTATATTGTATATATACAGGTATTGTATATATTGTATATATACAGGACCTGTACTATTATTTAATAAACTGTACATAGTACTGTACTATTTACTGTACTATAAACTGTAAATAGTACAAACATTCATGCACATACAGGTCCTGTATATATACAATATACATTGTACAATATACATTGTATATATACAGGTTTATATATATATAAAAGGTATATGCATCGAATGTTTGTGGCAGCCCTTTTTGTAGTGGCTAAAAACTGGAAACTGAATGGATGTCCATCAGTTGGACAATGGCTGAATAAATTGTGGTATATGAATATTATGGAATATTACTGTTCTGTAAGAAATGACCAACAGGATGATTTCAGAAAGGCCTGGAGGGACTTACATGAACTGATGCTGAGTGAAATGAGCAGGACCAGTAGATCATTATATACTTCAACAACAATACTATATGATGACCAGTTCTGATGGACCAGGCCATCCTCAGCAACGAGACCAACCAAATCATTTCCAATGGAGCAGTAATGAACTGAACCAGCTATGCCCAGAAAAAGAACTCTGGGAGATGACTAAAAACCATTGATTTGAATTCCCAATCCCTATATTTATGCCCACATGCATTTTTGATTTCCTTCACAAGCTAATTGTACAATATTTCAGAGTCTGATTCTTTTTGTACAGCAAAATAACGTTTTGGTCATGTATACTTATTGTGTTTCTAATTTATATTTTAATGTACTTAACATCTACTGGTCATCCTGCCATCTGGGGGAGGGGGTGGGGGGTAAGAGGTGAAAAAATGGAGCAAGAGGTTTGGCAATTGTTAATGCTGTAAAGTTACCCATGCATATATCCTGTAAATAAAAGGCTATTAAATAATTTTTTTTTAAAAAAAAGGTATATGCATGGGTAATTTTTCAGCATTGACCCTTGCAAAACCTTCTGTTCTAACTTTTCCCATCCTTCCCCCTACTCCCTCCCCCAGATGGCAGGTAGACCAATAAATGATAAGTTTGTTAAAATATGTGTTAAATACAATATATATATATACAAATCCATGCAGTTATTTTGTTGCACAAGAAGAATTGGATTTTGAAATAATGTAAAATTGACCTGAGAAGGAAATCAAAAATGCAAGTGGATAAAAACAGAGGAATTAAAAATGCTATGTAGTGGTTAGCACTCATTTTCCAGAGTTCTTTCACTGGGTATAGCTGGATCTATTCATTATTGGCCAAATGGAACTGATTAATATTATTTTCATGGAAGAAGATGCTCAGCTTAGCTGGGTAGTTTATTCTTGGCTGCATTCTGAGTTCTTTTGCCTTTCAAAATGTCAGATTTCAGGCCCTTCTATCCTTTAATGTAGAAGCAGCTAGATCCTGATTGATTCTTATTGTGGCTTCTCAGTATTTGAACTATTTTTTTTTTATTTTTTTTCTGGCTGCTTGTAATATTTTTCCTTAGTCTGATAGTTCTGAAATTTAGCCACAAAATTCCTGGGAGTTTTTATTTTGGGGTCTCTTTCAGTAGTTTTTGGATTAATTCTTTCAATGCCTATTTTACCTTCTGATTCTATTACATCTGAGCAGTTTCCTTTGATGACTTCCTGTTAAATAGTGACTAGGCTCTTTTTTTCATCATAATTTTCATGAAGCCCAATGATCCTCAGATTATCTCTCCTAGATCTATTTTCCAGATCTGTTATTTTTCCAAGTACATATTTAACATTTTTTTTCCATTTTTTTATTTTGCTTGACAGATTCTTGATGTCTCAATGAATCATTCATTCCTATTTGTGCAATTCTGATTTTTAATGAGTTATTTTCTTCATTAGCTTTTTAAACTTCTTTTTGTATATGTCCAAGTGAGTTTTTAAATAAGTTATTTTGCTGTATGGAATTTTGTTTCCATTTCACTATTTTTTTTTCTTTTACTGAGTTACTTTCTTTTTCCTATTCACAAGTTCTATTTCCCTGGGAGTACATTACCTTTTCCCAATTCACATTTCAGGAAGTTATTTTCTTTTTCCACTTTATCAAATTTTTCTTTTAATGAGTGTTATGTCTTTTCCATACTCTCTTGTGGAGCTTCTCTTTACTTTCCCCATTTTTTTCTAGCTCTCTTTTAAGATCTTTTATAATTTCTTCTAGGAGAGCCTTGTGTGAAGGGGACCAGGATACATCCCCCTTTGGGATTTTGTCTGGAGACTATTAGTCTCCTTGCAGTTGGAAACCTTCTCTCTTTCTGTATAGAAGCTATCTATAGTTAGAGTTCTCTTGGCTTTTTTACTCATTTTTTTAAAGATCTTAGGCTCTGCCTTCAGGGCAAGGAGGTTACCAGTTTCTTCTACAGAACAGGGATAGATAGGTAATACAGTAGCTGTCCTGCAAACAGACTGCAAAGAATGGCAGAGCTGTGGAAATGCAATTGCCCTGGGCAGAGCCCAGTAGCAGAAGTTTCACTGCCCCAGGCAGAGGCACGCCCCTCAACGTGCAGAATTGTCACTGCCCCGGGGCAGAGCCCCATACTGCAGGCTGGCTGTACAGCTGCACTGTGGTCTGTGCTGAGTCACTCCCAGTGCTGGGTGTGTGTGACCAGGTCCTGTTAAATTCTGGCATTTTGGGGGGTACACTCTTCTTTGGTGTTTGTGTAACTTATCTGCTGATCTTCTGCTTTGCAACCAAAGCAGAGCAGCTAACCTGTGGTAGAGTTCTCCCTGCAAATTCTCCAACTGCAGAGATGGCACTCCCCCACCCCCAACGCTTTCACCTCCCCCTGTCCACTCAGTGTGCTAGCCTCCGTGTTCTACCTCCCTACCTGTACTTACCTCCTCCCACCAGATCAGGACAAATCTTTTCTAGCGATCTTCCAGATTATCTTTGGCTGGTAATTTGTTGTACTCCCAATATTCATGGACTTTACCAGTTTAGCACTATTTCTGAGGCTGAATTTGGTAATTAGTAGTGAGGGTAAAAAGGGAGCTTAGAGTGAAGCGTGTATCCTCTCCGCCATTTTGTCCCCACCCCCACATAAAGCACTTTTTAGATAGATTGAAGGCATCCTGATTTAGTGGGGTGGAAAATATACTAGTATTTTGATACTTTTTTGGCTTTTATTGACACTAATAAAGTCAATACTACTTCCAATGAGGTATCGTTTCCTCAAGTCCTATTCTAAACCAAAGAGGATTACCTAATATGCTCAGAGTCACTTTCTAAAACTCTTGTCATTCAACAGAAAGCAATAGAATATGGAGATTATCTATAGACTATCTCTCTCTCTGGATAAATAATCAAGTCTCACCTCCTTTTTTCATTTATTAGTTAATGTCATTCATGACATCCTCTATATCATTTTTCCCACTATTATTCTTCACTGGAACTCTCCAGCTTCTCTTTCAGTATTGTTCTCTTCTATTAAGATGTAAATTCTTGAAGAAGAGGGATTATTTTTATTTTTTATTTATATATTTAGTTTTATTTGTATCACAGTGCAAAACACACTGTTGTAACATAGAATTATTTCTTTGTTTTGCTTGACATGGCATAAATTACCTCTCTGAATTCTCATAGCAAAAGTTGGAGATAGATGCTCTTATTGCAACTATTTTATAAATGAGAAAACTGAAACACTGAAACACAAAAAAAGTACTCATCCACATAGTAAGTATCAGATGACATAATATTTAAACATTACCTATCTTTCTAAGCTCCACTTCCACATTACTTTAAAAGTACAAGTTGCAGAGCATTTACTGACATACATGGACAATAAGAATTTTTTTCATTGGAATTTTACTGTACAAGCAAAAATTTCATAGATCTAATAAAATTTGGCAGGGAAAGAGTGAGACAGAAAGAGAAAGAGGCACAAAAGAAAAAAATGTCAACAGTTTATATAATAGGCCAAAATTTGAATAGTGATATAATAAATTAAAGGTATAAAATTAAAGTTAAGGTACAGAAACTTCAAGAAAGGAATCTACTTCAGCTCCCAAGTCACAAATATGTCACAGTCATCAAAGAATTAAAGGTGCTGGTAGTAAACCAAATTGAAAAAGAGACATATGGGTTAGGCAGTACTTGACTTAGAACTATTATGAAGACAGAGTGGCATAAGGGAAAGAGTTCTCAGACCTCTTTAAGAGAATTATAGTTTAGGATCCTATATGATCTGGTTGATTAGTCCAGTCCTCCCTTCCTGTTTGTTTGTACATTGAATGATTGTGTTCTTTTTTTTTTTTTCTGAATTTGTGACAGGCTTGCTGTCACAAAGAACATTCCAAGTCACATTCAAAAAGATTTTAGCAGAAACTACAAATTCTGTGCTTCATCTAGATATCATCTTTACTGAAATATGTTTTAGTCAAAAGAAAAGTATAAACTCTCTGATTCAGCTAAAAATTCTTTTTTTCTTTCCACACTGAAAGTTTATTATAAAGCTCATCAGAGAAATAACGTCCTCTGTCTTGGATTATCCATAGCTATGTACTAATCCAATCTGAGCTATGATACACACACAAACACACACACACACACACACACACACACACACACACACATTTAGCATTTTCTTGAAGAAAGAAAATCTTTGTAAAACCTAATAAATGATAAAAGCCTCATTTCATATATGGCGAACCCTCAAATTAAGGTTTTCTTAGGTTCAGTCAAGATTTCAATATAAACCAGTTTATCAAAAATCTCTCAGTCCTGTAGAGAATAAACACATTCATCTGCCATACAAGGGATTCAATGTTTACTTTCAACAAAATCGGGAGGGGGGGAGATGCATGTGCTCTTTTTAAACTTATTTAAAAATCTGATCATAATTCAACAATTCATTCATTTTGAGGGATGTATGTGTGCATGTATGCTCTTAATATGTCTTTGGGTAATATAACATTGTGGAAAGTCAGAGACCCCAGTTTTGTGTTCTAACTTGTGTTCTAACTAGGTACATGAAAATTGACAAATCACCCATCTTCTCTGATCATTAATTTCCTCCTATGCAAAATGAGGCTATAACACCAATATTATTTCATGGTGCAGTTATTTAAAAAAGAACTTTTCAATCAGTTAAAAAGTAATAAGAAGAAATCTCATAGAAATGGTAATTGATTGACAGCTTAGATTTATCTCTGATAAATTTGGCCAGTCATCTCATTTGATATATGAAGAAATTAAAACTCACAGAAATCGAATGTGTTTCCAGCTGTACAGTCAATAAGTATTCAGGGATAAAAATTGACCTCTTTTCTTTGTCTAAAAGAAACAAACAAACTACCACAAAACCAAAAGCAACAACAACCAAAAAACAAATAATCAAACCAACAAACCAAACCATACAATACTGTACAGTTCTGGTTTCCAGGTGGGGAAGATTTGGAATCAATTCTTGTTTCTAACTTGCTGGCTGTATGAGTTTAGGTAAATTATTTAACTTAGTTGATCTTCATGAAACATTCTCAGATGATATATTTACAGGGTAGTTGTATTTTTTGCATCATTTAAACAAATTTACTAACTTAAAGTTTCTTATACTGATAACATACCTTCTTTCTCCCAAAAAAACAAAACCTAAAGCACTGTATAAATATGATATAATTTTGAAAATATAGTTAGCTGTATCTATAATATTGTTTAATATTTTATCTTTTTGCCAAGAGCCATAACTATAAATATTTTTACCTGAGGCATAAACATTTGAGGACCTATGGGGGGTGGCAAAATGGCACAAGGGAGTCTGACTTCCAGCACTAATATTCATAGGAAATGTGGGTAAGGAGGGCCCTAGGGAGAAGTGCCATTACAAATGGGTCTTGAGAAGCATGGACTCAAGGGGATCATGCCAGGGGATATCAAGGGCCTTACAGAGCTTCAACATTTTGACATTTAAGATAAGTCTTAGGGACAGTGATTGTCATAAAAAGAAAATTTCCCTTCCTTGGCAAGATAGATGTCAGTGGCATCCCCCTTTTACATTCCAGGCCTGTCTAGATGAATAACTTATCTTTATTGAATGCAACAATAACAAAGAGAAAATAAGTATATTTTATATATAATGTGTATATATATATATATATATGTTTGTATATTTGCAAGTATTTGTGTATGTGAGTGTATGTGAGAAAGAGAGAGAGAGAAAGAAAAAGAGAGAGAGAGAGAGAGAGAGAGAGGTGGGGAGGTGGGGGGAATCCAAAGGGGAATTCCTTCATGGCTTCTATAATTTTGAAGGTTAAGACATGGAACGATTTTGTGGTAGTGACCACAGCAATAAACCACAGGCTATCTTCCCCTCTTTTCAAACTTACCTATATCTCCAATAAACTTATCATATTAACTCATTGCATATATTTTGAAGGCTACTGCCATAAAGTTCCAGGTCAGCATGAGACACATAACTCTTGTCTTAGAGAAAAACCCAGAGAAGATTGGGAAACATCTTTCTTCATCAGATTCCTAAAAGTTGGCTACACCAATTCTTAAATTCTATCATATGTTATAAATGAATTTTATTTTGAAAAATAAAGAAGAATATCAGATGTTATATGTGCCTCCACTTGAGAATCAAATGGATTAAAAGCTGGAAAGGATGGTAAAGACACTTTAGTACAAATTTATCCTGTAAAAATGGAAAGAAGTATCAAAGGAATAAATTTTATCTAGAGAAGCTATATCTATACATTGGTTTTGTTTGTTCAAAATTTTTTGAAATTCACCATAAAAATCATGCATTTTCCCTCATTTGATCCTATTTGTTTTTTAGTACTGAACTCTTCTTTTGTGTTGAACTTATCCGTAGCTCTGATGGTATTTGCTATTTTGTTTTTCCCGTGCCCATCTCATTTGTTTATGATATTCCTTTATGTCTCCATTTTGACCTTATCATTGTACACTATGAGATGTTGGACTGCTGTTCTGCAAAACTTCTTTCCAGTTTTTCCAGAGATTTTTTTTGTCAAATAGTGAGTTTTTGACTCAAAAGTTTGATGTTTGGATTTATGAAATATTAGATTACTTGTTCGGTTAAATCTATATATTATGTACCTAAACTATACCATTAATCAACCTCTCTCATCTTTTAAAAATATTTTCTTAAAATACTCATAAAAATGAAAATGCACAATTTTGAAAGCCAATGACATTTTAGTTTATTTTATCGCCACATTCTTTTTATATCACTGTGTCCCTTTTGCATTCCTTCTTCTCTCAGACAACCATCTCCTGAGACTGATGTCCAATGTGGTATTATCTGTAATTGCTAGAATCCATCAAATGTAGCTCTTTCCCCTCCCCCCAGGAGATTATGACAAAAAAAGCTCATAAGTATTAGTGCAGTTTTGTTCAAAATCTTGCATATTTGACCTTCCTTAGCACTTGGTTTCTATTTCTCAAAATAGCTAATATATTCTTCGTTCTTTATGTACATGATTTATTTTTTGGTACTCTTTAAGCTCCTTGAGATGGGGAATCAGGTCTTACACAGCCCTAGGAAAAATTCCCATAATGACTATAACAGTCTTTGAATGACAAAAAACACTTGAAATTGCTCACAATTGAACAAACTACTAGTACTTAGTTTCATTTATCAATAAGCCATGGTTTGATTTATTTTTGTATCTATCACAATACTACACAACAAAAATGTACAAAAATTGTTCTAGATATTAGAAAAACATGACATTCCAAAATTCCTAAGTTGTTATTAGTAAATTAAATACATTTTCTACACATGACTTTGAAAATGGTTATTCAAATGACTCAAACTCAAATGAGTTGTTAATGGAAATTTTGCAAAAGAGGAAAGGGGGAAAATATCTTTGAATTTGTTATTGTTTTAGGTACCTAGTGTGCTTTAAGTCAATATATAAACTCCTTTGATTTTAAGGTCTTTCATAGTCTGTCATTAAGCTATCCTTTTAGACTTATTTTATTCCCCTGAACACATGCTACATTTCTATTTGTTTTTACCCACATTCCATTTCTCAATTTTTATTTGACCAGTCTGATTCCTATCCTTTGAATACTCTTCTATATGAAATATATGTATATATTTCAATCCCTAAGTACCTTTAATGTTTCTCTCAAAGTCTTTCTCATACATGAAGTTTTCCTAGTATCTTCAGTTATTAATGCCTCATAGTTATTGATCCTTCCCAATAAATAATTTCTTCATGTTTATTTAAAAATTTATGTTTAGTAGGATGTATACATATTTTTCCCCATGTATTCTTAATTTAGTATGGTATTTCCCCCATTAGGAAAAAAAAAAAGATATATTATACTATAATTGTAATTCTATTGGTACAACAAATTCCTTGTGAGACAATTTCCTCAACAAATACAAATTGTAACTCCTCTCCAATTTACCAATTTACCATAGTCACACAGATTATATCCAAGATATGAATGGAATCCAAATCTTAGTGACTCTAAGGGAAGCTCACGGACATTGACTTTTGCCTTCTCACTTCTTCAAATGAATTACATTTTTTATGAATTAAGTGTTTTTCATGGGAAGGAATGAGATCAATAGCTTTATAATTTTCAAATTCTATGAGTTATTGAAAATAATTCCTACCCCCTTTCCATTAGTGGAATTTTCATGGTCTTAAGTATCAAAAGATTTTAATGGAGACTGGAGAACATAGTAATGTCTGGTCCAATCTTGTTAAACAAAGAACCCTATTAATGTTGTCAAAGCTAGTCAAAGATAACAAAATTTTGTTATGTTCAGAATAAATACAATAGAGAAATCGATCAGTTCTTTAAAAGGACTGAAAACAAGAGGGGGCAAAGACATTTCCTCAGGGGTCAAAATTAGCTTTTTCTCTTATCCAATTAATACTCATACGTATATATCTTCAGAGCATTTGGTTTCTAAATCAGTGCATTTAGTAGACAATACCTTTTCTTTTGCATACATCCAACATTAACAAGAAAGTTATGATGAATCTTGAAATTAATCAAAAGGAAAGCTAGGTTTTACATACATACATATTCCAAAGTAAATTAATGATTTCCTTTTATTATAATAAATGTGTCAGGACATTAAAAAGTGGAGGATAATTAAAAGTATAAGAATAAATGCTGTTGAAATGTTGGCCAGTTTTTATTATTTCAATACTGTGCTTAACACAAAATTGGGAATAAGAGTGGGAGATGAGGAAAAGCATTACTGTGAGGAGGTATCAAATAAAGTCCTGAGAAAAGTGAGCCAAATTATAATAACTTGCAAAATGGAATTTGAGCTAAGGAACATGAGCAATGCAATTTTAGATTTAGTGAAAGACAGGAAATGGTATAAATTATGTTTCCAATATAATAGGAGAAAGAAATCCAAAAATGATTGGTGCTTTTGAAGGAAATGACTCAACATTTTTCTATCTAGACTATATTCAAACATAAACCTAGACTCTGGAAGCAATAAAAAAGTTTTATGATCTACTCACATATTAGAAATGGGCTTTTAAAACCTATATCAAAACAAGGTCATTAATTCAACTTCTTTAATGGAATGGCTAATTAATGTCATACAACAGTACAATTCACCTAAATGACTGGCTTGAGTGATTCACACAATCATAGAGTTTCAGACCTCTAAAAAGATTCTAGAGAGATCATCTAATCTGCCCCTTTAACTGTGCAGATGAAAAAAAAAAATGTCTTAAGGATATTTGGGCAAGAAGAAAAACTAAAACTAAATCCCTAGACTTTTTTTTTTCTTTCAATAAAAGCTTCCATTGATTCCTTCAAAAAATTGACTTATTTACCTTCAACAGCTCCATATTTCCTCTAGGATGAAATAAAAGCTCCTTGGCTTGGCATTTAATGTCCCTCACAATCTGCCTTCAGCCCACCTTTCCAGACTTATAGATATTATTCCCCTTTACACACTTGATAATCCAGTCAAATGGCCTGCATGTTTTCTCAACCATCTCCCACCTGCATATCTTCCATGTCTACATGTCAATTGTTCCCTAGACCTAAAATCTATTCATTCTAGTTTTGTGAATCCCAGATTTTCCTCAAGACTTAATGCACATATTCTATATTTATGGGAAATTATTACCATTTACTAGTTTCTTCTCCAACCCTTTATAACACATAGACACACACATACATATATGAGGTAGTATGTATGTTATGGGTTATGTACTGTATATGTGTATGTATACACATATTGTGTATAACTCATAACATACATGCTACTTTTTGCTGAGCATGTATCTTATATATGTGCTTTGATAAGATTTTACACTTAACTTTTAACCTATTTTTACAACGAAACCTGAAATCTGTGACTATTTGTGAGAAATTGTGCATCTGATTTACAGTTAGGGTCATATATAAACACATGCCATTCATACATATATGTATGTATTTATTATATATATGTATACACATACATGTGTATAAACCTTTGTTCCTCCCACTATAAAATGAAATTATAATATACCCACTCCCAAACTATTTTTAGGATAAAAGGAGATAATACTTGTAAAATACTTAGTTCTGTGACTGAAACATACTTAATAAGTGTTTGCTCCCTTTGTTCTTCTCACTGCTTAATACAATGTTTTGGTTGTTGTAGGTTCATAATAAAATGTAGTGTTTGATTCGATTTTCTTTTGTAGAAAAGATATGCATGGAGGCACTATCAATTTATGCATCCATCAAGATTAAGTCTATAAATCTCTCCCTCTCCATTCTATGCACTTCTGATGTAATACTGCCTCTGTACAATTGTCTATTGCCTCTGATTGGCACTCATACTTCAGGTTGGTCCTATGAGCATGATATCCACCATAGGCTCTAAGTTTAACCCAGTGAGAGGCTGTATCTATTATAGTAGCTCAGAGATGCCCATTATGCTATCTATTAATATAGACATATGTGTAGTATTCAGTTGTTTAGTCATGTCCAACTCTTTGTGACCTTGTGGCCCATATAGAACTCCCAAAGTTTCTTGGCAAAGATACTGAGCTGGTTTGCAATTTCCATCTCCAAGAGCTTAAGACAAGCAACATTTAAGTGATATGCTTAGTCATTAGTAAGTATCAGATGTTATATTTGAACTCAAGTTTGCCTGACTTCCAGTCCAGTACTCTCTACTGAGCCATATAGCTGCCCAATGGACATGATTAGTTTTAGAGAAAAAGCTTAATAATAACAATTGAAAATAATAATAATAATTATTAATAGAGAACATTTATATAGTATTTTAAAGTTAGCAATGAACTTTATAGATTTTATCCCATTTTGTTCTCACATTTGGGAAAACTGAGGTACAGAAAAATTTTGACTTGCCCAAAATCATACAACTCATAATTTTATGAGGGTAGAATTGAACACAGTGGTTTCTGTCTATAAGTCCAATGTTCTGTTGCATGCATTACCTATCTACTTCTAACATGCTCTGAGATGTGGGGTATAATTTATGCAAATAGCTAAATCTTCTAAGATAAAAGTTGACTCAGAACAAAATCACATTAAAATCATGCACTCTCATACCCTTTGATCCAGCAGTGTTACTACTTGGGCTTATATCCCAAAGAGATCTTAAAGAAGGGAAAGGGACCTGTATGTGCCAAAATGTTTATGTCAGCCTTCTCTGTAGTGGCCAGAAACTGGAAACTGAGTGGATGCCCAACAATTGGAGAATGGCTGAATAAATTGTGGTATATGAATGTTATGGAATATTATTGTTCTGTAAGAAATGGCCAGCAGGATGATTTCAGAAAGGCCTGGAGAGACTTACATGAACTGATGCTGAGTGAAATGAGCAGGACCAAGACATCATTATATACTTTAACAATAATACTATATGATGATCAACTCTGATGGATGTGGCTCTCTTCAATGAGATGAACCAAACCGGTTCCATTTTTTCAATAATGAATAGAACCAGCTATACCCAGGGAAAGAACTCTGGGAATTGAGTGTGAACCAACTATGGCATTTCCAAGCCCTCTGTTTTTGTCTGCTTGCATTTTTGATTTCCTTCACAAGTTAATTGTACATTATTTCAAAGTCCAATTCTTCTTTTGCAGCAAAATAACTGTATGGATATGTATACATATACTGTATTAAACATATATTTTGACATATTTAACATGTATTGGTCTACCTACCTCTGGGGGAGGGGATAGGGGGAAGGAGGGGGAAAATTGGAATAAAAGGTTTTGCAATTGTCGATGCTGAAAAATTACCCATGTATATATCTCATAAATAAAAAGCTATAATTAAAAAAAAAGATACATGTACTTGTAGCAAAGGGTAACTCATAGCACTTATTATCGGAATGTCTTTATGGTAAACAAGAAATTGGCAAATTTGGGGGGGAAAACACAAAAGAAGAAATTATCTTTGATAATTCCTTGAGTTTTTTTTTAATTAGGAACTAAATAGTAGACACACCATTCCTTGCTATGTACTAGCCATTCATTTAACAAGTACTAACTACGTACCTAATGTGTATAAAGCACTGTGCTACCAGGTTTCTTAGTATAAGTATAAAAATTCAAGACTTAGAATTCTAGAATAAGTGTGTTTGAAGTGACCTATTCACATTAATCCACTTAGATGTCAGAATGGAATTTATTAGCTTAATAAAATATTAAATTAATTGGATAGCCCCCACCTTCATGTAGGCAGGGTGCTCTTTCCCAAATCTTCTTTCCAGATAATTCTTATAGGTATAACTTTATCTTTGTCAATTCACTCTACTGGTCAAAGTATGTTGTAACTTGAAACACTGATGGGGGGAAGAGATGGAGGTAATCTTCCCTGAGGATTTGATCATAAAAGAAAGCATGATCTGTTAGTTATTGATCCAATCTCCTTTCAACTCTTTAGTTTCTTTATTCAGAGTTTCAGAGTTAATCTGTGCCTTGGGTTAAAAGTCTAGATTCATGTAGTTTTGTTACTCCTTTGAGTTGCTTATAAGATATGAACATAATAGAAATAAGCATCTCATTTGGATTAAGCCTTTAACCAGAATAGAGTCCTATTAGTTTTGAAGTTCTGAAATAATATTCCTTTTCTTTACACATCACAGGTATTATCAGTTCAATTTCCCTATTCCTCTCCATTCAAACAAAACACAACTAAAAACTATCATATCATATAGCTTAAGAATTTTTTTAAATAATAAATATCTTTAAATACCAGGAGAAAAGAACAGTTTTAGACATCCTTGCTTTTAGACAGAAGGGAAGGAATGAAGAATTATCATTAACATGAAGTTTTGCTAAGAGGAAATATTCCTGAGGATTAGATAAACTTAATGGATGCTATGGTCCCATTTTTTCCATGTGAATTCTATGGCTCAAATTATTAGAAATAAGTCACAATTCTGGATATGGCTGGCTGACCACCTCTCTTTTGTCTTCATTATCCATCTCCTCTCCTCTCTACTATTACTCTACAGATTTTATTATAAAATTCAATTGCACACAACCCTGAGACTTATAGTGCTTTGGCCCAATTTCATACTCACAATTTCTGATTCAAATAAGCATATATGTAGGGATGATGTAGCCATAGCAGAAATCATGGTTATTTTGATAAGGTATTTCACCTGCTTGAAGTTTTATTTCTCAAGTCATACTTTGTGTATCGTCATCCAATTGTCTGTGTCTATTCTTTTGAAAGGAGAATTGACAAACATGTATGTTGAATTTCTCTTATAACAAGTTTTTTTTAAAAGAATGATCCTTCCCTGCCTAGACAGGAAAGATTCTCAGAGAATAGTTGCATGAGTTTATGTGACATGTAGTACCATGAAGGATAAACAGTGCTGACTGGATGGAATGAAAGTTGCAAGAAACTTAAGTATTTAAGTAGAGAAACAGCAAGCAAGTGAGTATATGTGTGTGTGAGAAATAGAGACAGACAGACAGACAGAAACAGAGAGAGAACTAAATACAGAGACACATCTCTTTGAGATGTAAGAGAGAAAGAAAGATAGACACAGAGACAGACAGAGACAAAAAGAGAGACAGACAGACAGAGACAGAGGGGGAAGGAGAGACAGAGACACATAGACACACATCTCTGTGTGATGTGAGAAAGACAGAGACAGAGATTCAGAGAAAAAGAGAGAGATGTCCATATGCATGTACATTTTTTCTCTTATCAGTATCTTACAGGCACACAAGCTTCATGCTTTCCTTTAAGAGCTTGTTCATATCTTTTATAATCCACACACTCAAATTGTTAAATTCTTGTTCTTTCTTCTTTGCAAGCAAACTTTATTTTATTTGACCTTCATTCTATTTTCTCTTTACACAGACTATAGAGATGTGAGACATAATTGATTAATGTTCTCTCACTGCTAATTCATATATTTAAAGAAAATATTGAAGTCCTCTCTTTAGACATAAGTACAGTGACTGAGCATGGTAGTACAAATTCCCTTCTAATTTTGCTTCTAACACAAAATCTGATGATGGTGAATAGATTGAAGTTGAGAATTTTAAACTGCAAGTCAGTCAAAACTTACTTGTTGTCCTTACTACATCTAGTGCCAATATGGTGTAATCCTATGACCAAACAAAATGGAATAGAAGTACCTCAAAGAAAATCAGGAAACAAAAAAACCATGAAAACAAAAATATAAAAGATCTATTAGCCCTCTGATTAAATTTACAATGAAATCTATCCATAATATTAGGTCTAGAGGAGTAAGATCCATCTCAGAGGTCAGCCAGCCCTGTTTATGTTTGAAGGGACTCATTGTACCATGAGAAATGTGAAAGATACTTTAAGGCAAAACACACACACACACACACACACACACACACACACACACATACACACACCCCAAAAAAGCCCAAACAAACAAACAAAAACATAAAAGTCATGACATGTCAGAAAGCTCTGTAGCCTGTAGCCTATCATTTAATTAATTCATTAATTAATAGCTTCAAGAATACTATGCATTGAATTATGTCTCTTCTGGAAAATCCCTATCATGTCATTCCTAAACTGTGATACTCAGTCTTAAATACAATGTTTTAAATATGATCTAGATAGAGTAGAATATAGCCAAACTATTACTTTATTCATGGAAACTATCCCTCTCATAGAAGACCCCATATATTATTTTTCTTTTTAAACTAACATATAAAAGTATCATTAAAAGGGGAGAAAAAAGGAATAGATACGTTTTTTTCCTTTTCTCTGATATCCAAATATGATCATTTGGATTATGCTGAGCAGTATTTCCATCAATTCTCTTATCTGCCTCTTATGCTTCTCTTTTTGTCTTCCATCAGGATAAATTTTTGTTGAAAATGTCCTTTTGACATCAGACCTCTTGTTCAGCAAAAATTTTCATTTTGAAAGATTTGGCAAAACTGATGCCTGAATGAAAGTCGAATATCTTTTCTATTATACAAAGCCAGGATTAAAGTCAGGCACAGCACAATATTTTGTTTTGCTTTGTTTCCTTGTGGAGTATGTGCCTGGGGGGGGGGGGGCGGTGCTATATTTGAGGAGGTCTAGGATGAAAGCCAAAAGAGCAATGAAATGCCCTTTTCTGACGGAAGATAATGGGGATTTTTACTATTTTTGCTTTTATTCTTTGCTTGTCTTCTGCACACTTATAAATGAACTATACAATAACTGTTTGGTCATTTGTTCCTTTAACAACCACTTACTGCATAGAAATGGCATTTACACAGAGCTCTAAGATTTGTAAAACATTTTCCAGATGATGACACATTGGAGCCTCATAGTAGCCTTATGGAATTGATCCTAAAGGTATTTTTATCTTCTTTTGTAGAGGAGGAGAATGAATATTAGAGAGATAAGGTAATATGCCCACAGTCACAATTATTCAGTTACAAAATTTAAACCCTGATTATAGCTACAGTGTATAATATTTCTTTAAATGTTTTTAATATGTATTATATAAATCACTTAAACTTTAAGGAAAGAAAATATACCAAGGGAAGTTTCATGTACTAGATGTGCGAATTTGACCTTTCACTTAATCTTAGCCATCCTGAGTTTCTGTAAAATTTGGATAATAATAGTACTTTACAAATTGAAAAATATATTTTAGGAGTGTATGTGTGTCTCTGTGTGTGTGTAGATATATATGTGTGTGAATAAATGTGTGTATATATATATATATATATATATACACATATTATAAATATATCTGTATATATGTATATATATATATATGCACCCTGATTAAATCCCTTAATTCTTTTTGCTTTAGTTTCTCTTCTGTAAAATGAATTGGAGAAGTAAGTGGCAAACAACTCCAGTTTCTTTGCAAAGAAATCCCAAATGAGCTCAACCACAATTCAGAAATGACTAAGCAAAAACAATAGCAAAATCAAGATATAAATTGAGGAATCAATTTGATTCTAGTATTGTCTTTAATCTCCCCAAACTTTAACTACATGGCATATTTAGCTAAAGATTTATATAGAACTCGATTAAACAAAATAGTTAAATACATGTGAAAATCTGCAGGTAATGTTTCAATTGACACACCCATGATTTTGAAAAAAAAAAAATGAAAACATGCTGCATGTAATATTATAATGGTATTGATGTTAAAGTGTAAAAAATTAGTGTTATTCAATTATTTTCAATTATGTCTAACTCTTTGTGATGTCATTTTGCAGATTTTATAGAAGAAATACTGGAGTAGCTTGCCATTTCCTTCACTAGCTCATTTTACAGTTAGGGAATTTGAAGCAAAAGGATTCAATTCCTCAGTGTCATACAGGTAGTTAGTGTCTGGGGTCACATTTGAAGAGAAGGTTTGTGGCCTACTTGCATTTCCTTTTTAAATATCCTACATTAATCTATACTGAATTCCTAAACTATGTGGAATATGAGCTTTCTTCTGAAATTGGAAAAGTTATATTAATAACCACAACTTTAATTTTCTAAGACAGTTATTTCCAAACTGCTTTTATTTTCATTATGATTCATCACTTTTTTACACATCCTGAAGTTGAAAATCTTTTTTAATTTGGAAAATTATATAGCAGTTGCTGCAAAGAGTTCTTTTACCAGAACACGTAATTCATATTAGAGAAATACTTATTGCTGGTTATAAAATATAGAAATGCTATTGCTTCTCCACAAAGTAAGGACTATAAATATTATCATTCCCATTTTTCAGATGAAGAAACTTAGCTCTTAGTAATAAAGTAATCAGCAGAATTAAACTAAAGTCTTCCTAAGTCCAATACTTGCACAACTGATAACAATTTAACATAGAGGTGCAAAATCATCAGCAAATTTCAATTCAGTGGATATGTATTAAGCACTTTACTATGGCAAGATATGATGTTAAATGTAAGAGGTTCCCTCATTTGGAATGCCCTCAAAAATTGAAGGTTTATCAATAATTTCAATAGATAGCATAGTGGAGGACTCTATATGGGGCTTTAGGGATGACCTGGAGGGTGAGATAGATAGATACATTTTGGTAAGAACACAGATTTCAAAGTTCACATAGTGCAGGTGAATAAGAACAGAGGAAAAACAGGGTAGGAAGTCAAGAAAGGTTCCAGAGTTCTTAACTTGAGTGATGCTATTTTTGAGTTCACCTGAGTTCACCTCCACTTTCCATATTCTTACTCAAACAAGGCATTACAAAGAATAGAGACAAGTGAAAAATGATGTACAGAGATAATGAATGTGCATTTTAAAGCAGCAAATTGATGCTTGAAGGATTATGCCTGAAGGATTAGGTTGACAAAAAATGATTTATAAAGACATTCAAGATCTTATTTACTTTTTAATATACGATTAATAATGCAATATTTTCTCTTGCTTGATTTCCTTGGTACTTTTGGGCTATTTAAAATGCTAGAAAACACAAAACACAGTTATGTATAATTATGATTCAACTATTTGCTTATCTCGGCACACAAATGATGGCTTTGCAGGCATCTGTAAACAACCCCTGAAACAGCTACAAAGGAAGTTGAATGGAAGGTAGTTTAATTCGTTAAAATGCCACAAAAACATGCCCCAAGAAAATATCAAGTTTAGCATTTTTACTAAATCGGTTGGCTTGTTTTTTCTCTGCCTCCAGTTTAGAAGTGATGCCTAAGCCACAGGTTACATGGAGAAGATCTGAAACAATCCTTTCAGCAAATAAACAGAAAATTGAAGCTTAAAAATGAAATGTCATCCAAAATGTCCTAGATTTTCTTTCTCTCCTAAAGGGGAAAAATAATGGTGGGTTTTGAGTCACTTTTGTACCTGCAAGCTGATAATGCCTTTGCAAAATATCTCCTTATTTGGGTACTGGCTGTGAAGAGTTAAGTATAGAATGAATATTAGAAACAAAAGAGTATTTTGGAATGCATTTAGAAGAATAAGGTTAATTTAGGTATTTGTATGTCTTTTAAACAATTTATGGTGACACTTTTGCTGCCAAAAGAAAGTTGAAAATTAGGGTATGTTCTCTAGAATCTCCAGGTGATTTTTGGTCTCTAGCTCTTTGTTCATTTGTTTATTTCATTTTTGTTTTCCTTTACCATGCAGCTGTTGTAAGATGGAGCAAGATCATAGCTGCATGAATATTTTCCTGTGGTATATTAAAAATTATTCAAAGGTTGAAGAGATATCAGGATTTATTGAATACAACCTGTACTTAAAAAGTGTCCCTCTACAATATCCCAGACAAGAATTCATTCAGCCTTTATATGAAGACTCATGGTGAGTGAGAGCTCACTACCCACTGAGTTTCCTATTTCACTTTTGGATAGCTCATTGTCATGATGTTTTTACTTCCTCCTGCCAAAATTGAGCTCTTGGCAATTTCCACACATTGCTGCTAGTTCTAGCCTCAGAGGACAAGTAGAGCTAATCAAATTCCCCTAGTGTGGGAGAGCCCATCAAGTACTTGGAGACATTTTTCATATTGCCCCTAATTCTTCACTTCCAGTTATGCATCTCCTTTTCTATCAGCTTATTCTTGTATAGAGTAAAATTGAAACCTTTCCGTATGCTGCTTGTTCTCACTCTGGACATATTGACATTTACCTGACTTCTTCATCAAGTCTCAGGGGAGCTACACTTTTAGGTTCTGCTCATTCTGAGATTATGAATTTCTATCTTCACTTTAATAATTTTCTGCAGTTGTCACAGCTATTACATCTCCACTAGAAGCTAGTAAAGAATATGCTTATATGAACCTATGTCACTTGCCTCTGCACTCCATATGATTTCATCTTCTTCAATATTTTCTGCCCTGATGATCTGACTGTAATCTCACCTCTCTATTTTTTTCTTTGAGAATTGTAATTAAATCAATAGCACAATTCTCTTTAGAAAGTGTGTGTCAAGGGACTTTACTATGTTATTCTTGCCACCTTTTTTTACTTTCGAGATCATAACTTCTGTAGAGAGGGCCACTATCCATGTGGTAAATCAAGTTCACAATTTCATAGTCCACCTCAAATCCTTACTCTAATACCCTTTCTATATCAAATCACTCACCAAGTGATTTTATGTCCATATTTCTTGTATCATTTTCCTCTTAGCATCAATTGGATCAGCACTATTATTAAGACACTTATCCCTTCTTCAGTCTATTTTCACCATAGGTGGGAAATTGATTTTCCCAAAACATATTTGGTCATGTCTTTATACTGCTCATACAGTTTTAATTGGCTCCCTATTTCTTCCAAGATCAAACATCATATAATTTCAACATTTTGTGGTTTAAAGTCCTTAATCTTGACTCCAAATAATCTCTCCAGACTGAGAAGTTCTTTTCTTGTATTCTACCATTTAGCTTGACAGAGAAGCAGCATACTGATGGATCTAGATTCAGGAAGGTCTGGATTTCAGTCCCTAGCTCTGAAACTAACTGTGAAAGTAACTGAATATCTCTGATGCTGGACTTTCCTCATTTTCCTCCACTGTTAAGTGTTACAGAGATGCCCCATAATGCCCTTCCCACACACTTCTCATTTTCTTTTTTTTTAATTTTCCCTTAACATTTTAATGTTAGGGGAACACCTAAGTAGTTAACAGTATTAAAGTCTGAGGTCCTAAAAGATAAGCTTAAGAAAAAATTTATGAAGTTTTAAAAGATAGCTTAAACATTTTATTTTTTTTTGAATCCTCATTCTTCTGTTTAATTCCTTTTTTTTTTTCATTTTTTATTATAACTTTTTATTGGCAGAATATATGCCTGGGCAATTTTTTACAACATTATCCCTTGCACTCACTTCTGTTCTGACTTTTCCCTTCCCTCCTTCCACCCCCTCCCCTAGATGGCAAGCAGTCTTATACATGTTAAATATGTTATAGTATATTCTAGATACAATATATGTGTGCAGAACTGAACAGTTCTCTTTTTGCACAGGGAGAATTGGATTCAGAAGATAAAAGTAACCTGGGAAGAAAAACAAAAATGCAAATAGTTTACACTCATTTCCCAGTGTTCCTTCTCTGGATGTAGCTGCTTCTGTCCATCATTGATCAGTTGGAACTGAGTAGATCTTCTCTTTGTCAAAGATATCCACTTCCATCAGAATACATCCTCATAGAACTGTTCATGTAAGTCTCTCCAAACGTTTCTATATTCATCCTGCTGGTCATTTCTTACAGAACAATAATATTCCATAACATTAATATATCACAATTTACCCAACCATTCTCCAGTTGATGGGCATCCATTCATTTTCCAATTTCTAGCCACTACAAAAAGGGCTGCCACAAACATTTTGGCACATACAGGTCCCTTTCCCTTCTTTAATATTTCTTTGAGATATAAGCCCAGTAGTTAGTTTAAACATTTTAAATGAAAGGATAATAAAATATTGATTCTGTCAAGGTAATGTAAACTATTAGAATAAAAGAGAATAAAATAGGGATTCATGAAATGTCTTACAATCAGGTTCAAAAAATCAATGTCACTTTCCAATGTATTGGCAATTTTGTTGATTTTTTTTCATTTTTATTCTTTGATATAAAAGATAACTTTATGGGAGTGAATGTATGTGGGAAAATGTTGGTGTGTTAAAACAAGAATTATCAATAGTATTTCATTTTAAACAGTAACATATCAAAAACATAAAAAGATATACATTATGTAAAAAAAGTAGTTTTTTAATTGTTCACTTTTCTTCCCTAAATGAATATACCATGCATGCTTTATAGAATATGAAGTTGATTTTATCAATTTTTTGACAAGCTAGGAGTTGAGGATGAGAATGATGATGAGTAGAAAAAACTAGACTTTAGTGGTACCATCATTGTGTGATTCTTTGTCTTCTAACATTCATCATTTTGCCAAATTTCCCAGGCTATGCACAGATTACTTAAAATTGAGTGAGTTGAAAGAGTTTTTATTCCATCTTTCAACAGGGCTCCTTTTTTAAAATACGATAAGCAAATCCACCTTGGTGTGGGTTGCTCTGCAGCTGGGTAATAGGACTGCACACTTAACTGTATATATTTAGCTTCTAGCAAAAATTGCCTCATTTCACATTTGCCAGTCAGGCAGCCAGCTTCAAGTTGTTCAACATCAGAGGAGGTAGATCCCCCACAGTTCTTTGCATTTAGGGAAAGTCCAATTACTTGTAAATACTCTCCACAAAGGAGCCCAAGGTGGAGTCCATTCCAATACTTTCACTTTCCCCTGAATTAGTTTCTTTGTTTAGATGGTCCAAAAAAGAAAAAACTGGCAAGGACATAAAATGAATTTTTGTTTGTTTCTGGGATTAAATTGGCAAAGGGCATAAAAAGTATTAAGAAAGTGTGTCCAGCTAAGAAAGAGATGAATAAATCTGAGCCTTCTCATGGAATAAAAATAAAAGCATACCCACTTCCCCACGACTATGAATGGCACGAGGTTTGTCCCTTCCCTGTCCTTCACATAAATCTGCTTGGGGAAAATAAATTTCGCACATCTCTGCTTTCTAGTGCTGAGAGTCACTTCTAGCTTTAAATTTGGAGGCAGCCCAGAGAAGATGATAGCATGCATAGCTTCATCTCCTACTGAGTGACAGTCTGCACTGACCATCCCAGATTGCATTCCTGAGATGAAGAAATAAAAGCAATGATTTCAAACCTGATTTTACACTATACTAGGAGGATCTTTACTCTCTTAATAAAGTTTTATCCCGTTAACAAAATCATATAATCACACTGTCTATATAATTGAGTATTCATTATGTTCAAGGCATTTCAATAAAATGCATACCCATTCTACTCTATGAATGATAAAGCATTAATTACCTTCTTTTGCCAGGGATTTTGCTTAATAATAGGAATAAGCAGAAAGACAACCAGAGTTCCTATCCTAAAAGAGCTTTCATTATCTTTGGATGAAGAAAATATAAAGGAAAGCTAGAGAAGGGGCATAGTATTGAAATTGAGTAGAAGTTTGAGAATTGAGTAAAATGATATAGAAATGGTTACTGTTAGCACACTGTGATAATCTTCATTCTAGATTTAAAGTGACCTGTCAAAGACTTGTATCCTAAGAAAAGGCTCAGGGCTCCTTTTGCAAGATAAAGAACATAAGGAAGATGGCTGGCAAGGAGAGGGCAAAGTTCAATTTAATTATACTTACTTATCTTCCTTTTGAATAAAAATAATCATACATAATGTTATTGATATTTACTAGTTGTATGTCTTTAGCCAAGTCATTAAACTTCTAAGTATCTAAAGCTATCTTAGAAGATTTTGCTATGTAAAAACTAGACATGATTTCTTATCTACACTAGTGAAGGAAGTTCAAACTAGAATGATAAATATGAGTTTAAATTTAGCTTAAAATCTAAATCTAACCCAATTTTTTCATTTTATAGACATGGAAATAATTGACAGAGATGAATTTTAATTCAGTTTCTCATTCTTATATCAATAATACTTCCTTTACACTATGGTGAGTGCTTATAAGAGTTTCCTATTTACTCATATATTATAGCATTACAAATTTTTGAATACTCAAATGTAATATCACTTATTTAAATATAATGTAGAGTAAAATTTACTGTGATAATTTTGCATTTTTGAGAATCATATACCACAGACAGATTGACATACACAGTTCTCAATTCTGTCAAAAATGGATCAATCAACATGTATTTATTAAGTGCTTACTCTATGCCAGGGATTTTGCTTAATACTGGCTAAACAAAGAAAGACAAACATTTACTCACAAAGATTGTATATTCTAAGGAAATTGAAAGAAGAACATCTCTTCACAAACATATATATTTAAATATATACATGTATGTGTGTATATATAAATTTATCAATATTGTGAGAGACAAATTAGGGTTAAGTTTCCACAGAACTGTTAAAATTCAATTCCTCAGAAATCATGAACAGACAATAAGATAAAAATCCTAATTTCCACAGAATGTTGAAAGGCTCAAAGTAATGTAAGACAATAAGTATCTCTGACTAATGAGCTTTCAGGAAAATAGAATCTCTAGACATAGAACCTGGTTGAAAGGGACAGATCCAAGGACAGAGGGAAAGCTGTATTGAATTTGCTTAATAAGCCTCAGGAGTATAAGCTGATATATCCCAAATATAATTAATATCCCAGAACATGGGATGCATGATGTAGGAGGGGAATATGTTAGAGCATGTTTAGGAGTATCATGTAAGAAATGATATTACCCAAAGGGGAACTGACCAAACCATTCTTTGGGGAAGGGAACTGCAATGAAATAACAGCATAAAGCTTGTCTGCTTCTATTCCTAGTACTCCCTCAGAGACCACTTCTTGCCAGTAACATCTAATTCCTCTGAACTTTCTCTCTCAATAAAATTTCTTTGCTACCTGGCTTTTAGAGTTAGCTTTGTTTCTAATAAATATGTATGTATGTAGGCATGTGTGTATATACATATATATATAACATATGTATATTATTTTAGATATATAAATATGCATATATGCAAATATGTATATATCTACACATATGTATTCATATATTATATACAGACTAAGTAAAAGAACTTTAAAGAGCAAGTCATTAGATATTTGAGTATCTGGTAAGTAATTTAAACTATTTGGGGGGGGGGGGAGATTAAGTTCCCAAGCCTATCAACTTGTTTACAAACTGTGCAGTCACACAACAAATCTAAATCAAACCCATTCAATAGGGAAAGAACCATGAATAAATATTCTGCACAAATTTTGTATGCATTATAGGAAAAAATATTAACTGATTATAAACTAAGATGAAAGACTGGATAATATGATTTCCCACTGAAGAAAAGATTAAGGATTTTACAATTTGGGAAAGAGACAGACGGATAGAAAAAAGAGAGTCAGAGAAAGAGAGAGAGAGAGACAGATAGACAGATAGCAGAAATAGAAACAAAGAGAGACACACAGAGAGAGACAGAGAGAGGAAAACACAAAGAAAGACAGAGAGGAAAGAAACAAAGAGAGACAGAGAAAGAAAAATGAGAGAAGAGGCAAAGAGACAAAGAGACAGAGAAACAGAGACATAGACAGAGACAGAGAGAGAAATTGCACACTTCAGGACTTCCCCAGACATAAGATTGAATGCCATTCAATTTCCACAGTTAGTAGAGGGATAGAAAATAAATGGAACATATTTCCAAATGGAGTCAGTGTTTCAAGATAGCATCTGTTTGGTTCATTCTCAGGACACTTTGAAGAGGCTCTACTTCTCCATTTTCAAGTCAATGCAGAAATTCCTAGGTAATTCTGCTAAAAGCTGTTATAACTTGACAAAACAATTTAGTAAAAATTTCTTAAATTTGATTTTCCAATAACTAGTTCATATGGTGAAAATCATCTAGTTCTGATCTTATTAATAACAAAGCTACTAGAGGAACATCAAATTAAGAAGCCATAAGTCACTTAAAACTTCAAAGAATTTTAGTTTTTGCATGGCCCTCTCTATTTCTATCTTGACAAAGCCTGTATGTGATATGGACAATGCTATTAACAGGATAAAGGAGGATTATTGAAAGAAAAAAAAAAATTCTATGAGGACTTGACTTGGAAAATAAGCCTTTGTCTCTTAAATTAGATAGGCAGAAAGCATCCCTACATATAATTTGAACTTAAATGTTGCAATTTTAATTAATGTGATTAATAGATTTCATACCAAATCACAATAAAAAAAACATCTACATACTACAATACCAAATCCATAAATAATTTTAATAGTTCATGTAGAAATCTGTTATGAAAGGAAAAAGATGGACATTATTTTTGACAATATGAAAGACGTTCCTTCAAGGTCATAATCCATACGTAACAGGGAACAGCTTCATCCAGTCTGTTTGATTCCAAGTACAATTAATATTTAATAGCCAGTTCAATAGGAAAATTCTCCATTATTCACAGGGTTTCAAAAATCAATCTTGGCATTAATCAGGTAGAACACTTAATTTTCAAAGAGCAAACAATAACATGACAAAACTAAGTCATGAGATACCTTGATGTTGTTTAGTTGTTCAGTCAGTTCTGACTTTGAAACTTTTCTCTCCTCCACCTAACATAATCCAAAATTAACCACTTAGCATTCTATAATGTACTTTAGTTCTTCTTTGGCCATGACCTCTATAGATCTGAGAGGTCAACTATGCTATGTTCTTCTAATTTTCTTATAATATCACTCTTTATGTCTAAATCATGAATCCATTTTGATATTATCTCGGTATGGGGTGTTAGGTGTGGGTCAATGCCTAGTTTCTTCCATACTAGTTTCCAATTTTCCCAGCAGATTTTGTCAAATAGTGAGTTCTTAACCCAAAAGTGAGGTTGTTTGGGTGTGTCAAACACTAGATAGCTATAGTAATTGATTTTTTTTTTCTGTGAATCTAACCTATTCCACTGATCAGCTACTCTATTTCTTAGGCAGTACCAAATGGTTTTGATGATTGCTGCTTTATAATATAGTTTTAGATCTGGCATAGCTAGAAAAAAACTTCATTTGCAGATTTTTAATTCCCTTGAAATTCTTGACCTTTTTTTGTCTTTCAGACAAATTTTATTATTATTTTTCTAGCTCTGTAATAATTTCTTGGAAGTTTGATTAGGCACTGAATAAATAGAATAATTTAGTATTGTCAGTTTTTTTTTAATGTTAGCTTGGTCTACTCATGAGCACTTGATATTTTTCAATTGATTAGATGTGACTTTATTTGTGTGAAAAGTGTTTTGTAATTGTGTTCATATAGTTCCTGACTCTGCTTTGGCAGATAGTTAGATTCCCAAATATTCTATCTTATCTACAGTTATTTTAAATGGAATTTCTCTTTATATCTCTTCCTGCTGGAATTTGTTTTTGGATATAAAAATGCTGATAATTTATATGATTTATTTTGTATCCTGCAACTTTGCTGAAGTTGTAAATTGTTTCCAATTTTTTTAGTAGATTCTCTAGAATTCTCAAGTATACAGTAATATAATCTACAAAGAGTGATAATTTCGTTTCCTCATTACTTACTCTTATTTCTTTAATTTCTTTTTCTTCTTTTATTGCTAAGGCTAATTTTGTAATACATTATTGAACAGTAACAGTAATAATGGGCAACCTTGTTTCCACTCCTGATCTTACTGAGAATGGTTCTAGTTTGTCCATATTATAGATTATGCTTGCTAAATGGAAGTTTAGCATTCAATTTTATAAAATTTTTGAATTCCAAATGTTTTTTTCCGAGATCTTCTCCCTCTTCTTCTCTCTTCTGAGAAAGGTAGATAATTTGATATAGTTTATAGAAATGATATTATGTTAAACATATATTTTAATCACAGTTGTAAAAGAAGAAAGAGAACAGATCAAAATAGATGTTGGAGGGGATATGGGAAAAGTGGGATACTAATATATTGTTGGTGGAGTTTTAAACTGATTCAACCATTCTGGAGAGCAGTTTTGAACTATGCTTAAAGGGCTATCAAACTATGAATATCCTTTGATCCAGCAATGTCTCTTCTTGGTTTATATCCCAAAGAGATCAAAAAAAAGGGAAAAGCACCCAAATGTCAAAAATGTTGGTAGGAGCCTTTTTGTAATCCAAAGAACTGGGAATTGATTGCATGCCAATCAATTGAGAAATGGTTAAATAAGTCATGATATGTGAAAATAATGGAATATTATTGTTCTTTAAGAAATGATCAGAAGGCTGGTTCAGGCTGGAGAGATTTATATAAATTGATGCTAAATGAAGTGCATAGAAAAATTGTACAGTCAACAACAATATTTTATGATGATCAACTATGTTGGACTTGGATCTTTTCATCATGATGTGATTCAGGCAAATTTCAATAGACCTGGGATTAAGAGAATCTTCTGCATTCAAAGAGAATACTATGGAAACTAAATGTGCATTACAACATAGTATTTTCACCTTTTTGTCATTATTGTTTGTTTGCTTATTTTTTCCCTCATTTTTCATCTTTGATCTGATTTTTCTTCTTTGGCATGATAAACATGGAAATATGTATAGAAAAATTGTACATGTTAATCTATTTTGGATAACCTTATGTCTAGTGGAAGGAAAAGAGAAGGGGGGAATTTGAACCACAAGGTTTTGCAAGGGTGAACGGTGAAAATTATTTTTTCAAAGAGTTTTGTGGGTGGAGCCACAATGAAGGAGTAAAGTCAGGAAGCTGCTCAGGCTCACCCATTTTCCCTCAAAAAACACTTGAAACCAAGCCTCTGAAGAGTCTGATGGAATGAAACCACTGTCCAGGTCAAGATAGACTGAAAAAACTTCAAGAAAGATCAGTCTCACTAGGCTGAAAAGGGTGTTCATCCCAGGTCAGATAGATTCTGGGAAAGCCATGAGAGTATCTTAATTACAGCAAATTATCAACTAAGACCCTCAGTCCCAGATCACTAGAGGAGTAAATCATTGGAGCAGCTTCTAGTCCCAGCTCAAAAGGCAAACTCTGGAAACCAAGCTGTTTCCTGAACAGAACAGAAAAAGCTATCCTCTGCAAACACAAGGGGCTCTTATACTCAAAGGCAAAGCTCACAGCTGCACAGGAAGCTTGGGACAGTGACCCCTTTGCTCCCAGAGCAGGGCTCCACCTTAAAAGCAAAAAAATAAAAAATAAAAAAGGAAATACCAAAAAAAAAAAGAAATAAAATGAGCAAGAAACAGAAAAGAACCTTGACAATAGAAAATTACTGTGGTAACAGGGTGGACCAAAACACAAACTCATCCGAAAACAGAATGTCCACAAAGAAATCTCAAAGAGTAAGATAAATTGGTCTCAAGCCCAAAGAGTCTTCTTGGAAATGCTCATAAAAGCCTTCAAAAGGCAAATAAGAGAAGTAGAAGAGAAAAATGAAAGAAAGGAATAAAGGTATACATGAGAGAGTCAACAGTTTGGAAAAGGAAGGGAAAAATTGTATAACTCCTTGAAGAATATAATAAACCAAATGGAAAATGAGATACAAATGTTAACTGAAGAAAATCACACATTAATAACTAGAAGAGGGTAAATGGAAATTAATAACTTTGTGAGACAGAAAGAATGAAACAAACTAAAAAGAATGAAGAAATGGAGGAAAATGTGAAATATCTCATTAAGAAAACAGCCAACTTGGAAAGTAGATCCAGAAGAGATAATTTAAAAGTTATTGGCCTAGCTGAAGGTTGTGACCTAAAAACAGTCTCGTTGGCATTCTACAAGATAAATCCTCAAACTCCAGCTTCTGAAATAAGAATGCACTATTTGACAAAAATTTCTGGGAAAACAAGAAAATAATATGTCAGAAACTTAGCAAAGAACTACATACCAAATTAAGATTAAAAGTGATACATAATTTGAGCATAAAGGATGATATCATATACAAAATAGGAAAACAAGGGATAATTTACCTATCAAATCATTGGAAAGGAGGAATTTATGACCAAAGAACTAGAGATCATTATGAAAGACAAAATGCACAACTTTGATTACATTAAATTTAAAAGTTTGTTTGTTTGTTTGTTTTTAACAAACAAAACCAACAGAAACAAGATTAAAAGCAAAGTACAAAGCCGGGGAAATTATTTATAAACATCATTACTGATAGAGGAATCATTTCTAAAATACATGAAGAACTGTGTCAAATTTATGACTAAAAGTCATTCCCCAATTGATAAAAGGTCAAAGGACATGAACAGACAATTTTCAGGTGACCAAATTAAAGCCATTTATTGTTAACATATAGAATTCTTTATATTAGAAATTGAGGGAATGGCCATCAATTGGAGATTAGTTGAACAAGTTGCAGTATATAAATGTAATGGAATACACTTGCTTAATAAGAAATGATGATCAAGCAGATATCATAAAAATGATATCTACCCTTTAATCTCTCAATACCACTACTAGATCTGTATCTTAAAGAAATCCAATGAAAAGAGGGGGAGAGAGACATATATGTATGAAAATATTTTTAGCAGCTCTTTTCATTGTGGCAAAGAATTGGATATTAAAGGAATATCCATTAATTGGGGAATGGCTGAACCATTTGTGTTATGTTTTCTTGATGGAATATTATTGTATTGTAAGAAAGCAGGAGCCAGAGGACTTCATCAAAACCTGGAAATAATTTTATGAACCTTTGCAAAGTGAAGTGACCAAAACCAAGATAACATTGTACTATGATTGTTTATGAATTACTTAGCTACTCTTAGCTGAGTTTTGTCTGAATATACATATGTAATACATATAAAATGGCTTGCCTTCTCAAGGAGTGGGAGAGGGAAAGGAGAAAAGGAAAGACTTTGAAATGTAAAATTATTTATACACACACACTCATATATATACATGTATATATATATATATATATACATATATATAAAACATATAATTGAGAACAATATATATACAAATAAATAAAGATTAGACCTGGGTTAAGCATAAATAATTATTGAACATTAAGTTACTGAAATCCATAGATTCAGCTGGTCTTCTGTAGGATGCTTGCTCATTGTCTGAATGCTTATTGCCTTATTTTAGCTGCCATCCATCAAAATTTACTTCCTTGTTTTTTGAATATATTTTGCAAGATAATTGGCAGTTGCTTGTACTGCCAATACTTAATAATGAGAAATAGATGAAATTTAAAATTTATATTTATGTTTTTAACATTGCAAAAGCAAAGTATCATTTTAACTCCCTTGGTCTTTAAATGAATAATGAAGCAAGTTTTACATTTTATCCATGAGGCATATTAATTAGCTGCTGATTTTAAAAGCTTACATTTAATGTGGGGAAAATCCTTTGGGATCTCATTTTAACCTTTTTCTTATGAAACCAGTTTTTTTTAAGATTTTACATGATATTTAATGACAATGCAATTAAAGGGTGAAATAATAGCACTGTGACATCTGTGTTGTGATTCAAATAAACACATGGGGAATGATTGCAAGAAAGAACCAACAAAATGAACCTTAATTGTGCCTCCAGTACATTTTAAAACACATTTTACATGATGAGTTGAATTCTGATTCAATCCTTGGGCACATATACAGATTGCAAGTTAATTTCTATAGCTAGTGATAGAGTATTATCTATATGGCATTTGTACTCTCACCAGAGAGGTTCTCATTATATGGCAATACCTATGAGAGCCCCAAGGAGATTATCAGCCACTTGAGGTACATGATTATCAAGGATCACTCAGTCAACAAATATTTACAAGAGCTTACTGTATTACAGGAACTGTGGTCAAATAATGAAATGCAAAGAAAGAACAAGAGGATCTCAATCCTCAAAGGTGCATGTTTCTATAGGGGTATAAACATGTAAATAATAGCTACATATAGGATGCAAAAAATACAAGGAAATTAGTTGGAGAGAGGAAGATACAGAAAGGTTTCATATGGAAGATAGTATTTTAAAATGCATCTTGAAGGAAGTGAGACATTCTAAGAAGTTTATGTGAAAAGGCAAAAAACTTTAGGCATGGAGAATAGCTAATACAAGGGCAAAGGGAAAGAAAGTGAAGTGTCATGTTAGAAAACAAAGTGGGAGGGCAGATCCTAGATGGTGGAGAGGTGTACACACCTTTCTTTCTGAACTCTTCCCATGACCCTCAAACTAACTACCAAATCCAACAATTAGTTCTGGACTGACAGAACCACAAATATTGGGAGTTTAGCCTATTACCAGCAGAAGATAATATTGAAAATCTCCAGAAAAGATCTGTTACAATTGGGCATGGAGGGCAAGCAGGCTGAATACAGATGTAGGCAGCACACAATCTGGGGCAGTATGGGCTCCTTGAGCCAGAGAATATACAGAGAGGACTCTGCCACAGTGTTGGCTACTCTGCCTTGGTTGCAAGCCAATAGATAAAGAGAGAGGTTATAAAACATCTAACACAAACAAAAAAGGTAAATAATGAAAGCTGAAATGCCAGAATTTCATGGACCTGGCCATGCCCACACAGCCCCAGGAATGAGCAGAACTGACCCAGCGTAGCCATTACATCTTGTAGAAAAAGCTTGGACAATCTCCCTTGTCCTAAAAGCAGATCTCATTTTTTTAAATGAGTAAAAAAGCAAAAAGAACTCGGACCATAGATAGTTTGTATGGTAAAAGAGAAGAACAGATTTCAAACCCTGAAGAGACTAAAAGCAAATCACCTCCAGATGAAGCCTCAGTGGGTGATATAAATTGGTCCCCATCACACAAGGTTCTCCTAGAAAAAAAATTAAAAGGATATTAAAATAGGCCTAGAAGAAAAATGGGGAAAGGAAATGTGAACTTTGCAAGAGGGTTTGGAAAAGGAAAAACAAAAATTATCTGACATTTTTTTTTTTTACAAAATAGACTTAATAAAATGGAAAAAAGCATATAACTCCTTAAAAATAGATTTGACAAAATGGAAAAAGAAAGCAACTCCCTGAAAAAAAAGACTTGTGAAATAGAAAAAGAAAACTTGTGAAATGGGAAAAAATCTATAGAACAAAATAACTTATTTAAAAATTCAATTGGGATAATAACAACAAAACTAAAAAAAAAGTAAATGAAGAAAAATATTCACTGAAAAATAGAACAGAAGAAATGGAAACACCACTAAACTGAACATTTTCTTTCAGGGAAGAAGATGGACATTCAATGAAACAGGTGAATGACATTTATTTCTGATAAAAAGACCAGAGATGAACAACAACAACAACAACAAAATGATCTTCAAACATAGAACTCAGGACAAGCATAAAAAAATAAAAGAAAAGGGACCCACATGTGCAAAAATATTTGTAACATCCCTTTTTGTATTGGCAAGAAACTAAAAACTGAATGGATGCCCATCAATTGGAGAATGATTGAATAAATCATGACATATGAATTTTATGGAACATTATTGTTCTGTAAAAAATGACTAGCAGGATGATTTCTGAGAGACCTGGAGAGATTTCTAAACTAAGTGAAATAAGCAAAATCAAGATATCATTACAGTAATAAGATTATACAGTGATCAATTCTGATGGACATGGCTTTCTTCAACATTGAGATGATTCAAATCAGTTCCCATTCTTTAGTGATGAAGAGAGCCATCTATACCCAGAGAGAGGACTGTGGGAATTGAGTGTGGTTCACAACATAGCATTTTCACTCTTTTTGTTGTTGTTTGCTGAAATTTTATTTTGCTTTTCTCTTTTTTTTTTGCTGGTTTGATTTGATTTTTCATGAGCAGCATGATAATTATATAAATATGTGTGCATGTATTAGGGTTAAAATATATTTCTACTAAGTTTAACATGTTGCCATTTAGGAGAGGGCATGAGGGAAGGAAGAAAATTGGAACACAAGGTTTTGCAAGAGCTAATGTTGAAGAATTGTCCATGCATATGTTTTGAAAAATAAGAAGCTTTTATAAAGAAAAAATGAATAAATAAATAGATGAGTAAATTAATAAATAATTTTTGAAAGTGGCATTTTATATGGATCATATGCTACAAGGAGGAAAGTAAAGTGCAAACAAGCTAGAAAGGTCAAAATTACCCATCTTATGAAGAATTTGAAATATTAAACAGAATGTTATATTTAAGTCTGGAAGTAATAGTATTCCAATCAATTTATTCCACATGGGAGTTACATGAACACAAAAAATATTTAGAAAAATCACTTTGGCAGCTGAGTAGAGATTGGATTAAAGTGGGGTAAGGTTTGAGGCATCAAATTAATTAGTACAATATTTCTCTTACTCATGGGAGAGGTGCTGAAGATCTCAACTAACATAGAGTGGCTTTTTGAATAAACATCTGATAAATATGAAAGAAATTAGTCTCAAGTCTTTCTTGCTCACCAATTCATCCTAGAATCTCTCCTAGATTCCAAAGTGACTTTTCTAAAGATTAAATAAGACTATGTCACTCTTCTTCTCAAGAAGCTCTAGGTATTGTCTCTTGGAGCAAATATAAACTCCTCTCTTTGACATTTAAGATGTCATTAATTTGTTCCATCATCCCTTGTTTTGTAGATTATATATTATTCCTTGCTCTCTCACCCTATAGTATAGTTGAACTGGCCTTCTTGCCTTCAGATATATTTTTTTAAATCTTCTGTCCTGTGCTTTTACAAAGTTAGTCCTCTTGCTCCCCCATGGCAAAAAAGGATTTCTTTCATTAATGAGCATAGAATAATATCTTCTTTTTTAAAACTGATGAGAATACTGAAACAGATCAAAAGGAAGGAAATGACAAGAAATAAAGTAAGTGGAAAAAACATTTTTATCTACATTCAGAGTGCATAAGTTCTTTATATAGTTATAGAATGTATTTTTCTCAGTGAATCCTTTGTACTAGTCGGATCACTGTGTTGCTGAAAACACCTGAGTCAATCATAAATGATCATCACACAATGTTGCAGAAACTGCACAATGCTTCCCTATTTTTACTATTTCACTTTGCACCAGTTTGTACAAATCTTTCCAGGTTTTTCTGCAATCTGCCTAATCATCATTTATTATTGCACAAATATATTCCATTACATTCATCTACAACAGCTTGCTCATTCATTCTTCAATTGATAGGCATCCTTCAATATTCAATATTTTAAAACTATAAAAAGGCTTGCAATACATATTTTGGCACATATAGGTCCTATTTCCTTTCTTAAACTATCTTTTGGATAATGACCTAGTAGTTGTCAAAAGATATGCATACTTTTATGACCCTTTGAAGATAATTCAAAATTGCTCTGCACAATCAGATCAGTTCACAACTACATCATCAGGGTATTAATGTCCCAATTTTCCCATATCATGTCCAACATTCATCACTTTCCCTTTTGTCATATTGATCAATCTGATAGTTGTAAGATGGTTTATCAGAGTTGTTTTAATTAGCATCTCTCTAATCAAAAGTGATTTGGAGTGTTTATTCATATGCATATAGATAACTTTGATATCTTCATCTGAAAACTGCCTGTTAATATCCCTTGACTATTTATCATCTGGGATAAGTTTGTCTTACGAATTTCATTTAGTTCTCTATATATTTGAGAAACGAGTCCTTTATCAAAGATACTTGCAGTAAACATTGTTTCCCAGCTTTCTACATTCCTTCTAATCCTGATTATATTGGTTTTGTCTATACAAAAGCATTTTTATTTTAATATAACTTTTTTTGCATTACTTAATGCTCTCTCTTAATTGGTCATGAATTTTTCCCCTTTTCAAAAATAGTGATTGGTAGACTATTACTTGATTGTCTAATTTCATGATATCACACTTTAAATCTAAATCATGAATCCATTTTGACCTTATCTTGGTATACATTGTGATATATTGGTCTATACCTAGTTTGTGACTTATTGTTTTACAGTTTCCCCAGAAATTTTTGTCAGATAGTGAGTTCTGATTCCCAAAGCTGGAATCTTTGACATTTTCAAACATTAGTTTACTTTGTCAATGACTAGTGACTTGAGTACCAAGTTTATCCCACTGATCCATCACTCTATTTGTTAGTCAGTGTTAATGGTGTTGATTATTGCTTTAAAATATAGTTTGAGAGTGAGAGATAAGATGGCACAATAAAAAACAGAAACTCAACCAAGCTTTCTCAGACCCTCTCCAAATATCCATAAATAATGACTCTAAACAAACTTTCTACTATCAAAATCCACAAAAAGATGGAGGGAACAATTTTCCAGCCTATGATAATTTGGAAGGTCAGCACAAAAATTCTGGTGCACCAGAGTGAGAGTGGAGTACAGTTGAGTGAAGGCCAAGCCAGCATAGTATTAGCACCAGCAAACCAGAAGCAGGTCTTCAGAGCACTGAATCAAAAGTAACAGCAGATTCCATAGCTCTCAACCCACAGATGGTAAGGGGGTTAAACAAGTGATCAAAAGACAATAACAGGTCTTTATTTGTAATACTGTGGCAGGGTAGGTTCTTAACTAATTTATATTATTTACAGATATTTTAAATGCAATCTATTTTTATTTTTAACTATTTTATTTTCTCCAATTACATGTCAAGACAAATTTTAGAATGTATTCCTTTAAAAAATTTTGTGTTCCAAGTTATTTTCCCTTCCTCCCATCCCTTTTCTCCTCTCCCCTCTTATTTAGATGGTAGGCAATATAGATTACTTAATCCCCTCTCCTCCTAGTTCCCTATGCAGAAAGATATATTTTTGTGGTCAACTGATTGTATATATTATTCCTTCTCTGAGCCAATACAAATGAAAGTAATGTTTAAGTGATGTTCATCATCCACCCTCCCATCTTCTATTCCACTGTAATAGGATTTGTAAAGCTCTTCATTCAAAATTATTTACACTCTCTACTTCTCCCTTTTGTACCAATTTACTCCTGTTTTTCATCTCTTAATTTAAATGCAATTTTCTCAAATTTACCTTATGCCCATACTCTCTGTCTATATGTATTCCTTCTAGCTATACTATTAATGATACAATTTTTAAGGATTACAAGAATCATATTCATATCTAGGATTCTAAAGTGTGTACAAATATTGAATCAGTTATATTTTCTTTTCCTTTTTTTACTTACTTATACTGCCCTTGGATCTAGATTTTGATGTCATTTTTTTATTTGGTTCTCTTCTTATTATTATTAAAGCTTGAAATTCTTCTATTTTATTGAGTGAAATTTTCCCCCCTTGAAGGAGTATGTTTAATTCCAGTAGTGATAGTTCATGGTAGTCCTAGCTCTTTTTCCTCCTGAAATATTATCTCCAGTGACTTCTGATACTTTAGTGTTACTCCTATCAGTTCCTATGTAATCCTGATGTTTTTGACCACTTATAGCATTTTTTCTTCTACTTGATTGTTGTGAATTTGGCTATTATGGTCTTTGGACTTTTTTTTTAGTATCTATTTCCTGAAATGATTGCTTTCCCTGCTAATTTTGTTTGCTGATTCAGGGCGGTTTTCCTTGGTAATTTCTCAAAATGCTATTGAGGTCTGCCTTTCAATTATGGCTTTCAGATAGGTCAATAATTCTTACATGGTCTTTGTTAGATCAGTTGTTTTTCCAATAAGGTATTTTTATATTTTCCTCTTCTTTTTTCTTTCTTTTGAAATAATTTTATTAATTCTTGATTTCTTATACAGTCATTGACTTCCACCTGCTAACTTATAAGGAATTATTTTCCTCACCTTTTTTTTTTCACTTCCTTTTCCATTCAGTCAATTGTATTTTATACTTTTTAAGCAGTCCCTCCCTGCCCCCAAAATTTTGGTTCTTTTTTTTTTTTTTTAAGAATTCTCTTGCATCATTCTCACTTCTTTTCCCAAATGTTCCTCTGTCTCCTTTGATGAATTTTAAATTCCTTTTTTGAGCTCTTCCTTGAATTATTTTATGATTGAAAGCACTTCCCATTCTTCTGTGGGGTTCTGCCCATTGGTACTTTGATATTGTCCTCTTCTGAGTTTGTGTCTTGATCTTTTCTGTCAAAAAGTATATATATATATATATATATATATATATTCAATTGTCAGATTTATAATTTTTTGTTTGGTTGATAGTTATTATTATTGTTGTTTCCACTCATGTTGTTTTTCCCCTGCTTTAAAAGTTAAGTTCTGCTCCTGGTATAGAAGGGGCACTGACTCAGGTTTCTTGTGCCAGGTGCTGCAAGCCCTGACTGTTTTCATATTTTTGCATTAATATTTTCCTAAGGCCCATGGGAAACCCTTGCATCTGGTGCTGTGCTGAAAGGGTCAGACAAGGAATCTGCATTGGCGAGGTCTGGCAGCTTCCCTGGTGCTGAGGGATTCTAGTGATAGGACCTGGCACATACCAAGGCAGGTGAGGTGTTTCTGTTATTTCCAGAGGATACACTGAAGCACATAGTGGTTCAGGGGCTAGTGACTGCTTGTTTGTCAGGTCTATGCTGAAGCACATGGCAGTTCTCAGCACTGGAGTCTGTCCCGTAACTATGCTTAGTTTTGTGGGTGTTCTTCTTTTCTGCTGTTCTGATCTTCCAAGTTTTTAGAACTAAAACAATCTTTCACTCAATCTTCTTTGCTGGTTCTGCCTTTTCAGGATGTGTTTTTCGATTCTACAACAGATTTTGGGAAGTGAATGTGAAAAGCTAATGTGATTTACTTCTAATTCCCCTATCTCCCCAAAACAGATTTCTACACACAACTAAATGGATATATTATTCTCTTTGAGCCAATTAAAATGAAAATAAAGTTCAAGTATTGTACTCCCACCTATATTATCTTCTCTTCAATTGCAAAAGGTCTTTTTTGTGCCTCTCTTTGTGAGACTATTTTCCTTTTCCCCTTCTCCCTGTGTACTCTTCCTTCTCACCTCTTACTTTGATTTTTCAACCTATCATTCCATCATATTAAACTCACAGGTGTGTTCTTTCTCCATACTTATAATTGTCCTAATAATGATAAAGATTTTAGAAGTTATAAGTTTCATTGTCTTATATAAGAATGAAAACCATTTAATCTTAGTGAATCCTTCATTACTTCTCTTTCCTGTTAATCACTTTATACTACTCTTGAGTCTAATATTTGAAAGTCAAATTTTCTATTTAGCTCTGTATTTTTCATCTGGAATATAGGAAATCTTTCTATTTCATTGAATAGTCTTTGTTTTCTCTAAAGTACCTACTTCTGCTGGGTAGCTGATATTCTTCTCTTTTGTTGTACCTCCTTTGCCCTCTGGAATATTATATTCTTTCTTTCTTTATTTATTTTTAAATAACTTTTTATTGACAGAACCCATGCCAGGGTAATTTTTTACAACATTATCCCTTGCACTCACTTCTGTTCCAATTTTTCCCCTCCCTCCCTCCACCCTCTTCCTCAGATGACAAGCAGTCCTATACATGTTAAATAAATTACAATAGATCTTGGATACAATATATGTGTGCAGAATTGAACAGTTTTCTTGTTGCTCAGGGAGAATTGGATTTAGAAGGTATAAATAACCCGGGAAGAAGAACAAAAATGCAAGCAGTTTACATTCATTTCCTAGTGTTCTTTCTTTGGGTGGAGCTGCTTCTGTCCATCCTTGATCAATTGAAACTAAGTTAGGTCTTGTCTTTGTTGAAGAAATCCACTTCCATCAGAATACATCTTCATACAGTGCTGTTGTTGAGGTATATAATGATTTCCTGGTTCTGCTCATGTCGCTCAGCATCAGTTCATGTAAGTCTCGCCAATCCTCTCTGTATTCGTCCTGCTGGTCATTTCTTACAGAACAATAATATTCCATAACATTCATATACCACAATTTACTCAACCATTCTGTAATTGATGAGCATCCATTCAATTTCCAGCTTCTAGCCACTACAAACAGGGCTGCCACAAACATTTTGGCACATACAGGTCCCTTTCCCTTTTTTTAATATCTCTTTGGGGTATAAGCCCAGTAGAAACACTGCTGGATCAAAGGGTATGCACAATTTGATAACTTTTTGGGCATAGTTCCAAATTGCTCTCCAGAATGCCTGGATGTGTTCACATGGAATATTATATTCTAAGCACTCCAAACTTTTAATGTAGAAGATGCTAAATTTTAGATTATCCTGATGGTGACTCCATGATTTTTGAATTTATTCTTTCTGAGTGATTGCAATATTTTTTTTATCTAGAAGCTCTGGAATTTGAGTATGCTATTGCTGACACTTTTCATTTTGAGATCTCAGGAGGTGATGGTGAATTTTTTTCCTTATTATTTTATCTTTTAATTCTAGTGACTTAGTGATTTTGCTTGACATTTTTTTGAAATGTGATATCTAGCTATTTTTTTCATCATGGTCTTCAGATATTCAGATATTTTTAAGTTGTCTTTCCTCTATCAGTTTTCTAGATCAGTTTTTTTCCAGTGAGATATTTCACATTTTATTCTATTTTTTTTTAATTTTTTAAATATTTTTGCTGTTTCATGAAATTATTAGGTTATCCCATTTTCATATTTAGGTAATATTTTCTTCAGCTAGTACTTTCTTTTGCATTTGAACAATTATAACTTTTAGGAGAACTGTTCTTTGGTGAATTGTTATTTGGTGAATTGGTGAATACTAATTTCTCCTCATAAGGTAAATTCTTTTTTGTAAGGAGTTCTTTGTAGTGGATTTTTGTGCCTCTTTTTTTAACATTCTGTGACTGTATTCCATTTTAAGGTGATAGTTTCTTCAGTATTTCTGTGCCTCTTTTATCAAAATGTTGACTTTTTTATTAAAGCTTTTTATTTACAACATATGCATGGGTAATTTTTCCAACATTGACCCTTGCATAATCTTTTTTTGCAAATTTTCCTCTCCTCCCCCCCCTCTCTCCTAGCTGGCAGGTAGTCCAATACCTGTTAAATATGTTGAAATACATGTTAGATCAAATATATGTATACATGTTTATATAATTATCTTGTTGCACAAGAAAAATCAGATCAAAAAGGAAGAAAAAGAAAAAACTGAGAAAGAAAAGACATTATAAGCAAAAACAACAGAGAGAGTAAAACTACTATGTTGTGTTGCACACTGTTCCCAAATTTCTCTCTCTGGGTGTAGATGGCTCTCTTCATCACTGCACAAGTGGAACTGCTTTGAATCATCTCAATATTGAAGAGAGCCACGTTCCTCAGAATTGATCATTGTATAGTCTTGTTGTTGCCATGTATAATGTCCTAATGATTCTGTTAGTATAGCATCATATCATCTGCAAAGAGTGATAATTTGGTTTCCTCATTACCTGTTCTAATTCCTTTAATCTATTTTTCTTCTCTTATTGTCAAGGCTAGCATTTCTAATACAATATTGAATAGCAATGGTGATAGTTGGCAATTTTGCTTCACCCTAGATCTTATTGGGAATGGTACTAGTTTGTGTCCATTACATATGATGCTTGCTGATGAGTTTAAATTGATGATGCTGATTATTTTAAGGAAAAGTCTATTTAATCCTATACTATCTAGTCTTTTAATAGGAATAGATGTTGGAAAATTCATATGGAAAAACAAAAGGTCAAGAATTTCAAGGGAATTAATGAAAAAAAATCAAATGAAGGTGGCTTAGCTGTACCAGATTTAAAAATTATATTATAGAGCAGCAGTTACCAAAACCATTTGGTATTGGCTAAGGAATAGATTGGTTGATCAGTGGAATAGGTTAGGTTCAAGGGACAAAACAGTCAACAACTGTAGCAACTTAGTCTTTGACAAACCCAAAGACCCCAGCTTTTGGGATAAGAACTTACTGTTTCACAAAAATTGCTGGGAAAATTGGAAATTAATATGGCAGAAATTAGTCATTGATCCACACTTAACACCGTACACCAAGATAAGGTCAAAATGGGTTCATGACCTAGGCATAAAGAATGAGATTATAAATAAATTAGCGGAACACAGGATAGTTTACCTCTCAGACCTGTGGAAGAAGAAGGAATTTATGACCAAAGAAGAACTAGAGATCATTACTGATCACAAAATAGAAAATTTCGACTATATCAAACAGAAAAGTTTTTGTACAAACAAAACTAGTGCAGACAAGATTAGAAGGGAACCAATAAACTGGGAAAACATTTTTACAGTCAAAGGTTCTGATAAAGGCCTCATTTCCAAAATATATAGAGAATTGACTCTAATTTATAAAAAATCAAAGCATTCTCCAATTGATAAATGGTCAAAGGATATGAACAGACAATTCTCAGATGAAGAAATTGAAACTATTTCTAACCATATGAAAAGATGCTCCAAGTCATTATTCATCAGAGAAATGCAAATTAAGTCAACTCTGAGATACCACTATACACCTGTCAGATTGGTTAGAATGACAGGGAACGATAATGTGGAATGTTGGAGGGGATGTGGGAAAACAGGGACACTAATACATTATTGGTGGAACTATGAATACATCCAACCATTCTGGAGAGCAATTTGGAACTATGCTCAAAAAGTTATCAAACTGTGCATACCCTTTGATACAGCAGTGTTACTACTGGGCTTATATCCCAAAGAGATCATAAAGAAGGGAAAGGGACCTATATATGCACGAATGTTTGTGGCAGACCTTTTTGTAGTGGCTAGAAACTGGAAACTGAGTGGATGCCCATCAGTTGGAGAATGGCTGAATAAATTGTGGTATATGAATATTATGGAATATTATTGTTAGAAATGACCAACAGGATGATTTCAGAAAGGCCTGGAGAGACTTACATGAACTGATGCTGAGTGAAACGAGCAGGGCCAAGAAATCATTATATACTTCAGCAATAATACTAGATGATGACCAGTTCTGATGGACCTGGCCATCCTCAGCAATGAGATCAACCAAATCATTTCCAATGGAGCAGTAATGAACTGAATCAGCTACGCCCAGCAAAAGAACTCTGGGAGATGACTAAAAACCATTACATTGAATTCCCAATCCCTATATTTTTGCCCACCTGCATTTTTTATTTCCTTCACAAGCTAATTGTACAATATTTCAGAGTCTTATTCTATTTGTACAACAAAATAACGGTTTGGTCATAAAAAAAAGGAATAGATGTTGGATTTTATCACTTTTTTGCATCTATTGAGATAATCATATGGTTTTTGTTAATTTGGTTATTGATATAGTCAATTATGTTATTAGTTTTCCTAATATTGAACCAATCCTTCCTTCCATTCCTGGTATAAATCCTACTTGATTATGGTGTATTTTCCTGGGGATGACTTTCTGTAATCTTTTTGCTAATATTTTATTTAAGATTTTTGCATCAATATTCATTAGGGAGATTGGTCTAATATTTTCTTTCTCTGTTTTCATCCTACCTGGTTTAGGTATCAGTAACCATGTCTGTGGCATGAAAGAAATTTGGTAAGAATCCTTCATTCCCTATTTTTTGAAATAGTTTACATAGTATTGGAGTTAACTGTTTTTTAAATGTTTGGTAGAATTCATAGGTAAATCCATCTGGTCCTGGGGATTTTGTCTTAGGGAATTAATAGCTTGTTCTATTTCTTTTTCTAAAATGGGACTATTTAAGTAATTTATTTTCTCCTCTGTTAATCTGGGTAATCTATATTTTTGTAGGTATTCCACCATTTCACTTAGTTTGTCAAATTTATTGGCATAAAGTTGGGCAAAGTAACTCCTCATAATTGCTCTAGTTTCCTCTTCATTGGTGGATAGTTCTCCCTTTTCATTTTTGAAACTAACAATTTGATTTTCCTCTTTCCTTTTTCTAATATAACTAAAGTTTTATCTATTTTGTGTTTTTTTTCATAAAATCAACTTAGTTTTATTTATTAATTCAATAGTTTTTTAGCTTAAATTTTATTGAGCTCTCCTTTTATTTTTAGTATTTCTTTTTCTAGCTTTTTAGTTGCAAGCCCAATTTATTAATAATTCTCTTTCTCTATTTTATGCAAAAGCATCTAGAGATATAAATTTCCCCTTATTACCACTTTGGCTGCATCCTACAAATTTTGGTATGTTGTCTCATAATTTTCATTATTGTCATTCTCTTGGATGAAATTATTGATTGTGTCTATGATTTACTATTATAACTATTCATTCTTTAGGATAAGATTATTTAGTTTCCACTTTCTTTTTGGTCTATTTTCCCCTGGCTCTTTATTGAATGTAATTTTTATTGCATCATGATCTGAGAAAAATGCATGTACTATTTCTGCCTTTTTGCATTTGATTTTGAGGTCTTTATGTCCTAATATCTGGTCAATTTTTGTAGAGGTTCCATGAACTGCCGAGAAGAAAGTATACTCCTTTCTGTCTCCATTCAATTTTCTCCAAAGATCTATCACATCTAGTTTTTCTAGCATTCTATTTACCTCTTTAACTTCTTTCTTATTTATTTTGTGGGAAAGCACACATCTAGTTCTGGGAGAGCAAGGTTGAGATCTTCCACTATTATAGTTTTGCTGTCTTATTTCTTCTTGCAACTCTCTTAACTTCTCCTTTAGGAATTTAGATGCTACACCACTTGATGCATATATGTTTAATACAGATATTGCTTCATTATCTATGATATTCTTGAGCAAGATATAGTTTCTTTCCTTAAATCTTTAATTAGATCAATTTTTGTTCACTTGATTTGAAATTAGGATTGCTACCCCTGTTTTTTTTCTGTTTGTTTGTTTGTTTTTACTTAACTAGAAACATAATTGATTCTTCACCAGCTTTTACCTTTACTCTGTATGTATTGCTCTGCTTTAAATATGTTATTTTTAAACAACATATTGTAGGGTTTTGACTTTTAATCCAGTCTGCTATCCATTTACATTTTATGGGAGGGTTCATCCCATTCACATTTACAATTAAAACTATTAATTCTATATTTCCTGCCATCTTATTAACCCCAAATTATAATTTTCTCTTTCATTTTCCCCTTTCCCTCTTCCCCAGTATTTTACTTACAAGCACTATTTGCCTCAAGCAGTCCTTCCCCTTTAGAGAACCTCCCCCTTTCTTATACCTTTCCCTTACTATTTCTGTTTCCCCTTCTATTTAGCCTACTCCTTTCCTTTTCTCCTCTCCTCTCCCATTTTTCTATAAGATGAGAGAAGTTTCTCAGTGAAACCAGACATATCTAATATTCTTTCTTGGGAACAAATCTGATGACAGTAAGACTTGCACAATATTTGTCACCCTCTCTTCTTTCCCTCAATTATAATATGTTTTCTTTGCCTCTTCCTGAGGTGTAATTTCTTTTATTTTACCTCCAATTTCCCCCTTTTTTCTGTTACAGTCCCCTTTCCATCTCTCATTTCCTTTTTATGTTATTACAGTAAAATCAAATTATACATGTACCCTCAATGTATATCCATAATAGAAATACAGTTCTCAAGAGTTTTTTTCCCCCTTTTTGTGCTTCTTTTGAGTTCTACATTTGGAGGTCAAAATTTTTGTTAAGCTCTGGTCTTTTTGTCAAAAATAAATGGAACTCACCAGTTTCATTGAATCCCTATATTCTTCCCTGAAGCAAAATGCTCAGTTTAGAAGGGTAATTTATTCTTGGCTTCATTCCAAGTTCTTTTGCCTTTTGGAATATCAGGTTCTAGGTCCTTTGATATTTTAAAGTGGAAGCTGCTAAGTCCTGCATAATTCTTATTGTGGCTTCTCATTATTTGAATTGTTTCTTTCTGGCTACTTGTAATATTTTTCCTTCATCCAATAGTTCTCAAATTTAGCCTTGATATTCCTTTGGGTTTTAATTTTGGAGTCTCTTTCAGGAGGTATTTGGTCAATTATTTCAATGGTCATTTCACCTTCTGTTTCTATATCTGAACAGTTCTCTGTGATGATTTCCTGAGTTTTAAGCTCTTTTTTTCATCATCTATTTAAGGGAGTCCAATAATCCTTAAATTGTCTCTACTAGATGCATTTTCCAGGTTGGTTGTTTTCCCAATTAGGTATTTTATATTTTTTCTAATTTTTATTATTTTTTTTTTTTGGTTTTACTTGACTGATTCTTCTTGTCTCCTTGAGTCATTCATTTCCACTTGTTCAATTCTGAATTTCAGTGAGTTATTTTCTTCATTTACTTTTTTTACTTCTTTTTATATTTCTCCAAATGGATTTCTAAATGAGTTGTTGAACTCAATTTTTTGTTTTCTATCAATTTTTTTTCTCACAAATTTTGTTTTTTAAGGACTTATTTTCTTTTACTGTGTCACAAATTCTGTTTTTTGTGGATTTGCTTTCTTTTTAAATTTTATCAAATTTATCTTTTAATGAGTTATATGCTTTTTCCCTTTCACTAAGTTTATTTTGTAGTGAATTTTCTTCAGATAGTTTCTGTGTTTCCTTTTCCAGATTCTCTTGCAAATTTTTTATTTCCTTTCCCCATTTTCCTTCAGGCTCTCTTTAAGATCCTTTTTAATTTCTTCTAGGAGAGCCTTATGTGATGGGGATCAGGTTATATTACCTTTGGGGGCTTCCTCTGCAGACAATCTGCCTTTAATCTCCTCAGGATTTGAAATCTGTTCTTCACTTTCACCATAAAAGCTGTCAATTGTTATAGCCCTCTTTACTTTTTTACTCAATATTTTTTATAAAGTTATGGTCCCCTTTAGGAAGTGGAAGGATTTCCAAGGGGTTGCAGCTGTGGTATGTCAGTGCTGATTCACTCCAGGTGCTGGTGGGTATGGCCAGGTCCCGTGAATTTCTGGTGTTTTGGCATTCACTACTGATTTTTTGTGTTTGTGTTGGATGCCTTATAACATCTCTGTTGATCTACTGGCTTACAACCAGGGCAGAGTGGCCAATACTGTTGTAGATTCCTGTGGTTTCCTCCCTGTAGATTCTCTGCCACATGGAATCAGGAACTCTGGCAGAGTTAGCAACACCCCAGGAGTCTGTGTTGTCTGTGCTGTCTGTGCTGTTGTTAGTGATCAGGTGTTTGTGTTAGGCTGCTTTCCTCCCATTTCCAATTGAAACAGACCTTTTCTGGTCTGTTTCCTCCTGTAGATTCTCTACCACATGAAATCTGAACCACCCACTGACACTGCACTTCCTTAGGTCTCTGCACTGTCTGCACTGGCATTTGTACTCAGCTGGTTGTGCTGGCTATCTCCCTCCTGTTTCCAATTTAAACAGACCTTTTCTGGTGATCTTCAAAATTATCTTCTGTTGATAATTTGTTGCACTCCCAACATTAGTGGATTCTGCTGGCTCAGAGCTAATTCAGAGGTGGATTTCATCATTATTGTGAGGGTTATAGAGAAGATCAGAGAGTAACATATGTGCCATCTCCAAGATCTTGGCTCTGCCCCCAGAGTCCAAAATATTGATCTCTTTCATAATTCTCTTGCATTACTCTCATCTTTTCCCCCTTTCACCTCTTCCTCTTTTATTTAATTTTGGAAATGCTTTTTGGGATCTTTCAGAAATAGTTTTTGAACCTCATACCAATCAACATTGTTTTGAGATTTTGGGTGTAGCAGATTTGATTTTGTTTTCTTCGAATGTGTTTTGTTCTTCCCTGTTATGGTAGTAACTTTTCATGATCAGGTTTGTTGTTTGTTTATATTTCCATTTTATTTCTTCACTTTTAATTTTATGTTGAAGTTGGGCTTTATTCCCTAAAGGAAGTTCCACAGTTTTTCATAGCCCTTTTCAAAGCTAGAAATGTAGGTCTTCAAGTTTTGAATTTTTCTGAGGTATTATGATCTAAGGAGAGATGTGTTTGCTACTCTCCTGGCCTATGCTCTGGACTATGAATGATTTCAAGTACTTTTGCTCTATCATTAAACTGTGATTATGGTTTGTTATACCCTCTGATCCGAAGTTATGGTTTGCTAATACTCCTTCTCATTCGAGCACTACTACTTTGGACTATGACCCAGATGAGTGTTTTGAGCAATGAAACAGGAGTTCTCTACCCATTGTTGGCAAAAGGACAACTAAATCCTTTTGACCTGTTGTCCAACCACATTGCTATGTGTGTAAACTGAAAGCTCCCAAATCTGCTATTTCATATTCAGATGTCACTGAGGCCTCCTGCAGTCTTGATGAGGTTTGTCTATTGCAAAATATGTTCCACTGTCATTGTGGTGCAATAGGACTTTCCTGCTAACCTTCTCAGTTGTCAAAATCTGGAAATTAGTTTTTTATTAATAATTTTATGATTTCTGCTGCTCCATAGCTCATTTTGTGAAATAATTTAAATTTGTGCAAGACTTTGAGAGAGCTAAAACAGGTTCTCTTTTCTCAGCCATCTTGGCTTTATCTCACCCCCATTTCCTAATTATCTTTAAAATTCTAGCACTTCAACCTAAAGTAGCTGTTTCTGGATCTCTAAGCCAATCACACTTTCTGAGTTCACCTTTTTTTCTGTGTTATATTTACCTGTGTGTATTTATGCCAATACATTTTTGTTTTTGTTGATTTTTTTCATAAAATATAAGTTTCTTGAGAAAATAAAAACTCATTGAAGATTAGAGCTGTTATATTTTCATCCTATCCCTGCATTGTCTAACACAGTCTAACACATTGGATGCGGGGTAAAATTATTTGCTTTGAATAGTTTTTTTTTTTTTGTTTTGCATGTCCAGAGTACCCAGACCAATGATTCTTGCTATGGGAAATGCCCTAATAATGAAACTTATAGGCATTATTTTGAAATCTATTTTATTGCTTGCCACAATGTATAAAAACAATGTTTATACCAGCCAGTTTTCAGACATAAGTAAATTGAGAAGATGTTGCTTATATTGATTCCTGATCTGCAGGATGAGTGAGATATTTCAAAGAATCTGGTGATAATATTAGTTTAATCTCATTCAGTATTCTCCCAGGAGCAAGAAATGGTTTATATGAACCCAAAGACCTTAGATTGTAATATTCCAATCCTTCACTTTCATGCCTCTTCTATATCATCCATCATCAGGACACAAAATCTGAAAACTCAAGAAATTTATGAGGAGGTGAAGGTGTTTCAAAGCTTTGATATAGGAAATAGTGTCTTCCATTCCTTGATGAAATTGGGGCAAAATGTACATATCAGAATGGGAGATGAACATGGATCCTTCAAAATTTCAAATGTCAGTGACATATATGAATAATTCATTATATTAGAAATATGGAAGCCAATAAACGTGTTTCTTTTTTCCTACTTTTTCAAACAAAAACTGAAGAATCTAATATTTTGAAGGAGCATCTTCCAGGGACAAAGACCATCTAATGCAACCAGTTCTTGAACACTGCTCTGATTCTGCTTTTGCAAATCTCACTACATCTAAAGGACTGGGTCAACAGAAGACTATTGTCCACTGTCACAGGGTTCTAACAGTTAACCCTTATGGCCAGTATATCTACTACTGTCAGTGATGGGCTCCTATTTATGTTTCCAATTAATTACTAGCCAATGGTGTCAATTAGTTTTTTAAGGTATTTACTAAGATAATATAGTAAGAACAGCTACTCCATTACATTTATCCAAATCATGTGATAAATTCTTTTAACCATAAACCCTCTAGAAAGATTTAAGTCAAACTTAAAATACAAATGTTTTTACTGACAAACCATTCCAATATCATTAACGAGAGAACCCCAAATGGAGTCATGAAGAATTGGACATTACTGAAAAAGGACTAAACAGCAACACAAATTTAAAATTTATTATATTTTCAATATAAATAAAAATGTTTTCTTTGTGGCATCATTTACTTTTCATTCAGTATCCCAAATCCCTATAATTCTTTTATATATATATATATGTAGAACTTTTCATATATTAAAATTATATAATAGGAAAACATAACATTTAGATTACTTTGTTGATTAAATAATTAAAAAGTGTAGTCCTCCAATTTTAGTTCTCTACAATGTTCCTGACAAATGATAATCCAACTTTACTTGGCAATATTCAGTAAAAAAAAAAAAAAATATCATGGATATTATCGGAAAAAGAAATACTGATTGAATTACAAGAATCTTTGGTTAATCATGAATTAACCAGGCAATTCATTTTAATAAATTAACTCTTCCTTTCATGGATCCTTTTGAGAGCACAGATTTCCTTTCATCTGGAGTGTAAAATATCCTCACCTCTGCTTCACAGAATCTGAGTTGAAATCACAGCTCAGATGTTACCCTCTATGCTGTCTTCCCTCAATTTATTAGCTGTGAGGAATTTTTCTCCCAATTGCTCAATTGTATTTAAATTATATTTCCCCCTCTCCTTCCTATTGAAATGTAAACTCTCATTTCATCAATGTGAGATTATCTTGTTGAGAACTTTATATTACCAATTCAGATTAGTGTCTTCTCTTGTCCTGTGAATATGTGTTTAGAATACTAAGTGATTAAGTGATTCATCCATGGTTACACAAGTTGTAAGTGCTTGACTCAAAGCTTGAACACAATTATTCCTGACTTCATGACTGACTCCCAATCCACTTTCATAGTCTATCTCTTATTTTGCACATAATGCACATTTAATAAATAGTCCTGTGTAAATAAATGAATGATCCAGTCAAGGATTTTTAAAAAATGAATTGATAACAAATAGTACAATATAGAAGCCATTCGCATAAATACTTTGCAGTTACAAAGTAGTCAGAGTATTTTTTTCTCCCCATTAGATGTGTAAGTGCATTAAGAGATTTGTGTTCACTCATCGCCTTTTTATTTTTAACCATTAAAGGGAATAACTATAAATAGTATTCCCTGAAGTATGATTTTTTTGTTTTTCTTTGTTGGTTTGTTTTTTTTTGTGAGTGTGTAACACTCACTTCATCTTGTTAGTGGAATGCATATTGACTTATGCCAGAATGTAATACAAAATGATTGAGCAGAACACAATTAGTGACCATCTTCTTTATTTCTCCTTCCATCCTAGAGCAATGTGGTTCCAAATTTTCTTTGGAAAGAAGCTCATAGAGAAAGAAAACGAGCTGAAAAACCACTTATTTTGAGAAAAACTGCCCTCTCTCTTCTCTTTTCTCATTTCTCAGATTGTCTTCCTAGAAATTTTGGGAAACTTCCCTTTGCTTAGGTCAAAGTCTTATTCTTTCAGCTTATGCTGACATATCTTACTCCCAATGGGAAAGTTCATTCATTTAGTGTATTTCCTAGTATATTTACTGTTAGTGGAACTGTGAACTGATTCAACCATTTGAGGAAGCTAAATTAATTCCCAAAGTATAACACTATTTAAAACAGGGGCAGAGGTAGTAGATAGAATTTTAATTTGCTCTTTTTTCTGAGGAAAGCAACATGATTGCTCATGTGTTTTCTTCTCTTGTTTGCTTCTAGATAGAAGTCATATTTTGAGAGGGGTTATCAAGATTCTTGAGATATTTGCTCATTCCTTGCTATGTGTAACATTTGGAGAAATTTATTGGAACATAAACATTCCTTACATGGATAACACAAAGACACCTGTGTGTCTTTGCCTTAGGAGTAAAACTGGCCATTTCCATACAATGACATATACCATGAGAGGAATAATTTTAGTATAAGAGCTTACATAAAAACCATGCCATTCATTATCATGCAAGATCCCTTCAATTTTGGTATTTATAGCTTATCAGAAACATCTGCCTTTGGACTTCTCCAAATAGAAGGATGAAGAACTCCTCCCAAAGTTATCTTTTCATATCCTTCCCAGATGAATTTCTTCTTCATCATGTTCCTTTGTCAGGTACTTTTCTTTTGTGGGTCAATTTTCTCCATCATTTAACTATAAGCTCCCTGAGATCAGAGAATCTCTCTCTCTCTCTCTCTCTCTCTCTCTCTCTCTCTCTCTCTCTATATATATATATATATATATATATATATATATATATATATATATTTATACATGTCTCTCTTTATATATATATATATATATATATATATATATATAGTACTATGCAAAGTGAACAGCATATAGTCCTTAATAAATGTTAAATAGTAAATGCTAAATAAATCACATACTCTTCAAATGTTTAAATAAATACACTGAAAACAAAACAGAAAAGCAAAAGAGAACCAAAACAAACTAAAAATCTACATATAACCAGAGGTACAAAACATTAGAATTTCTAATTAAGACAAAACTTGCATAATTGTAATCTAAATTAGGGAGGATTTATAATTGTCACATCATATCATTATACTGATCTTCAAAACAAAACAACCTGCCTTCACCCATTTTAATTATCATTTATCCATATTTTGTTTGTTTTTTTTTATTTCATATGAGAAACACATGAACCTGGTCCATTGATTGAAAAACAAAGAAAATCACCTCCAAAAACTATAGCTCTATGTGAACGTCTATTCTTGATTTCTATAAAAAGGTAAAGCAATATATCAAGGAAACAAACCAGACTTTTCATTTCTAAGATGAGAAACAATGGGTCTATCTTTACTTACAGAGCACAACTACCCTTTTTTTCATAAAGATAATTAAATGCCAATTTGTAGAAACAAATTGAGACAAAGACATTTGAGCATGCTTCAGTGACTATTAATAAATGAAATGGAAATTGACCTATTAGTGATTTGAGAAGATAAGAAGCAAATATCTGCTTTTCCCAAGTAACTGATGATATCTTAAATATTTATATGCATGATTGGAAAGAAATAGCATGTAGAGGGGTTGGGGAGAGAAAGAAGGCCTTAATACTGGAGAAATTATAGCAAACGTTTTTAATATTTCATAGGAGTGTGACATTTCAAAATCTCTTTACAGTTGGAATCCTAAAGGATCTTGGAAGTTTAGTCCAATTCCCTAACTTATTTTAAATTAGGAAGTCTTTAAGAGACTTGTCTAAAAGTACAAAGTTATTAAGCATCAGAGACAGTATTTGAATCCATGGCTCCCAAATATAGTTCATTCTCTTTCTACTGCAGCAGCATGACTCTGCTCTTTGGAATACAATTATAGATGATGCCTACAGTTTCTAAGTTATTTCCTGCCATTTTCCATAAGTAGGAATGATTAGATAGAGATAATATGATAATAGATAGATAATAATATCTACATAATAGATATATCTAGAAAATAGATAATAATATTTTTATCTAATAGAGATAGTATAGCAAATACAAAAACCTGCTGAATGTTTTTAGCATATAAACATGTAGCCTGTAGTACACGAGACTATAACCACCTTTCAATTTAGGGTCTGATTACATACATTTTACCTCCTATTCAACTTACAGCTTACAGCTTACATGCTTACAGCTATAAAAATAGGTACTATTTTTATTTATTTATTTTGCTTTATATTTTCAAAATATATACATAGATAGTTTTCAACATTTACCCTTGTAAAACCCTACAAATTTTCTCTCTCTTCCTTCCCACCCATCCCTTAGATAGTAATTAATTCAAATATGTTAAACATGAGCAATTCTTCTACACACATTGCCACAATTTTCATGCTAAATAGAAAAATCTGATCAAAAAGAAAAGAAAATGAGAAAGAAAATAAAATGCAAACAAACAACAGCAAAAAGGTGAAAATACTATGTTATGACATATATTCAGTTCCAACATTCTCTTTTTGGATTCAGATAGTTCTCTCCACTACAAGTCTATTGGAATGGGCCTGAATCACTTCTTTGTTGAAAATAGACATGTCCACCAGAATTGATCATTGTATGATCTTCTTGTTCTGTGTTTAAAGTACTCTTGGTTCTACTCATTTCACTTAGCATCAGTTCATGTCTCTCCTAGAATTTCTGAAATCATTCTGATAATTATTTCTTATTAAACAATAATAATCCATAACATTCATATATCATACTCATTCAGCCATTTCCCAACAGATGGCCATCCACTCAGTTTCCAGTTCCTTGCCATTAGTAAAAGGGCTTCTACAAACAGTTTTGCACATGTGGTTCTTTTTTGCCTTTGTATGATCTCTTTGGGATACAGGCCAGTAGAGACTTTTGGATCAAAGGGAATTCACCATTTGATAGCCCATTGGGTATAGTTCCATAATGCTCTACAAAATGGTTTGATCCGTTCACAACTTCATCAAGCATGTATTAATGTTCCAGTTTTCCCACATCCCCTCCAACATTTATTATTATCTTTTCCTGTCACCTTAGCCAATCTGAGAGGTGTATAGTGGTACCTCAGAGTTGTCTTAATTTGCCTTTTTCTGATCACTAATAAAAATAGTCATTTTAAAAAAATAGAAGTACAACTCAAGTCATTACATTTTACTTTTTGTAAGCACATTTGGATAAGAAAAAGACAGAGTGAATTGAAACTAATGCTTAAAATTACTTGTATTGATTTCTGCTACTTATGCCAAACTCATCACTTATTATTTAAATCCTCAAAGTATCAGTGATCTCATCATATTGATATCCCTTCCAACAAGGTAGATAATAATTCATTCATATATGTTCATCCTATGCATTTCTCGTGAATGGCTTCACATGAGGGCCCCTCATAGGAATGTACTAAATGAGTTGAGAATACTTCATGCCTTTCTGTGGACATTGTGAGAATACCTGTGGGGCATGCATATTATTCACAAATTATCCCCTCCAAAGGGACCCACATGAGCAAAAATGTGGCAGCCCTTTTTGTAGTGGCAAGAAACTGAAAACTGAGTGGATACCCATCAATTGGAGAATGGCTTAATAAATTGTGGTATATGAATATTATGGAATATTATTGTTCGGTAAGAAATGATCAGCAGGATGATTTCAGAGAGGCCTGGAGAGACTTACATGAATTGATGCTGAGTGAAATGGTCAGGACCAGGACATCATTGTATACTTCAACAATAATACTATATGAATGATTGATCAATTCTGATGGACATGGCTTTCATCAACAATGAGATGATTCAAACCAATTCCAAATTCAATGATGAAGAGTGCCATTTACACCCAAAGAAAGAACCGTGGGAGCTAAATGTGGACCACAACATAGTGCTCTCACTCTTTATGTTTTTATTTGCTTGCATTTTGTTTTCTTTCACAGGTTTTTTTTTTTTCCTTTTGGATTCATTTTTCTTGTGCAACAAGATAACTGTATAAATATGTGTACATATATTGAATTTAACATATATTTAAACATGTTTAACATGTATTGGATTCCCTGCCATCTAGGGGAGGAAGGGGGGGAAGAAGGGGATAATTTGGAACAGAAGGCTTTGCAAGAGTAAATATTGAAAAATTACCTATGCATATGTTTTGTAAATAAAAAGCTTTAATAAAAAATATCCCCTCCTCTTAGCCTATAGCATTCTATCTTCTTTAGGAGAATGACACATTTTTTTTGTTGTTTATATTCTTTTGGTCTGGTATTTCTTCTGGGTTTCTTAGTTGATATGTGTTATATTCTGTTCAGATTCACCAGAAAAAGTCAATTTCCTTCTGAATGGATATATGAATGACAATTCTCCTCAATATCCTTTTCATGTTTACTCAACACCTCTAAAATGACCACCCAGCATTCCAGAAGTAAGTGATATTAGCAAGCTGCAGAAACAAAAAAACTCTCTCGTGGTATACAATCTAGTTTCAACAGATGGAACTTTTTAATTTTCTTAATTTAAATCTTAATGTGTTCATTTTCATCAGTTCAGTGTCATTATAAGGCCTCTATGATCAGGGATGTACTGATCTCAGCATGGAATGGTACATAAATTGATAAGTCAGAAAGAAACTCAATTGGAATTCTCTCTGTGGAATTTATGGAGGTATTGTTTGACTTTGAACATGTCTCAACCTCTTTGTCTCAATATTCTCACCCAGATATACTATCAACTTCAAAGGATCATTGTGGGCAATATACCTTGTACGTTTGGAAATGTTACATACCTGTTCATTATTATTTCTTCTTTGTTAATCTTCTGAAAACCCTTGCTAACTTCAGATCCTGAATAATATATGGGTAGTGTGAAGCTTATTTCTTAGGCAATCAGCTTTCCCTTTAGCCTAGATGACTTTTCACTTATTATTAGGAAGATTTCCCCCATTTTTTCTTCCCCCTGAAATACATAATCTTCCCTTCTGTACTAACAACTCTGGCCTAAAGTGACCTTTATCTCTTCTGATTTACAAGAACAGTTTTTGTCTCTACTGTTCATATGACAACTATGACCAGAAAATTACTGAGTCTTTTACTTTCTCAAAGTAGGGAACTCTCTTTATTAAGCTGATCAAACTTGATCTCTAATCTATTACATTGATAATTAGAATGCTGACAGAATTTTTAAAAACTTAAATAGCTTGTTTTGGGTTACATACCATGTAAGTGTAAAAGGGAAAATTTGAACTTGTTTCTCTCTGACTCTGAGAACATTTTATCTAGAACATTAATGTTATAAAACATCATCTGCATCAAGAAAAAAAAAACTACGGAGATTTTATGTTAATCAACACATACTATTTTCACTTCTTTTTTGTTTGTTTTTCTCTCTTATGGTTTTTACTTTTTGTTCTGATCTTTCTCTCTCAACAAGAGTCATAAAGAAATGTGTGTTAAAATAGTTAATAAACATGTATGTCCAGAAAAATAAAACAATAAAGAAAAAAATAGGAAAAAAGGAAATATTGTCCCCAATTCTATACATTAGTGATAGGCAGGGAGCAGAAACAGTAGTTTCCTTATATGATTAGGATTTTGATTGAAATCTATGAATATAGTACTTAAAAATAACTTTATAAGGCCTCAAATTATCTTTTATGCTTTATATTTTAGATTAAACAAATAAAAAGTGAGAACATTTCTCCATTAATATAATTCCTTTGAGATGATAAAATTTAGCCAATTCAAATACTGAAATGTTTTTGCATTTTAAAAAGAAATATTTTTCCTTCTATTTCTTTTTTTTCATTACATGTAAGCATATTAATGTAGATTATTATGAATTTAGCCTCCTTGAATGAAGTTGAGTTCTCCCTGGAACTTCACAGGGCCTGAAATTTATGAATTTGAGGGCTCATTGGCAAAACTGAAGATTGAAAGCTATTATTTTTTCCTTGAACTGAACCACTCAGAATTTTTTCTTATTGTTCTTCATTTTCTTAATGCTATTATTATGCATTTTAAAGAGGTATTCCCTTTTCAAAGTAAAGAGAGATTTTCAATTCCCATTTATGACCAAATTACTCCAACTTTATTTCTCTGTTCAAGGTATGAGTCTTTAACTGAGTAGATAACATCATGTTAGCATTTATTTTCTCTGGAGGGCAGAGGAGGAGGGAAAGAAAAGGGAGAGAGGGATGGAGGAGGAGAAGAGAGGGAGGGTGAGAGAGACAGAGAGACAGAAACAGAAAGACAGAGACAGACAGAGAGTGAATCCAGAAAGGAAAACATGTAAAATATATTTTAAAGTTTAATACATAATGTACTTTTTATCTTTTTTAATGACCCAAATATAAGCACCTATATAAAATAAGGCAAAAAAAATTCTAATTTAAGTTGACTTAAAACCTAATAGTTATCAATATACTTAAAATGAAATGCAAAATAATGTTGCTTTTTTTTTTTTTAAGAGTCAGATTGATTCTTGAGATAATTTGGGACAATTTTAAGTATACTTTCTGGTTAGATGTTAATGAAGTTCAGATCACTGGAAATGTTCATGTTAAATAACAGCTGGGATTGGTCATTAATGTAATAAATTGGGATAAAATAATATATTTTTATTTCTAGCTTAATAGATTAAAGAGGTATTAAATATTTAATGATTATCCTTGACATCAAAGAATAGGAGAGGATTCTCAGATGATTTAAGGATTTAAAAATCCTACGTTCAGATTAAAGCAAATAAAACAGTGTTCAAAAAGCATGGATTCTTTATCTATAAATGATTTTGTTAACACTAAGCAATGTAAAAGTCATATTGCAAAATATCTTGAATGAAATTTGAAATTTATATATATATATATATATATATGCCTATATTGATATGTATGTGCATGTGTGTAAATATATGTGTTTTTGTGTTTACATGTGCACAGAGGGAACTATATAATATCACAAATGAAGCAATATTTACTTTTTATTTGTATTAATTTAAATTTAATAATAGGAATGTCTATGTTTTTGTTTTGGAATTGTACTTTAAATCATAAATGTCTATTATCTTCATGTTTTAAAGATTTAAGTTCTGTTCAATACAATATATTTAGTTCTGTTCAGTACAATAGTATTTAGTTTCTCATTTTATTTTTGTTTCAAATGAAATTTATACATGTGTGTGAATATTTTACAAACTTTAGAGCATATTAAATCTTAATTGCTATTATTTTTATTATCAATTTTAAGGATTTTTCTACTATTACTATTACTACTACTGGTATTCTTGGATTTATTATTATTATTCTATACCCAGTATAATATAGATAGAGAAGTAGTCCCTGAATCACAATAACTCAGTTAATTTCAAGTCTCAGTTGTGATACACATTGCCTATGGAATCACGTGAAATTCCCTTATTAACTATTTGAGAGATGAAATGACTTCCTCCCTGGAAACTAAGATGAAAAGTATAGAAAAGATGATCTGTTTAGGTCCAGAGAATTTTCTCACTGGAAGTTTTTTAAACCAATAAAATAGAGAGATAGAGAGACAGATAAAATGAGTGAATAAATAAATCAACAAATTAATAAATTAATAAACAAACATCATATTTTGAAGTCCTGGAATGGGAAAAGCCATGGATCTTTATCATCTGGGACTGACATACTACTTAAGAACATAATATTTCTTTCTTTGCATCTTTCTTTCCTTTTTTCTTTCATTTTTTTTGAAATTTTCTTTTTCTTATGCTCCTTTCCATATTTTTATTTTATTTATTTCTTAGTCTCTCACTTTCATTTTTTTACTTTCCTTTCTTCCTATCCCTCATCCTCTTTCATGCATCTTCTTCTCTCCTTTCCTGAATTTCCTTCTTTCTTTCTCTTCCTCATTTCCTTTCAACTTCCTTCTCTCCTTCCTTATTTTCTGTCTTCTTTTCCTTCCTTCCTTCCCTTTATTTTTCCTCTTTCCTTCCCTCCTTTTATTTCTTCCTTTCTTCTTCTTTCTTTCCCTTTTTCTTTCCTTCTTCTCTTCTCTTCTTTTTTGCTTTCTTTCTCTCTTTGTTTTTTTTTCATACATACTTTTTAAATGTACATTTCTTTATGAATCATATTAGAAAAGAAAAAAAAAAAAAACAAAGACAGAAGGGAAAAAAAACAGAAAAAAAAGTGAACATAGTATGTGTTGATTTACATTCAGTCTCCAAAGTTATCTTTCTGGATGCAGACAGCATTTTCTATTCAAAGTTTATTGGGATTGCCTTGGATCACTGAAACACTGAGAAGGACCATGTCACCTTCTTGCTGTTATGATGTAAAATTATGTTGTAATTCCTGGTTCTTCTTGTTTCACTCAGGACCAGTTCATGTAAATCTTTCCAGGCCTTTCTATAATCAGCTTGTTCACCATTTTTGGTAGAACAATAATATTCCATTATTTCCTATACCATAACCTATTCAGCCATTCCCCAACTGATGTGCATCTACTCAATTTCCAATGCTTTGCCAACAGAAAAAGAGCTGCTACAAACATTTTTGCAAATGTGGGTACATTTTGGGAAATGGCAGCATAGAGAATAAAGTAATATTGATATTACTAAATGTGTATACACCCAAGTGGTACCTTACCCAAATTCTTAGAGAAGTTAAGCCAATTCCAGGAACAAATAGATAGCAAAACTACACAAATGTGGGACCTCAACCCCACCTACCCCCTATCAGAATTAGATATATCTAACTACAAAATAAAAAAGAAAGAAACTCTATTAGGTAATAGAATCTTAGAAAACTTAGATATGATAAATCTCTGATGAAAATTGAGTAGGAACAAATAATATACCTTTTCAAACTATCATGTAAGACAAATTACACTCAAAAAGCCCAGGGAAAGATAGACTAAACACAGATTGTAAATTAAATAATCCAATTCTAAAGAATAAGCGGATCAAACAGAAAAGAACCTTAAACATAGAAAGCTATTATGGTGACAGTCACAGACCAAAACATCAACTCAGGTAAGGATAAAATACCCACAATGGAAAGTGGTGATAAGAATTGGTCTCTTGGAAACACTCATAAAAGGTTTTAAAAAGCAAATAAAATAGGTGAAAGAAGAAATGAGAGGTGTGCAAGAAAGAGTTAACAGCTTGAAAAAGAAAAAATTAAAATTGAATGAAAAATACAATTACTTTAAAAAATTGATCAAATGCAATAAAAAATCCACTGAAGAAAATAACAAGTGGAAAAGAATTAATCACATGCAGAAAGAGATACTGAAACTAACTGAAGCTAACTGAAAAAAAATCACCATAATAGCTTTCCATATTTAAGGTTCTTTTCTGATTCTTGCTCATTTTCTTTCTTTTTCTTCCTACCCTCCTTATAAATTTTATCATACCACTCAGCTTGTAAAGTTCAGGTCTCTGTCCCAAGCTTCTTGTGCAGCTCTGAGCCTTTGTTTTGAGCACAGTGACCCCTTGTGTTTGGATACTTGCTCACAGTAGCCATTCTCTCCAAGAAATAACCTGGTTTCCCCCAGGTGGACAATTTGACTTCTGTGCTGGAACTAGAGCTGTCCCACTGTTCTGCTCTGCTATTGGGCCAACACCAAAAGCCTCAGATGATGACTTGGCTTATCTGGATACTGTCTGAGGTGGGCTGAACTCCCCTTTCACTCCAGTGATATTTATTTTTCTTGAAGTCTTTCCAAACTTTATTGAGCTGAAGACCCATTTCATTCCATCAGATTGTTTAAAGAATTGGTTTCATGTAATTTTAGAGGGTAAGTGGGAAAGTGTGAACAGTTTTCTGGTTTCACACCACCATCATGGCTCCACCCCCAGAATTCCTAATTTTAACTCTTAAGATATTGTTTTTCTCACTTAGCTTTTGTCATCCTTTTCCATCCTGCCAATTATACTTTTGAAGGTTTATTTTTTTTTGTCTTCAGTGGACTTCTGTATCTCCTTTTCTATTTTGCTGATGTTAGAAAGCACTTTGGCAGAAACTAGATATCACCATTTATGTTTAACTCATGTTTTCATCTATACCATAAACAAACCAGAGAAGTATGAGAAAAAAAATCTATCAAATGTATGAATAAAGGAGTAATTACTAATCAAATAAGAGATAGAGAAAACTATGGGAATGTAAAATAGATAATATCAAATTAAAAATGGCATAAAATAAATATTGCACAATATTTTTACATATAATTGAAAAAATTTCCCTTCAATGGGGAAAAAAGGAGAAAATTCCTTTAAGTGGGGATTTGCATGATCAAAACCAATTTAACCAGATTAGAAGGAACAGGAGAAAATGTTTTACACCAAGTTTCTTTGATAAAGGCCTCATTTCTTAAATGTATAAAGGAATGAATCAAATTTATACAAATATGAGTTATTTCCCAATTGATAAAAGGTCAAAAGTTATGAATAACTGGTTTTAAAAAGAAAAAATCAAACTTCTATAACCATATGAAAAATTATTCTAATTCATCAATGATTAGAGAAGTGAATATTAAAACTTTTTTTAAGATACCACCTTATACTTATCAGATTGTCTAATATCACAGAAAAAGAAAATAATTAATGCAAGAAAAGATGTGAAAAAATTAGGACATTAATTCACTGTCTGTCCAGTTAGGAAGTTCTTGGTCTATCTTAGATAACTATTTGTATCTATACCTAAAAGTTTATAAAACTGTGTATATCATTTAACCTGGAAATATTACAATGAGGTCTGTATTACAAAGAGATAAAAGAAAAAAAAGTATGAATAGTAAATATTTCTAGTAGTTCTTTTTGTAATAAAAAAAAAGGAAATTGAGGGAATGCCCATCAGTTGGGGAAAAGGCCAAATACATTGTAAAATATCATTATGATGGCATGCTATAAGAATCTTGAATATGATAGTTCCAGAAGAAACCTGAGAACTTACCTGAACTAATGAAAAATGAAATAAGCAGAAATAGAAAAATTCTGCACAGAAATAATAATATTGTATGATTTTAATGACTTAGGTACTCTGAACAATATAATGATTCAAGCAATCCTACAGAATTTATGATTAATAAACTATTATCTTCCACAGGGGGGAAAAAACTAATGAGATCTTAGTGTAGATTTAACCTTTGTTTCCACTTTTTTTGCATTTTTTTGGTAACATGGCTAATAAGATAGTGTCTTTTATGGTTTTACAATTGCAATTGATATCATATTTCTTGTTTTTTGAATGGTTACAAGAGATCTAGAAAGGAGGATGAAAATTCAGAATTCAAAATTTTAGTCAAAAATGATAAAATTAAATTAAAAACAAGTTCTTAAATAGGAAATGGTGTTGTGCTAAATAGCTTCTTTACTGAACTCAATAAAAACACAGATTGAATAGGCATTGATAATTTTCAAGTTTTACTAGTAGAGAGAGTGCCCACAATGATGAGATGAGATGCTTTTTATAATGTAAAAATTTAGCTACATCAGTCTTTTATTAAAATGTGGAGTTACCTCTTGGTTTCCCAAGATTATTCAACGTAATCTTAGAAAAGTCTTATCAAAATTGAAAGTTTCAAGGGAATATATCAAAAAAAAGATGAAATAAGCTACAGTGAAAAAATATCTTTCAGAAAACCTGAGGACTAATCTTAGTCATGCCATATAATATTGAGCAAATCATTTTCTTTCTCTGGATTTGATGCTTTATTTCAAAAAAGAGAAGCTTTTGGAATCTACAATTCTTAGGTTGTTAGAGGTTCTGCTGAAATAGTATAAACAATGTAAGGTTCTTCCAAGTTGGATAATCTTCATTCACAGCCCATTGATATGTGTCATGTTGAAAAAATTTGCTCAAAGATTCGCTAGGCATTGTGACATTTGATCAAAACAATTGTCAAAGCAATCTGATAATTGATAGAATATGTGATCCATATTGTTGTATTGAAGTAACCTCAGATCTTTTCCCTATGTAAATGCAGATTAATATTTTGGCAAAATGATATTATCCTTTAAAATATGTTCAAACTCATTTGCTGAAATTCATGTAATGATTAGCCTTCATGGTAGGTAAATTCATATCTAAATCTTGTCATTTATGTAGCATCAAGAAAGCTTGGATACATAATGCTGTCATTTTTTTTTTGCTTCTAATTTTATAGCTTGTAATTATATAGACATCATCATCAAATATTGCATCACATATTGTCATATAATCCTAGATTTGACTTCAAAGATGATTTAGAAAACTAAGGAATTTGAGTACAGATTACAATTATGCTATTGTATTTCTATATCCTTGAATGAGTTACTTAATATAGTATAGTCTCAGTTTTCTCATCTGTGAACTGAAGGAGTTAAATTAGAAGATCTCTAAGGTTATTTCCATGTGAAAATCTATGCTGTAATTTGATTCTGGTGAATTATTTAGATTCATTTGGATTTATTAAAAGTATTGAAAGATCTTCATGAACAAAATATGAATTTAATATGTTTTAAACTATAGTAATTGTTTGTATACATTCTAAATATTCTAGTAAAGGAAGGGCATAAAGAAAAAGAACTCAAAAGATATAGATGAAGAATAGAGGAAGGTACCTACTTAAGTACAAGGTTAGAGAACTAGTCCACTGAATCATGAGTTAGTCTAGATTGAAAGTGGATATTGATGTGTAGCTTTCTTCAAGTATAAGTTTTGGGTCAACTTTATCAATATAAGGAAAAGATCTTAGATATGGAGATATTACCAATATGAAAAACAGTTCTATGGAGAATAGACAAAAAGTCATGCAGTAATCATGGATTGGTCAGTGTATGAAATGTATATGGTTGGCAAGGACGTTTAATCAAATGTAATTTTTGTGGAAGAACTTAATAACTGATTTAAGAGATCATAGACAGGGGTATAAATATTGATGATCTGAAAAGAAAATCTGGTTAATACATTAACATATGAAAAATTCCCATGCTACACCCACAGAAATCAGATATACTGCTACTAATTATAATAGAATTGAACAAACTGAACTGTTACCCACAGTGTCCTGTATTATGATACATAAACTAAGCTTGTGGATTAATTTCCAAATTAATTGCCAAAAATTATAAGCAATGTTTTAATAGACAATGCCACATCAACTTTATGCTTTTTAAGAAATATTGATTACAAAGCTAGAAGAAAAAGTCAAAATCACATAGAAAGAAGATAAAAATATCATGCCATCCTCATAATCCTTTCTATTATAGGAGTTAATTCAAAAAGATGATTAGTGATCCTATAGAAGATAAATTTACATATACTTTCAAAAAAGTTCATCATCTTCCTCACCAACATCTTGACAAATATTTAAATAATTCTTTAAGGTTGTCAAAGCATTGTAATATTCTTCTCTAAAATATAATGTTCTCTGAGAGCAGGTTTCTTGGGAGGCTTCTGGGAGCAGCCTTCATTTCAGTTTCAGTGTAATCAACCCAAATGCAGCCAGAAGTTAAAGTCCAAATTCTTTATTGTCTCCTTCAAAGTCTTCTCTCCTTCACTTGGGACTTGGCTAGTTTTTCTTAGAGGCCTTCTATAGTCTTGGTTCTGAGAGCTTAAGCTGCCTTCTCTGGCTTCTGAATCTCCTCAACTGAATCCTGGTTGAGACTACAAGAGCTTCTAGTGGGCTTGTCATTTTTGGCCCTGACAGCTCCTCCTTATATGTTCCACACTGAGTATACACCAATCATTATATCACTAGGAAACCATTATTTGTTGTAGGATTAAATCAATGCTAAAGCACATTTAACTACTTTCTCTTCAATTCCACTGACTTGGCACCTTGTAAGAATTCTATTGTCTACCACTTTCTTTTGTTTTTAGAACATAGGTGGTCATGACCTTCCTGATTTCTCAAGGTGGTGAGAACCCCACAAAAGAAGGAGATCATGCCTTCCCTGATTTCTCAAAAAAGGGACGAAAACACCATAAAAAGAGGTGATCACATCCTCCCTGACTTCTCAGGAAGGGAGATGAAAATACCAAAGGAAATGGGAAATCAAATCAGATTAGCAGGTTTCTGAAGGGGCTCACTCTTAAAGAAGATATACATAAATCCATCAAAATGGGAGGATGTTGGAATCCTAATGTTAACTCAACTTGAAACAAGGAACTAAGTGGAACTGAGAAACAATGCTTGTGTTCACACCTGCACTCACTAGAGTTCACACGTTTGGGAGATTTCAGGGTTTAGTATGAAATATCCAAATTCACACCTCCCTTGAAACTCTCAGGGCCAGAGAGCACTCTGGGAGAAACCCATAATCCCTCTCTCTCAGAAAAGATCCTATATAAGAAACAGACAGAGGCTCTCTCAGGGAGTTGAGCTGAAAACACTAAGAGAAGAGTTCAGCTGAATTAGATTGAAGAAGGGAGTGTCGGTCAGTTCAGCAGAAGCCCACTCTTGGAGGCACAACAAGATTGGGAGATCATATATAGAGAGGAAGCTCTTAGAGCTTAAAGGAATTACTTTGGAACATTGACTGGGATCAGAGAGGAGCACTCTGGGAGGAAGCCCACAAGCCCTCTCTCTGAGGCAAGAGAGATTCATTTTCATCTTCCACTTTGGTGCTGGCTGGAGGCTAAAGGAACAGAGGCAAAAGCAAAGGACAAAGCTGCAAAAGCCTTAGAATAAAGTTGAGAGAGAGGCCTCCAAAAAAACTGACCAGGGTATATTGGAGACAATAAAAGATCTGAATTTTTATCACCTGGCTGCGTTTTGGGTGATTATTACTTTTAACTGAAACAAAGGCTGCCTCCAGAAAACCTCCCCAAGAAACCCTCGCCCCCAGAAAGAACCATTATTATTATTTTAAAGAAGAAAAACACCAACATTTTTGGCACCCAACGTGGACTGATTCAGATCCTGATTTCAGTGGAAAAGCCTCTGATCCTGAATCCGGTGGAAAAGCCTTCTTGACCAGTAGAATTTCAGCTAAGATGGGACAGATGTTTAGAAAACAGCCTTCTGTTTCTGTTCAAGGAAAATGTTTAGAGAGCATTGTTAAGGTTATGGAAAGCCAAGGTTTGATTATAATTTTGCAGCAGATCACTGAACTGTTATAGAACATATGTCCTTGTTTCTCTCTGGAAAAAGAATTAGATCTAGATGAATGGAAATTAGTAGGAGAGGATCTTTGTCAATTATGTAATAAAAATGGACCTAACTCAATTTCCAGGGACATACTAAATACATATAATTTAATACAACTGTCTTTAGGGAATTTTATAAGTGTTAAAATAAGGAAAAAGAAAAAAGTTCAGAAAGAGGAAGTGCCAACTATACTAGGTGATAAGGAGTAAGAATTTGATAAGAATGGAATTAAGTACAATTCTGAGTGTGATACTTCACAGCAGGAGGAATTAGATCATTCCAACTGGAGGTATTGCACATAATTACATAAATTACATAAGCGCATAGTAACACAGGCTAGTAGTGATGTAACAAATAACATGAATCAACATGAGGAATTATACATGTCCAGAAATCCTAGAAATAATCCAAAATCAACCTATTGTCCATTAATTCATGTGGCAGGAATCTAATAATTCCTGCAAGTTTTCAAGTCCTGCAACAGTCTCGTCTTGTGTTAGGGAATCCAATGATTCCTGTAGATTTTGTTTTTAGGTCTTCTCCTTTGTTTCCAGATTTTTCTCTTTTTCTGTTTCTTTCTGATGGACAAGGTGAATACGGCTCGTTGGCACCCATTTGATTCCTTCTCTATCTGTAGAAATATAAGCAAACCCTTTTCCCCAAGCAGTTAACCTATCTAGTCCCTTCTATTTACCATTTTCTAAATCTCTCCTCCTCATCTGGCAATTACATTGAAGCTGCTTGTACTGGACACTGACCTTCTATTGGGTTAAAAAACCTGTATTCTCCCCAATTGTAATCCCTTTCTGCCATGTGATTGCTTTTCCACTGATTTATCATGTAATCCCTTTTTGCCATCTGATTGCTTTTTGGTGGTTGAGCATGTTAATCCCTTTCTTCTATCTTATTGGAAGCCCTTGTGGTATTTTGAACACAAGACCTTGTCTTCTCAGGGTCTATCTCCATATCTACATTGGGCTCTCAGATGTCCTATTTTTCCACACTGAAAACATCAACAACTCTCTCTAGAAGTCCTTTGCCAGGAGGGACCCTGTCTTTCCATGTTCATCATAGTTTGAGTATAATAAGTCTTTGTGCTCACTGTAGCACAGCATCTTATGATCTCCTCTAAAGGAGCATCTTTGTGTAGTCCTCATATGATTCTTCTGCAAACCCCATTGGCATTTTCCTTAGCCAGATGTCTAATCATTATTCTTGTAACTGCATTTTCTCCAGTGGTTCTTGTGACAGATGTTTTGCAAATGTCCCACAAAATCTGCAAAGGGTTCATTGGGACCTTGCTCTATTTTTATAAAGACTTCACCTCAATCTTTCCCTGGGAGGGAATCCCAAGCTTTTATAGCATTAGTAGCAATTAGTTCATACACTCCTATGAGGAAATTAATCTGTGCTGAATGCTCTGCATACTGACTTTCACCTGCTAGTTGGTCAAAGGTGATTTGTACATTAACTCCAATTTGCTTATTGAGTTGGGCTTGTATCCTGAATAATTCATGATACTCTGAAAGCTACAACAAGTTTTGTCCAGGTTCTAAACATGTCCTTGCTATGGATTTCCAATCACTCGGGGTTAAGATTTCATAACTCAAATTATCTAGTAACATCTTAACATAAGATGATGTAGCCCCATAAAGAGTGCAACCCTTTTTCAAATCCTTATTTATTTCTAAATCAAAAGGAATGTATCTTCTCCTTTTTGACGTGAAGAATCGAGCTCTTCAATCACAGGGTATGCACTTATTTTTAAATCAGATATATCCTGTCCTTCATTTTTTGCTTTAACCAATGCTTTTTGTAATTTTATCATAGGCTATTTCATATGTGGTGCTGAATATGTTACTGCCTCTCCCCCTCCTCCTTCTCCCTCTACCCATGAAGGGCTAATTGAGGGAACTAGATCAGGGGATGGGAAATGACATAATTTCTCCTGCTGTGAAGCTTCACACACAAAATTGTACTTAACTCCATTCTTATCTGATTCGTCATCCTTTTCACCTAGTTTATTTGGAACCTCCCCCTACTGCTCTTTTGTCTTTTTCCTTATTCTATAACTTACATAATTTCCTAAAGCCAGTAGTATTAAATTATATGTATTAAATGTGTCTTTGGAAATTGAGTCAGGTCCATTTTCATTGTAGAATTGACATAGTTGCTCTTCTACTAATTTCCACTCCTCTAGATCCAATTCTTTTTCCATAGAGAACCAAGGAGTTTTGTACTGTACAGTTTCTAAAAGTTCAGTGATCTACTCCCAAATTATAATCAAACCTTAGCTTTTTATAAGTCTGACAATGCTCTCTGCACATTTTCCTTGGCTTGGAAAAGAAGGCTGTTTTCTAAACATCTGTCCCATTTTAGCTGAAATAGTACTTTAGCCCTTAAACAAAGTTTCCTTGACTGTTTTTGCACTCACCCTAATTTCTGGGTCAAGGATACTTTTCCACTGAAATCAGGATCAGAGACTTTTCCACTGAAATCAGGATTGGAAGCTTTTCCACTGAAATCAGGATCATTTCTGTCCCACGTTCAACTTTTCCTTATATGTTCCACACTGAGTATACACCAATCATTATATCACTAGGAAACCATTATTTGTTGTAGGATTAAATCAATGCTAAACTAGATTTAAGCACTGTCTCCTCAATTCCACTAACTTTGCATCTTGTAAGAATCTTAACAAAGCATGTTAGACATATTATTTTATTTGAACTTGACAAATAACCATATGAGATAAGTACTATTGAAATTTTCAAGATAATAAAGCTATGATTCAAAAATCTCAAGTGACTTGCCCATATCATAAAGGTATGGGAAGGCATGGGAAATGTGATTTAAATCTGGATCACATAGATTCCAAGTTTGTTGCTCTATGTATTTAACCAAGGACAAATGGAGAATTTTAGATAATAGAAATAAAACATGCTTAATTTAAATATCTTATACATGTTTTCTTCCTAATCATATATATGTTAATCTTGTGATCTTGGGTCATTGCCTTATAGAATATGGTAGCTTTGTCCAAGTTGCCCCTTCAAGTTTTTGGCTTTCTACTCTAACCCAAGCCTATAAACCATCTGTCTGTTATTTATTGGCAGCTTTTGAACATCTTCAAAGAAAACCATCTGTTCAGGTCTTTAAAGCTTCTATTTACAGGACATTCTCTCTTATCTACTTTATAACTTTTTGCATATGTCAAAAATTTAATTACATATTCACATATTAGGATGTCATCTACACAGGAGGAATCCTGGAACAACAATCCACAGGGTAACCATTCAGGTACTTGGAATACATTGCATAGTTTAATGTTATCCTACCAGCCTCATCAGAAGTAAGGAACATACACAAATAAAAGTTTTACAATGCATGAAATCAATAATGGATCTGAGATTACATGGAGAGAATTGTGATCATAATTCCCCAGAAGCTGTCACTTCCCTATGCTGAGGAACAATATGAATTTTTATCAAAATCTTTTTCTGCCATCAAATGATATATCCCCTTTACAAATGTATCGTTTGGGGAAAATGGGTTTTTTATGTTACTAGTTTGAATAGAAAAATAAATGAGAAGCAAGGTTAGACTTTTTTTTTTTTTAAATTAAATCAGGGCAACTCTGGGCCAAACTTTTAAATAGATCTGACTAAAAAGACTTATGTCTGAAAGTATGGGGGTGTCTTCTAACAGCATAACAAGATGAAGAAATTAAAAATCAGAGAAATTAGAGGCAGAGAACCCTTTGTTTTCTTTGCTTCCCTGGAAGCTAAACACAAAATACTGGCATTCAACAGATAAGGGACTATTTCTAACTGTAATGGAAGTTTAGATTTGGGAAATTATAATTAGGACAATTGGTCCAGATAATCAGTCAACAGGTACCCTCCATTTACATTAAAATAAAGTTAAAAAAAAAATAAAACTTGCTAAGGTTATTTAGCAAACAGCACCATTTCCTTTTTTTCTTTTCGATTTTATTTACTATACTCTAAACCTAAAGGTTTAGAAATCAGAACGCTAAAGGAAATGCAGAAATGTGTCCCAATAATAATAACACTGATAAATTAAGTATGTATATATATATATATATATTTGATTTTTGTACTAATTCCACAAGAATTTCTGTATATCCTCTGAGCATTGCAATCATCAAATTAGCCTTCTATTATAACAAACAAAAAAAATCACTGTGGTGTTCTCTTCTTTTGTATAATATGATCATTCTCTCTGGAAGCAGGTTTCTTGGGGAGGTTTTCTGGAGGCAGCCTTAGTTTCAGTTCAAAGTAATAATCACCTCAAATGCAGCCAGCTGATAAAATCCAAATGTTTATTTTCTCCTTCCAAGTCTTGTCTCTTTCCTTGGGCCCGGTTAGCTTCCTTAGAGGCCTCTCTCCCTCCTAGGTTCCAAGAACTCTTGCAGCTTATCTTTTGCCTCTGCCAGCTTCTGCCTCTAGCTCAACTCCAACTCCTGGCAATCTTCCGAACTGACTGACTGACTGAAACTCTTTTTATGTTCTTTTAGAGGTGTAAACTCAGAAGTTGACTCCTCCTCTGAGAGTGGGATTATAGGAGGTGTGAATTTGGAATCTCATACTGAACCCTGAAATTTCCCAAACGTGTAAACTGATGAGTGAACTCTCAAAGGTGTTAACTTAAGCATTGTTTCTATCAATATTAGTGACTTAACACTTGTAAGGATTTGCTCTAATGTGTGAACCAATAAGCATTGTATCAATTCCATTGAGTTAACACTAGGATTCTAACAAATCACCACAGTGACTATATGTGGCAATTTATGGATAATTCAGTGCCCATGGTCCCATATTTCTCTTGAAGAGAAGGAAGAAATGTATGTGTGTATGAAAGAATTCATGAATCAGCAAAAAAAAGTATTTATTAAGCAGCCATTTCATTTGGTGTTCAAATGAAAATACAGTAAGACAGGGAAGGGAAGGGAAAGGAAGGGAAGAGAAGAAAAGAGAAGAGAAGAGAAGAGAAGGAAAGAAGGAAGGAAGAAAGGAAGGAAGGAAGGAAGGAAGGAAGGAAGGAAGGAAGGAAGGAAGGAAGGAAGGAAAGAAGGAAGGAAGGAAGGAAGGAAGGAAGGGAGAAAGAGAGAGAAAGAGAAAGAGAGAGAGAAAGAGAAGAAGGGAGGAAGAGAGGAAGGGAAGAAGGGAGGAAGGGAGGAAGGGAGGAAGGGAGGAAGAAAGAAATAGACACCCACATCCCACACCCACACATTAATAATAATAATAATAATAATTTCCTGTAAGGGGGGAAATAAGACATTCAAAGAAGTGAAGGTCATGGAAAGGAGATTTGTTTTTGCTTTTGTTTTTCCCCCTCAGGATGACCCAGGCTGAGTAAAAAAGGTGGGGGTCATTTGATTGTCACACCTTTCTAGTGGAAAGGGTACTATTAAATTGATTAATGTTCAAGAGCATGCATAGAAAAGTATGTGTGAGGAGGAAGGAGTTGTACATAATTTTTGATAGGACATTTTGGAAGATGACTGAAGTAGATGATTAGATAGGAAGTCATATCTGAGCTAAGTCTATTTAATTAGGAAAGACCTTCCTTCCTCAAATTAATATAGCCAGATCCAAAGTTGAATTCCATGTCTGATGGATTTATTTCACGAGAAGACAAGGTATGATCGCTAGAGATCTCACTCAGAAATTCCTATTCCAGATGAGAAGAAGAGAGCATAGTAGCAGGACAGAAGTAAAAATGCCCAATTTAGAGAGTTGAATAGAATATGCAAATAGGGTGAAGGTAATATGGATAAACATGACTTGAAATTAATAATAATAAAAAGGGTGGGGAATATCTGAACATGGTTAAAAAGTTTTAGACTTTTAAGAAAATCAGCAATTGCATTAACAGAGAATTTTGGAAGAAATTGAAAATCTTATAGCAAATTGTCAAGTCCAAATTCAGCTTCTTACTCAGAGATACTGTTTACCAATTTTTGGACACCTATGATGGGAAAGGTCATAAAGAAGAGAACTTGAATGTAATTAACATGGAAAGGTAAGAGTAATTATATTGGTCAATTTCATTCAGTAGGATAAAGCATTGAAATCCATTGTGAAAAAAAAATTATAGTTCATGACCTAGGCATAAAGAATGAAATTATTAATAAATTAGAGGAACATAGGATAGTTTACCTCTCAGACCTGTGGAAGGGGAAGGTCTTTATGACCAAAACAGAACTAGAGATCATTACTGATCACAAAATAGAAAATTTCTGATTATACTAAACTGAAAAGTTTTTGACAAACAAAACTAATGCAGACAAGATTAGAAGGGAAGAAAAACTGGGAAAATATTTTACAGTCAAAGGTTCTGATAAAGGCCTCATTTCCAAAATATATAGAGAATTAACTCTTAATTTATAAAAAATCAAGCTCATTCTCCAATTGAAAATGGTCAAAGGATATGAACAGACAATTCTCAGATGAAGAAATTGAAACTATTTCTAGTCATATGAAAAGATGCTCCAAGTCATTATTAATCAGAGAAATGCAAATTAAGACAACTCTAAGATACCACTACACACCTGTCAGATTGGCTAAGATGACAGGAAAAAACAATGATGATTGTTGGAGGGGATGTGGGAAAACTGGGACATTGATGCATTGTTGGTGGAGTTGTGAACGGGTCCAACCATTTTGGAGAGTAGTTTGAACTATGCTCAAAAAGTTATCAAACTGTGCATACCCTTTGATCCAGCTAGTGTTACTACTGGGATTATATCCCAAAGAGATTATAAAGAAGGGAAAGGGACCTGTATGTGCAATCGAATGTTTGCGGCAGCCCTTTTGTAGTGGCTAGAAACTGAAACTGAATGGATGTCCATCAGTTGGAGAATGGCTGAATAAATTGTGGTATATGAAAATTATGGAATATTACTGTTCTGTAAGAAATGTCCAACAGGATGATTTCAGAAAGGCCTGAGAGACTTTACAATGAACTGATGCTGAGTGAAATGAGCAGGACCAGGGATCATTATATACTTCAAACAATACTAGATGATGACCAGTTCTGATGGATCAGGCCATCCTCAGCAACGAGATCAACCAAATCATTTCTAATGGAGCAGTAATGAACTGAGCTAGCTATGCCTCAGAAAAATAACTCTTGGGAGATGACTAAAACCATTACATTAAATCCTCTAATCCCTATATTTATGCACACATGCATTTTTGATTTCCTTCACAAGCTAATTGTACAATAATTCAGAGTCTGATTCTTTTTGTACAGCAAAATAATGTTTTGGTCATGTATACTTATTGTGTATCTAAGTTATATTTTAATATATTTAACATCTACTGGTCATCCTGCCATCTAGGGGAGGGGATGGGGGTGGGGGGTAAGAGGTGAAAAATTGGAACAAGAGGTTTGGCAATTGTTAATGCTGTAAAGTTACCCATGTATAAATCCTGTAAATAAAAGGCTATTTAAAAAAAAAAAAAAAAAGAAATGCTAGCTTTGCTTATAAGAGAAGAAAAAGAGATTAAAGGAATTAGAGTAGGTAATTAGGAAGCAAAAAAAAAAAAATTATAGAAGAGTAGTGAGATAGAGCAGTGAAGTCTTTGAATCCAACTCAAAAGAATTTATCTAGGTTTATCATATTATTATGGTAAAATTATTTATCTAGAAATCAACATTTATTAAGATTTTTATTTATTTATTAAGTACCTATTATGTTCCAGTTGCTGTGATAGGTATTAAAACATTTATAAACAGGAAACTGCTTTTGTTTGTTTATCTGTCTTTATTTTTTGTAGGAAGCTATCAACAAATAAGTTATTCTACAACACAACTCAATAGTTTCCTGTAATCTTGTCATTGCTCAAAAATAAGAAAAAGGGTATTTATTAAGTATTTACATTCAGACCCTAAAGATACACATCAAAAAGAGACACAATCCATTCTTTTAAAGAATGTATATCCTAATGGCTGAGACAAGATGCACATAACTAAGTACACACAAGGGATTTATAGAGTAGATCAAGTTAATTTGAGAGTTGCCTGGGAATTGAAATAGTGTGTTATTTTTCAAAGTCATATTTTCAGTAGATGTCAGAGTAAGTACATGAATCAATGTCTTTCTGATCTTGGAGGCATCTCTGACCACCAGCTCACAGATTTATATCTTTTATTATTATTGAGTCATTTCAGTCCTGTTTGATTTTTTTTTTTTTTTGTGATGCCATTTTGGATTTTCTTGGCAAAGATAGTGGCATAGTTTGTCATTTTCTTATCCAATTCATTTTACATATGAAGAACTTAGGTAAACACTTTCAGGTGACTTGCCCAGGGTCATGGAACTACTAAAATGTCTGAGGCTCAATTTATCTCAGGAAGATGTATTTTCCTGATTCCAAGTCAGTGGCACCTAGCTGCTCCACATTTTGTCTACCTAGTAATTGTCATTGAAATTAAGCCAGCAAACCAGTTGGAAATTAAATAATCTAATTGTTAAGAATGAGTGGGTCAGAACAACAACATCACAGAAACAATCCATAATTTCATCCAAGAAAATGACAATAATGAGACAACATATCAAAACCTATGGAATGCAGCGAAACCAGTTCTTAGGGGAATTTTATATCTCTAAATAGCTACATAAATAAATTGGAGAATGAGATCAATGAATTAGGATGCAACTAAAAAAAGCTAGAAGAAGAATAAGTTAAAAACCCCCTATTAAATGCCAAATTTAACATTTGAAACTCAAAGGAGAGATTACTAAAACAGAGACTAATAAAAATTTTGAACTAATAAACAAAACTAAAAGTTGATTTTATTTTAAAAATAACAAAATAGATAAACCTTTGGTTAATTTGATCAGAAATAGGAAAGAAAAAAATCATCAGTATCAAAAATGAAAGGAGTGAACTTATGACTAATGAAAAAGACAGTAAAGCAATAATTAGGAACTCTTTTCCTCAACTCTATGGAAGCAAGTCTGGCAATCTAACCAAAATAGATGAATATTTACAAAAGCAATAATTGCTTAGGTTAACAGCAGCAGAAATAAAATGCTTACATAGTCTTATTTTAGAAAAAAGAAATTGAACATGTCATTAATGAACCTCCCTAAGAAAATAATGTTCAGTGCCAGATAGATTCACAAGTGAATTCTCTCAAACATTTAAAGAACAAATAATTCCAATACAATTTAAGCTATTTAGAAGAATAGGTAAAGAAGGAATACTGCCAAATAATTTCTATGACACAAATATGCCATTGATACCTAAACCAGGAAGGGCCAAAACATAAAAAGAAAATTACAGACCAATCCTCTTAATGAGTATTGATGCAAAAAATTTAAATAAAATATTAGCAAAGAGATTACAAATTGCCAGCAGGATAGTACACTATGAACAACTGGGATTTATACCAAGAATGCAGGACTGGTTCGGTATCAGAAAAACTATAACTATAATCAACCACATCAATAACAAAAGGAACAGAAATCACATGATAAGCTCAAAAAGATGCAGAAAAATATTTAACAAAATACAATTCCCCTCCCTATTAAAACACTAGACAATATAGGGGAAAATGCTAGACAGCATATTAAATTAATAAGCAGTATCTGTCTGAAACCAACAGTAAGCAATATTTGTAGTGGAGAGGAGGTAGACACATTCCCAATAAAATTGGGGTAAAAAAAGGATGACCTAATTATTCAACATTGTACTAGAAATGTTGTCTTTAGCAATAATAAAAGAAAAAAAGAAACAAATTAAAAGAAATAGAAAGAGGCAATGAGAAAATAAAACTATGACTCTTCCTAGATGATATGATGTTGTACTTAAAGAATCGTAGAAAATCATCCAAAAATATACTGGAGGTGGGCAGAGCCAAGATGGTGGAGAGGACACACATTTATTTCTGACTTTCTCCCTTGACCCTAAGACTAGTTAGCAAATACACATCTGAATTAATTCTGGATAGGCAGAATCCACAAATATTGGGTGTGCAACAAATTACCAGCTGAATATAATTTCAAAGCTCTCCAGAAAATCTTTTCTCTTTCAATCAGACAAGGAGAAAGATGGGCCAATTACAACAAGGTCAGGCACCAGTATAGGCAGAACAGACCTGGGGTGGTTGTGGCTCTATGTACAAGAGAATATACTGGGAGGAATCTATACCAGTGTTGGCTACTCAGCCCTGGATGCAATCCAGTAAATCAGCAGAGAAGTTATAAAACATCCAACACAAACACAAAAGGTTAATAGAGAAACCCAATAGACCAGAATTCCACAAGACCTGATCATGCCCACTCCAGCACCTGAAGTCAATCAGCACAGCTCCTGTCACTTGTAGAGGAAGATTGGACAATCTCTCTAAAAGAATAGATCTCAACTTAAAAAATGAGTAGAAAAAACAAAAAGAACTCTGATGATAGACAATTTTTATGGTGAAAGAACAGATTTCAAACCCTGAGGAGAATAAAAGCAGATTGTCTCCAGATGAAGCCCCAAAGGGTAATATAAATTGTTTCCCATCACACAAGGCTCTCCTAGGAAAAAATATAAAAGGTCTTAAAAGACAACTGGAAAAAGAAAAGTATAATTTGGGGTAAATAAGATGGTGGGAAATATAGAAATAGTTGTTTTAACAATAAATGTAAATGGGATAAAGTCTCCCATAAAGCATAAATAGATAGCAGACTGGATTAAAAGCCAGAACCCTACAATATGTTGTTTACAAGAAACACATTTATAGCAGAGTGATACATACTGAGTAGAGGTAAAAGGCTGGATCAAAATTTATCATGCTTCAGGTGAAGTAAAAAAAGCAAGGATAGCCATTCTGATCTCAAATCGAGCAAAATCAAAAATTGATCTAATTAAAAGAAATAAGAAAGAAAATTACATCTTTCTATAGAGTACCATAGATAATGAAGCAATAACAACACAAAACATATATGCAACAATTTTTCTAAATTCTCAAGGAAGAAGTTAAGACAGCTGCATGAAGAAATATATAGCAAAACTATACTAGTGGGAGATTTCAACCTTGCTCCCTCAGAACTAGATAAATCTAATCACAAAATAAATAAGAAAAAAGTTAAAGAGTTAAATAAAATAGTATGAAAGTTAAGTATCTTGGAGAAAATTGAATGGACATAGAAAGTACAATTTCTTCTTGGCACTTCATGGAACCTATACAAAACTTGACAATATATTAGGACATAAACACCTGAAAGTCAAATGCAGGAAGACAGAAATAGTAAATGGATTTTTTTTTTAGATCGTGATGCAATAAAAATTACATTCAATAAGAGCCAAGGGAAAATAGACTAAAAAGGTATTGGAAACTAAATAATCTCATCCTAAAGAATAAATGGATGAAATAGCAAATCATAGACACAATTAATAATTTCATCCAAGAGAATGACAATAATGAGGCAATGTGTGGGATGCAGCCAAAGCAGTAATAAAGGGAAATTTTATCTTTAGATGCTTACTTGCATAAAATAGAGAAAGGGAAGATCAATGAATTAGGTTTGCAGCTAAAAAAGTAGAAAAAGAACAAATTAAAAACCCCCAATCAAATAACAAATTTGAAATTCTAAAAATAAAATGAGTCTAATAAAATTGAGACAGAAAAAACTATTTCTTTAATAAATAAAACAAAGAATTGATTTTATGAAAAAACTAACAAAATAGATAAACCTTTAGTTAATTTAATTAGAACAAGAAAGAGGAAAATCAAATTGTTTACCTCAAAAATGAAAAGTGGATGAAGAGGAAATTAGAGCCATAATTAGGAGTTACTTTGCCCAACTTTATGCCAATAAATTTGATAAACAAAGGGAAATGGAGGAATATCTATAAAAATATAGATTGACCAGATTAACAGAAGAAGAAATAAATTACTTAAATAGCCCCATTTTAGAAAAAAATATATAGAACAAGCTATTAATCAACTCCCTAAGAAAATATCTCCAGGGCCAGATGAACAGTTAGCTTCAATAATATATAAAGTATTTGAAAAAATAGGGAAAGAAGGACTCCTACCAAATTCCTTTTATGATACAGATATGGTACTGACACTTAAACAGGGTAGGATGAAAACAGAGAAAGAAAATTATAGACCAATCTCCCTAATGAATATTTCTTGCAATATAATTCATTTTTCACTCAGGAACAAAACTTCATGAATGGAACTTCCTCCCTCCAACTACAGACTAGAAACATGAACTTCACTGGGAGTATATACTAACTGAATCAATTCTTTATCCTGGATAAAGATTACTTGCTTACTCTTAATGCTAGCTGCTATGGCTAAGTAAACCTCTTTTAATTAATTATTAGATAGATTACTAGTGTATCCAATTTTTTTTCCAATTTCAGACTTAAATTACCAAGGGAATTTCCTGACTCAGAACCAAATCACTACTCCTTCATAAGAAAGCTTTATTTTTTTAAGAGGTAGTAAGTAAAGATAGGAAGACCTATTAGGAAGCTATTTTAATAGTCCAAGTGGTAAACAAAAGTCATGCAAGTGGTAGTAAGGATGATAAGGATAGGAGGAAAGAAAAAAAAAGTTGTGGAATTAAAAGTTATAAGACTTTATTACTAATTGGATATAAAAAGACATATAGGGGAAAAGAGGTTGCCTTAAGAGTAGAGTACAAAAAGCTTTTGTTTGCAACATATAGAAATCAATTTAATGTACTTCATTTTCATATTCAATATGGAGTCCAATAAAATTATCCATTCAGGATTGGTCTTCACAATTGTTCCTACAATGGCTACCACTGAAAAACCCTAGAATCAAGAAGAATGTTCAGTAGTATACAGTGCAGGTGGATTCACCCTTAGTAACAGACACAGCTGTGCCTATAAAGTACATAAGTAGAATATTTAATTTTGGGAAATTGCTAACAGCAGGCAGAATTATAAAAGAGTAAGTCACCTTCAACTGTCACTCAGAAAGTTAGAAGGAGAACATGAATAGCAGCATTTTTCTAAAATGTTCCCAGGTTAGAGTTTTGCTCAATAGCCTTTCAACCATTTACTGATCAATGGTATCTCTGGTGGTCTGCCAAACACATATATCTGAGGGTATGTATGAGAGTGCTGAAAGATACTTGATAAAGGGGAGAACATTTCTGGATATTCCAACCATAAGCTAATTCTGTCTGACAGAATGGATTCCAGGATGGAAGCCAATTTTCACAAACATCTACAACACTGCAAAAACCCCCTCTTGCTCTCATTGATCTACTGATCATTTTGTTTCTCTCTTTTGCCTTAATATTCCCATTCCTCCTACATTGATAAAACAATATCATCTGTTACTGATGAGGTTACAACTCTGGCAAACTTAGGCAGTTCCCTTCCAAAAAAAATAATGCATGTTGGACCAGAACACTCACATGTTTTTGAATACAGGTAGACTGTGTTACTCAACTATTCAGAAGTACTTAGATGATTCATACCTTTTAATATCTTTCTGATTCACCTCAAATGTATATGTAGGAAATTATTTTCCCTATTGGAATTTTAGAGCTTAAGTATAAAGAGCAGATGTCCTTATTTTATCACTTCATAGTGGACTTTATTGGTTTCAAAGGAGCAATTTTACTTTATTTGTTAAAATCTAGTAGATTATAATTCATTCTTAATGCATAGATTAGTTAAAGCAGCATAATGACTTTGGAAGACTATCAAGGTAAGGATTTTTTTATTCCATTGTAATTGTACTCACATTTTATTTTTGAGTTCAAGATCTTAATTTTGGACTTTTAGTACTTTGATAGGGTGAATGTCCTTATACATAATATAAAAGACTTCTTTCGAAAAGAATTCTCCAGGGTCACTCAGGTCAGTCTCCTCATTTTAAACTTGAAGATACTGGGTGCTTAGAAATATAAGTGATTTTCTTTAGCCATGGATATCAGACAAAATCTAGAATTTGAGCAGTTTAACAACAAGCACATAGAGCATAAGACACATCCTCCCAAAGTAAAGATAAAGTTGCAGTCTACATCTTCTGAATTACAAAAAAAAAAAAAAAAAAAAACTATACTGCCTCATAAACGACCATGCTTCTCTAACAGTCATCACCAAAATTCAGCTTAGGCTTTCACAATGATAGTGCCCCTTAATTAAAACATCAGAAGTCAAAGTGTCATATTTAATGCTGCTTTGTTGCCCTTACTATATCCCAAGGTCCTGTGGGAAGAGGGCAAGAAAGAAGATAGAAAATGTTAATGCATTACAATATTCTATGGGTTATTTTAATTATTTATGTATATACACAATTTGGTTTAGGCATTGATTAATGTCTAAGAAATTTAAATAATACCATAATTGAGCTAATGGGTTTGCCTGCCATAATTTTTATTCATATATACATAAATGTATTTTTCACAACTAAATTATAAATAGCAAATAAAAAGATATGTCTTCTTCTCCTTCTTTAGAACCATTGCAACTTAAAACAGAACTCAGTTTATTATTGTTCAATCTGGAATATTAATTGGTAATGTATTTTAATGGCAGAGTTCTAAACTTAAATACTCTTTCAATCAGTGAGTATCCTGTCAGATGCATTTGTTAGAAAAATATACATTGTATGGACTTATTTATAAGCTACTTTAAAATAATCTATCAACCAGCCTAGATTTATTGGCACTTGTCTTAGTCCTTCACATAATGAATATTATTATACAGATGTCAATCTGTTTGATCAAAAATTTATTGAGCTGATTATGTACAAGGTACTGTATTAGACTGAGAGTATGACACCATTCTTACCATCAAGAAGCTTAGAATGAGGAATGATCTTAGAATACTAGAAATTATGAACTGAAAGTATTTATGTATTTCAAGTACCTTATTATTTCCTGATTACCAAATAAAGTTCATTATTATTATAGCATTATTTATATGTAATTATATTTTATAGAAAGACCAATTCTGTAATAAAATCCTGTTTTCTTATCTAAAGTAGATCTTTATCTTTAGCAAAACTAGCTATTAACATTTAATCAGTTGTTAGTTATAAAATGTGTTTGGAGATAATATAGACATACCAGTTCTTGGACTTCTCTAGTTCATAAAATATCAACATGTCATCATGGAAGGAAAGAAAATTTATTTCAGAGTCAAAGAAATCTGGCTGTTTGGTGCAAGGAAAACTACTTGACTTCTTTCAAGACATATCTCTAAAACCTACAAGTAGCAGACAAATTGTTTCAAATTGGTAAATTCCTCATCGGGAGTTTCCTATGGTGATCAATTAGGTCTAATACAAAACCCAAAAATGAACAAATGAATGAAAGTAACTTTTATTCTTTATATTTATTAAATTTTTCCCAATATAGTTTACCTGAAATAGGCACTTAATATAATTTTACATTGTTCATATGCATTAATATAATTGATTTGAGAGTATGAGAAGCCAGTATTTCTGAATTCCCCCTCCCTCAAATAACCAGAAACCATCTTTTTTTTTTCACTCTGAAAACATTTTTTTACATTTTAGTTGCTCTTAAAAATGTAAATAATTGGAGAGTGTTACTCACAAGGGAAATAATAAAAGATGAAATGTTGATCATTGATTTTTGGGGAAAAAAATGCATATTTCCATCAAAAGGAAAATTTCAAACATTTAATGTGGGATATCTCAAGGTTTTCCCTGTGTGTGTGTGTGTTTTTTTTCAAAACCAAATGCATAACCACCTGCCATTTGATGATGTCATATGGATTCCAAATCTTGCATCTACTTTTTCAAAGCAAGATTTGGAGCCCTGAAACAAAACAATAGAAAATAGAGAGTTCATATATATTCAGAGATGGAGGTAGATATAATTATGATGACTGTTTATATGTCTGTGTATGTGTTCACTTAGGAAAAATACTGAACCATTAATTCAGCTGCAATTTCTTCCCAAGGTAAAATTATAATCTTTAAATATATGTTTTAAAACAATACCACTAAGTTCTACCATCTATTCTGCAACAGTTCTTCAAATTGTGTGTCAACTTTATTTATAACCTTTGTTATGTTTTCTGTTCTATTTTCACAGACTATTTACATAAATGCAGTGTTTGGACTAATTCTATACCACTACTGCTACTCAGAAGCACCATAATTAAACTTTCCCCTCTTTTTTCAATGCTTGTAATAGGAAAAAAAATAAAATGTGACTTTCCCAATAAGTTTTAAGAGGCTTGCACTAAATTCCTCAGTGCTGGATACAAAATCTCTCTTCTTGCTGGATAAAAGACCTGAACCAGGGGAAATCTTTTTGTTGTTGCTGTAATCAGAAGCAAAATAGATGATACACTCACCATTGCTGATGAGTACTAAAGATACTATATAAATTAGATGACTTCTTAAAACATTGATATTTCATGATGTTCAGATGCATAATTAAGATTCTTCCCCATTCTCTGGCCTTATCCACTTCAGACTAGGTGCTGATATCCTCTAAGTACTTCAGGTAAGCCATGATGGTGTTTTCATTGGATATTCAGCCATATTCTGTTAGAAAAGGACAATGATTGCCCCTGAGACATTCTTTTAGGCTACTGAAATTAAGGTAGAAATGAATGCTGGATGCCTCACTCTCCTATTGAAGAGAAAGGCACACCTAGAGCAAGAAACTCAGAGTAAACTAAGTAATCAGCTAAAGTCAGGTATTATTGAATGTCATCACATTATTTAGTTGCTGTAACCAATGTTTAATTTATGATTACTAGCCTAGCATACTGTATGGAAAGTTTGTCTTAAAATTGGAAATATCTGGGTTCAAGTATTACCCAAAAACCTCCTAGTTGTGTAGCCCCAAATGAATTGACTTGTATCTCACTTATATGACAATTGTCCAGGGCCAAGGATAATTTTCACAATGGAAATTCCCTAGCCCAATAAAATCACAAGTCAATCAAGTTTTAAAGTATTTTTATGATCACACATGGTTAAACATTGAACTTTGAAAAAAAATGTTTTTCCACTATAACATTTTGCTCTGCACCACAGGAACTCAGGGAAGGTGACAATGACTATGTCACAGCTGAACTCATTAATTTGTGGTTGTGTCATTCATTAGATTGTTGGATATTGCCTCAATGCATACTTTTGTTTGAATAGAAAAGCATCATAAATTTAAAGCTGGGAGAGACTTTATAGGTCATCTAATCTGACCCCCTCATTTTATAAATAAAACAATTACTAACCAAAGAAATTAGGTGACTTGCTCAAGTCCTACAAACAGTTAAAGTTAAAGTTATTCTGCTTCATTTCAATTAACATCAAATGGCATTTTAAATTCAGCAATCTTTTAAATGTCCTCATAACATTTCATGAAAAAAGTGATAAAAATACTTAAGATGACTATCCAATTCAAATCTATATTAAATATTTACTTTGTTCCCTACACTGTGCCAGGTATTAGATATTTGAAGAGAAAAATACAAACTGCCTCTGTTCTCTAGCAGCTTTTGTTCTTTTGGGCACAATTGGTTAGATTCATGCTGATTTTGGAATAAGGAAGATCTCATTTCAAACTACTTTAGACTCTTTCTAACCTGTAATCCTACACAAACCATTTAATCTCTGTAGGACTTGATTTCTGAGTATGTAAAATAGAAAGGATTATATTTCATTACCATAGGATATCTCTGCTTTCTAAATCTATGATGTCAGTATTATCTTTATCTAAGTCTCTCAAGAAATGTTTCCATTAGAAAATGATGTGAGACTTTGAATCTTGAAAAATGTTTTTAACAGCAGACTTGTGAAATGACTGTTTTAATATGGGACAATCCATGAAAAGAAGCAATAAAAATGCAATAATGTTGGCAAGACCAGTTTGACTTCATCCACAATGAAATAAGGAGAGTAATTAGAAATAAATCTGGAAAGGTGAACTTGAATCAGACTAAGAACTTTAGATGCCTAGCTGAGCAGTTGGCATTTTATCCTAAATTCAATAGAAGGAGATTGAAGTAATATTTTTTGCTTTTCAATGAGAATAAATAGAGAACACTTGAATGGACTTAGTTTCCCAAATGGGGCATATAGGAACCAATTAATCAAACATGGATTTAGGTTAGAGCAACTCACAGGCATACAAATTTACTGGCCACTAGACAGACCTCTTATCAAGTTAAGGACAAGGGAATCAAGGAAAGACTTCACCTAACTTAAGTTTTAGCTTTATTCTTTGGGCTCAGACTTTGACAAAGATATTTTCTTTTCTTTTTTCCCCTAAAGAGAATGGGAGTAAATATTCATCTAATGAGTAAAGATTAGAAGCTAAAAATGGTTAAGCAGTTCCTGTACAACCGGGCAACTGCAGTATTTAATCCACTCCAATTTAAAAAAAAAAAAGTTATATTGTGTATGCAAAAGGGATAAAAACTAAATACTCCCAAAAAATACCCATGAAGAATTCATAAGTCTAGATTGAAAACAAATTTGTCATGAGTACAAAATTCATTGTATGATGTCTAAAACTTAATAACTTAATTTGGTTATTTTTAAAATTCCCTTCTGCTAGAGACTGATTTTAGCTGTCATATGGCACACTCATATCTTGCCACTGAATTTTTTATGAAATTGACACAGAAATACTAAATATGCCCAGAAAAAAATGGACCCATGATGTGTGCAAGTTTTTTGTTGATTTCTATAACAACAGCAATCAAAGGCAGTAGCTGGTGAAGTTCTATGTCTTGTCTGGGAATCTTGTGAAGAGAATCACTAAAAAAGAAACAACCAAAAACTTTAATCACTTGAAAAGATTCTGTGAAATAGGGCTGGATATTGCTATGAAAGAAGATGGTTATTATAGATAATATATTTTTTTGGTTTGGTTTTTTTTATTGTTGCCAAACAATTTATAAACTACACTAATAAGTGTTAATGATACTTCAGTATTTCATACATCTTAAACTTTGAATAGTTGCTACATGTCTGTAAAAGCAGCTTGGGTTCCATTTCCTAAATAACATATCCTTAATATTGTTCAAATAATGAACCTCTTTGACAGTCTGGGAAAGTAGATGAACCCCTCAGAACAATGTTTTTTTTTTTCTTACATTAATAAAGAAATGTCAAGAGTTTAAGGAAAATAAAGCTACATTTTTCAATCCAAAGTTATAGGCTCTCTGAAATCTCTTCATGACTCTGTGAGCCCCAGTTTAAAGCCCTTGCCCTACATAAAGTCTTCTTGATCCTCTTCAGTTGCTGAGAGTTAGTTATGTTCACAATAAATTGAACATATTTATCTAAAGATGTTGCTCTATCTTTATTGTGTAAGTTTTTAAAAATTTTATTCCTTTTAGGGTAGATTATAAAAGATTTTTTTCAGGTATGAATTTAAGTATTTGCTAATGTCCTTTCCAAATCTAATGTGAGTATATAACTATTTTCATTTTTTCTTTGAACTCCCAGTATCTATAATAGTATCTTGAATGTCATTCATAAAAACAACCAAAATTTACATAGAATTTTAGTTTTGCAAAAGAATTTACAAATATTTAATGTTATCCCACAACAACTCTAGGAGATAGGTGCCATTATAATTCTCATCTTACAGATGAGAAAACTAAACCAGGTAGAGGCCCCTAATCACATGATGAGGAAAGATTTTTAACATGATGTAATACGTTCTATTTGAACAATGCTACAGACCACTATTATGTTAGTTTTTCTACTTTCTATAGAGGGCTGGAAGGATTACAGAGGGCTAGAACTGTGAAAAAGGTGTACTTGAATCTAAGACAGCAGAATAATTAAGTCTAAGTATCCACTCAATGTGAGATAATCGTTCTATAAACATGTACTTAGATTATATGGTGATGTGATGGCTTTCCTCAGGACTGGAGCCTCCTGAATGTGTTGTGGTGAGGTAATCGTAGGGAAGGAATGGAGGGCTGAGGGAAAAAGTTAGTCTCTCTGTAGAAGTTGCTCAGGAGGGAAGACTTCAGCGTCCAGACTCCAGAGTCCAGGATTCATCTTTATTGAGCCACGTGGCAGCTTGCCTGACTCCTTCACTTCTCCTAAAGACTAAGGACTTTGACTGATTCTGACTCTGATTGATCCTGAAGCCCTCCAGAGAGCTAGTGCAAACATTACAACTTTCCTTCGTGTCATTCTCAAAACATTCCATGGTTTCCTATTTCCTGGTGAAAAAGTATTATATAGTGGTTCAAATAGAAGACAGACATTTCTGGTTTTTTGATCTGCCTCCAATAATTTTTGCTTGTAATTGGCATATGACACATACATACCACATCATTTTAAAAGAAAGATTACACAGCTTTAGAGATGAGAAATTCACTTAATTTGAAATAGCTAATATTGGATATCAACAGCTGGGAATTAGGAAGACCCAAGGTGACATTATGTCTTCAACCCTTACTAGTCTTGTGACTCTGTGCAAGTAACTTCAGTGCTCCAGAATGCTGTTTCTTCACCTACAAAATGAGAGTGTTGGACTTGATGGTCTATAAAGACCCTTCTAGCCATAATCAATGTTCCCAAGATGATGTCCCAAGAGGACTTTTTCCTAATAGAAACTTCAAACTTATTTATACTCATTGATTTCCATATATAATAAATCCATTCCACTCCCTTGCTTCCAGCATTTCCTATTACAACAGGACTGTTTCTTCTTTCTTTCTATCCATCCAAACTCTCTTTCCAAAAAGGTTATTTTTTCTTCTCAGCATTAAATTGTAATGCCAAGACTAGCTCTCTGGAGGGCCTCAGGATCAGTCAGAGTTGGGATCAGTCAAAGTCCTTATTTTTTAGAAGGAGAAGTGAAAGAGATATACAAGCTGCCACGTGGCTCATCAAAGATGGATCTTGGACTCTGGAGTCTAAAACCTGAAGTCTTTCCTGCTGAGCATGCTGCAGCAGGGAGATTCTGACTCTCTCCCTCAGCCCTCCAATCCTTCCCTATGATTACCCTTCCACAGCACATTCAGCAGGTTCCAATCCTGAGGAGAGCCATCACATCACCATATCATCTAAGTATATGTTTATAGAACCATTATCTACCATTGAGTAGGTACTTAGCCTTAAATACTCTGCTGTCTTAGATTCAAGTACACCTTTTCAGTCCTCTGCAATTGTTCTGACCTTCTACACTAAATGATCACTCCATGCTAGGAACATTGATCTTTAACCAACAGCATTTATGATATGGGCATTATGAGTCAATCACTGTGCTAAATGTGAATTAATATCAAAATAAGGTAAAACAATCATCTCCCGCTCTTGAGAGCTTACATTCTAATGAATGAAACACTGTGGAAAGGATTGTATATATTGAGAATTTCTACAAAAGAAATAACATCAGGGAGAATACACTTGCAGTGGAGAGAAGAGGTTTTAAAAACTTCCTGTAGAAAGAAGAAATCAGAGATGAATTCTGAAGGAAGCCAGAGAATGTAGGAGGTGGAGATGAAGAGGAAAGGAAATATAGGCCTGAAGGATAGCCACTGAAACGTCTTGTCTTTGAATTATGAGACAATAAGAAAAAAGCATCTTTTGGTTTATCTAGAGCACTTTGAAAGAGAAGAAAACTAAGTTCTTAAGAGCTTAAGTGGCTTGCCTCGAGGCTACATTGTTAATAAAGGACAGAATCTGAGGTTAAAAAACAATTCTTTTTACATTGCCCCACATTGCCTCCCTGGCTCTCTACCATTTGTTTGTCCATTCTCCATGTCCATGTCCATTCATGCTACCTTCTCATGTTAGTAAGCTTCTGGTGGGTCTCCCTAACTGATATGTTAAGTAGGAGAATAAAGATCATATTTAACCACTCATCTCCCACACAGTCATAAAAAGAATTTCTCTCAGAAAATATGTTTTTTTTCCCCTTAAATTAAGATTTCCCCAGCCAGAAACATAGGATTTAAATTACATAAGATATTATATTTTAAGCCAGATTTCACAAAAGGCAAATTATGTTGCTGATCCCTCACTTGGCACACAATTAAAAAATGCAGATGAAGGACAATTTTTCAGTCTTTTCTCTTTGGTATGGTTTTGTCTAGTTAGTTGCATTTCCCAATGGGATAATATGGATGTTCAGGGAATTAAAGTGTTACTGCTTGTATGTGCATGATTTGGGCTTCAGAATACTGAGGAATTCATTTGGTTTCCTGTTTTGAAATTTGGTGTTATTCAGAGATTATAGAAAAATCTAAGACTACAATTGAGAACAGAAAAAAAGTTATTGGTTTGTTGTTGTTGTTGTTGTTTGTGTGATGTATGTGCCTATATGTGTGCATATAGTCAAACAGGAGATTGATGTTATATTGCATAGAGCATTGGCTACAATGATCAGCAAAGGAGGGGGAGCAAAAAAGCATTTATTATGAAACTAGTATATTTTAGGCTCTGTGTTAAGTGCTTTATAAATTCAATTTTTTTTCTAATACTGGCTGTAACCAAAGCAAATCATTTTATCTCTGATTGACTCTAAGTACAATCTTATATGTATTTTACCATATTGCATCACAAACATGTGTCTACCCAAGCATGCACATGCACACAATAATCATGCACTATATAGACACATATACCCTCTCACACATGCTTGTGCATGCTTACATGTGCATGTATGTGTCATATGTATCTCTGGACAGAATGAAGAGAGAATCTCATCTTCAAGCTGAAACTGTACACTTTGATAATAAAATATAGATCAAAATTGTGTGGTAGAAATTCAAAACTGGAAATGAGTGGTTGGTAATGTTTCCATATTCTAGCAAAAATGCCTGCTGGTACCTCTCCTTTTGTCAGAGGCTGATAAGGGCTGTCCTATCTTGCAGTCAAAACATCTCACTAAAAAGCTTCTTTGGCTAGAAAACCTATCTTGGAGTATGTTTGATTTCCTGGCTGCCTTATTTGTTTACAACAATGCTCTTAAAATTGTCTCTACCATCTGTGTGAGGTCTAGTTGTCTGAATGAGAATGAGATATTAAAATGCCATCCAGATGTCTAGATGCATATCTGCATTAACACATTATGCAAATTGTCACAAGGCATTTTTTTCTTCTTAAACAAAAAATATTTTTAGATGGAGTGTAAGAAAGTAAATCTGTGGAAGCTAAAGGAAATGAAGAAAAGAAAACAAGATGCACCAGATTTACCCAGCTTATCTTTTCATAATCATGTCTTGTAAAAGGTGGCTCAAAATTGACGTGTGTATGTGTATGTCACTTTGCAAAGGGATAAAGTAAAAATTTTAAATAGGAAATCTTTCTTAAAAAGGACTAGGAATTCATTCTTAAGATCTATTTCTTGAGCTAAAATTCCAAAGGAATCAGGAATTTGGCAATAAGAATATAAAAACATATTCTCAGTTTATTGTCTTTTGCCTTTCCCTCACACAGTCTCCAAATGTAGAATCATATCCTCTTATTTAGCATAGTAGAACAAGAGTGAACATTCCGTTCTAAAAATTATCTTTTCGTTCTTTGGTGTGGAATATAATCTTCTAATGTGGTGGAAATGATTACTGAAAATTTCAGATGCTTATATATTTTAAACAAGATGTTCTTAACTTTTTTCTATGTTTTAGGCACCTTCTATAGTTTAGTGATACCTATGTAATATATTAATATTTTAATGAGTAAAATAACATAGTTAAAATTATACAGGAGGGAGGAAGAGAATAAGTATTTATATATTGACAACTACGTCCCAGGAACTACGCTAAATGATTTTTTCATTTCATTTAATTTTCAAAATACTGCATAGTAGGTATTATTATCCGTGTTTTACAGATAAGGCAACTGAGGCAAATAGAAGTTAAATGACTTGTTTAGCATCACAATTAATAAGTATTTGAGACCAGATTATCTTGAAATATTTATCATTTTCATAAGGTCTCAGATCCAAGTTAAAAAGCTCCTGAGCATAGGAAAAAATCTAAGCCAATTTCTAAATAGGCCACCATATACAGAAAAGCAATAATTGGACTCAGAGTTAATTGATTCTCTCTAAATGTTCTGGTCCAGATGAAATGGGTAATTTCTTTTTATCATCTGAGCCCATTTCTATATCCAAATGGTCTGTGGCTTGGCAGAACCGTGCAGTACAATTTAGTGTCTCCAGTCTATTCTAGCCCATTTGTATACAGCTTTGACAAAAATCACTATTTGGTGCCCTAGATTCATCATCTGAGATAAGTAGAAGCAAATCTAGCAACTTAGTTCTTCCACATAGTAATTCTTGTATTGGCTACTTATTTATACATCTTTGTTCCTGCATTTTTCTTACCACACATGAAGTCTTTGAATCATTTATATTCATAATATTTTAAAAGAACATCTTCAATAATGTGCCTTTTTAAAGGTGTATCAAAATTTTACTGGAGACCATCAAAGACTATCAACAAAAATATTATATAGACTACTTGAATGACATTATATTCAGAGATGGGAAACCTGTGCTTTTTTGGTTCTTGTTCGAACATTAAGTCCTTGAACCAATCATTAAATCTCTTAATTCTATTATTGCACAAATGGCCATAATATTACATTTCCCAATCAAAATTAAATGCAGCCATTAACATGGATCACCCGACACATTGTGTCACCATGAATGAAACACTGGACTTAGAATCAGAAAGACCCTAGTCAATCCAGACTATTGCAGTCAAATGTTGTACTTAACAATGTTGTGCTCCTACCTACCCAAGTAACTTAACCTATGTGTGCCTCAGTTTCTACATCTATAAAACAATAGGATGAATGAGATAGCATATTCAAAGTGTTTTGCAATATTGAAGGGCTATGTTATAGCTAATATGATCTGGAATATTACAATAACTTTTTTATTGATCTCACTATTAATTTCTCCTCTACCCACAACTTATTCAACACTTAACTGCCAATTTGACATCCTGTAAATAAATACAGGTAAAAGCAAACATCTAGCAATACCATTCCTTTGCTCAATATTTTTTTAACTTAGGGACTCACTATTTTCATGAACTTTGTCCATTTTGGTCAATGACTACAACCTGGAGCCTATATTTTTCATTGATGAGCGAGGTTCATCACTTCTTGAGAAGCCTTTGTCATGGTCACTTTATTAACAGCTTTACTCCTTTTTTGGACTTCAACAATTGTCTTGTCCTTGGGGGAATCACTTTACAATGGAGCCTGCTTTCATGATAACTTAATCCCTTTCTGAGTACACCATCTCTTAATAGTTTCCAACCATCTCACTTTGCTCTCAACTTAAATTCATCTTTCAGATAGCTCTACTTCCTTAATAGCTTTGTCCTCAGATAGGTAAGGGCAGCTAGGTAGTCCATTAGGCAGAGTGCAGTATCTGGAATAAGCAAGACTTATCCTCATGATTTCAAACCTGACTTTAGACACTTACTAGCTGTGTGCCCTTGAATAAACATTAATCTTCTTTTCCTCAGTTCCATCATTTGTAAAATGAGTTGAAGAAGGAAATGGAAAACCACTCCAGTATATTTTCAAGAAAAATCTTAAATAGGGTCATGAAGAGGCAAACAAATTGAAAAATGACTGAACAAGCAGTTGTTCTTCCCCAAACAGCTAATTTCCTTTAATATTTATCATCTCCTATTACAATGTTATAGACCAAACAAGTAAACAATACCCCCTCTTTCTGCACTAAATTCTTTCCTCACATCTATCTATCTTAACAAATCCTCAGTTCTCTTAAAGGAACAGTTCAGGTACAATAATGGTACCTTGTACAAAAGACCCTTCCTCATCCTCCCAGTTAATAATGCTCTCTTTCTCTTGAAATTCCATTATATTATTTTTTATATAAAATAAGGAGACTTTCTTTTCTCTATTCACATGAAACAAAAACAAAAACAAGCAAAAATATCTGAATTCAATATTTTACCTTTTGATTCCTTGCCTTTGCAAAATGTCTCCCCAAAGCAATTTTATATCCTAGAATTCTGAATTTGCTTTAAGGTTTAGCTCTCAAGCTATCTTCTAAAAGAAGGACTTCTTATCTGTAATAATTTTTCTTCTTAAGCTGTTTCTGGGCATAGATGTTGCAATTTTATCTTTCATATGGTATTTGGCTTAATAAAAATTAATGAATTACATATGTTGACTTTGTCAAAGGTAGCAGCAAATTCAGCTAAGTGATATCTTTAACCTGCTTCCAGGTTTTGCCTCTCTTTTTCTAAAGATGGCAACATATTGATCACAAAAAGTTTTATGTGTGTAAGGGGAAAAAAAATCATTTTGCAATGTATTTCTCTGGTATTCAGGGGAGGAAGAGGGTAAGAGTAGATAATCATCTTAGTAACTATATACAATCTTATTTTAGAACTATAATAACAAGGCAATAAAGGCAACCCTTTACTAAATGTGAATTCCTTCTAGTGTTTTCAGATCCCTTTATATATCATTTGATACATTTATTTCGATGATTTTAGAGGATGTAGAAGAAGCAGACAAGTGGGAAATACAGAACATATTTCACAATTGAAATCAATCATACAAGAATCAACACTGGAGTTTCAACTGGATCTGGGAAATGTCACCAAAATAGCTCATCCCATTAGTGTTGCTGAATGACATGCCATTCAATATATTATTATGCTCCAATAAGAAATCTTTTTTTTTTATGGCTAAGTCATTGAAACATGGATAACATCATACCCTTTGCTTTTGGAAAAAAACATTTCAGAATTGAAGGAGAAAACATAAGTCTTCTACTTCAAACCTTACTTGGAAAATAATCCTTTCAGGCTGAAATGTATCTGATACATGGTCTTACAGCTTTGCCTAAATATCTCCAGTGAGAAGAATCCCATTACTTTCTGAATCATCTTGTTCAACTTTGTGTTGCTTTATTTGATAGAACCTACCCACCAATCCATACACAACTTAAAAATCTAAGATCACCTCTACAATTTCTAAATATTGTTTTTTTTTTTTTCCTTCCTATTGAGACCAAGTAGAACAAACCAACTAACATTTCCTCTGAACAGTCCATTAGAGAGTTTAAGGTGATTTATCATGAGCTTCATGGTTCTTTTTTCCGTGCTAATTTTTCTCAGTTACTTCAGTTGATCCTTAGTGAGAGGAACATGAAACCTTCATCATCACATATGCAAATGTGTTTGTGGGAAGAGCATTGGCCTGAGGATTAGGTTTCATGGTCTGTCATTGATCATTATTTCATAAGTGATCTTAGGCAAGTTGTTTAAATTACCAGAGCTTCAATTTGCTTTTCTGTAACATCTTTGATTGAACTAGATGCCCTCTGTGGATTCTTCTATCTCTAATTTCATCAACATTCTTTTTGCCCTACTGTAGATAATGTCTAGCATGCTATTTCTTTTAATGTATGGGTTAATGGGGAGCTAAAAAAAATCAAAATATGACCAGGACAAAGTAGTATGGATTGTCACCTTATTCTTGGATAGCATGCCTCCCTCATTATATCCTAAGATTTCTTTCTTCCCGTGTCAGAATGACCCATGTTGAGCTTATTGCTCACTAAATCCCTCAGATCATTTATCAGATGAATTGCTTAACCAAAATACACATTGTTTTGTCAATTCTATGAAGCTATTTGTGTTGTTGTTGTTGTCAAATATAAGAATTTATTTTAATTCCTATGAAATTTTGCTTTTATTATACCAATCTTATTGATGTCACCTGACAATATGCCATATTACACTAGTGCTAGAGTCAACTATTATTTAATATGAATTTTATTTCTCTTATTGGTGTTTGTCATTGCTATTTCAGTAGACTTAGCAAAACAGTTGTTCAGGCATAGTCAGGTAGTAGTATGAGAAACAAAATGGGCAATCAAATTTTGAGTTTTGTTTAACTTCTCTACATAGCACACAAATATGTGTGCATCTGCACATATAAAGAGAAGGGAAGCATACAAATTCATATAAAAATAATTCAAAGTAAAATACTTGAAAATTAAGAAAACATTATACTATGCATACTTACACCCCTCATTTTACTGGGGAGTACAAGGAACTTTGCAAGCTATTTATCCAAAGACTGACCCCTAATCTCTTACCATTACCATACTAGTCATCTTTCAGGTTGATAGAATTAGTCATAATATAAACTGAGTTCATCATCATATTAGAGCATGATGCCATCCTCAGTATTGGATGAAGAATTCAATGCCTTATAAATAGTGCTTATTAATATCAGAGTCACACAGATGTTAGCATTATGTGTGAGAATATAGAATCTGAATTTTCTAGTCTATATTTGTCCTCTTTCATTTTATTTATATATATATATATATGTATATACAGAGAGAGAGAGAGAGTTATGAGACCTTAAAGTTAGAGCTTTAGTGGATCATAGAGCATACCTAGACTCTCTTCAGTTTTAATATTTTTAAGTAAGAAACTATCAAAACAGCAATCTAAGAAATCTAGGGAGGAGTAAAAAAAGGATAGAAAGAAAGAAGGAAGGAAAAGATTCTATAATGATTATGAATGATCAACAAAATAAATTCCCCTTTTTCCTGTTCATGATTATTTTTGTTTTGTTTTGTTTTGTTTTAGTTTACAGCTGAGCTCCAAGGACTTAGTCCTAGTGAGCTTAGCTAATGCCACATAGATAATAAGTAAAAGACTTAAAATGTAGAGGATTAATGAAATATGTATAGAATAATAAAATAAATAAATTATCAGAAACTTGAAAAATTTCCATCTATTCTGTTCAAAAAAAGGGGTTTTCAACATAATAAAAACCAAAAGGGGGAAAAGTCTTCCAGAAATACTCTAAAAGTATAACACAAAAGCTTTTGTTCAATTAGGTTTCTTTAAGTTTAAAAAAGACAACTAAAATAGTATTTTTAAAATCATAATATGGTCTTCAAATGCCCACAGTTCAATATTGTATATATCTGAAGACTTTAGTATACATTGATTGTATTATCCAGATTTTACTCTAATTGTTTTCCAAAGTCTATTCTGAAAGATAACAGATCCTGCTACCTGCTTTGGGACATTCAAAGGGCAAATTAGTTTGTTTAGAAAAATGGTTTATAGATCCCAATGAAAAGAACTATTAGTGAATATGGGAACAGTGATTGCTTCTAGTCTTTGAGTGATGCAAGAAATACATTTAGCTTTAGACACCTTAGAATCTCCCTGGGCCTCATTGCATTAATGTTCACAATAAATACCAGTCAGCAGGCTAAATCTGCACCTAAACCAAGACCAGGGAGGAGTGGTGATGGCAGAATAAGGACTTTATGGGTTATTATGGATATAAATAGATTCATTTCTTATTAACATTTTTTAAAAATATTATTGTTAAAGTACAATTATTCAGATAAAATCTAAAATTTCCCACTTTAGTCTGGATGTATATGTTGGGAGAGAGAGATTAGTGTTGAAGACAGTAAAATCATATTTCTTTACAAAATTCAAAATGAATTTCATAGAATATCCCACAAGCAAAGCAAGATCAAGTAAGTAATACTTGGGAAGAAAAAAAATACCCTAAAGCTTGCTGATCTAAATGAACTTCACTAGAAACAAAGGAAGGAAAAAGGAAGGAAGGAAGGAAGGAAGGAAGGAAGGAAGGAAGGAAGGAAGGAAGGAAGGAAGGAGGGAGGGAGGGAGGGAGGGAAGGAGGGAGAGAGGAAAGGAGGAAGGGAGGAAGGGAGGGAGGGACTAGATTCAAATGGTATGGCTCAGGTTCAAAACTTTTTCTACCTATGCGACTTTGGGAAAGTCACTGAATATATGAGAACAGGAGAAACATTGGGCACATAAAATAAACCATAATCTGTCTGATAATTCCCAATAAGGTAGCTCATAAATGACAATAGATATAAAAAGGCAGTATGGAGAAAAAAGTATCCACAAAGTTGTTATTTCATCTGCACCAAAACTCAAAATTATAAAAAGAATAACAAGAAAGCAAAGATAAGATTGAAAATAGACAAGATACTAGTTTTCTCTCATCAGTGAAATGAATAGGTTAGACTAAACGACATTTGAATTCCATTCTATTTCTACATTTATCATTGCATAATCCAAAAAAAAATTTAAACTTTTTTTAAAACCCTAAAATTTGTATATTGAAGACATTTTTGATCAGAGTTAAATAAATATAAGACAACGCCATCAATATGTACCAACTATCAAAATGTTCTCCATATTAACTTTATAACCAATCAGGCATTTTGGCCTATTTGATTCTCTCATGAATTCTAGGTGTTAAAATTTTCCAGTTTAAGCTATGTCAGCAAATAACTGTATTACATTTTGATCCACCAACCAGGTAATGTAAAAGACACAATTAAGGCAGTATAAGATTTTGTTAAAAAAAGAAAAAATCCATGTTATTTTCTAAAATGAGCTTACCTCCTTGACACTAATGCTGATCTTTTTTCCCAGAAGACCAATAAAGTCCAGAGAGAGAGTTCACTAAGGCCAAGATTTGTGTATCCCCACATAACTCAAGAGGCTCGAGAGAAATACTATAAATTTCTCATCACACCAAGGAAAACGGCAATGAATTTCACTAGTTTTAACACCAAATTCACATATGCTCTGAAAATCTTCAAGGGCAGACAGTCCTTATTTATAGTAAGGTACTTTTAGCTTTACTCTTAAACTTTCTCAGACCTAAATATAAGCTTAGTTTTCCAAATGTTTAAGAAGTTGCTGCAATCTATATGATATTTGGAATGATCTGGGGAATATTAGTTAGGAAGCACATACTGATCCCTTTAGCCTTGCCTCTAGAACAGTAAATTTTAAAAACCAAGTTCATTGAACTGACTTTTCAGAAAATTCCATTGATTTAATGTTTTGCACAGTTTTTTCCTCTTAGCATTTCTATTTTTCATTATTCCATAAAACAAGCAGTTTACTTTTGCATTCTAGCATTTTCATAAATGAAAAGCTAGTGAATAGTTTAAAATCATACATGATATACATCGTAGAATTTTAAAATTAAACTTTGTGCCCATAATGGATAATCACAACTGACATTGCCAGGATTAGTTCTCTCTTAAAATGGCAATAAATTATTTCTTTTTAAAGAAGATAAAGTATTAACAATTCTATTTCACTGCATTTATATTTTTAAACAATCACTGCATAGACTTCCTTTGTCAATATAAGAATAATTTAAGAAATACTTAAGCATTTATATGATGGTCATTCTTCCATAATCCAACTTCAGATGGTTCCATATCTCTTGGGATACTATATATTGGGTTATAAAGTAAAAGATTTCTAACCTTCTTATAGAAACATAAGTAATGCGAGGCTGGAAAGCTGTGGTAGCATAACTCATCCAACTCTCAGATATAAGGAAGGGTCATATTGAAGTACTTCATCTGTTTAACTATATTGAGATTGAAATTAGGGGAAATAGCAAAGTACAAGGAAGAAAGACATAGGAGAATCCAAGCTTTGATGTTTTCCTATCCAAACCTCAGTTTCCTCTTCTGAAAATTAAAAAAAAATGAATCCATATTTCATCTTCAAGGTTTTTATAGGTCTGAAACTATGATTTTTGAATAGACTATCATCTCAGTGTGGTTGCAAGAATAAAACAGACATGATTTAATGAATATATTACTTTACTCTGGTGAATTATGATTGTCACTTTGTCATTTCATAGGGACTAAGGTCAGAAAAAATATCCTTGCCAACAGAAGAATAGATTAATTGAAAAAATCTTAACCCACAAAGAAAAATCTATGTTATATAAACTTTGAGAGGAAAAACCCCTTAAAATGTTTTTATTTTAATGGATTTGTTAATTGTAGATTTAACGTACCAAATCAGGATAGGTAGTATAAGTTATGACAATAAACTATTGACTCAGAGACAGAGGACCTGGGATGAAGTTCAGGCTGATACCAGAGATACCAAATATCATTGGACTTCAATGTCAACAACTTACAAAATTATTGAATTGCAACTGGGGATATAAAAACTTCCAATTTAAAAAATTTAAAGAAAAATTAATTTAAAAAACGAATCCATGAAATAACAGAAATGCCAATAAATATATATTAATAACTTACTTTCTGTTAATAGTTATATGAAGTACCTTTTGGGTTGTAATTGTAATGTATAATCATTGCCTTCTTGGTTCTTACATTGTGAAGATTATACTAAATCAAGTACATGATAACTATTATAAAAACAAAAACCAAGGAAATTTGTATGAGGCTTCAGATTAGGAAAACATATGTGGAATCATGAAAATTTCATGGAGAAGTTGGCAATGAAATTGGCTGTAGAAGTCAAAATAAGCTTTTGTCTCAGTCTATCAAATATCAAGCATTTATAAGGTGACTATTATGTCATGTACTGCTCTAAGGACTAGGCAGGCATTAGAAAAAAAAGTTTCTGTTCTGAAGTATCTTATTTTTTGTCAAGGGTGATACAATGCTTTCTGTATTATGTTTAATGCATTATGAAAATAAATGCAAGGTGATTTTAAGAGAGAAAACACTGCTACTTGAGGAGTCAAGAATGGCTTCATGTAGAAAGAGATATTTCATATGAGTGCTGAAGGAAACAAGATATTTTCAGAGATAAAGTTGAGGAGAGAGTGTATCCCAGGCATAAGGAAAAGACAGTAGATAGTGAAAATACAAAAAGATGAGAATGCTTTGTATATGATTAACAGGAAGAAACCAATTGACTGGTCCTTGGTATGTGTAAAGAGGAATAATATATAATAGATCTGAAAATATATATTGAGACTAGACTGTGAAAGCTTTAAGTGCCAAACAGAGAAGTTTGTCAGAAAGTAAGTCTACTTTATTGAATAAGGAAGTGACTGTCATATCTGGACTTTGAAAAAAATATTTTTTCACTTCTGCGTAAGAGTAGATTGAAGTGGACAAGAGTAGTAAGGACAACCAATTTACAAGCTACTGCAATAGTTCAAGCAAGATATAGTGAGAATATAAACTAAAGTGGAGGTCAAACTCAAAATTCAAGGATAATTTTAATATTGCAAACCTGCTTAGGTAGAAGGAAAACAGATTAAAAGCTAGGAGGGTCTTTGGTGGCTTTTCATTTGAAGTTAAATGGCTTGACCAAGATCACATAACTACCAGCTGATTCCACTGGAATTTAAATCTGTATTTCCTACTCCAAATCTAGAATTTTCTTTCCTGTCCACTATATTAAATTATTAATAGCAGTACCCTCCAGCCATATAGAGATGTTGGGAAAATGAGTATGTTTGGGAAAAAAAGATTCTTAGCTTTTCTTGGAATGTGCTAAAATTTATATGTCCATGGCATATTCATGTTTAAAAATTTGTACTGTAAAAACACATTTAATAACCAGTTAGTGAGGTAGGAAATAGATTGGGACAATAAATACAGATTTTGCAGTTTTCTGCAGACAGATGATAAATTCATAGGAATTGATGATGTCACCAAGTTAGCGGATATAGAGAAAATTGAACAGGACTTGGGACAAAACTTTAGGATACATCTGCAATTGAGAGGCATAATATGAATGGATGAGGAGCAATCAAATATGAAGGAGAATTAAAAAGGAGTTAAATTCTTTTTTTTAATTTTATTTTATTTTTAATAGCCTTTAAAAAGGAGTTAAATTCAAAGAACCTTACTCTTAAAGGAAAAAAAAATCCCTCTAGATGCTGTCACCTCCCCCAAAAAGCTACCTTCCATCTATTCTTATTGCATCTTGCTAGGAGCAATATATCTATGTATTGTATTGTGTCCTTTATTAGAATATAAATTCTTCATTTTTAGATATAGTTTTTTGTTTTGTTTTATTTTCCTTCAGTCAGCTTTATACCAAAACAAAACTAAAGGAAGGACTTAAAGAATCTAAGGCAGCAAAGAAAGAATGGGGCAAGGTAAAAGGGGCTGGAGTGAGAGCAGAAGGCTAGGCATAAAGGACACAGCTAGTGAAAATGTCTGGAACTGGGGGAGAAAGGCGTGCCTTGAGTAATTAACAAAGAAAGAGACAAAGGTACTGGATCACAGAGAATGTTGTTGAGAGTAGAGTGAAGGAAGATTGAAAATGGAGGAGAGGTCATTAGGTTTGGAAGAATTTTGATTATCAAATACAAGATTTTATATTTAAACCTGTAGGTTATAGGGAATTACTATAGTTTATTGAATGGCGGGAGGTGACAATTTAATTCTATGCTTTAGGAAGATTAATTTGATAACTGAGTGGAGGGTGGACTAAAATGGGGAGATATATGAGGCAAAGAAACTAACTAAGTGGTTGTCACATTAATCCAGGCATGAGATGATGAGGGCCACTATCACAAGAGTGGTACTGTTAAAAGAGTGAAGGAATTTTAAATGAGATATTACAAAGTTAAAATCAATATGAATTGACAAAAAAATTGTCAGAGGAAGAAAGAGAGTTAGGAGTTAAATGTGACACCTAAATTGAGATCCTAATTTGTGTAAGAATGATGGTAGCCTCAATCATCACTGAGGAATTTGATAGTGGTTGGCATTTTTGAGGAAAGATGATGCATTCAGTTTTGAACACAGTGAGTTTAAGATAACTTTGAGACATCAAGCTAGGGATGTACAATATTGATTTGGAGTTCCAAGTTTTCAATTTTATTTGTATTGATAATGCCTGTGTGAAAACCTTCTCTATAACATACAGTCTTAGAAAGGTACTAGGAACACAGAGAATAAAGTGTGTTGAACATGTCCATAAGGTAGACTGGGTAGAAGGGCAAGACCCTATGTCTTATAACATACTACATCCTGACCTTTCTGAGAAGGATCAGAGCAAAGCTAATCTTTCCTTGTATCTATATAAGTACTCCAATGGTAATTTAGATTGGAATCTCCCCAACAGGAAATAAACAAATAACAGATAGATAGATAGATATTAATGGATAAATAAAGGAATAAATAAACAAAGATTTAAAAATGGATTTAGTTTTACAAATATCTTGCTAATATAAGAAATGCAATTGTAAGCATTATGCAATTGTTTGTTCTTTGAAAAAGACCAATGATATGAAAAATTTGATGTCTTAACTTCAAGTAAATTGAATTAAAGTGAGGCAGGGTTGTGCAAAGAAACCAATCTCACTTTCTCCTTTGGAACCATCTGGTCCCAGGGGCAAGACATAAATCAGGATGACTGTAGATGGCACTGAATGGAATGGGAGACCTTAGCTTTTTTAAGGCAAGTTCTTTCCTAGGTCTCAGTTTATCAGAGTTCAGAGATTAGGATAAGGTAAGAAACAAGACCCTGCAAAAAAATTTCCTGATTTACATAGTCAAATAAAAACCAGTTTGGGAGGGGAAGCCACTCAGAGATTTTGACCAAAAAAAAAAAAAAAAATTGGTTTTTGCATTCACCTTGAGCCATCAACCCAAACAATTGACAAAGTGAGGCAGGAATGGAGATCTATTGTTGGACAATTAGTGAAAGCCAAAATGATTTGGTTTTAAGGTATGGTCAAGTAGTTGTAATGAATCTCAATAGGTTTATCAAAGTCCGGGTTTCCAATGCTGTATTTTTTATTGTAGCAATTTTATTTATTTTTAATACACATTATCTTATGAATCATGCTGGAAAAGGAAAATCAGAGAAAATGCAGAAAAACATGGAAGAGATTTTAAAAACTGTGGTATTTTCTTCTTTTTTATAATATGAAGGTTCTCTCTGGAGCAGGTTTCTTGGGGAAGTAGCCCTAATATAAGTTCAAATCAATAATCACCCCAAATGCAGCCAGCTGATAAAATGTAAATGTTTATTTTCTCCTTCCTTAGGCCCGGGTAGCTTTAATAGAGGCCTCAGCTTTCCTTGGTTCCAGGAGCTCTTGCAGCTTGTCCTTTGCCTCTGCTTTCTTCTGCTTCCAGCCAGCACCAAGGTGAAAGTTGGAATGAATCTTTTGTCTCCTTGCCTGGGGCTGGGCAGCTTTCTGGAGAGCCTTTCAGACCAGCCTTGGTCTCAGTGGGGGAAGTGCAAGAGCCCAGCCACCACAGTGAAGTGAGTGAATCTGGCTCCGCTTTCGAGGGAGGGCTTCTCTCTGAACTAACTTGACTGGCTCACTGAAGCTCTATTTATGCTCCTTCTCTGAGAGTGGAATTTTGGGTTTCCTCTCAGAGTGCTCTCTGGCCCTAAGAGCTTCTTACTTTTACAAGCTCTCTAAAGGTGTGAACACAAGCATTGTTTCTATCAGTTTTACTTAGTACCTTGTTTCAAGTTCTGGCCCATAACATCTCCTCATAAGGATCAGATCAATCATACTGAACCATGCTAAATTAGATAATTATTGTCTCTATCAACTCTAATGACTTAACACTTTGTAAGGATTCCAACAAAAAACAATGAAAAAGAAGTGAACATAACATGTGTTGATTTACATTCAGTCTCCTTAGTTCTTTTTCTAGATACAGATAGCACTTTCTGTCCAGAGTCTATTGGGATGATTGAATTACCAAGAAGAACCAAGCTTTTCATAGTTGATAACCATTGTTCTTGCTTTTACTGTATATACTGTATTCCTGGTTCTGCTAGTTTCACTCAGTGTCAGTTCATGAAAATCTTTCTAGACATTTCTATGATCATCTTTTTCATATTTAAAAAAAATAATAATTCTCCATTTTTAAGATACCACAACTTGTTCAGCCATTCACTAAAGGAGTGATGGGCATCCACTCCTTTTCCAATTTTTTGCTATGACAAAAAATGCTGCTACAAACACTTTTGCAAATTTGGATCTTTGTTCTTCCTTTATGATTTCCTTGGGATACCGACACAGTAATGGCATTGCTGGGTCAAACTGTTTGCACAGTTTCATAGTCCTTTGGGCATAGTTCCAGATTGCTCTCCAGAATGGTTGGATCATTTCACAACTCCACCAACAATGCATTAGTGTACCAGTTACCAGTTTTACCACATCCCCTCTAACATTTATCATAATTTTTCCATCATTTTTTAGCCAATCTGAGAGGTGTGAGGTTGCTTTAATTTGCATTTATCTAATCAACAGTGATTTAGAGAAGTTTTCATATAATTAGAAGTGGCTTTAATTTTGTCATCTGAAAAGTGTCTGTTCATATCCTTTGACCATTTATCAGTTAGGGAATAACTTGTATTCTTACAAATTTGACATAGTCCTTTATATATTTTAGAAATGAGAATTTTGTCAGAAATACTGGCTCTAAAGATTTTTCCAAATTATAATATGTTTGCCAGAAAAAAAAGGGGAAAGAGGATATAAAATTAGGGAAATTACATCTCATAAAAAGACAAAGAAAACCTATTATAATTGAGGGATAAAAGGGAAGGGCATGAGCATTGTGTGAATTGTACTTTCATCAGATTTTGCTCAAAAATAGAATATCAGACATATTTGATTTTACAAAGAAACATATTTCATCTTTTAGGAAAATAGGAGAAGAAAAGGAAAAGAAAGGGAAAGACTAATAGAAAGAAAAACAGAAGTATTAGTGAAAAGGTAAAAAAAAAAAGGAGGAAGGTATCTAAACGGGGGAGGGCTGTTTGAGGAAAGGGGTAATCAAAAGCAAAATACTGGGCTAGAGAGAAGAAAAAAAAGAGAAAAGCATAACATATGGTAAATAAGATGGCAGGAAATACAGACTTAGTAGTTTTAACTGTGAATGTGAATGGGATGAATTCTTCCATAAAATGAAAGTGGATAGCAGACCAAATTAACAGCCATAATCCAACAATATGGTGTTTACAAGAAACACATTTAAAGCAGAGTGATACATATAGAGTGAAGTTAAAGGGCTGGAGCAGAAACGATTATGCTTTAGGTGAAATAAAAAAAAAAAAAAGCAGGGGTAGCAATCCTGATCTCAGATCAAGTAAAAGCAAAGATAGATCTAATTAAAAGAGATAAGGAAGGAAAATATATTTTACTAAAAGGGTAGGATAGATAATGAATCAATATTGATACTAAACATATATTCACCAAATGGTATAGCATACAGATTCCTAGAGGAGAAGAAAAAATAGACAGCAAAACTATACTAGTAGGGGATCTCAACCTGGCTCCCTCAGAACTAGATAAATCAAACCACAAAATAAATAAGAAAGTGTAAATAAGAAAATAAATGAGTGTAATGTCAAGGCTAGCTTTCTCAAAGATCTCTGTACAGACCTTGGTCTTAGCAAGAGAGTGACCATGAGGATAGTCAGGGATAGAGACTGGAGTCTGGAGGCTGGCGTCTGAGCTCAAGCACACATACTCTCAAGTCTCTAGTCCTCTATGTCCTTAAGTACCTTAGTACAATTACAGCACACCGAGCATGTGTCAATTGTAGAACCATTACATCACCATATCACACTAAGTACTAAGTATATGTGAACCAGAGAATCACTATCTCATCAGTCACACTGAGTAAACACCCTGTTGTAAGTATCCTTGTTTCAAGTATACTTTTCCAGAGTTCTAGCCCTCTACATCTCTCACTTTCTTTAGTTTAAGAATAGAGGTGGGCACACACTCCCTGACTTTTCAGAAAGGGAGGTGGGAACACCAAAGAGAAATGGGGAGTCAAACCAGATATTGTTAGCAGGTTTGCTCTGAGCTGAAGGATCTTACTTGAAACAGGTATACATAAATCCATCAGCATGGAAGGTATTACACAGGCACATAGTGATATAATTAAGTGCATCAATATTCATTAGAAAGATTAGTTTATAATTTTCTTTCTCTGTTTTGCCCTTTCCTGGTTTAGGTATCAGTGTCATATTTGTCACAGAAGGAATTTAGCAGTACTCATTCTTTAGCTATTATTCCAAATAGTTTACATAGAATTGGAATTAATTGTTTTTAAATTGTGTGGTAGAATTCACTTGTGAAACCATCTGGCAGTGGAAATTTTTTCTTTGAGAGTTCATTAATGGCTTCTTCAAATTCATTTTTCTATAACGGGACTCTTTAAGTATTTTATTTCTTCTTTTGTTAATCTGGTCAATTTATATTTTTTTGTAAATATTTATCCATTTTGGTTAGATTGTTGCTGCCCTAGAGTTGGACAAAATAGCTACTTAGTATTTCTCTAATTTTTTTTTCATTGGTGGAAAATTTTCTCTTCATTTTTGTTGCTGATGATTTGGTTTTTCTTTCCTCTACTAATCAAATTAGCAAAAAGGTTTATCCACTTTGTTAGTTTGTTTTCATAAAACCATTTCTATTTTTAATTAGTTCAATAGTGTTCTTGGTTTCCATCTTATTAGTCTCTCCTTTGAGTTTCAAAATTTATAATTTGATATTTAATTTGGATTTTTTTATTTTTTTCTAGCTTTTTTATTTATATGCTTAATTCATTGGTTTCCTCGTTCTCTATTTTATTTATGTAGCTACTTAGAGATATAAATTTTCTTCCTAATAACTGCTTTGACAAAATCCCATAGACTTTGGTATGTTGGTTACTTTGTTAGACAAAATTATGGATTGTTTCTGTGATTTGTTGTTTGACCTACTCATTCTTTGGAATTAGAGTATTTAATTTCCCAGGTTTTTAGTCTGTCTTTCTCTGGTTCTTTGTTGAATGTAAATTTTATTCCATTGGGATTTGAAAAGGAAACATTTACTATTTCTGCCTTTATGCATTTGATTGTGAGTTTTTTGTGCCCTGGTGTATAGTCAGTTTTTGTGTAGGTGCCATGTACTGCTGAGAATAAGGTGTATTTCTTTCTGACTCCATTCAGTTTTCTCCATAGGTCTATCATATCTAGGTACTCCAGGATCCTATAAACCTTCCTAGTTTCTTTCTTGTATATTTTGTGGTTTGATTTCTCTGATTCTAAGAGGGGAAGGTTGATGTCCTCTAATCGAATTGCTTTGGTGTCTATTTCTTCCTGTAACTGGCTTAAAAACTTCTCTAGAAATTTGTCTGCTCTACCACTTGGTGCATACAAATTTAGTATTGTTACTACTTCATTATTTAAAGTACTCTTTATTAAGATATACTTTCCCTCCTTCTCTCTTTTAATTAGATCTATTTTTACATTTGCTTTATCTGAGATCAGAATTGCTATTCATGCCTTTTTTTTTTTACTTTAGCTGAAGCATAATTAATTCTATTCCAGACTTTTACCTTTACTCTGTATATATCTCTCTTTCATGTTTCTTGTAAACAAAATAGTGTAGGATTATGGTTTGTTTGGTTTTTTTTTTGGTATCTACTCAACTATTTGCTTGTGTATTATGGGAAAGTTCATGCCATTCACATCAACAATTATGATTACTAGTTCTAGATTTACCTCCATCCTATTTTTTCCACTGCATTTACTTTTGTTCTCTCCTTCCACCTTGTCCTCAGTCTTGTATCTTTTTACCAAATTAATACCTGATCCCTATTACCCCTCCCCCTTTCTTAATAGTGTTTTTTGACCCTCAGCCCTTTCTCCCTTCTCTTATTTTTTTTTCCTCATTTTTCTGCCCTCCCTTCTCTTCTGTTCCTCTCTTTTCTCTTTTTCCTCCTACTACTTTAAAGGATTAAATAAATTTCTACACTCAACTGAATGATGCAGTTATTCCCTCATAGAGCCAAATCCAATTAGATAAAGCTTCAGACATTCTCATCCTCTCCATTACCCCTGCCCCCATTGTAATAGGTCTTTTAAGCCCCTTTGTGTGAACTTAATTTTCCAGGATACCTCCCTTTTTTTCTTTTTCCAATACAGACATTTTCCCATTCCTAAATGTCTTTTTCTTTTATGTCATCATATCAAAGTCCATTTACACCACACTATCCGTCCTTATGATGCCCCACCTTTGTCTGCCCCAATGTCAGATACAGTTATTAAAAGTTACCCTTTTCTTATCTAGGAATAAATAGATTTTCCTTTAAATATATATTTTCCCCTGTTTGTCTTTCAGTGGTACTCTTGATTCCTGTATTTATAGATTATTTTTTTTTGTTAAGTTCTGGCTCTTTCAATCAAAATGACCGAAAGTTTCTTATTTCACTGAAGCTAAATCTTCTCCCCTGAAAGATGATGTCAAATATTATTGGTAGTAAATTCTTCATTGTAATCCCAAATCCTTTGCCTCTGAGGTTATTCTAGGCCCTCAAATCCTTGATTGTAAGATGCCAGATCCTGGGTAATCTTCACTATTGTTCCTTGATATTTGAATTGTTTTAATCTGGGAGTTTTTTTTTTCTTGAGGTTTTTTTTTTCCTTGAGGTTATAGTTTGGGAGTTTGGCAACAAAGATCCTTAGGTTTTTACTTGTGGGATCTTTTTTCCAAAGCTAATTGATGAATTCTTTCAATGAGTCTTTCCTCCTCTATTTCTGGAATATTTGGACAGTTTTCCTTAAAGTCCTCTTGGAGAATGTAATCCAGGCTCTTTTTTTGGTCATGGCCTTCAAGTATGCCATTATTTTTTATATTGCCTCTTCTGGATCTATTTTCAAGGAACACAGGTTTGCCAATGAGGTATTTCACATTTTCTTCCATTGTCTTCATTCTTTTTAGTTTGTTTCAGTGATTTCTACTGTCTTATAAAATCACTACCTTCTATTTATCCTGTTCTAGTTCTTAATGTGTGATTTTCTTCAATTATCTTTGGTATCTCTTTTTTTCTGAAGAAAACAATAGAATAAGATCCATCATACATATCAAAAACCTAGATATTATATTTTCACAAATAATAAACAGTATAACATGGATCTCTTGGCAATGGTGAAAAGAAGACAAACTAAAAAAATCCAACAATTATTTCCTCAATGAAATCCCCCCAAAAAAATCCACAACATGTCATCCTATAGACCAAAAAAATTCCCCGAGAGTAAAAAGAATGGGCTCTACCTAAACCTTTTCTTAGACGTTTTCCATATATTTAATGGAATTAAATATTTAATTAACAAATTATTTTTATAATATTTAATTTATTTAATAAATAGTTAACAAATTTTAATTTGTGGGTAGTATTTCTAAATAAAACTCTGACCTATGGGTTGTGAGTTGTGGGCTCAGAAAATCTGAATTTAAATCCCATCTTCAGTCCTTTTACCTCTGGGGATGAGAATTTAACTAGATTTTAAAAATCATTCATTTTTGAAAAGAACTGGGTAAACATTTGAACTTCACAACAAACCTGGAAATAATTACTATTGTTTTCTGTACTTTGCAGATGATGAAACTGATACAGACAGAAGTTAAATGACTTGATCAAGGTCACACAGCTAGTTCTAGAGTTCAAATACACAACTCTATTCACTATAATTCCTAGCAGCAACTAAGAGGAGTTATGGAGGAGGAATGAAGAAGTTTATCCAAATTATCACTTTGGTCCTTTCCAGCTCCAAGTGAAACATATTCCCAACCCAATCCTATTTTCATTGCCCAAAATATTTAAGATCAACAAGGTGTATGAATAATATCCTTTCTCCTAGTCTCCACCTACTCCCTTCCTTTAAGTCCCAAATAAAATCCAATCTTTCACAGGAAACCACTACCAGTCACTCTTAATTTTAGTACCTTCTATCAATTATTTCTTATTTCTCTCATATTTAACATATTTGTGTTCTTTTTTTTTAAACTTAATTTCTCTCTCATTAGATTGTGAATTCCCTAAGGACAGGGATTCTTTTTGTATCCTTAATGCTTAGGACACTGCTTGAAATGAAACATAGCTGAGACTTAGTGAGTGTTTATTGATTGAATGAGAAAAAAAAATTTAAATCCACCATATTGTGGAGCAATAATTTTTCCCACAAGGATTTAAAACTTTTCAAAAAAAAAAGACCTCAAAATTTTCAAACATTTTTCTTTCTGTACTGAAATGTTTTTTTTTTTATTCTTATAGTCAAAATCCTTGATTTTCCCATATATGGCCAACATTCTGTTTGGTAGATGTCCCTAGACTTTATTCTATGAAATAGTGAACAAATTATTTTTTTACATTGGACATTTCATAATACTTAAACTAACAGTTGCAAAATGCTTTCAGTAGATTATTAGATGATTGAAATATGTGCTTAAAGAATAATCATTTCCCCATGAAATTATCATAATCAAGATATATTACAAAATAACTGTAATGTATTCACTGATCAACTCTATAGCATTAATATTTTAGATATTGGAAGCAAAATAAAATATTGAGTTAGATAAGTCAGTTGTAGCTGAAAAAATGGAAATGAATGTGTGATTTTATTCTGAGGAAAGCATTTACCATTACTTGAGATCTCACCTTGATTTAAAAATAATAAATCTGTATCCTCCCTGCTCCAATTGATTGGAAGGTCTGTAACAACGTGAACAGTGTTTTCAAAATGTAATTGATCTTTCTTTGATTAAAATAAATTATACAAAGGTTAAACCATGTTCAGTAATGGTAATGATGCTCCAAACAGCTTAGTAAAAGCAAATGGAACATAATGGTCAAGTCTCAGCAATGATGAAGCAAGAGAAGATAGAAATTATTAAGATAATTATAACAAAAATATATTTTTGTGCTGAAATATTCATGTCTTTTATAACCTACTATTAAAGCATTACCAATCTGTTTCAAAGATAATCTAAGAATAAGAGCAATGCATTTCTTGTATGGAAGCATTTAGAAATCACCTTCTCTTGTAAGCCCTTTAATTTTTTTATATTTAGTTTTTAATAAATTATAATAAATTTATGTCTTGTTTTATATAAACGTTTTTTGAACATTCTACTATTCCTACTTCCATGTACAAATTCCACCAAATGAGTCTTGTAATGAAGAAAAACCACTCATTTAATACAATGACTGACATAAATGCAACATCCCTACTTCCCTGGATTTCTATTTAAGGAAGATGGTAATTTCTCATTTATTTTCCAATGTAATTATTGGTAAAGTCCTTTACTCAGATGTCAATTTACTTCATGCTTTCTTTTTGTTAATATTATTTTAGCCATTCTCTATATTGGCCTCCTAGCTCTGCTTATGTTAATGTCGATTCATGAAGTGCATCCAATCTTCTATATGTTTCGCTGTATTTCTAATCTCCTTTATTTCTTATAAGAATGAGAATGATCCACTATATTAATTTCCTTAATTGACCAATTCATTCTATGTTGTGATGTAGCAAAACATAATAAATCCAACATTTCTTCTTGTTCAACCAACTTTTGCATAATTGCGACTCTAAATTGCAGATAAGTTGTCAACCTGAAAGTTCTAGAGCTAGGTGTTGCCTTTACCAATGACATGTCAGTTTTCTATGACTTATCCACAGTTGAGTACATACTTGTTCTATTTTTTTCTTTTTTCAAAGAATAAAGTCCTTGAATCAGCTCTTTCAAAAATATGTTCATAGATAAATGTTTTAATTAGTTTGAAAAAATAATCACTATCTAAATATTTAAGGTTGAAATCAAACCTTTCTTTCAATTTTTTGTCCAGTGATGGCTTTTTGAAAAAAAATTGTTTTAGGGAAAAATGAGAGGAGAAGACTAAAAATCAAAACTAAGATGATCTAAGGACAAGATAACAAAGATTATCAGTTGTCATGATAATAAGAAGTTGAACTGCATACAATACAATCAGTATAACAATATTACCACATAGTCAATATTGACCTATATCCCTGTTTTGCTATTTGAGATTAACTTTTCAGAATATCTGACCTCCATTAGGGATTTATTCAAGTCTGCATGGAATTACCCTTGAAAAATGACAATCTTGAGATTGTAAAAAAAATTATTCAAGAAATGGTGGAAAAAATAAAATCTCTTTTAGACATTTTGATTTTCTCTTCTTCTGTAACCATCAAAAGTGTGTTTCAATGCTAAAAGAACATTTAGATCCAAGATCCAGTTATGATAAATTTGAAGGTAAAGTAAAAAGAACAACATAGAAATAAAGAGATAGAGATGGAGGTGGAGATGAGACAGATATATTCTATGTGCTTAGAACAATGTCTGGCACATAACAGGCTTATTGACTGACTGATTAAAAAAAAAAACAACAGAGTAATATGGACCAATTTATTTATTCTCAAGTATTTATTGATATGAAAAAGACTTCAAACTTTACATACTTTCTTCCTTTTTATTAAAGAAATTATTGTTTCATTCTAGCATTCAAAGCCATTGATTTTCCCACTCATGACAAACACTGTTTCTGTATATATGCATGTATGTATATGTATATCCATTTATATATGTGTGTATATGTGGATATAGATATAGATAAATCATGAGGAAATAGAAAATATTTCCAAAAGAATGACTGAAATATGTGTTATAAAATATATACTCATTTTTCAATGGAATTATCATAATCAAATCATATCATAAATCACTAGCAAGATGTTTCTGATCAATCCTAGAAATAACATATCATGTATATTTGTTGGTTGCTTCTGTCCTTGGTACTTGAAGAGAACTAATATGGCATTCCTATGTTAGTGTCAAGTTACAGTGTATCACACTGTGGTTATTCAGATCAATATGAGTTCAGCATGCTCTGCTACAGTTAAGACAGAAATAGTCCCTATGAACATTTGGGATAACTTTTCTAATTTTGTGCATCTCATATTTCTTTGGGCCTAATTCCTGAGACAATTCATTTGTGTATGTGTGTATATGTATATATATATATATATATATATATATATATATATATCTTTAGTTTTGACTTTAAAGTACAATTATGAAAAGTCCATCTTTCTTTAATTATGATACTGCAATATACTGTCAACCAATATATATTGCTTGTTAAGAAAAAAATGAATGTTTTCCCTTCACCCAGAAGAATATCACAAAACCTATTTGAATTCCTTATTTCATATCTATACATAATAACTTTCCATCTGATATCCGCTTTCAAGGTAGAGCAATACAATACAAATAATATCTTCTATGCTTAACCTATTTCCATTCCCAATCTTTAGCAGTTTGGTGGTTCACTGAAAAAATGAGTCTAAATTTGGCTTCAGACATTTACTAACTGTATGACTTTGGGCAAATCACAAACTCCATTTGCCTCAGCTTTTTTCAAATGTAAAATGGAAATAATAACAGCACCTGTATCACAGATTTTTTTTTTGAGGATAACTTTTCTTTTCTTTTAATTGTAACATGTTTAACACAGTGCCTGGCATATATTGTTATATAAATGGTTATTCCCTTCTCCTTACCCATCACATTCTAATAATTTCCTTTTCTGTTTTCTTGACTTTACAACCAATTCTATTTAAAATAATTAAAAGAGAACAAGCAATCAACCAACAAAAATGTCACTGCTTATAGGAACTCAATCCGAGCATTACATGCACAGAGAAAAATAAATACAAGCTAATTTGAGGCACCAAGAGTGATCTGGACAAGTATCATGTAGGTCAGAGGTATCAAATACACTTTTCTTGGGCTACATTGTGACCCACAGCACTGGATTATAATCTAAATCATATTAAAATATAGTCAGTAAATATTTAACAAAATAAAGATAAAATTAAATACCATATATTAATGCAGTTTAGTAAGTCAATATGTGATTCATTGCAATTCTTTTGTATGTTCAATTTAATGGTCCTTGTCACTATGTGGGTTTGACAACATTAATGCAGATTATGGCACATCGGTTGGAGTTTTAAGTGAGGTTCAGATTCTAAAAGACAAGGTGAAGGAGGGAGTGGATTCTAGGCCTTTGAAAACTCTGGAAAAAATGATGGATTGGGAAGGTTGGAAATGATGCATCATCATATTGCTAGAAGTTAAAGTTTACAAAAGGGACTGACATGAAAAATAGCCATAAAAGGAAAACTTCTAAATGGAGACAAGATTGTGTACAGCTCTATGGATAAAAATTATTTCTCATATGCTAGAAGCATTTGGAGTTCTTAAAGATATCTAAACGGGGGGAAACATGATAAGACTTTGCCTTCAGAAAATTAATTTCACAGCTGTATTGTAGATCAATTGTATAGCACAGAAAGTAGACAGAGGTAAGATGAACTGGCATACACCAAGAGGTAAGGATGAGCCTTTTGTAATGTCATGGATTAGAGATGATTAAGGTTTGTACCAGGCAAATGAAATTATGAGTAAAAAGGAGAAGACAAATGAGAGATGAGGTAGGAAAATGAAATTATGAGTAAAAAGGAGAAGACAAATGAGAGATGTAGTAGAGATACAATTGACAAAATTTGGGATAAGACTGAATATTTAGGATGAAGGAGATGGAAGAGAAAAGATTGATTCTAAAGAAATGAAATTGATTTGAAGTATTGTATTGCACTTGATAGAAACAGAGAATTTTGAAAAAGAATGACTCTCAGGTATGGTGGAGAAATTGTAGATGCATTGAAAGGTCATTGTACTTTCCATCACAGTGAAAAAGTATATTATTAAGTCCATGCAAATTTTACAAGGTAGTTAGGCACACAGATGAATGGATAGAAGGATGGACAGATTTACTTTCAGACAGATTGATAGCTGATCAGAAAGATGGATAGACAGAGAGATAGTTAATTTATCAAGTGTTTTTTATGTGTGTCAGGCATTATATTAAGTTTAGGAAACAGATAAAAGCAAATAAAATAGTTGTCCCATTAAAAAGTTTACTCATGAGGAATTATAACATATAAGAGGAAGGTGAAACAGAGGATGTGTTCATGAAGGGAAGCAGCATTGTAAGGATGACTGAGATATAGCATCCATCCAATAACCATTTGTATTTTAAGTTGCAAGTACACTCTGCTTATGTTGCAATTAAAAGGAGTAAGTTAATATGGTCTTTTCCAGCTCTAAATCAATGCATCTATGACTATAACTTTAGGAAAAAAAACACACATTTTCTAGTTCACTTAATTGTATACTAAGAAAATTTGCTTCAGCAGAATGTCTACTGATTATGCCATCAAAGTGTAATTGTGATTTGGAGCTGCAGCTTGATGATCAAGCATGAGTGAGCATAAACCTATTAAAGATTGGTGATGCGGAATGCAGATGCCACTTCATTCTGAGAAATAGTGTTGTAAGAAATGATGACCGGCCAAAAATGTGCAATGATGCTTTCTAAAGGCCAATCATAAGAATCACAGTACAACACATAGCAGGTACTCAATACATATTTGTATGGTATCAAAAAAGCTGATTCCTTGAATCAGCAAGGAAATTTTAGCTGTAAAAGTGTTCATGTAATGAAATCAATATAACAATATTAAAAGCATGCTAATCAACTACAGTATTCCTCTATACTCCAAGTTTCTTTAATGCCCTTGGCTGCCCAATCACCTTACTAATTATATCAATCTTAGAATCAAAGACCTATGAAGTTAGTAAAGAGAAAACTAAGTGTAGAAAAAAATTATATCCATCTTGTTATTACCATTTGTTTAGATGCAAAATCAGGAAGAAAGATTCAGATATACTTTGAAAATTTAAACAGAACCCTAAGGAGGTATTTGAAAATATGAATGTTTTATTTAATTTTATTTTTATTAATAATAATTAATAATTAAACTGTTATCAATGGTCATTGTTTTCTTGATATTGTTGTTACTGTTTGCTTGTTATTGTTTCCTTGTTATTATTTTTATTGTCAATGTTGCTGCTGCTGTTGTTATTTTTGTTTTCATTCTGAGTGCACCACTGTTAGAATGCAATTTCCATAAGTATAGGGATTATCTTCCTTTTCTCTTGTAAATTCTTTCCTTGTTTGCTTGGAACATAGTCGAATAGAGTGGAATATCATTAAACTTAAAGAGAACAGATAGTTCCATGAATTTGGATGTTGGAGTAAGCAGAAAATTATTATAACTCTACCATATTCACTTCTAAATAATCACAAAGTGGTTCCTAAACCAAATCCTAGAACAATAGGACAAGTAAAAATGGAGTGAAACAATCTTTTAATTCAAGAAATCTGGAAAGTCAAGAAGAAAGGTCTCATTAGGATAAAAAGGGAATCCAGACCATAAGAGGAAACATCACCCAAGCCAGCAGCTAGCTGTGTGGTAATAAACCAATGGGAGACCCAAAGCCTCAGTGCTGGAGTAAGCATACACCAATATCAGGACACCTTACAATGCCTCAGTATAGCCAGGGCAACCAACAGTTTCCAGCAGCCCAACCACCATATCCTTCAACTTAAGATGACACAGACAGTCATAAGCTCTGTGACTACCTCCTGCTTCACAGTAGCTCAAAAATGGTAGCTCAGGCAGAAGTCAGTGCAGGAATACCCAACTGTCAAAATAAAATGAGAGGACTCAGAACTAGTGAAGCTGTCACAACACTATGACTTCCAATAGCACCAGCTACACTCAACCACATCTCCTCAGTGCAGTAACAGGTACTAATGTCCCCTGCAAGCCTCAAGAGGACATCAATGTAGCACCAGGTCAACAACCACAGCCTGCAGGCCCAAGTGAAAGAAGTCTGAGACAGTGTTCCTTCCACCATAGGAGCAAAGCTCAAATGTAAAAGAAAGGGGAAAAGCCAAAATAGATAAACAAACAACAACAATAACAATAATCTGACTATAGAAAAATATTATGACAATGGTAAAGATCAAGCAACAAACTCAGAAGACAACAAAGTCAAAACACCTATGGGCAAAACTTCAAAGTAAAAGAGAAAATGTTCTCAAGGCAAAAAAAGAATATATGGAAGAGTTCAACAAAGAATCAAAAATTAAGTAAGAGAGGTAAAAGAAATAATGGAGAAAGGAATAAGAGTAATGCAAAAATAATTATGGGGGGAAGAGGCAATAGCTTAGAAAAAGTAAATTACTCATTAAGAAGTAGAATTCACTAAATGGAAACAGATATGAAGAATCTACTGAAGGAAAAAGCTCCTTAGAAGGAGGATTCTGGGGAAGATGATGGAATAGTGCAGAATACTTTAAGCTTTCCAAATTCCCCCTAAACAAACAAGACAAATTTGTACCTTAGGGCAAATGTAAAGTTTGGGAGAGAACAATGGTCTTCCTGGAACACTTGAAGAATATCTAAAGAAATATAGCAGGAAGAAGATTTTCCCTTTACAGTGTAAACACTTCCAGGCCAGTTTCACTGAACAAAATGGAGCCTTGGGATTAGCTGGGTTGTGAGGCAGCCTTGGTCCCAATTTCAGGAAGTTTCACTGACTAGACAATGATGGGAGTCTCACCTTGGAGCCTGGGAAGATTGAGAGAATCTCTGTAGATGATGAACACCATGCTCAGTTGTGCTGCAGATTAAGGCTCTGGGTCAGAAAGAATTAGCACAGACTATATGAAGGCAGAAATAGTGGAATAGGATTGCTACTGGTTTCAGGCACTTACAGGAGGATAAATTTCTTAATTTCAGGCTCCAGGATAAAGGGGAGAACTGAAGGAAATCCTGAATTTGGAGGCAATCCTTCCATTCTTCCAGCACAGGACTAGACATGATTACACTAAAAAGCTGTTATTTTTTTTGAAGGGCAAACAAAAGGGGAAAAACTCAAGCATAGATCATTACTATGGGAATAGGGAAGATTGGGATTCATCTTCAAAGGAGGATATTGAAGTTTTTTTGGTTTTTTGGGTTTTTTTTTTTTGGAGGAGGGTTACGCCTCTTCAAAAGACTAATGTCAATTTGTCACTTGCTCAAAAAGAATTCATAGAACTCAAAAAGGACTTTAAACATCAAAAAAAAATTGTACAAAAAAGAACAAAACAAAAAGTTAAAAAAGAACAATCTTAGAAAAACAAAATTATGAAAAGAAAGTCAAGCAAATAGAAAGGGAGATCCAAAGTCTTAAGTTAGAAAATGATACTTTGAAAATTAGAATTGGGCAAGGAGAAGCCATTGAAATCATAAAAGACCAAGAAATAATTTTAAAAAATATGAAAAAAAATAATTAATGAAAATTGTTCTGAAGTGTTAGAACTAAAGAGAAAAGCATAAATAGAAAAAAAATCTACTGATCCCCACCTGAAACATATCCTAAGAGGAAAACCTACAAGAACATATTGTTAAATTTCAAAAAAAAGGTTAAAGAAAAATTTTGCAAATAACAACAACAAATTCAAATATACCTGGGCCATAATTAGAATTACATAATATCTATTAGTGGCCACAATAAAATATCACAGGTCTTGGATTATATGTAAAAGATCAAAAGAAATAGAGTTGGGGGTCAAAATATACATTAAAAAAAAAACCATAATCTTGAAAGAAAAAAAAGGATATACAACAAATTTCAAGACATTCCAGATTTTATTTCTAAAGAAGCAAAACTGAAATTGATAGAAAATAAGAAATATAAGGCAAATACCAAAGGCAAATTTCAAGGGATTGAATAAGGACAAACTGTTAATATTTTATACATAACAAAGATTTAGGTAGAATTGAGTAGGATGTGTCTATAAAAAGCAAAACTATGTATGGCAAGGTAGATAGAATAATTGTCATATGAAAGAAATGCAAGATTAAGAACTTACAGAAGAATTAGATAGGGAAGGAGTGCTGGTAGTTATCAAATGCTACTCTCATCAGGAATTGAATAAAGAGGGACCAATATGTATATATTCAAAAGAATATAGAATTCTTCAAAATGTATAAAGAAATAGGAGGAAGAAAGACAATAAGGCAGAATATAGAGAACTGTATAGATTAATGGGAATCATATAAGTGTTATAGATAAATGAAAATGGGACAAAGTGAGAGGGAGATTATTGGGGGGAAGGATAAGAGAGAAATCCCTAGAGCTAGAGAAGGTTAAGTAATAGCAAGGCAAGCTAGGGATTAGATGAAAAGAGTAAGCAGGGATAAGAAATAAGAGCTACAGAGGCAGCTATGTGGCATAGTACATAGAGCACCAGCCCTGAAATCAGGAGGAGCTGAGTTCAAATATGGTCTCAGACACTTAACACTTCCTAGCTGTGTGACCCTGGACAAGTCACTTAACCCCAATTGCTTCAGCAAAATAAAAAAGAAAGAAAGGAAAAAAAAAAGAATAAGAGCTATACACAAACAAAATAATGATGACAAAGAGTAGAATGTGTTAGAAAAAATCAGGTGTATCATTAATTTCAGCAAAGTTAAAATAGATTCAAACAAAAGAAACAGGGAAACTACAGTATGTGTCAGCCATATTAATACTATTTTACACTATTCAAAACAACTAGATACTATAAGGTTGAAATATTGCTTGGCATGAGAAATGATGAGTTAGTGGATTTAGAAAAGTATGTAAAGACTTGGGGATAAGAAGGATCATGAAAAATATGATAAAAAGTAAACAGCAGGGAACAATGGAAAACCTGCACAGAAGCAAAGTATAATGGAATTTTCTGAATACAATTTATTCTATTATTAGATACACTTCCTTGACATGGAAATTAATTGTTACATATTTTAAAACTTCTCGTGTTCTGCTGTGGACATGGCAATGTCTGTTTTGTGCTGTCCCTCCCCCCATTTTTTCTATTTTTTTTCTATTTTGTATTTAATTTTAAATAAATAAATATTGTTTAAAAAAATAAGAAAGAAAATGCCTCCAAAAGTACAATTGGCCAAATGGAAAAGGAAGTACAAAAACTGAGAAAAACAAGTCCTGAAACATTTGAATTAGGCAAGTAGAAGCAAAATGATAGATGATACTTGTGAAGGATCATGTCTAAGTGAAGGGGCAGGTCAATTTTCCAGCCTCCATAGCTATGGATCATAACACTTGAAGGAGTTGCAAAGCAGACCTTATTTACACAGATGTTCCTTTTGGATTGGGAATGGAATAAATTGGAGGCAAGAGGGAAGAGGTCTCTTTGTATCATCATCATCCTCTCACATGAAAAGATCCATTCTGCAAGTCTGAGTTAGACCTCCAGCAGCCACTGGCAGGTGGCTCCTGTATTACAACAGATACTTGTATTCTTTTTCTTTCTTCTTTTTTTTTTCCCATCAATAGTATTTTGCTTCTTCCCTAAATATGTCCAACAATTAGCATTCATTTTTACAGAATTTTAAGTTCCAAGTGTTTACTCATCCTTCTATTGCTCTTGTTCCCTTTTCAGAAAAATGTATGGAGTTTGATATAGTTTAAACATGTGCTATCATATACAAGACTTTTATATATTAGTAACAGTTGTGAAATATCAAAAGAGGAAGAAAATAAAAGAAAAAATAACAAGTAAGCAAGTAAAACAAACAAGCTTCAATCTGCATTCAGAGTACACCAGATCTTTATCTGGATATGGATAGTATTTTCCTTCATGAGTCCTTTCTACTTGTCTGGATTATAGTGTTGCTTAAAAAAACCTGATTTATAATTGATCATCATATAATGTTTATACGGAGTACAATATTTCAATGGTTCTGCTCATTTCACTTCACTTCTCTTCATGTAAGACCTTCAATAATTGCCTACCCTAGTCACCCCTTTTACTTAATCCTTTCCCCTCCCATTTCCCTGCCAAGTAAGAGAGATTTTCATATTCATCATATTGTGTATATTATTCCTGCTTTGAGCCAATTGCAGATATGAGTAACATTCAAGTGATTTTCATTGCCAACCATCTCATCATCCCTTTATGATCCCTAGGTTTTTTATGCTTCTTCATTGACATAATTTATAATATACTATCTCCACCTTCCTTCGACACCCAGTGTACTCCTCTTCCTAATCATTTTTAAAATGCCATTCTCTCACATTCACCTTAAACTATGATTTCAATTTATGTGTATTTCTTCTAGCAGTACTATTAGTAACACGATTTTTAAGAATTACAAGTATCAATTACCCAGCTAGGAATGTAAAGAAGTTTAGCTCCATTCAATCCTTTATATTTTCTTTTACCTTTTAGTCTGTTTGTACTTCTTTTAGGTCTTAATATTATTAGATGTCATTATTTTATTTAGTTAAAGTTTTCTCCTTATGAAAGCTTGAAATATTTCCATTTAATTTTATGACTATTTTTTACTTTGAAGTGTTTTGCTCAATGTTGCTATGCAAGTGAAACTTGATTCTAATCTTAGTTCTTCTGCCTTCCAGAATGTCATGTTCTATGACCTCATATCTTTTAATTTTTCAACTGCCACGTCCTGTGTAATTGTGATTGTGACTCTCTGATATTTGGATTGTTTCATTTTTGGCATTTGTAGCTTTTTCCCCTTTTACTCTTAAATTTGGCTCTAATATTTCTTTAAGGTTTTATTTTTGGTTCTCTTTTCTGAACTGATTGCTGGATTCTTTTATTGTCTATTTTTCTCTCTGATTCTAGGAAATCTGAGCAGTTTTCCTTGAAATTTTTTTTGGAAGATTGTCAACTGATGATGTCTTTCAAGTAGTACAATTATTTTTACAATTTCTTGAAAAGAAAAATTAATCAAATCACTTTGAGTAAACTATACTGTGTTTAAAGAGGAATGACATGTGATTCCAAAAGATAGTTTGGGTTTTAAATCACAAAGTGAGGAACTCATAATATGTCCCAGAAATAATAAGAAACTAGATGAACCATATAAACAGGGGAGTGAAACAGTCAAAACTGAGTTATTAAATGTTTCCTCCACAATTCTGATTCTTTAGAATACACTGGAAGACTTCAAAATATCTGTGATTTTATCCATATGAATATGGCCTCTATTTATGTAAATCACCAGCCCTCTGACACTTCAGGAGATTATTTCATGAATGGCAAGTTAACAATTTTGCCTTGATGTCCAGGATTTTTGTGAGGAGTATGTCTGAATTCAGTCAGATATTCAGGAGAAAATGTTGTTAATTACAAAATCAAAGCAATTTCAGACTTTAAAAAGTTGTCAGACCTTGTGATCTGATGTCACAGTTATTTCAAAAAACAACTCAAAGAAACAACAAAAAAGACTTTCAAAGTTCAACCGTGAATTGATACAGATACAAGTGTATTTTGTTTCATTGAATTACTACAAGTAAAGCTAACATCAACGTTTTCTTTTTCAAATGAGAAACTAAAAAATTACTTACTGCATTGTAGCAAAAGTTAATATCATATTATTAAGCATTTTAATAAAATGCTTTAAATAAAAGGTTCAGAAATAACTAACCTGTGATACAATATAAGAGACAGAAATCTAACATTGACTTCTGTGGCAGAATAATTGATTTTAAAGATCTGATGCTCATGGTCTAATATACTGGTCCTTAATTTATTTACAGTTTAAACAATTTCCCTAATAATGAGCTATAGTTAAACACAAGAGAAGTCTAGATAGAATAAGCTTTTATTTCTGCAAAGACAAACCAGTTTTTTATTTAAATATATTAAAGTATTGACGGCTCTCTGAAAATCACAAGCAAATAACATAAAATTTTATATAGTCTGTTAATTTTAACTACATATTTGAATTTGAAACAACTTGCTCAGAATGAACTTCTATCTACCTGATATTTCCAGGCTATTCAACCTTATTCTTTTTAACATTTCCATGTTGTTGTTATTGTTGTTTTCATCTCTAATATTAAAAAATAAGAAATTCCCTTTTTTTGCATCCTTATCTCCTACTAATCTCTTAGCCTGCTTTTTATCTCACAGTTATCCTTATAAGTGTACTAATTTTTCCCTTCAAAATTCAATGGCATGCACAGTTCATCCTATAATTGAGAAGTGTGGAATATCCAGCATCATACAAGTAGTAAATTACCAAACCAGGATTTTAATTCAAATACTATGTAGATAGTTAACATATATCTGTTGATTATATATCTGTTGGATAAATGAATGCATGGATATAAGAATAGATTAATAAATCTGTAACTTAAGCATTGAAATTATGTGTTTTTCATCTCTGCTTCTGCACTTAGTAGGGACTCAAGTAATGTTGAATTTAATTGAGTTATTCATGGAATACCCAATAAAAGCAACATTTAAGAAAGAAATTACTAGTATATCATTGTATGGGTATTATGACATGAAATTTATAATTTTAATGATCTTGTTTTTAATTTATCTTATTAAATAAATAAGGAACTATCTTCATAATAACTTTATAATTAGCTGCCTTTAGCCTATAACAAAATATATTACTATGTTCAGTTTTAACATTATTTATTATTCTATGTATTTCCATATTATTATGTGTAAGGAGGGAAAATGTTTCATTGCAAGGGTTTGCAAGATGTTACAGTTTAGAACCATTTTCCTCATGTCTATACAACTTTGTTTTTAAAAATTTAAAAGACATCTAATTGCTCACCCTAAAACAATAAGATTTCTCTTTATAGGCCCAATTGTCTTATCCATCAATTCTAGTCTAACCAACTTGAATATTTGCAGTCTCAATTTAACAGTATGGAAAGTAAAATAATCATGAAAATATTCTGAAAATTGTTTCATATTTTATATCTTCTACTGATGAGTTGTTCCATTATCTCAGCACGGAAGAATTCCCCAGCACTAGAAAAAGGCACACACACTCACACACACACACACACACACACACACACAATGAATAACAATATCTTTTTTAGTTTATGTTTGGTTCATAATGATTACTTTGCTACTCTTCTCAATTATTACAAATGGTAAAAGCCACTTAATAGCTATTATAGTACCAAATATATCTCCTGGCCACTTGAGAGCCTGAATTTCTAATCTTTATTAAAACCGACTTTATTATGCTTAAACAGAAAAATCTGTATTATATTAATTGTCTTCTTGAAGGATTTAGTTGTTCTTTCTATATTGTGAGAAATAAATTTAAAAAAGTAAACCTTACTGGATGGATTTGTCTTTGTTTCAATTTGTAGAAAAATGAACATTCTAATTGATCACATATAAAATGATTGGTTGTTGTCCTCCATTCTTGAAGAGGAACAAAATGACATGACTCTCAAAGACTCAAGTTACCTTGTGATTGTGCTGATCAGATCAATATGAGTTCGGAATGCTCTGTCAGTTTGAACAGTAATAGTCCATATGAGAATTTGGGGTGGCTTCTCTAATTTTGCACATCTATTGTTTCTTTTCATCTACTTTAATTCTGCTTTGCTCATAGAACATCTTCTCTGAAAAGATCATGCCATTTTGTGCAACCTTCTGACAGTATTATGCTATGCACGCTATACAATCAAATCCAAAATTCTAAATCTAAATCTAAAATCTAAAAAATTCTTTTAAAAAATCTCTCTAAAGAGAGATCTTGAGAGTGTCCTTATATTGCATTTTCTTACCACCTTGTGAGTACTTGCCCTGTATGAGTTCTCTATAAAATAGTCTTTTTGGCAAGTATTCATTTGTCATTTCGACATTGTGGTTGGTCTCTCCACAGGAGAGTTAAGATTCTTGGCAGTTTACTTTAAGAAAGAAACATTGTGTTTCATATCTTATCCTGCCAGGTGATTTTCAGAATCTTCCTAAGATATTTCAAATTGAAGATATTCAGTTTCCTGGTATGACATTGGTACACTGTCCAGGTTTCTTGGCTTACCAGGTTATAGTGAACAGTATTTTTTAATGAAAGCTTTTTATTTACAAAACATATGCAAGGGTAATTTTTCAACATTGAACCTTGCAAAACCTTTTGTTCCATATTTCCCCCTCATTCCTCCAACCAACTGCCCTAACTGGCAGGTAGCCTAATCCATATTAAATAAGTTAAAATATACGTTAAATCCAATATATGTATACATATTTATACAGTTATCTTGCTGCACAAGAAAAATCAGATCAAGAAGGAAGAAAAAAACTGAGAAAGAAAACAAAATGCAAGCAAACAACAACAGAGAGAGTGAGAATGCTCTGTTATGACCCACACTTAGTTTCCACAGTCATCTCTCTGGGTGTAGAGGGCTCTCTTCATCACTGAACAAGTGGCACTGATTTGATTCATCTCATTGTTGAAAAGAACCACTTCCATCAGAATTGATCATCACATAGTCTTATTCTCCTGTATAATGCTCTCCTAGTTTTGCTTCTTTCACTTAACATCAGGTCATGTAAGTCTCTCTAGTCCTCTCTAAAATAGTCCTGTTGGTCATTTCTTAAAGAACAATAATATTCCATAAAATTCATACACCATAATTTATTCAGCCATTCTCCAACTATTGGATATCCACTCAGTTTCCAGTTTCTTCATACTACAAAAAGGGATGCCAGAAACTATAGGAGTCCATTTCTCTCCTTTAAGATTTCTTTGCAATATAATCCCAGCAGAAACACTGATGGATCAAAGGGTATGCACAGTTGGATAAATTTTTGAGCATAGTTCCAAATTGCTCTTCAGAATGATTGGATCTATTCACAGTACCACCAATAATGTACCACTGCTGCAGTTTCCCTACATCCCTTCCAACATTAGTCATTATCATTTCCTGACATCTTAGCCAATGTGAGAGGTGTGTAGTGGTTATCTCAGAGTTTTCTTAATTTGCATTTCTCTGATAAATAGTTATTTGGAGCACCTTTTCATATGACTACAAATAGTTTCAATTTCTTCATCTGAAAATTATCTGTTCATTTCTTTTTGATCATTTATCAATTAGAGAATGTCTTGAACTATTATAAATTTAAGTCAATTCTCAATATATTTTAGAAATGAGGCCTTTATCAGAACCTTTGAATGTAAAAATGTTTTCCCAGTTTATTGCTTTCCTTTTAATCTTCTCTACATTAGTTTTGTTTGTACTAAAACTCTTTAATTCAAAATAATTAAAATTATCTATTTTGTGATATCTAGTTCTTCTTTGGTCACAAATTCCTACCTCCTCCAAAGATCTGAGAGGTAAACTATCCTATGTTCTTCTATTTTGTTTATAATATCATTCTTTATATCTAGATCATGAACTCATTTCAACGTTATCTTGGTGTATGGTGTTAGGGGTGAGTCAATGATTAGTTTCTGCCATACTAGTTTCTAATTTTCCCAACAGTTTTTTTTTTCAAATAGTGAGATCTTATCTCAAAAGCTGGGACTTGAGGGTTTGTCAAATACTAGATTGCTATAGTTATTGAATATTTTGTCCTGTGAACCCAGCCTATTCCACAGATCAACTATTCTATTTCTTAGCCAGTACCAAATGGTTTTGATGACCACTGCTTTATAATATATTTTGAGATCTAGTACAACTAGGCCACCTTCATTTGCCTTTTTCCCCCATTGATTCCCTTGAAATTCTTGATATTGTGTTCTTCGACATGAATTTTGTTGTTATTTTTTCTAGGTTGTAAAATAGTTTCTTGGGAGTTTGATTGGTATAGCACTAAATAAATATATTATTTTGGGTACTGTTATCATCTTTATTATATTCACTCATTCTATCCAAGAGCACTTGATATTTTCCAGTTGTTTAAATCTACAGTTATTTTAAATGAAATTTCTCTTTGTATTTGTTGCTGTTGAGTTTTGTTAGTGATATATAAAAATGCTGATGGATTTATGTGGATTTATTGTGTATCCTGTAACTTTGCTAAAGTTGTGGATTATTTCTAATAGTTTCTTTTTACTTGATTCTATAGGGTTTTCTGCAAAGAGTGATAATTTGGTTTCCTCATAACCTAATCTAATTCCTTCAATCTCGTTTTCTTTTCTTATTGCCAAAGTGAGCATTTCTAATATAGTATTGAATAGTAATGGTGATAGTGGTCACTTGCAGTTTATCACCATTGCATATGATGCTTACTGATGATTTTAAATAGATGCTACTGACTATTTTAAGGAAAAGTCCAATTATTTCTCTGCTTTCCAGTGTTTTCAATAGGAATGGATGTTGGATTTTATCAAAAGCTTTTTCTGCTTCTCTTGAGATAATCATATGTTTTTTTTTTGTTAGTTTTGTTATTGAAATAATCAATTATGCTTATAGTTTTTTTCTAATATTGAACCAGCCCTGCATTCCTAGTATAAATCCTACTTGGTAATGGTGTATTATCCTGGGGGTGACTTTCTGTAATCTATTTGCTAATATTTCATTTAAAATTTTTACATAAATATTCATTAGGGAGATTGGTCTCTAATTTGCTTTCTCTGTTTTCATCTCTATTTGGTTTAAGTATCAGTATCATGTCAGTGTCATAAAAAGAAGTTGGTCACAGTCCTTATTTCCCTATTTTTTCAAATAGTTTATATAGTATTGGAGTTAATTGTTATTTGAATGTTTGGTATTATTCATATGTAAATCTATCTGGTCCTGGGAATTTATTTTTTTAGAGAGTTGATTAACAGCTTGTTCTATTTCTTTTTCTAAAATGGGACTATTTAAGTAGTTTATTTCCTCTTCTGTTAATCTAGGCAATTTATAATTTTGTAGATATTCCTCCATTTCACTTAGGTTGTCAAATTTATTGGCATAAAGTTTAGCAAAGTCACTCCTAATTATTGCTCTTATTTCCTCTTCATTGGAGGAAAATTTTCCCTTTTCATTTTTGAAACTATTTGATTTTCTTCTTTCCTTTTTCTAATCAAACCAGCTAATAATTTTATTTATTAATTCAACAATTTATTTTAGTTTCAATATTATTGATTTCTCCTTTTATTTTTAGAATTTCAAGTTTGGTATTTCATTGGGTGTTTTTAATTTGTTCTTTTTCTAGCTTTTTTAGTTGCATGCCCAATTCATTGATCTTCTCTTTATTTTATACAGGCAAGCATCTAGAGATATAAAATTTCCCTTAATATCACTTTGGCTGCATCCCACAATTTTTGGTATATTGTCTCATTATTGTCATTCTCTTGGATGAAATTATTGATTTTGAGTATGATTTGCTTTTTCACCCATTCATTCTTTAGAATGAGATTATTTCATTTCCAATTACTTTTTGGTCTGTTTTCCCCTGGATTTTTATTGAATGCAATTTTTATTGCATCATGATCTGAACAAAATGCATTTACTATTTCTGCCTTTCTGCATTTGATTTTGAGGTCTTTATGCCCTAATATATGGTCAACTTTTGAATATATTCCATGAACTGCAGAGAAGAAAGTGTACTCCTTTCTTTCTCCATTTAGTTTTCTCCAAAGATCTATCATATCTAACTTTTCTATTATTCTATTTATCTCTTTAATTTCTTTCTTTTTTTTTATTTTGTGATTCGATATATCTAGTTCTGAGAGAGCAAGGTTGAGATCTCCCACTATCTTAATTTTGTTGTCTATTTCTTCTTGCAATTCTCTTAATTTCCTCTTTAGGAAATTAGATGATACACCACTTGGTGCATATATATTTTATATTGCTATTGATCGATGGTATCCTTTAGCAAGATATAGTTTCCTTCCTTATCTCTCTCATTTAAAACAATTTTTGCTTTTGCTTGATTTGAGATCAGGATGTCTATTTCTGTTTTTAGTTTAGTTTGTTTGTTTGTTTGTTTACTTCACTTGAAGAATGATAGGTTCTGCCATAGCCTTTTAACTTTACTCTGTATATATCACTTTTCTTTAAATGTGTTTCTTTTAAACAATATATTGTAGGATTCTTATTTTTAATCCAGTCTGTTATCAGTTTCTGCTTTATGGGAGACTTCATTTCATTCATGTTTATGGTTAAAACTACTAATTCTGTATTTCCTTCCACCTTATTAACCCCAAATTATACTTTTCTCTTTCCTTTTCCCCTTTTCCTCCTCCCCAGTACTTTACTTATGAGCACTACTTGCCTCAAGCAGTCCCTCCTTTAAAGACCCTCCCTCATCTTAATCTTTCCCCTACAATTTCTGTTTTCCCTTCTATTTAGCCTATCCCTTTTCTCTTCCCCTGTCTCCTCCCACTTTTTTATAAGGTGAGAGAAGTTTCTTGGTAAAACCAAATAAGTCTAATATTCTTTCTTTGAGGTAAATCTGTTGAGGATAAGATTCATACAATCTTCATCGGCCTCCCTTTGTTCCTTTATTTATAATAGGTTTTCTTTGCCTGTTCCTGAGAGTCAGTTTCCCTCATTTTACCTCCACTTTCCCTTTTTTACCAGTACAAAAACCTTTCTACCTCTAGTTTCTTTTTTATATTATAATTATAAAATCAGATTATACATGCACTCTCTATGTATACCCATAATAGAAATTCAGTTCTCAAGAGTTCTTTTATTTTTACCTTTTTATGCTTCTCTTGAGTTCTATACTTGGAGGTCATTTTTTTTTTTTTTTATTTAGCTCTGGTCTTTTCACCAGAAATAAATAGAATTCATCTGATTCAATGAATGACCATCTTCTTCCCTGAAAGAAAATGCTCAGTTTAGCAGAGTAATTTATTTTTGGCTGCATTTCATGTTCCTTTGCCTTTCTGAATATCGGATCCCAGGCCCTTTAATGCTTTAACATGGAAGCTGCTAAGTCCTGGATAATTCTTTTTGTGGCTCCTCTGTATTTGAATTGTTTCTTTTTGGCTGCTTATAATAGTTTTTCTTGGTCCAGTAGTTCTGTAATTTAGCCATGATATTCCTTGGAGTTTTAATTTTGATGTCTCTTTCAGAAGGTGTTTGGTGAATTCTTTCAATGGTTATGTTACCTTCTGATTCTATGACATCCAGGAAATTCTCTTTGATGATTTTCTGAAAAACAGTGTCTAGGTTCTTTTTCATCATGGTTTTCAGAGAGTCCAATAATCCTTAGAATGTCTCTCCTAAATCTATTCTCCAGGCCAGTTGTTTTCCCAATTAGGTATTTTGCATTTTTTTCTATCGTTTCATTTATTGGTTATAATGTCTGGGCTAGCTCCCTGGAGAGTTTCAGGATCAGTCAGAGTTAGGATCAATCAAAGTTCTTGGTCTATAGAGGGAAAAGTGAAGGTGGCACACAAACTACCACATGGCTTGCCAAAGATGTGTCCTGGATTCTCCTCCTCGTCCTGACACTGACTTCTCTCCTTCAGCTCTCCAATCCTTGTCTATGATTCCCTCACCACCAAACATTCAGCAAGCACCAATGGTGAGGAGAACCATCATATCCTCATCTCATCTAAATATATGTATATAGGGGGCGGAGCCAAGATGGCGGAGAAGACACACACGACTTTCTAAGCTCTTCTCTTACCCTCTTTATCAATATTATATCGAGCCTCAAAAATAGTCTTGACTGCTACAATTCGTAAAGATAAGAAGTAGAACAACTCACCGGCCGAAGAAAATCTGCAGTCTCGCCAAAAAAGGTTGGTTCCGGGGCCAGGGGGGAGATCGGCGCAGACAGGGAGAGAAATTAGGTTCCGAGGAGAGTCTCAAACCGAGGGTGAAAGCACAGATCTCAGCACAAGCTCGCAGCCCCAACCCACAGTAAGGGCTTTTCCTTGGGGCAGTTGTGATCCTGCACGGCAGGAGGACGCAGCCCGGGTTAGCCTCCAATCTGCACAGTGGGAGCTCGGCTTGGGGCCATAGAGCTTTTCCAGGGCCGATTTGCACTGGGCAGAGACATTGGGGCAGAGTTCCGGGCAGTCTGCAGTCTGCACTCAGCTGCTAATACTCAGTCCCACAAGAGGCTCCGGCCTGGGGCAGTGACACTTTCACCACTTAGTCTCTAGCCTAGGGCAATCGATAATCCACTCAGCCCTACTAAGCCGTTTGATAGCTCGGCCAGTGCTGAATCCACTTCCTGTTGGGGGAAGGGAAAACTCTCACTCGGAGCACTCCCATACCTCGGAGCCGGAAATCGCTTTAAATCTTTCCCTGCTCTGCAGAGGAAGCTGGTAACCCCCTTGCCTAGGAGACCTACCCTAAAGGCTTCAAAACATGAATAAAAAGATGAAAAGAACGATCGACAGCTTCTATGCAGAAAGAGCAGGTCACAAACCTGAAGAGACCTCAAACAGCAAAATGCATCAGACTGTCCTCTTTTACATAATGCTCTCATAGAAGAGACCATTAAAAGTCTCAAAAGAGTTAGAAGATAAATGGGAAAGGAAAGAGAAGCCTTACAAGAGAGCAACAACTCCTGAACATGAATTGAAAAGTTAAAAATTCCCAGGAAGTGCAACATGGTAATTGGAAAAATAAAAAATCACAGGAAAGTAAGAATTGAATTGAAAAAAAAGAATTCACTAGAAAGTAGGATCTGTGAATTGAAAAGAAAATAATTCACTAAAAAAAAATTAGTGAAATGGAAAAAAAAATTCCACATACCAAAACAATACATTCAAAAACTCCAATTGACATATACAGAAAGAAGTAAAAAGCTAATGAAGAAAATAATTCTTTTAAAAATTAGAACTGAACAAATTGAAACTAATGATGCATTGAGACAGCAAGAATCAGTCAAGCAAAACCAAAAAATGACAAACTGGAAAAAAACATGAATTATCTACTTGCTAAAATGACAGACTTGGAAAATAGATCTAGGAGAGATAATCTGAGGATTATTGACTTTCCGAAACTATGATGAAAAAAGAGCCTAGATACTATTTTACAAGAAATCATCAAAGACAACTGCCCAGATGTAATAGAATCAGAAGGTAAAATAGGCATTGAAAGAATTCATCGAACACCTTCTAAAAAGAAACCCCAAAATAAAAACCCAAGGAATATTGTGGCAAAATTTCAGAACTATCAGATTAAGGAAAAATTTTACAAGCAGCCAAAAAAAAACCATTTAAATACCGAGTGCCACAATAAGGATCACCCAAGATCTGGCTGCCTCTACATTAAAGGAAAGAAGGGCCTGAATATGATATCTGAAAGGCACAAGAACTTGGGATGCAGCTAAGAATAAACTACCCAGCTAAGCTGAGCATTTTCTTCCAGGAAGAAGATGGACATTTAATGAAACAAATGAATTCCATTTGTTTCTGAAGAAAACCAGAACTAAACAAAAAATTTGATCTCAAGAATAGAATTCAAGAGATGCAGAAAAAGGTAAAAATAACTCTCTGAGAATTGTATTTCTGTTGTGGATATACAAAAAAATACATGTAAAATTTGATAGTACTGATATACATAAAAAAGGGAAGTAGATATGGAAAGGGATGATGGCAGAATAAGGTGGGAAGGAGGGATAAAGAGGGAACCACATCCCACAAAGAGGCTAAGAAACTTATCATATCTGAGGGAATTTAGAGAGGGAGAGAACATTGTGTAAATCTTACTCTCATCAGAGTTGGCTCAAAGGAAAAATAATTGACATTTGTTTTAGAGAAAATTCTCTCTCGCCTCATTAAAAACGGGAGAGGAAAAGGGAAAAGAAAAGAGTAATAGGAAGGAAGGGGAAAGACTCAAAGGGGGAGGAAGGGATTATAAAGAGGATAAGTATCTCATACAAGAGGGGTACATAAGTTTTAAAGGGGAAAGAGGGTTGGGGAGGCAGAAAAGTAAAGCACAATCTGGGGTTATTAGGATGGCAGGAAATACAGATTTAGTAATTCTAACGTAAATGAATGGGATGAACTCCCCATAAAGAGGAGGCAGATAGGACTGGATCAAAGTCAGAACCACAATATGTTGTTTACAAGAAACACATTTAAAGTAGGGGATACTATAGAGTAAAGGTAAGGCTGAGCAAAATCTATTATGCTTCAGGTGAAGTCAAAAAGTAGGTAGCCATCCTTATCTCAGATCAAGCAAAGTAAAATTGATCTAATTAAAGAGATAGGAAGAAACTACATCCTGCTAAAGGTAGCATAAACAACGAAGCAATATCAATATTAAACATATATGCACCACAGTGGTATGGCACTCAGCTTCTAAAGGAGAAGTTAAGAGAGTTGCAAGAAGAAATAGACAACAAAATTGTAATAGTAGGAGATCTCAACCTTGCACCTCAGAATTAGAAAATCAAACCACAAAACAAATAAGAAAGAAATTAAAGAAGTAAACAGAATATTAGAAAAATTGGTATGTTGGATCTTTGGAGAAAAATTGAATGGAGATAGAAGGAATATACTTTCTTCTCAGCAGTTCATGGAACCTATTCAAAAATTCGACCATATATTAGGACATAAAGACCTCAAAATTAAATGCAAGAAAGCAGAAATAGTAAATGCTTTCTTTTCAGATCATGATGCAATAAAAACTACATTCAATCAAAAAAATTAGGGGAAATAGACCAAAAAGTAATTGAAACTAAACAATCTTATCTTAAAGAATGATTGGGTGAACCAGCAAATTATAGATACAATTAATAATTTCACTCAAGATAATGACAATGATGAGACATCATACCAAAATTGTGGGATGCAGCCAAAGCGGTAATAAGAGGAATTTTATATCCTTAGAGGCTTACTTGAATAAAACAGAGAAAGAAAAGATTAATGAATTGGGCTTGCAACAAAAAACTAAAAAAGACCAAATTAAAAACCCCAATCAAATACTAAATTGGAAATTTAAAATTAAAAGAGAAATTAAAAATATTGAAAGAAAAAATCTATTGAACTAATTAATAAAACTAAGAGTTGGTTCTAGAAAAGCCAATAAAATAGATAAGCCTTTGTAAATCTGATTAGAAAAGGAGGAGGAAATGAAATTAGTAGTCTTAAAATGAAAAGGAGAACTTTCCACCAAGGAAGAGGAAATAGAGAAATAATAAGGAGTTATTTTGCTCAACTTATGCCAATAAATTTGATAACCCAAGTGAAATGGATGACACCTCCAAAAAATATAGACTTCCCAGATTAACAGAGGAGGAAGTAAATGCTTGAATAGTCCCATTTCAGAAAAGAAATAGAACAGGCAATTAAACAACTCCCTAAGAAAAAACCCCAGGACCAGATGGATTTACATGTGAATTTTACCAAACATTTAAAGAACAATTGGCCCAATGCTAATAAATTATTTGATAAAATAGGGAATGAAGGAGTCCTACCAAATTCCTTCTATGACACAGACATGGTACTGATACCTAAACCAGGTAGGTGAAAACAGAGAAAGAAAATTATAGACCAATCTCCCCTACATGAATATTGATGCTAAAATCTTAAATAAGATATTAGCAAAAGACTACAGAAAATCATCTCCAAGATAATACACTATGATCAAGTAGGATTATACCAGGAATGCACGGCTGGTTCAATATAGAAAACTATCAATATAATTGGCCATGTTAATAACCAAATTAACAAAACCATATGATCATCTCAATAGATGCAGAAAAAGCATTTGAAAAATCCAACATCCATTCCTATTAAAACCTTGAGAGTATAGGAATAAATGGACTTTCCTTAAAATAATCAGCAGCATCTATTTAAAACCATCAGCAAGCATCATATGTAATGGAGACAAACTACAACCATTCAATAAGATCTGGAGGAAACAAGGTTGCCCACTATCACCGTATTATTTAATATTGTATTAGAAACGCTAGCTATAGCAATAAGAGCTGAAAAAGAGATTAAAGGAACAAGAATAGGCAATGAGGAAGCCAAATTATCACTTCGCGATGACATGATGGTATACTTTAGAGAACCCCCAGAGATTCTGCAAAAAAGTTATTAGAAATAATCCACAACTTTAGCAAAGTTGCTGGTTATAAAATAAACCCACATAAGTCATCAATTCTTATATATCACTAATAAAATCCAACAGTCAGAGTTACAAAGAGAAATTCCATTTAAAGTAACTACTGATAATATATAAAATATTTAGAATGTATCTGCCAAGGAAAATCAGAAACTTTATGAGCAAAATTACAGACCACTTTTCACACAAATTAAGTCTGATCTAACCAATTGAAAAATATTAAATGCTCTTGGATAGGCGAGCAAATATAATAAAGATGACAATATTACCTAAACTAATCTATTTATTTAGCGCTATACCAATCAGACTCAAAACTATTTTAATGACCAGAAAAATAACAACAAAGTTCTATATGGAAAAAAAAAGGTCAAGAATTTCAAGGAATTAATGAAAAAAAATCAAATGATGGTGGCTTAGCTGTACCAGATCTAAAATTATATTATAGAGCAGCAGTTCTAAAACTATTTGGTATCTAAGGAAAGATTAGTTGATCAGTGGAATAGATTAGGTTCAATGGAAAAACAGTCAACAAATAGAACCTAGTCTTTGACAAACCCAAAGATCCCAGCTTTTGGGATAAGAACTACTGTTTGATAAAATTGCGGAAAATTGGAAACTAATATGGAGAAACTAGGCATTGATCCATACTTAACGCCGTACACCAAGATAAGGTCAAAATGGTTCATGATTGGAATAAAGAATGAAATCATTAATAAATTAGAGGAACATAGGATAGTTTACATCTCAGACCTGTGGAAGGGGAAGTGTCTTTATGACCAGAAGAACTAGAGATCATTACGATCACAAAAAAGAAAATTTTGATTATACTAAACTGAAAAGTTTTGTAAACAAACTAATGCAGACAAGATTAGAAGGGAAGCAAAACTGGGAAAAATATTTTACAGTCAAAGGTTCTGATAAAGGCCTCATTTCCAAAATATATAGAGAATTAACTCTAATTTATAAAAATCAAGCCATTCTCCAATTGAAAAATGGTCAAAGTTGGATATGAACAGACAATTCTCAGATGAAGAAATTGAAACTATTTCTAGTCATATGAAAGATGCTCCAAGTCATTATTAATCAGAGAAATGCAAATTAAGACAACCAAGATACACTACACACCGTCAGATTGGCTAAGATGACAGGAAAAATAATGATGATTGTTGAGGGGATGTGGGAAAACTGGACATTGATTCATTGTTGGTGGAGTTGTGAACGAATCCAACCATTTTGGAGAGTAGTTTGGAACTATGCTCAAAAGTTATCAAACTGTGCATACCCTTTGATCCAAGTGTTACTACTGGATTATATCCCAAAAGAGATTCATAAGAAGGGAAAGGGACCTGTATGTGCACGAATGTTGTGGCAGCCTTTTTGTAAGTGCTAGAACTGAAACGAATGGATGTCCATCAGTTGAGAATGGCTGAATAAATTGTGAGTATATGAAAATTATGGAATATTACTGTTCTGTAAGAAATGACCAACAGGATGATTCAGAAAGGCCTGGGAGACTTACACGAACTGATGCTGAGTGAAATGAGCAGGATGAGAGATCATTATATACTTCAACAATACTAGATGATGACCAGTTCTGATGGATCAGGCCATCCTCAGCAACAAGATCAACCAAATCATTTCTAATGGAGCAGTAATGAACTGAACAGCTATACCCAGAAAAGAACTCTGGGAGATGACTAAAACCATTACATTGAATCTAATCTATATTTATGCACACCTGCATTTTTGATTTCCTTCACAAGCTAATTATACAATAATTCAGAGTCTGATCTTTTTGTACAGCAAATAATGTTTTGGTCATGTATATTATTATGTATCTAAGTTATATTTTAATATATTTAACATCTACTGGTCATCCCTGCCATTTAGGGAGGTGGGGGGTAAAGGTGAAAAAATTGGAACAAGAGGTTTGGCAATTGTTAATGCTGTAAAGTTACCCATGTATATATCCTGTAAATAAAAGGCTATTAAATTAAAAAAAAAAAAAAATACACACAAAAAAAATAAATAAATAAATAAATATATGTATATAGAGCCATTATCTCCCATAGAATAGGTAATTAGCCTTAAGTGTTCTGTTGTCCGATTCAAGCACACCTTTTCAGAATTTCAGCCCTCTACAATTGGTTTTGCTTGACTGATTTTTCTTTTCTCATTGAGTCTTTCATTTATATTTGTTCAGTTCTTAATTTTTGTGAATTATTTTCTTCATTTACTTTTTTTACTTCTTTTTGTATTTGTCCAATTCAATTTTTAAATGAGTTGTTTTATTCTATGAATTTTTCTTTTTCCATTTCACAAATTCTGTTTTTTTAAGAAGTTATTTTCTTTTTTCTGTTTTACAAGTTCTGTTTGCTACTTGTCAAAAATGGCAATTATCTCATAAACAAACTGCTGGTAATGACTATTTCTGAATTTAGTTCAATTAGTACTTACTTACACCATATTCACATTTCAGTCCATTGCCTGTCCTGTATGTAAAGTATTTGGACTTTAGTATGATATCCCTATAATTTTGGCATTGATACTCAGATTCCAGAATCTATGCCATAATCAGATAAAGCATTGAGGTAGGACATTGGTGTTGGAAATGATAATAGCCTTTATTAATATAAAAATAATTTCTCTCTAAAAGTCCAAACTTTCAACCATGTTGTGGGATATATGATGAATGGTGAATATAAAGGAATAACATGAAACTCAGGAAAGTATGTAGCCAACACATTTTTTGCTTTGAGAGTGTTCCTCCAACTATTGGAGGCCTCGACAGTACTTGAATTCTGGTGACACCAGGTATGGATTAGCACCCTAAAACTATGTTCATGACTCTGTGAAACTGACAGGGTGATATATTGAATAGTGTATTAGGTTATTCTGATGATCAAAATGACACTTAAGAAAATTTATCATTTTTTTTTGTTTGCGGGTACATAAAAAAAAGGATTGGAATAAAACTTAGTTGCCATATTTATGTTTTTGGAAATGCTTTAATGATGATTTCATGGGCCACTAAAGTAAACTAAACTTGAGTGTGCCTACACACTTGAATGCATTCATTAAGTAGAAATAATATTACATAATATTATTGGGAAAAGAGGAGTATCAATTGTAAAAAATAATTTCATTTTACTTTTTGTCAATATAACTCTAAGTTTCAAATCACAAAACATCTTGCTGAGATAAGATTTTTTTTTCTTTATAAGTCAGTTTCAATAGAGATTATAAATTTGGGATCTTAAGTGGCCAGGGGATATGTTTGATGTTGTAATAGTTATTAAATGACTTTTACCATTCAAATTGCTGACTGTGACAATGATTGTAAACAAAATAAATAAAAAATCAAATTAAACTCCATCACCAAAGTTCTATTTTATGGAATAAGAGATTCAATACATTGACTATCCTGAGGTCATATAAAATATTTAATTCAAAGTTCAAATTATAAGTAATAATGAAATAGATGATAAAAAGCAACAATAAATAAAATGATTTTGAAAATGGCGTGGGTATACATTGACTAGAATTTTAGTAAACTTCAAAATGAATTAGATGGCATGGATCTGCATATTAGATAAATGTTAGAACAGATCATTAAAAAATTAAATATGATAGTTGTGATAATCATAATGAACAAACACATTCTCGTAAAGTCTTTGACAAAAATAATAAAAAACATTTCAAGATATACAAACAGAACTTTACCTACCAGTAATTGTCACAGTAAAAATAAAAGAAGTAGTAAAGTTATCAAAGAACCTCATCAGGATAGATAATTAAAAAAAATTTTTATTTGAAAGAAATAGACTTGAAAGAGCTATTGAACATCATCTAACATTTAAAGATGATATCAATATCTATACCTAATACTTTCAATAAAAATAAATACTATATTGCCAAATGTAATGAAATGAATATATTTATATGTGTGGATCTAAATTCATATATAGCAAAATATAAATATATACATGTACTTTTCCATGAAGATCTACATATATAGAAGTGTGTATAAACATATATTTATAGATTAAATATATAATATATGTATATGCATTGTGTGTATATATATATGCAAAATATATATGTATTATATATGCATGCATATTATGATATATATGCATATATTTTTCAGGCACATATATATTTAAGTATAACATTATCTTTGATATTACCATGTTCATCATTTTTTGCATGAGAATACTGAGGAATATTTTGTTTATCTTCATCTATTAGCTCACTTGGACTTTGACATAAAATGACTGATTAGCTACTTTGGCATAATTCCCTCTGTAATTTAGAAATGATATTTAGTCCAGTTTAAGAGAGATGATAATAGGCTAAAGAGATAATTGTCTCCAGATTGTCATATTTTATAGCAATTTTGTTTGATATATATTTTGTAGAATATTTTAAATAGGTGACCATTTTAAATGTGGACATCAAATTATATATTTTCTCTTGCACACACTTGTATTTATCTTATATGTTTACATGACAGGAACAAGTCAAATTAGCAAACAGCAAAACATTATTGAGAAATTGATGGAGGTAGTATGCATTATGAGTCATGTTCAGATAGTTTGTTCAATGATCATAGAGTTAATAAGATTTTTTATTCTCCTGGATTTTTTTTTGCTATAACCTATTTGTGTCTTGGACAATTTGTTGTTTTAAAGAAACTTCATGATTCAACCATTCTAGAGAGCAGTTTGGAACTATGCCCAAAGGACTATCAAACTGTGCATACTCTTTGATCCAGCAGTGTTTCTACTGGGCTTGTATCCCAAAAAGATCATAATAAAGGGAAAAGGACCCACAGGTGCAAAAAGATTTTTGTCAGCCCTTTTATAGTGGCAAGAAACTGGAAATTGAGTGGATATTCATCAACTGGAGAATAACCAAACAAGTTATGGCATATGAATGTTATGGAAGATTATTGTTCTATAAGGATTTCAGAGAGACCTGGAGAAATTCACATGATCTGATGCCAAGTGAAATGAGCAGAACCAGGAGATTATTATATACAGCAACAGCAAAACTATACAATAATCAATTCTGATTAAAACAGATATGGTTCTTATAAACAATGAGGTGATCCAGACCAGTTTCAAGGTCTATGTGATGAAGATAGCCATATGATCCAGAGAGAGGACAGTGAGAACTGAATGTGAACCGTAACATAGCATTTTCACTCTTTTTGTTGTTGTTGGCTTAAATTTTATTTTTTCTCATTTTTTTTCCTTTTTATCTGTTTTTTTTTCTTGTGCAACATATTTGTGGAAATATGTATAAAGGAATTGCACATATTTAACATATGTTGGATCACTTGCTAATTGGGGGAGGAGGGAAGTGAGGGAAAAAAATAGAAAACAGGGTCTTGTAGGGGTGAATGTCAAAAATTATCTAGGTATGCATTTTGAAAATAAAAACCTGTAATTTAAAAAAAAAATAAAAACTATTCATATATTTTTGAGTGCTACAATCTAGGGATAATTTACATAAAGCATTAAACCCCAAATTAGTTTATAGTTGGAAGGATTTCTGGTGTTCCTATTCTTTGGTAATAGATATACGACTTCTGTTAGGAAAAGCAAGTTCAAGTCTATGAATGTAAGGAAGTTGGTAATATTATTCTCAACTATTCATGCATTACAGAGTAGCATTTAAATCAATAATGATAAATTTTATTCAGCTCCACCCCACTACTTTTCAGTTTGCAGAGTTGCTGGAAATTCATTGACCTCTTTTGAAATAATCCTTAGTCATTCATTATATAAGTGAAACATAAGCTTTATAGCATTCATTTGAACCAACATGGATTTATATTGTGTTGGATTTATTGAGGCCATACAGATGGCCAGTTCAATATTTTCTTTCTTTGGATTTTGTCTCTCTTCTGATTTTTTTATACATCTCAAAGCCTATTGTTAATTGTTGTTGACTTGTATGTTTTTTTTTTTCTTTGACTCCTTGCAGTGTTGAATTATTTTTTTTTACTTTTGCTTTTAGTCAGCATTAAGGAAATCTAGAATTTCTGATACCAATTTATTCTCAAGAATTCTCATTTTCTCTCTCATTCTTTCCCCCCTCCCCCTCTCCTTCCCTCTGTCTTTCCTTCTGTGTCTCCCCTCCTCCTCCCCCCTTTTCCTCTTCCTCCTCCTCCTCAGCTTCCTCCTCTTTCTTCTTCTTCTTTTCCTTCTCCTTCCTCTTACGTAAGATAGGAATGGTTTTATAATAACAATGATAATGTTAATGTTAATAGCATATTCACCTGCATGATACCCCAAAAATATTGAATATGAATAAATAATATCAGGATTGTGACTTGTTTTCAGATTATTTTTGTCACAAAAATGAAAAGGGTAAGAGCAGGCAGAAGAGAAAGCCACCAAGTATACAATAAGAACCCACTATTTACCTGGAATTCTGCTGGATGTTGAGAAGACAAATACAAAGTTGATACATCTCTAGCCTTTATGTCAACAGCAAAACATAAGAATAATTATATGTGTATATATATGTATATGCATGCAGGTATAACTGGTATCATGCAAATTCATGATAATTTCCTCATTCACACAGCTTTTTTATTTTAAGGGATAAACATTTTGCCACTATAAAATAATTACCTTTTTTAAAAAATCATGTATAAATATTTATTGTTCATAGCCTAGTCAATACAAAGATAATTGAAACTACTGATATGTAGGAAAAGAGATTTCTTTTGGATAGGGAGAAAAGGATTAATTTCCTTTTTTTCTTCTTTTCCCCTTTAATATATTTTTATTAGTTAAATATTTTCCAATTACATTTTTTAAAATAATAAAAAAATCTTGAGTTTCAAATTTTCTGCCTCCCTCCAATCTATTTCCAACTCCTTGAGAAGGGAGGTAATAAATCAATTTTACATGTGAAGTCATGCAAAATATATGATATTAATCATGTTGCAAAATAAAATACACAAAAAAGAAAAAATGAAAATTAAAAACAAAACAAAACACAACAAAACCATATGCTTTAATCTGCACTCAGAATTTATTAGTTCTCCCTCTCTGGTGGTAGGTAGAATCTTTCATCATGGATACTTTGCAATTGCCATACATCATTGTTTTGATCATAGTAATTAAGTCTTTCATAGCTGATCCTTATTACAATATTGCTTTTACTATATCTAATATTATTTTGGTTCTCATTTCTCTTTGCATCAGTTAATTTAAGACTTCCCCAATTGTGGCAACATTAGTTATAACTGTGGAAAATCTTTTTAATTTCATGTAATCAAAATCATTCCATTTACTTAATAAATTGTTTTCTGAGCAATAAGCCCGACTCTGTCACCCAGACTATATCATAATTAATTTTACATTGTCAGTTTAGAAGTGTCTTTTATGCAACAAATAAAAGACTAAAGGATGTCACAAAATAAGATTGGTAGCTAGCATTGTGAAATGCAGAAACATGATCTGAAGAAAAAAAAAAAAGATCATAGCCAGTCATGACATTGTTTTAAATTGAAGTACATTAAACATAAAATAAATGCAACATTCTCCAACTTTTTTTTTCTTTTAATCAACTGCAGAGTCAAGGTTTAAGGTAAGCTTCACTAGACTAAAATTTGTGTAAAAAAAAAGTTTCCATGGATATTAAGCTCAATATACTCAATAGTGTGAAATGAAAGCAAAACAAATGTAAATTGTAGCTTTAAACTAAGTTAAGAAAAGTATCATCCAGAACATGAGAGTTAGCATTGCTCTTGTTCTCTGCATTTGTCAGAATCTATTTGAAATGTGCTCATTTTAAGGCAGCATGTTTTTGAAAAGAAATTCATAAGATAAAGATCATCCAAGCAGTAGCAACTAGGGTAGTAAATTGACTGGATACTGTATGATATGAGAATAAAAATTGAAATAACTGAGAATGTTAGTCTGAAGAAAAGAAGAATTCCATCATTATAGACCATAAGTATGTGAAAGGGCTTGGGAAAATGATTTGATTTGGGCTTCTTTTTCTGAGAAAGTAAAAGAGGATCACCTGAGAAAAGTTGGTCTAACTTGAGCTTTAGACTTAAAGTTTGCTAATGATTAGAACTCTCACCAAAAATGAAATGTATACTTGAGGAAGTAGTGAATCCCCTAAATGTTTGTGAAGATGCTAAAGGATTGTCAGGAATGTCATAGAAGAAGTTCTTGGAAAAAAGTTTGAATTGGGTCGAATTAGCTCTGAAACTTTATTGCAATCTGAAATTCTATGCCTATAACTACTTCATAAAAAGATGGAATGCATAAGTATAGTTTCAGAAAAACTATACTCTAAACAAGTGAAAACTGCATCCAGCAGACAGATCTTGTCTCTCCAGAAAAGAGTCAGTTATTACTAATGAGAATCTTTTTTGACTAAACTTAGAGGAAGTATGACCCTTAATGTCAGTATTGTTTAGTACCTTTTTCCCCCTAGGGAATAATCTGACATCTTGACAGAAAATTTAGAGGAAAATTGGCCAAAAACAACTTTTCCCATTTAAGAGATTCAATGCCAACTTCATTTTGTATTTTGAGTATCTTTCTCTTTATCCAGATAAACAAAAAATACTTCTCAATAAAATATGAGGAAATATTAATATTGATACATAGAAAACAATGCTGAGGGAAAAGGTTATGTATCTTAACGGTATATCTATCAATAATTCATTAAAATGAATGGTCTGAATTCGATTACCTTTTTCCCCTTTGTTCTCACTACCCATTGGATTCTAATAGTTCTTTGTGGACCTCAAAAATCTGATGCAAAATATTATTCAAAGATACCAAATGGGATGGATAACTAATGTAGTGTCCACTAAATGGTATGATAGAGGTTATAACTAGAACTTAATATAGACATCACCTTTTTTGAATGCAGCCATAGCAACCTGAATTGTCAGGAGAGATTTTTTTTTTAAGTGCTGACTCCATGCGGATCGACCACTGTTGCTAAATAATTAATATAAATTCATTTGATCACTCATATTTGATGCTTTCCTGCTGCTCTTTTTTTTGGATAATCAGAACTTGCCTTCTGGAAATACTTGGCTGATCTGTCTTCCTATTTCCCTTTAATTTTTCCCCATGAATGTTTTATTGCAAATTCTTTTTTTTAAATCCAAGATACCATTAATTCTCATTCTATGCTAATTATTAACACTCAATATTGTATCACTTCCTGGTGTTTGAAAACAAAAGACATCAGAGATGTTCTTATGCTTTGGGCTTTCTCTCAGTGTAGAAGTTTGAGTCTCCGAAGCATAGCTTCCATGGAGTTTCTATGGGCTGAACATACAATTTAATATATCACTCCTATATAAAATTTGGCATCTGAATGCTGGTGGAGAAAGGCTTTTCAATAGTGAAACCCAACTGCTATAGAGTTAAATGAATTTCCCCTTTTTATTCCATGTACGAATGACAGCTGCCATAGCTACCTGCACAATGGAGACTCTTCCATGGTTTAGAATTATATTTCAGCTGCTTAATACAGAATAGTTGTAGGTGAATCAGGAATTTTACAGAATCATAATAAATACAGAGCTAGAAGGAACCTTTGAGGATTCCTTCAATCATTTGCTTTGTTACAGAGGTAGTAAATGACAGAAGCATACATCCTCTGATGCCAAATTCAGGGCTCTTCCTTAACCCATTATTAGTTCCTGTTTTACTTTTTTTATTGGCTGTCATAAACACATTTTCTCATGAATAATTACATTTACTATTCAATAAAAGATTTAAGGAAAATTTCTTGTAATTATTTAAGATCAAATGATTTTTATCCCTAAGTTCTTTGAACCTAATGGGATCTAAAGTAGATTCCACAGAACCAATGAACTTTGATGGAAAAAAAAAATTCTACATTATTTAACTTCTAATTGAAATTTATTATTTCCTGCAATTATTTAAAATCATTACTATTTTGATAAGCTCTTCACAGATTTCACCCAAAAGGAGCATTCAAAATAAAGACAGATCTTTCCTTAAAATTTTATTTCTAATAATTTTAGTCATCATTCTAGGCTTCATAGATTTTCCTGAGTTATCTTTTTATTTGTTGAGGTTATAGGGTGCAGTCTCTTCAGATACCAGGCAACTAAAATGGTTGAATGGGGAGGGGGGAGTAAGAGACAAGCATCTTACCAAGGAGTCTAGAGATGGTACACCCTATTCCTCCATGAAGTGTTTGATACCCCATCTCTGATTACATCTCCCTTTGACATTCACTTTGTTTGAGCATAGTTCAGTATCTTCCCTGATTCACCACTGGCTGAGTATTAGAAAGCTTATAGACTGTCTGAAGAGCCTAATTCCTCCACATGAGTCTCCACCTATAATTCCATCTCCCTTTTAAGTTCACCTTATTGGGTTGATGAAGCCAGGAAAGGATTTTTATTCACAATCTTGCAAGACCCAATGTCCAGAAACAGGCACCCCTTGGATTTGTCTGAGTATATAATTTTATACCTTGTTCCTGACATACAAGTTCTTCCCCTTTCCCTATTGACTAGGTACTACAGAGATTACAGCCTATCCAGAACACCCAATTCAATTCCTCCATGAAGTGTTTGATTCCCCATCCCTGATTACATCTCCCTTTGACATTTACTTTATTTTCTCATAGTTCAGTTTCTTCCCTGATTCACCATTGGCTGAGTTTTAGAAAAGTTATATCTTGTCTGGAGAGCCTAATTTCTCCACACAAGTCTCCACTTCTAATTCCATCTCCCTTTTAACTTCATCTTATTGGGATGTGTATACATCCCTTCTGTATCTAATAGCATGTTTCTTATTCTAATTTATGACTTGCCTCTATAATTTAATATAATTTTGTGAAAACTAAACCCTCATCCAATTCTCACAGGGCTAATACCACAAAGTATATTAGGGTTACGGTGTCAAAAGTTATCCCAAAAATATAGACATAGACATCCTCCAAATCAAGGGGCAAAGATTTTATTACACTGCTAAGAACTGTTTAAATCCATAATAATCTTTAGCAAGGAAAACAGTTTTTAGTAATTAACAAGAAGGAAAGCATGTTCCCTAGCAGTAATCAGGAGGAAGATGAAATTAAGTCTTGGCAAGTGGGGAATTATGGAGTAATCCTAAAAGGAGTTTAGGGTTCTAATAGAAATTAGCTATAGTGGCACTTGCAAATTGACTGACCCCAAAAAGAGAAGGGGGCAGGTTAACCCTAAAAGGGATTTAGCATAATAAGAGTTATCAGGGATCTATGGTACAAGCAGATTTTCTATAAAGGAAATATAACTTCCAGAGTTTGACATTATAATTTGTTGTCTTTCTGATTGGATACACTAACTGTGGCATTATGATGGTTATATCAACACAAAGAACTCAGTTATGAATTCTACCAGAGACCTCCAATTGGGATGGGGCAGTAATAAAGTCCATTTAAACAAAAAGTCCACTTAAAGCTGAGATGATCCTATCAATGATCCTCCTTACAAGGTTTCCTTATCGAATACAGCGATTCAGGCTTTTTCTGTCAATGCTGATCTAGCTACCTAGGACCTCATCATTTTCTTTATTTGAAAATCAATAAATCAGAAAATCAATAAGCATTTACTGAGAACTTAATGCATATCAAAGACTGTTGTAATAACTGAGGATACAAAGAAAAAAAAGATATAATCCCTATTCTCATGGAGTTTTAATTGTCTTTCTATATCAATGATTTAGAAAATCACACGCAGCTGAAAATGCAATTCTTTGTAACTGTCCTGTTGAAACTTAAGTAACCAGGTCTTCAGATGATAGTCAATAAGGCAGTGGATATTTGTTAAGCACCTCATTGTTGTTTGTCCTTGCGCTTAAAGAGAACCATGACATTAAGGAAGTGATACCATGACATGCAAGTGAATTGAATTTAAGTAAGGATTAGGTGTGAGTAGAGCACCTAATACTTTTGTCTATACAAGATCACCTGCTCATGTTCTCCTCTGGTGTTATGTAGGTCTAGTGGCCAAATATGGATCAGCACAATGGAGAGGGCACCTGCTTTGTGGCATGTACTATGCTAACTGCTAAGGATCCAAAGAAAGGCTAAAGGCCTTTATTTGCTGCTGTCAAGGAGTTCAAAGTCTGATATAGGCAAGAGCAAGCATTGTGATGAAGCAAGATGAAGATTGGAAAAATTGTTCAAATTGAGAGAGAGCGTTTGCATTTACAAGAATCAGTAAAGCCTTCTTATAGATGAATGTTTATCTGACATTTGAAGAGAGATAGTGATTTGAAGAGAGAAGTAGAGATAAGGAGGGAACATTATCCTATTCATAGAGAACAACAATCAAAATGACTAGTGCAGAGAGATAGTATTTGGGGGGAAGAAGTGTAAGGGACCCAGTAGATTGCAGAGTATATGGAAGGAACAAAGGTATAAAAAGATTTGGGGAAAGACAACTAGATGGACATGTAATTGGTAACAAAGGTCTTTGAAAGAAAATAAAAACAAAAAGAAATTTATTTCATATTATAGGTGATAGAGAATGGTTAGAATTAATTTGAATGAGGGTAATATGGTCAGATCTCTTCTTTAGGAAGATTATTTTAGCAGCTGGATGGAGAATGGCCTGAATTTGTGGAACACTTGTGCCAAAGAGACCACCAAGCAAGCTACTGCAATTGTCTAGCAATGAAATAAGAAGACCAGCCTCAGGGTAGTGCAAAGGTTGGAAAAAAGAAAAGAATTCCATGTGACAGGTGTTACAAAGTAAACCTCAACGAGTCTTGTCAATAGATTGAAAATAAGCGTCAAGAATGGTGAACAGAATGAAGTTACCATCACCAGAAATAGGTAAGTTTGGCCAGAGACCATCACTGGGAACATATTCAAAATATTCTGGATTTGGTAAAAATTACCAGTATTTACTCCCTGCTGGCCAACTTCATGAATTCCAGAGTCTTAATTATGTCATTATGAGTCTTTGAGGTAGAACATTTTTAGAAGTTAATTATTCCAAATATATAAAATACTGCTTTTCAAATTACATAACTTTTCTTAGCATCTAAGTTATGATATACATCCCCATGAAGCATCAAAGCTGGGCCTATATGGCTTTAATTAATAATAACCTAGATTTAATTGACATTGAGAGATGAAAGAATATATTTATTAAATAAAGCAATTTTCTAAACTTAATTCTGATCAATTATTTTAAGACTTTTTTCATAACATAAATTGTATATCACATGATTTAAAAATTTATCTAGAACCATTAAGATCAATATGAATATTTCCAGAGTTCAGACTTTCAGAATGATAAATACTAGCCCATGATAAAAATCTAGTGTATCAAACTATTAGCACACCTGTTAAGATCGTGTATTTTAAGATCAGCAGGAGACAGGAATTCAGGTTAGGGGAAAATCGTCAGTCTTTATTCTCTTTGAAGAAGGATCGGAGGTGGAAGAGAATTGGCGATAGCAATGTGTGCAGCTGAGTCAAGAAGCTAGCTCGACCAGCAGCCACACAACCAGCAGCTTGGAGTCTCGAACTCAGTCCAATCTCTCCCAGCTTGTCTTCCTCCCTCTCTCTCAGCCTCCACCCACCAAAATCGTCATTTCCTATACAACACATCAGGACTTGCACGGAGAGTGGGCAGGGACCATTCTTTATCCAATCATGTATATTAATAGAGTATAGCCCAATTACTATCTAGCCTCATGTACTTGGGACCTCAGTGCATCAGCTCAAACCTCAGCCCATTACATTTCCCGCTTTCTTTTATTTTAGAACACCGGTGGTCATGCCATCCCTGACTCCTCAGGGAGGTCAGAGCCCCCAAGGGGAGGTGATCACAGCCTCCCTAACTTCTCAGGGAAGGAGGTGAAAGCACCGAAAAGGAGGTGATCACAGCCTCCCTGACTTCTCAGAAAAGGCGGTGAAAGCACTAAAAAGGAGATGATCACGCCCTACCTGACATCTCAGGAAGGGAGATGAAAAGCACCAAAGGGAAATGGGGGTTGCTAGTGGGTTTCTGGGCTGAAGGGTCTGATTATGCACAAACCCATCAGCATGGGAGGTATTACACAAGCACATAGCAATAACGCAGAGGCTATTAGGGATGACCCTCCCCTCAGTCAGTGCAGGCTAGATGTGGTGTAACAAACATGAATTGTACACAAGTAGCGGAATAGCAAACAATATAAATCAACATGGTGTTGGAAAAGATCACCGGAAGTCCTAGAAGGTGGGTATGTAAACAACAGTCACACATACACCTTCTTCAGCAGCCAAGAGATAGTCCAAAACCAATCTATTGTCCATTGTTTCACATGTCAGGGAATCCAATGATCCCCCTGAGTTTTTGAAGTCCTGAAAAAGTCTTTTTATGTGTTAGGGAATCCAATGATTCCAGCAGATTTTGAAGTGTTGTAACAGTCTTATCATTTCTCAGAGAATCCAATGATTCCTGAGAGTTTTCAAGTCCTATGTCTCAGAGAATCCAATGATTCCTGAGGGTTTTCAAGTCCTATGGCTCAGAGAATCCAATGATTCCTGAGGGTTTTCAAGTCCTATGGCTCAGAGAATCCAATGATTCCTGAGGGTTTTCGAGTCCTATGGCTCAGAGAATCCAATGATTCCTGAGGGTTTTGAAGTCCAACAATCGTTGATGTCCATGAGTCAAACGCCATAACTGCCACGCTCTTTCAATGGTGAGCACAATCAGCAACAGCACCACCCGATATTTCTTGGGTCTTCTTTGTTTCAAAGGTCTGCTCCGTCTCTCTGCAATGGACAAGGCGAATATGGCTCGTTGGCACCCATCTGATTCCTTCTCCACCTGTAGAGATACAAGCAAACCCTCTCCCCAAAGCAGTTAGCCTATCTGGTCCTTTCCATTCACCACTTTCTGGGTCTCTCCACATCACCTGGCGATTATCTAAAGATAGTGGAGCTGCTCGCACTGGACACTGACCTTCCGGTGGGTTATAAAACCTGTCAGCCGGAGCCAGTGCATCTTTGTCAAAAATCAAGAAGTTAATAGTATAAAGAGCTAGATTTAGAAGTTCTCTAGGGTTACCTGTGGCTCCCCCTTTCTTTTGTTTTTGGAGTAGTGTCTTAATATCTCTGTTTCTCCTCTCCACTATTGCCTGTCCTTGAGGATTAAAAGGTATGCCCGTGGTGTGTAAAATCTTATACTGTGCACAAAAGTGTGCAAAATGTTTCGAAGTATAAGCAGGTCCATTGTCTGTTTTTATTGCTTGTGGCACACCCATAATGGCAAATGCTTGTATGAGGAATTCAGTGACCACTCGGGCTGTCTCTTTTGCTGCTGGCATTGCAAAATGGGCTGAGGTTTGAGCTGATGCACTGAGGTCCCAAGTACATGAGGCTAGATAGTAATTGGGACCTCAGTGCATCAGCTCAAACCTCAGCCCATTACACACACCTTTATATAATTTATTCTTTGGTACTTTAAAAATCTTAAAAATATAGAATTAAGGAAGATTTAATCCAATGTATCACTTAGAAATCAAAGAAAAACAAGTTTTAAGACACATATACAGAAATTTACAAATTTTTATCAATCAAATAATTTATTTCTCTAATGTCTTTGCTCACACACAAAAGTTTTGTCAGAGTTCAAGCCAGACACACTATAATAGAATCAATTTATATAGAAATAAACTTTAATATCTTTAGAAGAACTCAATTTACCAGGAACATAGAACTTTGGTTTTTGAAGGTCATTTTGGGTTGTAGAAAGGTACAAATGAGAAATTGTGCTCTAGTAACATAAAAGATAGATCATCCCAATCAAAATGGTTGGAGGAGTGCACAAGGGCAATTCTTTGCAGAAAACAAGTCAGTAAATGGGAATTGTGATTATTAGTGCTTCAAGGAGTAATGGGGGCTAATTGCCCATAGCCACTCCCTAGTTCTTCTGGATTGTCTAGATTCACTATCTCATGGGCCTATGTTCTACTTTCCAAAAAAAAAAAAAATTGTGGTCCCGAAAGTATAATTTGTCAAAGTGTGACAATAATCAGGATAATTGAACCATGGAAGGATTAAGCTTTTATCCCAGTGCAAACTTAGAAAGTAGGCTTGAAATGACTCCTTATAAATCAAACACCATCCCTTCCATTCCATTCAAACATCTACAAAGAAATTACTTTGGATAAAACCATTAGTTATTGTTTGTTTGTTTGCTTTTTTCTGTAAGTTTTTCAATTTCACAGCCGAGTCTTAGATGGACACACAACCTGGAATATCAATTCTAGCCATCTAGAGAAAGTGAAAAAAGAACATGGATTTCCTCACATCCATACCTACAGCACTAAAGTATACACAACTTCTTTTCAATTGATTATGAATGTCTTATGTCAGTGTGATGTCTAGCTTGCCAGTTAATTAAAAACTTTGAAGGAGGAAAAAAAGATTTATTAATTAGTGATCAAGATTAAAAACTCAATGCATTTCTTTTATGCTGTTCTATCTTGGATAGAATGAAATAATGGAGGTGAAAAATATAATTTTAATCTGAAATAATTGGCTTCAGAAATTATTAGCTATGTAAACTGGGGTAACTTACTTGACCTAAGCTTTAGTTTTCTCACTGTGAAATCGGTGATGTTGATAATAACTACCTCACAAAGTTGAATTTTTTGAGATAAACTAATCAAAATACTAATCAGCTTTCATCACTAGTATCCAAATATTATATTTATATTGTAATAAAATTGGTTATTAAATCCATTGAACAAATGAAAGTATATGTGTGTATGTAATATATATATAATTTACAGTCACCAAAGTGACTAATCACACTAAAAGTATTTAGGTCAGGTGGCTAACTAATCATATAACTAAGGTAAAATGGAAAACTTAGATGATCCTGGTCAATCAGAAACTATTCTCCCTTCAAAATGCTATGACAATTTGTGCTACCAGTGCTTCGGATCTCCACTTTGCTTGCCACTTGTAGACAATGGATAAGAATGATTATTCTTAAAAAGCATTTATATAATATTTTAAAGTTTGCAAAACCTTTTATAAATATTATTTCATTTCACAACTTTGAGAGTTTGGTTCTCTTAAGTTCCCCATTTTACAAATAAGGAAGCTGAGGCAGGCAGAGTTTTCCCCAGACTCACACAGATGTTAAGTATTTGAGGTTTGATGTGAACTGAGGCTTTCCTTATGTGAGACTGAGTGTTCTTACTTAAATTATGGGTTGTGATCCTATATGGTAGTGTGTAATTGAATGTGAAATTATGATTTATTATCAGTAAATGTTTGGTTATTTTTCTATTTAATGTATCAGCATACCCAGGGCTATGTAAAGATGTCTTGAATGAGAAGGAGTCACAAGTAGAAAAAGTTTAAGAAATCTTGTTCTAACCACTGCACTATCATACTATCTACTATTATTTATTTTTGAAGAATTTGATATATTTGAAGAATATTGATATATTTTTATACAAAAGTGTTTGTGAGGATGGCCCATCACCATCATCATCAGGGGAACATAGTAAAACAAACTTTGAACTAAAGCAAGAAATAAGATATTTCAAAATTACAGTGCTAAAGAATTCAAGTTCAATATTTGTTCCGTAGCTTACATTGCACATGACTTAAGGGAAAATATGAAATTTTATATTAAAAAGAAAAGTGGATACATGGAGTACATTATTCATCCTACATTTTTTTGCCAAAATCAAAGACTCCTTACCAGTCTGAATCTGGATGTGACACATTTTTGCTGCAACCTTATAGTTGATTAGAAATCAAATATTCAAGGCATGTACTTCAGTCACCTGTTAGGAGTGACACCTTAGATAAATTTCCTACTATAATTGATTTGATGATTTCCCAAATTATTTAGTAAGGGCAGCTTCATTTCATTAGAGTCATTGGTTCTTTTGTTCTTTTCTTACAAAAAAAACTTTCTTCTAGCTTTGGAAAGAACACTGTGTATACTAGAAATTCCACTTAAAGTTACACAAACTATTAAGAGTCACAATCTATATAGGGGAAAGAAATAGAGAAAAACATATATACATACATATCTACAAACTTTTTCTATTATATGTTAACAGAGATCTTTCATTTCAGCACATATTCACTTGTATTCTTACTAGATCTTAGACCCCAAAGTGCGAGAATAAATTAATGACATATAATGATGATAGTGGTGGTGATGATGATAATGATTATAATGATGAGAAGAGCTGGAATATGAATGTGTGCATTTCCTATTGTGTGCCAGTAATTGTGCTGAGCACTTTAGAACTCTCATTTGATCCTTGTAACAATTGTAAGAATTAAATGCCATTATTATCTCCATTTTCTAGTCAAAGAAAAAGGCAAGTCCAAGTTAATTGACCTTGCCAAGATCACAGAGTTAGTAACCATCTGAAGTTAAATTTGAATTCAAGTTTTCCTGATTCCAGGCCCAGGACTCTATACATTATATGATCAACTGCCCTTACCAGATAGAAAATATGTGAACCAGCCATGGGACAAATTATTTAAGGTGGTTGCTTTTCATTTCCCCCAGCAAATAGAGATGACTCACCCTAGAAATTGGATTTTGAAGTATTTTTTCTATCCTTTATTGAATAGATTCTCCATTCTCTCCCTTGGTGATCTTTCTTACTTATAATAACTTAAATCATGTCTTTATACAGAAAATCCACAATTTTGTTTGAATAATTGTGATAAATATCCCCCAGCAAATGAATCTCTGTCCATCCTAAAAGAGGGAGTTTTGACGTACTAGACTGATCACTAAGTAATAAATGAAATTTTTTGTTGTTGTTGTCCTTGGTGAATTCACTAGTTGTGTTATTTAGTTCGATTTTATTGAGATATCAGAGGAAAAGATTACAAAAAAATACTACTCTAATTTTTGCCCTTTTTTGTGAATTCACTTTATTATTACTAGTCTGTGAGTCAAATCCAGTCTTTCACTAAATATAGATAAAGCTTCACATGTAGCTGATCTACTGTAATTATGGGGCTCATGTAATAGCATATAAGTCACATGAGTCTACTCCCACTAGAAGGCAAGCATACTTGTGACTCATTACCACCCATGTATCCTAAGACAAGCTGCCAATGTAGCTACTACCAAGAAATAAAGGTTTGTCCAGATAATATTCTCTTCCTCATGATTATCCACAAATTTTAGAGACTGTACTGTTTTACCCTCACAAAAACAAAGAAATCTGTTTATTCTTGTCTGAAGTTAATTAAGCAAACCTAGCTATAGTTGACTCATCCTTTCATAAAGAACTCAGCCAATGCTAAAAACTGTGGTTGTGAGTTTTCACCAGCTTGTTCATCAGTCATTCTCTTTTCTCTACCTGCACACATGTCTTTCTGTTTCTGGGGGAAGGAGTTTAATTTAGTTGCCCTGTGTTCCAGATAGTGAGCATAAATTAAAGCTGGAAGGGAATTCAGAGGTCACAAGTTCAACCCCTTCAATTTTACAAATGAGTAAACTAAGGTATATTATTTTTTTCAAGGCTAGAGAAGTTCTCAATAACAGAGAGGGATATGAACTCTGGTACTTGGATTTGAGAGTCAGTTCCCAGAAAAGGGGAGTAATCTAATGAATTATTCATTTATTTTATGAGTACTTTATTATTGTCTACTACCTCTGCCTGAATTCTCCCTTATTGCCACCTATTCCTAATTGCTATAGGAAAAGGGGGAGGGGGAAACAAAACAAACAAAAACTACCCCAAACAACATTTGAGGGATAATCAAAATTAGGAATGAGATAGATGAAAAAATAATAAGTCACATCCAGCAGCTTTTCTAATTACATGATAACAGCTCTTTCACTGGAATTGGGAATTGATTTCTATTCCTATTAAAAGTTAGAACTAGAAGTTTAAAAAGCCTTAGTCTGTAAGAAAGAGATGTATTCACTCTCAAGTAGGAATGAATATCCTGATGAAATTGCCTTGATACCTTTTTGAAAATATATATTGAGTAGCTCTGGAATAAGTGTCCAAAATGATTTTTAATCAGTTTCCCCAATAAAGAGAAACTATTTCACACTAGAATTTGGATTTTGATACTTTTTTTCTATTTACTAATTTCCATTTATTATTTGCTAATTAGAGAGAGATTCCTCTCTACTCTCTTATAAACATCATCCTTACATATATACTTTCACAAAATATAAAAATAGAGCTTGGACATTCCACAGTAGTCTAGTTTTGTCCAAGACCACTAACCCCCTTGAATACTCAGAAATAAATTGAAGGTATGGAAACTCAATTCCACAAATATTGATTAGACAGCAAATGTTATATACAGTTGATTGACATGTGCACCCCTTGATATGTTCAAGCCATTCTTAACCTTCCTAAGTGAGAAAGCAATTTTGAATCTTGGCAGAGTTGAAAATAGGGTAAATGAAGCTATAAAGAGTGTGCAAGTCTCTCAGCTTCCTAAGTATGTAAATAGTTTAACGTAATTATAACAATTTAATTGGAATATAGTCACAGTTGCCAAAGAAAATTAGTTCTTTTCTGACCATGGGGCACTAATCATTTACCTTTGTGTAGCTAAGCCATAGAAAGTGCTTTAATTTCCTTTGGTATGTCTAACAGTGAGTGATTACATAGCTAGCTTTTTAGAGGTAAGCACAATTAGAACAGGATACCATTCTTTCCTTCCTTGGAAAAAAAATGCTCTAAATAGTCATTATACTTGGACTTAATGGTTTCTTAGGGTCACTTATTCCTGTACTTTTGAATGTTGTGAGATCTCTGACTATGGAATTTGCTTACATGGTACCCTTCTTTACAGAGGTCTGAAGTGTATGAGTATGTGTGACAGAATTTATTTGGTATTGCAAAGCAAAAAACATTTCATGGCTATGATAATTTGAAATTTTCAAATGTTGAGTCAAAATAATTTTTAGAGCTCTGCTAATCCAACCTCTTTTTACAGATAGGTAAACTGAGGTTCAGAGGGACTAAGCGACATGCCCTAGGTCAATGACAAAAGCAGAATTAGGACTCAGATTCTATACCTACAAAACCAGGCATTTTTTGATTACCTGCAGCTCATGGAAGTTTTTTGAAAAAGGACTGAGAATATTGAATATATATTGTTGACTAGTAAGACAAATTGATGTTTGTTTTTTACTTGTTTTATTTCACTTTGTTTTTGTTATTTTTCAGTCATTTATTTTTTCTGTCACTTTTGACTCTTTGTGACTCCATTTGGGGTTTGCTTGGAAAAGATGCTAGATTTTCTGCTTTCTTCTCCAACTTATTTTATAGTTGAGCAACTGAGGCAAGCAAAGTTATTGTATGACTTGCCCAGAGAAACAAAGCTATTAAGAGTCTGAGATAAGATTTGAACTCAGGAAGATGAGTCTTCTTCACTCAAAACCTAACACTCCATCCACTGCAACCTTTTAGCCACCTTAATATTTCAGACTTAGCTGTGAAAAAAAATTATCAAATAACTGAACTGCCCATTAAGAAGCATCCAAAATAATGAACAGGCTGGAAAACATGCTCTCATGTTCAGTTGAAGAAATTATGAATATTTGGTACAAAAAAATTTAGATGATTCATCATACATAAGGACCTCAGTAGCTATCCCAATTTGTTATATGAAAAAAACTTCTGGGAAACTTCAAATCTCCCAAGTTATTCTATCAAAGACTTAAAGCAATGTGCCAATTTAAAGAGTAAGCTATGTGGATCAGCAAATAGAGAACTGGAACTAGAGTCATGGTGTCCTCTGTTCACATCCTGCCTCAAAGACTTACCAGCTGTTTGACCTAAGTGAACCACTTAATCTCTTTCTGTCACAGTTTTCAGATCTGTAAAATGGGGATAATCATAGCACCACCTTTCAGTGAAGGTTATTGTAAGCACCAATTCATTTTTGTAAATTGTCAAATGTTAACTGACATTATTTTGTTATCAGCTGAATGTTCCCATATCCCTTTCTTAGTATCAACTCACCCAAATTCTCCAGGAATCCTTTCTAACTCCAGTGAGTCAGAAAAGTCCTCAGCTCTTGGCTCTTTACTAGCTGCCCCTAATAACTAGACTGATTCATCCTAGACACCAGGATGTGTGTCTAGGATATAAAAAGCCACCAGACTTTCTTGGTTTATATTCACCCCACACCTCATGTCCCCACTATATAGGTGATCTGTTCCCCTTGTCTTTTACTTTCACTCAGTGTATTTCCCATCAATAAAGCTGTCTTGATTTATTTTCTCTCAGCTTTCTTACAGTGCACTGAAATTCCTTATATAGAATTTTAGGACCCTGAATCTTATTTCACCTGTGCCAAGACACCATTTACGCCTAGTGGACAGAGGTTAAAAGTTATTTGATTAGACTACAAAGGATAAGACAGGACAAAAACTAGAAGTTGCAGAGTGCCAAATTTGAATTACTATCAGAATAATGTTCCCAACAATTAAATCTATTTGAAAGGAAAATAGGTTGCTAATTCTCTCCCACTGGGAGGAAGACCTCAAGCAGAGAGTGCTTAGTCACTTCTCTGATATTGTAGGGGAAATTCTATTTCGGAAATGGTCTCTGATGGTGTTGAATTCTGTAATGTGACAACTGGATTGACAGTTTTTGGTTGATTTATTTTGGTCGCCTAGGTCACCAGAAATGATTAGTGTATGCATTGCTCAGAGTTCAGTTTACAATCCATTGAGCTAAATTTAGATGTTATCTAGGAAACAGAGAGCAGGAACATAGATAAATGTTAGCTACTATAATGATCATGTTTGATAGTTGGCCATCTTCCTGCCTGTGGCCCTAAATCTTTATTTGTTTGTTTGTTTGTTTTTTTATTCTTTCATTTGTTCACTCAAAAAATCTCTGAAGCAGGAAAGCTCCAGCCCAGTGGGCCTACTTTAGGGACTAGTTAACACAAATGCTTTCTAGCAGGACCTGAGAAGCAGCATGTATACTAGGAAGTGTAGTAACTATGAGGACACAAATTCAAATTATGTTTCTCTTGTTTACTATTTATGTAAATTTATACAAATCATTTAATCTCTCAATGCCCTAAATGATTGTCTAAGAATATAAAGTTCAGAGAAGGTGTTGACCTTGTGAGAGAAGGCTTTCCTTATTTAGGAGTTCTCTTTATCAATGAAATCATAGGTTCAGTCTCTAACATCTGTCCTTTTGGGCAAATCATTTGTTGTCCCTAGCATTCAGTATATGTGTCTATATAATGAGATGGTTGAACTTGATACATTCTAAGTAACAACTTATAATTCCATATCTAAACATTTGAAAAATGTGAATTGTATCACTATGGACATTGTATAATAGATCTGGGTTTCCATTCCCCCATTCAATATTCTTTCATAGTACAGATATGTATATGTATGCCCATATGTATATATATAGTTGTATACATATATGATTGCATGGATAGTGTATTTGCATATGTACATAAATACAAATGTAGATGAAAATATAAGGTGAATGATAAATAAAATTTAAAGTTATGATATATGCCAAAAATTTAGATAAACATTTTAGTAGTAACAAAGAATTGCATGCAAAATGATCATTTGCAGACTGAAGTATGGCTTAACAATTACTGGTATAGAATTGTAATCAAATATTATTAACTGCAAAGTTAATTTAGGTTCAAGATTTGCATTTTAACAGTCATAGTCTTAAAGAGGTGGGGTACAAGTTTATTATTACTCAAAACCTTAATTTAAATAAGACATAAGGGAAGAGGAAACTCAAAACCTAAAAATAATATACAATTAACAAACATAGTGGCCACCATAACATTAAAATCTTACACCAAACAAATGATAAACAACATACATCATCATCACTCCAGGGAAGCACCGATATCTGAATTCCTTGTGTGGGAAGACTCATGGTCACAGACATCTATTTGAAGTTTCAAATGGGAGCCATTGCTAGGCAATGTACAATATCCTAGTCTGCATCCTCAAAGTCCCTTTTCACTAAGAGGTTTTTATATAGGCTGAGAACAAAGAAAGCACTACATTAAGTATTCTCATTTCATATGTGACTCTTGAGACCTAGCAGCCTCCCAGAAACAGGATGCTTCATCAAAAAAAGCTCACCAAGGAGAATACTTGTTCATTCCTTTACGAGGACTGTGTTTACTCAAGGAACTGGTCAGGTGCCTGAGGTAAACACAGGTAAGTAATAAAAGATACTCAGTGATTAATGCCCATTGTCCTCCCAAATTCTTTGTGCTTTCCTCTTTTCCATCAGATAATTGCAAACACATTCTCATATTCTCAACAAAAAATAACACAAAAGACATAGCTGAGATGCTTACTTAAGATCCCTTACTTTCTAAGAGTCCTTACAATGACTCATAGGAAAGAATGGATATGAAAAATACAGAAACAAATGGAAACACTCACATGAACAAATGTAAATGATATAAGTAGGAACAGTAAAACAAGAGGAAAAAAGTAAGTAATGTAGACAACAAAAAAATAAAAAAAAATCTGAATTCTCTGTGTTTAAAATAACCAAAGCTGACTACCTCTCTTTATTGCATTCTCTCCTGTCTTTGTTGAGATTAGAGGACTAAAAATGTAAAACACTGCATTTTTAGGTTCTGATAATGTGTTGGTAGTTAACTGGTTGCTTCCTTCTTTCCTTCCTTCCTCCCTTCTTTATTCCTTGTTCACTATTTTAAAAAAAATATTTACAAGAGATGTTGTTTTGAATAAAAGAAGGACTTATTTTGAATTGAAAGGGATAAAAAATAAAATGAAACAATAAAATTGATAGATTTAAGGAAAGGAGTTTTCAATTTTCAATAGGGAGCACAAATTATCAAACCAAAATACTTGCTCAAAGCTCCACTTCCTTTGGTCTATAGAAATTATGCTTACAATGAAGAATTTTAATGTTTGTTAAGTCTTAGTTGGCTAGTAAGAACATAATGGGTGAGAGTCTTCCCTATGGCAGCCTTTTTACCTCAAAATCATCTGTATCTAATAAATATGTAAGAGAAATCTCAAAATCTACTTTTTTTTTTTTCCTACTCCAAGTTCAAGTTGCTGTCTCCTCTCCTGCTCAATACTCCCCTCCCTTATGTGATACTTACTACAGTCCTGGCTTTTTAATATCATCCAGGGAAACATAAAGCCTAGCAGAGAACCATTTTCTGTCAAAATTCCATCTGACCTGCATATTTTTGCCATCTCAGCCTGATTATGTAGTCAGATCAGGTCTATCATTGACCAGTTGTTCACCCCTATCAATTGCATTAGCATTTAACTTGTCAGTTTAAATTACAAGGGTAACAAAAGTTTAAGAAGGTTACAACAGATTTAATCCCCCACTAAAGAAGAAAAGAATAATCCTGAATTAGCCACCAAAAGGTACAAGCTTCTCTCCTCTTTTTGGCAATGTCAGTGACATGAAAATCAGCACCTTTCAAAAACACTGTTATTCATGGTGTTTGATAAAAAAATACAACACAGGGGCTAGTAGCTGTAGCTAAGGCAAAGGTGCCAGACAGAGACGAAGAAAAAGCTGGTAGACATCAACTCCAACAGGACCTATTATGTCTTAATTCTAGCAAATGTTAATGATTGTCATTTGCCTTGGTAACCACTGATGTGTCCCATTTCAAACATCCAGTCTCTAATGTAGACTCCTCAAAAATTTATCTTTTTAAAATTTTTATTTAAATTTAAAAATCTCTTGATTACGCTATAAAGAAACAGAGATGACGCCAAAGAGCATGGACTCAGATTTGGACCCTCCTGAGACTCATATAAGATTATAAAGCCTTTTTCCTTCAGGGATAAAAGATTTTAAACCTGATGGAGTATGGCTTTTTGCAAAGGGAGAAAAATGCTATTTTAAAATGATATCTGTTAGTAAGAACTTCCTCTATGATGCTGACATTTTGCCAAGGCTGAACAACTATTTAAAATGATCTTAATTTAGGAAGAGAGGATTCACTTTTTTCATAGTAAACGCCAAACAAGGTCTGCTATTTTGACCCTTTTCCTCTTTGGTTTTTGTGACCATCAGATCAAGAAAATGTTGGAGGTTTCATTCATAACTCTTCTGAGTATTGGCACCTAAGCTTAAAGTTCAGGGGAACCCCAAAAATATTGAGATTCCAGACTGATTTACAAAGTGTCTCAAAAGAATTTGCAGGATCAGATCTAATTCCAATTGAAGGAGCACAGTTTGGTAAAATTGTAATTTCAATTAAAAAAGGGCTAAATTTCAAAAGAAGTTAGCAAAGAGCCAGGAATGAGAAGTTAAATTAATAAAGAATATTTAAAGAAACCAGGTGCTTCATGACACTAATATGTTCATTTTGTGGCTTAAAAGTAGAGTTAAAGAGTGGTTTAGTTCTGACTTTGTACACATATGCAATATCCATAGTTTTCTGAGCAGAGCTGGAGGTGGGGAAGAAGGACCTTAAGAAGAAGGATGCGAGGGTTGAAACATCATTAGGTAAAGTGGTGTGTACCCAATTGTGTTCTGCACCTTTGTTAACTTTAAGCATTTCATTATTGTAGGTCATTAGTCTCAGAAACCCCATTATCAACTGTCATCTGACAACCAGCAATCTTTTGGGTTCAGGATTCTAGTCATACAAAGTAAACCAAGGCAAGATAGCTTAAGAGAAGAAACACATTATTTCTTACTACATCATTCCCAAGGCCAGGTAGTTTTGGAGTTATTCCTAAGTGCTCTATAACATATTAACACCTCTCTGTAAAGTTGATTTCCATTTACCAGCTAAAAAGATATTGTTGTTTGGCTACATATTCTTAATAGTTACATAAACTCAAGATGTATTTCTGGAAAGAAAGATTTGGAGATGTGCTGAAGACATATTTGTGGATGCAATACTTCTAGGAGAGGAGTCATTTTCTGGGTAAGACATTGCCCAATATACTGGGCCTCCATTCACCTCTCTTTCCAGACTTATTGCATATCATCATTCTTAATCCCCTATTTTCCAAAATTCCAACTAATGTGCTTATTATTACACAATTTCAGTATTCTGCCCCAGCCCCTATACACATTAGCTTTTTTTTTAATGTTGTGGGAACGAAGGATTTATTCCCTCCTCAAGACCAACAATTCCTTATCTTTCTTTATGAATCAGATCTGGTTATGGGCTGCCCTTCAGCCCTTTCAGCTATTAACATTCTCTCTCCTAAAATTGCTTTTCCTCAAATCTTGCCTGTTTAAATACAGTTATCTTTTGTACATGGAGTTATGGGTGTGGCATCTCAGGGATCTGTAAAATCTTTGTAAAAATAGCTGGCACACTCTTCATACCAAAGAAGTCAATTATTATAGTGTTGAAAAACAACTATCTTGATATTATACATATATTCATGGATTTCTGAGTTTCTAAACTTTTTCTGTCATCTGCTGGCTTTCACATGTCATCTGTGGCTTCTGCAAAATTCCAAAAAATTCCCATTTAAATTCATATGCTGGTCTATGATATATGGAAACAACAATGTGTAAAGTCACAATGTGTAAAGGATAACTGTACATCATCTTCTTTACAGAATATAAACTCACTGAGGACAAAGACTGTTTGCTTTCTGTTTTTACTTGACAAGTCAAGCTCACAGTGCTTCTGGTATAGCAATTACTTCATGTGTTTAGTAAATGCAATATTTCTGATACTTTCAGGCTCAGATTCCTCTTCTGTAAAACAAGTGTATTAAGATACAAGGCCACCAAGATCTCTATTGGTTCCATGCCCTATGATCTAATGACTTAGTAGCCAGAAATGGGATGTAAAAAAGGCAAATCTTGCTGAGATAAAGTGGGTAGTTACCTACCTACTGCCCAAATGACCTCCTTTTCCCACTTCAAAGTGACTTTGAAAAAGACAGTCATTTTGTAAATATAAAGCAAGACACTGATGCTCATCTTTTGATTTCCAAGAGGCCCAGTGACATCACAGATGATGACATGCTCATGCATTGGATTTAAGTGAAGCAAAGTTGCACAAAATTGTCAGCCTCATTCTCTCTTCCATAGTCATAAAAGTCCAGTGGCAATACAAAAGTCAGGATGACTGGCAATGGCTTGGGATATAAGGGATGACATTAGCATCTTTGATGTCTGACCAAGCTTTAAGATTTCCATAACCTACTACAACCACCTTCATGAACAATGAAGCAAATTATTCTCATCTACCTATTTCACTTCACAAAAGACTTCACATGCTTGGGATAGACATCCCACTACCTCACCAAGGGTTGGAGTCTGTCAGTTGCCTTCAATCTGATTTATCCCATCTGCTCAGAGGGTTGACCAGGGTATGGCCAATGACTATGCTACAGTATAAAGCAAGTTACTCTTACAGTGTGTTATTAAATGTATAATAGAACATAAAGCCAGATTGTTGGGAGGTAGTTGGAGACAAACAAAAATGTTTCTTCTCATGCATAGACAATAGTGTTTGACTAGGGATGGAAGGGGAAGGATTAAAACTTTCCCCCTAGATTTTCTTTGACTCTGTGCTTTTTCCTATCCTAATATCTCATCGGCCTTGGAAAGCAGAAAAGTTTAGAGATTAAGAAACTTCTGAGAGCCTTTGACAAATTATTAGAAAAGCAGTCACCTGAAAATATATTGATCACATTAGAGATTAAAGATAGGTGGATATAAGTAATGCCCACAGAAATACAATATAAATTATGTATAACATGGAAACTTGAAGGCATATATGTATAAGTCTAATTTACAGGTTCATATAAATGTGTCTAATTTCATCTCTCACCTTCAGGTTTGGTAATACTTATTGAAATTTCTCTCTCTATCTCTGCCTCTGTCTCTCTCTTTGTCTCTCTCTCCCCCTTATTTTTTGAGAAACACACTCCAACAAGAACAAAACCTAAGACTAAAATAGTTTTAGAAAAAGTTTAAGTCATTTGTCAGAGAGAAGATAGTGTGACTACATTCTGCAGACTTTAAACAATGGTACAAGAAATATTTCAACTCATTGACTTACAGAGGGGCAGTACTCTTCCAAAAAGGATAGAAGCACACAAGCTGCTGCATACAATGAGGTAGATGCATTGTTTGAGATGTTTATCATCAGATAAGTCAAAACATTCAATAAAGATTACTTGGATTTCCAACATTAAATGTTAGAGCCGGATGAAATTCAAACATCGTCCAAAAGGTTGTCACAACAAAAATTTACAAAAATAGATCATTATAAAAGATGATGAAAATGAAATTCTTTCCCATCTTGTAGTCTAGGGCTACTCTTTCATGTGGACAGCTAAGTAATACATACAATGCCTGAAGACTGAAGTCAGGAAGTCTTATTTTCCTGAAGCCAACTATAGTCTCAGAAACATTTCTGTGTGACTCTGGGCAATAATTCTGTTTCTCTCAGTTTCCTCCTCTGTAAAATAAGCTGGAAAAATATGGAAAACCATATGAGTATTTTTGCCAAGAAAAGCACAAGTAGGGTCACCAAAAAATGACTACAACTGAAAAGTAAAACATCTTTCTCTCTCTCTCTGTTGAGTGGCTCATTCATAATATAAACAAATGCTTGCTCAAAATGCAGTAAAAATCATCTTTATTTGGAGAGGGAAAATAACATTGCAAGAATATAGGCAGCAAAATTGAATGAAAATAAATACTAGTTCCCTATAGCATTTTCAATGAGAATTGAGGAAAGGAGAAGGGATAAATTTGGTACTTAAAGTTAGTGGTTACATTTGGAGAAACAGCAAATTTTTATCCTGAAATATCATTCTCTGTGCATCTCCCTGAACCAAGAAAAGCTTCAACTATTCATATCTATTTTTAGTTCAGGTTATCAGCACCCTTCTCTTGCTGATTTTCATATCCTTGGATAACTCACTCTCTTCTACAGTTTTGGAATTCCACAGTTCCCAGACTTCCCTCATCTGGTACTTATTGTAATACCCAAGAACCTTCATTTCTAAAAAACTAAACATTTCATGAGCTTTCATGACTAGACTATACATAATTCAAATGAAATGAAGACAATTCAGGTCAATTCTCGTGTCAAGTCAACAGCCAGCTTCACTATGCATATGAACTTGACTTGTTTCATAGCTACTGAAGAAATAATCTTCAAGTTCTACTAGCTGGTTTCTACATACTATATTACATACATCTTTATTCAGGTCAGTCCCTATGACTGAAATATACTGTATCCTAGCTTTCACTTCTTGATTCACTTAGATTTCTTTAAAGAGCATCTTGGTTCCCCCCTCCTACCTACAGATTTATGGGATATATATACCCATATCTACACATATTTCCCAGGTAATATAATAAACACATATTATAGCAAATTTATAGGAGAAGAATCAGGATGAGGAGGGAGGAATAGATACTGCTATTTCCCCTGCTTTTTAAGGGAATAGCCACTTTGAAAATATCACAAAAATATTTTGAGAATTTTAATATAATTTGTATTCATTTATTGTATTTAATTTGTACCTGCCCAGTAGAATAGAAACTCCTTGAGGGCAAGTACTAATTCCCTATTGCTTTTATATATACTATACCTAACATAAATCATTACATATATTGGGAACCTAATGTGCAATAAAATGAATTTAGTGTATGTTTGTCATCTTGGGTTTTCATGATTCTGTTAGGTCAACCAGCACATGCTTGAACACAATGCTCAGCAGAGATAAATAATACATTGTTATAATTAAGCCCATGAAAAGCTAAAAAGAGGTGTGAATGAAACACAATGTGCAACATGAAGCCTGGCATATAGAGTCAAGCATTTGATATAGACATAAGTGCTAAATGGAATATGTTAGCAGAAAAATTGCTGTGTTCAAAGCAAGCATATATTATCATGGAGCATCATTTGCTGAAGCCGACTGCTGATTTTCTTTGACCGTGGGTTATAACGAATGAGAATGATCTCATTGTATCAGCCCTATTTTAAATACACTCTCTTGTTCCAACATTTTCACTTCTTTCTCCAGGTAACTACTGGGAAATAAATACAAGCAAAATATCTTCAAAAGATTTTATTTATTTTTATATGCCTTATCCAAATGGTTTTTATAAAATTGTCCATGATATCAAGACATTTAGGAAATAAATCTTAGTTATGGCTTATAAGTTCATGTCAAGTGTTCTTTGGGGCTACTTGTGTCAGATTTAAAATCTTTACAGTGACATTTGTTAAGACACTGACTGATAGTGTTTGTAATACTATTGTTCAAAGGGAAAAATACATTTTTTTCTGTAGTAAGATATGGTATGTTATTAAAAAATGTCAGTCTTCTGTAGTCAAACAATCTCCTTTGAAGATTCAGAAGGTGGGTGCATGCCTGAAATATCTATTTTATGAATTAAATAATGGAACGTATCATAGAAATATGAGAATATTATAGCTATCATACATATACAGAACATTCTTCTCCCCAGACCTACAATATATCATACATTTTAGCACTTTGGTACAAATGCAATAACAATTTAATAAAAGTGAAAGTGAGAAGGGAAAAGTGTCAATAAAGCATTTATGCTTTTGTCTCATTTATGTAAACATCATAGATTTACAGATGTAAAGATAGATATAGAGAATAGAATAGTAGTCAAATCCTCCCTCTCCACCTAGAATCTAGTTTGAAACCATAAAGCAATACTAAGTAGTGGATATAATTTGAACTCAGGTTCAATGACTCCAAATACAGCATTCTTTGAAATATACCATGGTAAAATAAACTTCAGTGAGCCTTACCTCTTCCCATAAATGACATATTCTATAACAATAAGAGTGGTTATGATAGTAATAACTAGCATTTTCAGGAACTCTTGAAAGTTAATAAATATTGGTTATAATAATGGGACAATCGCCATGTGAGATAAGTTAAAGTAATATTGTTATATCCATTTTAAATTTGCAGAAACCAAGGCTCTAAGATGTTAATTCATTTGTCTATGATTATACAACTTATAAATGTCAGAGATAATGTTCTTCTTGACTCCAAGTTTGGTATTACTAATACATCATGTTATTTGGTGACTTTTTTTCCTAAGGAACAATTGTGCTAATACTTACTATAATATTTGAATACTTTAATATTTACATAATAGAAGTTTGGGTATTGTGTCAAGTTTGTCTTAATGGCATTGAGTTGGTAATGGCTTAGCAAATTTAGTGGACGTAGGGAGCAGTTAAGTGATTTAACAAGGGTCCTAAATTTTGAGCGCATCAAAGGTAATATCCAATCTTGAACCTTCCTCATTACAGGTCTAGCATATTATCCATTGTAGCATATTGCCTGATATTACTAGTCATAACTAGTTTTGCCTGTGCATTGTCTCATGTTACAGAAGTCTGGAGGTAGGGTAGAATGGTTCGGATGAATTATTCATTATAGAGACCAGCATCCTTACATCCTATTGTCTTCTTGCACAATGAAGCAAGTCACTGATCCATTACCAGGCCCCATACCACTACCTCAAGGCCTTATCCTTGTGCTAATCTACTGGATACTTCCTTTTCTACCTCAGTTACCATAGAGGTATGAGTCAAATGCTCTAGAGAAGAGGTTTTATAAAGGCAAGAGAATATCCTACTCTTCTGGAGAAAAGAGGAAAGAGGAGAGGTGGAGGGGGAAGAAACAAAATTTTTGTTTTGTTCTCTTTTATTGCGTTTTTTAATAATAAAAGTTTCTTAACACAAAAACTTCATTTGTAATTTTCAAGTTTGGTATACTGAAAAAAAGGTTGATTATAAATAGAATATATTTATATTGGTAATCAAATTACTTTACTATATTAACATTTCAATTTCAAGAATTTTATTTAAACTATTATTACTATTATTATGTACATATACTCATTATGACATAGTTATATAGTATTTTATGTTTTCAAAGTACTTTACATAAACAGTGTGCCATACTATATAAACTATTCAACTTGGAATCAAACACTAAATATATCACCCAGGGCAAGTCACAGCACAACAAAAAGAGCATGTCCTTTGAGACCATCACTGTGACTATATCTCAAGAAATTCAAAGAAAGAGGGTTACACACACACACACACACACACATATATATATATATATATATATATATATATACACAATGAAATTTATAGCAAATATTTTTGTGGTAGTAATTGAAAACTGAAAGAGTTCCATGAATTGGAAATGGCTGAACAAGTTATAATATATGAATGTGGTTTATTATATATAAGAAACAATGAAAGGCAGTTTCAGAGAAACTTGGAAAAACTTATATGAACTGATGCAGAGTAAAGTGAGTAAAACCATGAGAACAGTTTATATAATAACACTAATATGAAGATTAAAGAAATAAAAGGGAAAAGAATAACCAGAGAATATATTGAAGGCCTCTGAAAATTTGATTTTATGATCTTTATAGGAACAAAAGGACCAAAGTAACATAAGATGTTCAGATATGGCTGGGTTTTAATTTGTGTCATTGGACAGGATATTCCAATCTATACACATATCTATTCACAGTCAGTATGTTTTTTTTTTCTTACTGAAAGGTTCGCTTTGACTCAGTTTACTCAACTTTTACCAAATTTCTGGAATTCATTGTGATTTTTGGTTTGTTCTTTAAAGCATAATCATATTTAAAACATGTCACAGAAATAAATCACAAATAGGGAAAGAGTTTGGTTCCTGCTTTGGGAAAAACCAAGATGCAAAAAGCCAGCCTCCTCTCTCCCCACAGTTGAAGTTCTTATATAATGGAGTGAAAAGCAAATTGGACTGGATATTGCAAATAATTGGGAGTTCAGAAGGTCTCTTAAAGGTGCTCTCAGTAGTGATTAACATGTATGTGAGCACATAATAATATCATAGGTTCATAAATGTACAGCCAGAAGGGGCCATGCAGTTAAAGGAATTAATTGCAGTCATTTCTTTCATTGTATAGTGTATGGTGGCAGTGGTATTTGGGGATGAAATGAAGACTGGAAAATTAACTTATCCAGGTAACTAAAAATTAGATTTAATCTATGTCCTTTGACTGCAAATCATACAATACTATATTGGTTCCATTTGCTTTTGTTTTGTTTTGCTTTGTTTTCCCCTCCTCTTATATCATTATTTTATTTAGTCAATTTACTTTTTGGAAAACAGAAGATAAACTCTAAGACAAACTCTCACTCCATGATTTTGCCACGACTCTTACCAGTCCAAAAGGTCTATTTTGTTATTTTTTTTTCATAAATTAACTCTTAGTTTTATTAGTTCAACAGTTTTCTTTGCTTCAACTTTATTAATCTATCCTTTGAGTTTCAGAATTTCTAATTTAATATTTAATTGGATGGGTTAATTTGTTCTTTTTCTAGTTTTTTTTTAGTCACATGCCTAATTCATTGATCTCTTGCTCTATTTTATTCATATAGGCATTTAGAGATATAAAATTTCATCTAATAACTGCTTTGGCTTCATTCCATAGAGTTGTCTCATTCGTGTCATTCTCTTAGGTGAAATTATGGATTGTTTCTATGATTTGTTGTTTGACCCACTTTAAAATCAGATTATTTAATTTCCAAATGGTTTTTAGTCTATCTTTCTCTGGCCCTTTACTAATATAATTTTGATGCATTTTGTTCTGGAAGTGAAGCATTTACTATTTCTTCCTTTCTGTATTTGTGAGAATTTTATGCTCTACTACATGGTCAATTTTTCATAGGTGCCGTGTCCAGATCCTGGATAATCCTGACTGTTGTTTCTTGATATTGAATTTTTTTGTCAGCTTGTAATATTTTTTTCCTTGAGATTGTAGTTCTGGAATTTTGCAACAATGTTCCTTGGGGTTTTCCTTGTGGAATCTCTTTCTGAAGATGATCAATGCATTCTTTCAATGAGTTTCCTCTCCCCGTGCCCCACCCTTCTCCCCGCCTCTCTGTTTTTAGAATATTGAGGATTTTTTTCCTTTAATGATCTCTTGAAGAATGATATCCAGGCTCTTTTCTTAGTCATGGCTTTTAGATAGGCCAGCATGTTTTATGTTGTTTCTTCTGGATCTGTTTTCCAGGTCAGCTATTTTTCATTGAGGTATTTCACATTTTCTTCCATTTTTCCATTCATTTTAATTTGTTTGACTGTTGTCTCACAAAGTCATTAGCTTCCCTTTGTCCTGTTCTAGTTTTTCTTGAGCTGGAGAGTGGTTTTATTTTGTCAGATTGTGTTCAGAATCAGGATTTCATGTGGTTTTTGCGGAAAACTGGGAAAGCTAGAGCTGCTTCCTGGCTTTACTCTACCATCTTGGCTCTACCCTCCAATTTTTTTTTCCCTTGTTAGAGAAAACCTCCAAACTCTCAATTTTTTTTTCTTTATCTCTTATACTAATTGTTTTATTATGCTCTTTATCCCAGTCTTGGAGTCTGAGTACTTTTAACATTCTGTTTTTCAGAAATATGCATCTTCCCAATTTTTTTTTACTTCTTTCAATGATTGCTTGCTGATTTCTTTTGCACTGTAAAATTTACTTATTTTGATTAATCATTTTTCTGTGTCTTTGCTGGTATTTCTCTGTAGTTTTCCTTGTGAGGACTCTTTTCCTCCTCTTCTTCCTTTTCTTTATTCTTCTTTCAATATTTTCTATACTTTTTGTTGTTTCAAAAGGAAGCAGTATATAGGTATGATTATTTCACCATAATGTTAGAAATTTTTCTACCAAAAAATATGCATGTCATAGAGAGTTCCCTCTTTGTACAATTTCCTTTCACATTTCTTAGTAGTTTTGTTTTCCTAAATGAGAATTTCCATCTATTTCTCTTAGATTTACTCCTTTGTCCTTGCTGCTTCTTTTTGCATTAATGGACTCACCAACAAAACTTAAGCAGATAATTACCCTAACAATTGAAACCTTTTTAAAATGTCTCTCACTGACATTGGCCTCAGAAACTGTTTTTATTCTATTTTTTGTGTCTTTGGCCAAACTCTGACCTCTTCTCTTTTCCTCTACCCTATTGTACAGTTAGACTTGCAGCCTTGCTAAATCCTGTGTTGCTATATCCCGAAATCATTTATCTTTAAGAACATCCTTCAATTCTCTTCTGATACTTAAAAAAGCACTACTTCTCAGTTCAAAACATCTCACAGTTGACAAAATTCATCAGCAGATCTGGTTTTTAGCTCCACAGCATAAATTAATCTCAACATTAATATTTCAGAATCCTTATTTCTCTGTAGCAACTTCAATATCCCCTGAAATCCATGCTTTGCAAGAGGATAGCTCACAGCAAGAAAATAGACCAACTCTAATCAAACACACTTTCCCTTACCTCTATATTCATTTCCCTAGTGACTAAGCTTCAAATTTCACTATTAGAGAAATCCAGGCTTAAATTTCTGAAGGAAAGCTCCTGAGGATCTAGAAAAGGACTTATTTTTTTCTGTCACTCTGAAAAAAAATCATCAGGGAACAAAGTAATGGGCCACAGCAAAAGGAGAATTCCTGTCATGGGATGAGAGGAAGAGGTCAGTAAATCAATAAGCATTTATTAAATGTGACATACAGCAAGAACACTGCTAAACTATATAAATAGAAGAAAAGTAAATATATGTAGACCCTCCTTGAGGAACTCACAGTCTGATTGGGAATATAACAAGCAAAATAAAAATGTACAGTCAAGCTATGTATGGTATGTTTGTTATGAAGGGCTTTAAATGCCAAACACAGGACTTTATGATTTGATCCTAGATGTGACTTTTTCATTTCTTTCCAATTTCTTCTCTGTACTTTTTATATCATGTCCTCCATACCAGCAATATCATGGCCTTGCTCCACACTCCCCCTTTTCATATTTATTTTATGTGTTGCTTTCCATCATTAGAAAATGAGCTCCTTGAAATCAGATACTATCTTTTTTCTTGTATGTGTATTTCCAGTACTTGCCATAAAGCCTGGCACATATTATGTTATTATAGAAGTGTAAAATTAATATTTTAAATAGCAATGTCAATATAATTTTATGACATAGAGTTATATTTGAAAGGAATAGGAAGTTGTATAAGGTAAGTTTGCAGTTTCATATACAATCATCTTTTTATTGTTCTATGTTAGGTAAAGATTTTATTTAGCTAATAATTAGTGAACTGACCCACGTTTATTCTATGGTTCTCATATGCATTGTTAATAGACTAGGAAGAAAGTACTATGTAAACTTGAAGGGATTATAGATATGAATAATCATTATACCTATGTATATGTATACCTCTCTAGTACACTCAAAGCTGCATCAAGATAAGGACTCTAGCTTTGTCTAAACATTGAATTTCTCCTGGCACACTTCAATGACAGAGAGAAAATCATGTAACAAATGCTTTTTGTATAGATTTGGATTGTGGAACGATGGTGATGATTCAAACAATTAATAAGTGTTCATAAAAAAAACTTAATGCTTTGTTAAGTACTTTCCATACCAAGGGAAAAAAAAAATCTGTTCCTACTCCCAAAGTTCTTTCATTCTAAAAGAAAAACAAAACAAAACAAAACAACTTTATTTATCATCTGCTTTGGGTACTTTATGAACTTGCACCTTTTGAGAGTTTGCATCCCTTCAGAGTGGCTGACTATTTTTCCCCTAAGGGTTCTATTATCTTCCATCTCAAGTTTAAGTCAACTATATACCCTAAGTAAGGGATCTATCTGAGTGGGAATGGAGCAATGCTAAATTGCTTTGCTAAAGCTAAGGTACTTTTTGTGGAAGTTAGTGTGCTCTACATCATAGAACCTTTTCTTCCATATGAATTAGATGTTACCCCATGTAATGGAGTATTTGGTCGGGTCTTGTGACTATGATTTCAGTATGAGGTCCCATAAATTCCTTTGTATTTTTTGCTTTTATTCAAGTGATATGAAAAGCAATATTCTTTGCTATTAAAAAACAATTGTTATTTAATTTTCTAGTTTTGCAACATATCAAGAATTATTTCAATATATACTGCTATGACCATTCAGACATCTATATTCATAAATGGGTATATTAACAATTATTTGACAAAGTGTACTCATTACATTACACAGACACCCACAATGAGTAAATGAGATGCTTATTTAACACAACAAAACGTTCTGTCCAATGACATGATGTTTCAAAACTTTGCTAATTGAATATTAGTTTACAATTGGGTATTGCTATGTAACCTGATTCTCCACATCAATATCCGATGTGAACATGAAAACCAGCATATGGTTCACATGAAACACTAGGAGCAAAGGTGAATAATTAATCTTAATGACTAAGCCTGTACATAGCCATGGAGGAGTACCCACGATGAACTCCTAAGAAAGAATGACTACTGTAATATAGAGATTTTTTTGTATGAAACTAACACCAAGTAATATGCTCTAAATGATGTTCTATTATGGTTGTCACTTTGTTTTGTTTTTTTTTTAAAACCAGATTCTGAGAATGTGCTTATAATCTTGGTATGCTATATGTTTAAAATGTATAAATACCATGGCAACCAAGGCCATTAAACTCGTAGTCTATTCTCCCTTCCTGAAGACGTGAAAAAGAAATGGCTGTGAAACTTGAATGGGCCAACAATAGAAGAATGGATCTTGGATTGAATAGATTCCAGTTGTAGTCAGAAGGACCATAAATTTAATGGATCACGGTTGCAATTAGGGACAAGTAACTCATAAGTATTCTCACTAAATCAAAAATTATATGTAGGTAGCATCTAAGTCTGTTCTGCTTACTAAATCCTGCTAACTTTGACCATGTATCTCTTTATACCTTTCTACTCACTTCCAGCTTCAAAAGTTTCAGTAAAGCACATAAGAAGCTGAAGACCAAAGCCTTTCTATATATATATATATATATATATATATATACCAGCAATTTTTGTGAAGTAGTGAGCTCTTATTCTAGAAGCTGGAGTTTGGGGGTTTATCAAATACTACATTACTACATTATAGGACTTGATTATTGTGTCATGTCTACAAAAATCTCTTGTGAGTTTAATCCTCTAATAAAGTTTAAACTAATCACCCTAGTTTTGTGACTCCTCAGAACTTCTGCATTGAAAATGAAAACAATAGGACAGTTCAATGACTCAGTCTTCAACACTTGTTCTGTAGGATAACTTTTTTAAAAAGCAGCCCTTCCTCTGTTAAATCTTATATTCTACCAAGAAATGGGATGCATACACAGATAGAAACATACACAATAATTATAAAGAGGATACTATTAATAACTAGGAGAATTATAATGATTTTTCCTTAGGAGACATCCCAGTATCTAAGCATTGAAAGCAAACAAAGCTCAGACCAATATTGCTTTTGCCTGTATTGTGGCCTTTGTTTTCCTCAATTCTCACCAGCAACCATTTTCATTAGATTGATTTACTAAGTATACATTATAGGTCTATTCTATGGTCCTAGGTCTTATACTCAAAAGGTCTAAAGGTCATGGAAACATCTTATTGGTTACTTCAAAAGTAGATCTTTTCCCAAAATCATGTTTTCTCAAAATTCTTTCACTCATTCCCCAAGAGCCTAGGCAGTAATTTCTGGTCATGTCATTTTTTTCTGTGCCTAAAGACTCAAAGAAACATTCCCATTTTCTCTTTGATTTTCTCCACCTTCCTTGAGAGTTTTCTTCAAAATCAGTTATCAATAAACATATTAGTTTGTTTGTTTTTATCCATATCAGTAATGGAGAAAAGAATATATGAGAAAGGGGAGATGAAACCAAAAAAAGAGACAAGAGTATTGCACATAGGAAGTGTAGAAAAACTATTACATAGTGAAAAGGATGCTAGACTTGAAACTAGAAACTGGGGTTCAAATCTCATCGTTACTTCCTACTACCTGTGTGACCTTTGGCAATCACAAAATATCTGGGACTCTGTTTCCTCATCTATCTAATAAAAAGGTTGAATTAGATGAATTTTAATGTCCATTTGCAAGTATATCTTTGTTCCTGGAGCTCTGGAAGAATTTATACATCCAGGCCAGGGATTTGACTATAATTTCTGATAATGACTGGCTTGGTGATTATTTCTGAAATTAGTCCCATAAAACAAGGAAAAAAAAAAACCAGACAAAATAGAAACAGTTCCTGCTTTTCAAGAGTTCACATTTCAACAGAGATGTTAGCATTTATAGGAAGTTTCAGTTTCAATTCACATGAAATGGCCCAGTTATACAGGGACTAAATAGATAGTAATTCTATCTGATCTAATCCCATTTATTTCATCTGTTGTACAATTTGACATTGTTAAGAATTTTAGGAACGAGGACTTTCTTTCTGGTTTTCAATAGCAGTGGTTGCTAGAGATGTTTGTTGAGGGAGAGGACTTTGGCACCTGCAGAGACATTTGTCAAGGTATATCTCCATACAAGGGTTATTCTTCTGAATATTCTTTTAGGTTAAATGATTAGTAGTAGACAGTCATAACGGACTGTCTACTGAAATAAAGGCATGAAGGAGGATTTAGTAGTAAATTAAGAATAGAGAGCTTAATTGAAATAGGCAATAGGGTGCGTACACACCGCCCGTCACCCTCCTCGATAAAGTAACCTCCAATACCTAATTAGAATACATCAAAAAGAGGAGAAAAGTCGTAACATGGTAAGTGTACTGGAAAGTGCACTTGGACAATCAAAATGTAGCTTAATTAAAGCATTTAGCTTACACCTAAAAGATTTCAGCTAATCCTGACCATTTTGAGCTAGATCTAGTCCTAGAAACACCAGATTAAACTATTTATTACATCTACAAAACATTTATTAAGCCCTAGTATAGGTGATAGAACAGACAAACTCCTAGGCACAATAGAGAGAGTACCGTGAGGGAACGTTGAAAGATTCCATCCTATAAGCAATAAAAAGCAAAGACTTCACCTTCTACCTTTTGCATAATGATTTAGCTAGTCAAACCGGACAAAACGAATTAAAGCCCATCTTCCCGAAATTAAGTGAGCTATTGTAGAACAGTTGACAGAACAAACTCGTCTGTGTAGCAAAACAGTGAGATGATTTTACAATAGAGGTGAAAAGCCTATAGAACTTAATGATAGCTGGTTGTCCAAGAAATGAATTTAAGTCGACTTTAAATTTAACTTAAGTACTTACAAACAGTATTTAAATTTAAATGTTACTCAAAAGAGGGACAACTCTTTTGATATGTAGACAAACTTTTTTAGAGGACAATGGAATTCACACAAAACATTGTAGGCCTAAAAGCAGCCATCAATTAAGAAAGTGTTAAAGCTCAAACTTACCTAATATTTAATACCTATGATTAATAAAAATCCCTAACCCTATATTGGACAATTCTATAATTATTTAGAAGATACAATGCTAATATGAGTAACCTGAATATATTCTCCTTGCACAAGCATAAATATAGATCGGAACAACTACTTACACTTAACCAAACAAATAACTACAACCACATACTAGTACCCTACTATACATTTTGTTAACCCAACCCAGGTGTGCATATTGTTGATGGAGTGATAACACATCCCTTCTTCCAGCTATTACCTCTTTAATGTTGGCTTCAGGGGCATGATGGAAGTAGGGTTTGTGGTATAGGGAGTTGTTGAGTTTTGCTATTCTAAGGGCTTTGTGGCAAAGGGCTTAACCTCTCTATTCTAAGATAGAATGGATTTGAAATTGAAGAATGAGAAAATGCTAAAAATGTCAGGATTGGAAAAGACTTTCTATAGGAAGTGACAGTTGAGCTGGTCCTTGAAGGAATGAGATCCCTGGCACAGGAAATGAAAAATCATTTAATCTCAAATTTGGAAGATGTCCAACAGAAAGGTCCAATATTTTACTTTAAATATCAGACTTTACATATTTAATATAAATAACCTCAATATTTAACATTGTTACTAAAATATTTTTCCTCAGTTTCAAACAAACCAGCTAAGTTAAAAAAAAAATAGTAGTGACTTTTTAATATCTGTGAAGAAATAGAAAAATTCCTCATCATGGTATTCAAATCCCTTCCCAGTCTGGCTTTCACCTCCCTTTCAAACTATATTTCACATTTACTGGAATGACCTCTATGTTGAATTTTTAGACTTCTTAGCTTTGTATAAGATTTATTATACCTACATGGCACAGTGGATAGAATTCCAGCCCTGGAGTCAGTAGGACCTGAGTTATAATCTGGCCTCAGACACTTATTAACTCTGTGATCTTGAATAAGGCATTTAATTCATTTAATTTAATTTAATTTTTGGAAAATAACTTTCATATCTTTGTCAATAAAGCCCCAAATGGGGTCATAGAGAATTGGACATGACAGAAATGGTTCAAAAACAACAAACAATAGGAAGCTTTTCCTGATCTTCTTAACAATTAGTGTTTTTCCCTTTCTCAAATAATCTTGAAATTATTTAGAATGATAAAGTTAACGCTAGAAATCTCAAAATAAAGGTAAAATTAGTGACATCAAAACATTAAAATTGGAGTTTCTTTAAAAAAAATATATAATAATCTAATTTTATTTTTTAAAGAGGGAAATAAAATTACCAGTATCAAAAATGAAAAACAAAAGAAGAATTAGCTAATAAATGAAGAATAAAATTTATATCTGAAAGTATTTTGTCAACTGATATGCCATTTGACCCAACAAGTTAAATGGAAGTAATGAATATGGATATGTAAAATACTCATTAACACAAGAATAAATAAAAAAATTAAACCATACAATTTCAGAGGAAGCATTTAATGTCATAAATGAGCTTCCAAATGGTCAAAAGCAAACTCCATGAAGAGACAGATTGACAAAGAAGTTCTGTAAAACATGGCTCCCTTTTATTTTAAAGTTGAAGAAATTGTACTCAGAAATTAATAACTTGTCCAAGATCAAACTTGGAATAAGTATCAAAGGCAACTCACATCTTTCTGTTGTGCCACAGTTCTCTTTTATTTTCCTGACTCAGTTTCCCTAAATTGTTATGCCTCAGTTTCCCTAATTGATCCTGACTCAGTTTCCTTAATTGTTTTGCCTCAATCCCCTTAGTTGCAACCCCGCCCCCACTCTGTTCATGAAGACTGATATAACTCATGAGTGTTATGTACTCTAAGGTTATAAATTGTTAATGTATAAACTCAGAAAGGGAGACTCCAGACATTCTGTCTCTAATCAGACACTTTCTTAACTCCCAGCTTGTTAGAATTTATTGCCCCCTCCCCACCCAATCTGAACTGAGTTGATGGTTCCTGCCTGGAGATACCTGCTCACAAGAGTTTGGACTCCACCCCACTGCCTTTGTTTAGCTACTATGTATAATTACGTCATGGAGTACTTACATTGGCTGCTGGATGCTTCTGGATGCTGGATGGATACTGTATTCTTGGAGAGTATAGTCTCATTCAGTCCTGGGACCAAACCATGGATCCATTTGGTCCCAGTAAATCTCTCCCCTTCAAATAAAATATTAAAAACTCTCTGATCTCTATCTTGCCTCAGTTTCTCCAGTATTACACTTCTACTTAAGGCGTGATATTCTTTCCATGTACCATGGATATTAATGTACATGCTGTGCCCTAAAAAGTAAATTCAAGGAAAAATACTGTTACTCTTTTGTTTTATATACCTCTAATCTAGCAGGTTGCTTTGAATATGATTGGTACTGTTTTGTTATTTGTTTCCATTTCATTGCATCAACAAACAAATCAAGTAAGAGATAAAAATTCTTCTACATAATTTATATATCTTTCACCTTTTCTTCAAAATGCACACCCAACACACATACACACACACACACACACACACACACATACACACACACGAGAAAAGTGAAGAATAAATTTATCCACCACCTCATTTTTGTTGTTCTGTTCCTTATAAATTTTAGAAGTAGCCACCAGGAAATCATTCATTCAATAATTATCTTCCATATTACTCCCATGAATTAACAGGTTGCACACTTTAAAAAAAAAAGTATTTTTAATTATGTTTTTTATTTAATTTTACTATTCTTTTTTTAAAAATGTTTCAAATTTTCTTTTCTGTCCCATTCCCATTCATTAAGAAGGTGAGCAATATATTTATTAAGCATATGAAATCATGCAAAACATATTTGCCTATTGTCCATGTTGCTAAAAGAAAAGCAAAAAATATAAAGAAAGTGAAAAAGAAATGTTTCAATTTATATTCAGATTCCATCAATCTTTCTCTGGAGGTAGATAATTTTAGGAATTGTCCTTAGGAATTGCCTTGGATCAATGTACTGCTGAGAATAGCTCATATTTGATTTCATATTTGATTATCATACAATATAACTGTTACTTTATATATTGTTCTCATCATTTTAGTTCACTTTGTATAAGTTCACATAAACTTTCCTTGGTTTTCTGAAAGTATCCTGTTTATCATTTCTTATACCACAGAGAAGTATTTCTTTACCATCATACAGTACAACTTGTTTAATCATTCCTTAACTGATTGATATCACCTTAATTTTCAATCCTTTGCCACTACAAAAATGGCTGTATGTAAAGTTCTATTTTTTTTTCATTCTCTCTAATCTCTTTGAGATACAGACCTAGCAGGATATTGCTGTTTTAAAGCATTTACACAATTTTATAGTTTATTAGACAATGTAAAAAAATTTTCCACATACTTTCCAACATGTCATTTTCCTTTTCAAATAAAAATCTTCTCAAAAAGCATAATTATTCTACAAATGTAATATTTTAGCAATACTAATCAAAAGTATAACAAAGAACTACTTCAATTTCAAAAGGATATTAGCCTGTTCCCAGAGGACACTCTAGTCCTTTTGAGGCAAAGTACACTCAAGTACTGCACCTGCCTCTACTATCATAGTTCTTTCAGTAAGAAATATCCCAAAATTATAGGCTACATTTCTATTCTCGTTGTTCTGTAGAAAGCTTAAAAAAATCATCTGTCTCCAATTAAATAAAATCCATTACTTCAGTTCTTTTAACTTTCCTAGATGATTGTCAAACAAAGAAAAAAGGGATCATTTTAAAGGTCCTTTAAAAATTTTTCTGTTTTGTCTTTTTCTTTTGCTTTGAAAGTTAGATGTTTGAGAAAGAAATATATAATGTATTCTTTGAGCAGCTGATCTACCATCCTCTACAATCGTTCTGACTTCTTGAATATGATAGATAATTATATTTTAAATGGCAGAAGTTCCGTATCAAGCAACTATTTTTTCTAAAACATATCCTTATTTCCAGGGCATAAATACAATAAGGGGCTTACAATGAACTCCCAAAGAAAAAAATCTCTATTTTGGCCTCAATAATATGTTAATAGCCATAAATGGAATAAAAAGCAGGGAAAATTGAGTTCTAGTTTTATTTGATGAATTTTTTCCTGCATTTATCTCTACACACATTATATACATTGTTTATCATGTATACAATTTGTAAAAATGCCTTTTGATTTTAAAATATCAGAAGGGTTTTGCTATATTGAGGCAAAATTGTGGGAGTATTCAAGGATGACATAAAATGTTTAACTAGTCAATTGTTTTATTGCTGTTGTTTTTATTTAATCTGTAGTTGTATAGCATATTACTCAGAATTGCCTATGAATATCAACACTTTTTAAAAATACACAAGAGCAAAAAACATAATGTTCTTTTCACTTCACAGTGTGCCTTACAGCTATAAAAAGACATATATTACCATGTACAACTTTAATTTGAGAGAGAATATCTAATGTTGACTAGCATATTCTTAACATTAACACATGTACCAAATAAAGACGTACCACAGTAGATAGAGTAATGGCATTTCTAGGTTTAGTCCTATTTGATAAGCTTATGAGATATTGCCAAACTAAGATGCCATGAAGTGTTTGAAGCTTTAACTAATTACCAGTTGATTTTATATTTCCTATAAGCCATAAGTTTTTTTGTTTTAATATATCAAAAAAATTTTGGACATTCCATTCACTGGAAGAGATCATGCCTTTCCTGACCACATGGATTGTTGCTATGCCAAAATTTATCACTTGATTGAGACCTCCTAATCTTAGATTTATAAGTCAAGGAATGGAGAAAACCATTTAGTTTTACCTTCTCTTCCCCAGCCTCATTTACTCCTTACAGTTTATAATGGGAAAACTGAGGCCCAGAGAATTTTTTGACTTAGAAAGGCCATATAGGCAAATCTCAGTTGCAGGATTTGGACCCAGATTATTTGACTTCAATATCAGTTGGTTTCTCCTTTGCTATGCTTTAAATGATACCCTGATTTTGTTTTATTCTTTTCATGATTCTTGTATTTAACAACAAAATTTCCCATTCAGCTCTGATCATTTCTTCAGGAGTGAGTGGAATTCCTCTATTTAATTAATTTAAAATATTTAATTTATTATATTCAAATTTTCTGTATATATTATTGTTAGTTGTTTGGCCAGCTGTTTTGCCTTCTGCAATATTTTATTTCAAATTCTTTGTTTCTTTAATATAGTTGCTACTAAACTGACTATGGATATTTGATGATATTTGAATGATAAATTTTTTCCCTCATTGCTTAAAGTGCTTTGTGAGTTGTACTTGACCTGTGAGCTCTGGAATTTGGCTATAGTGTTTCTGATTTTTTTTTCCTTTGACTTCTATTTTATTTTCTGATTCTAAGTAGCAGGGAGATTTCCTTGATAACTTTTTGAAAAGTCGTCTTCTCTGACGGTTTTAGTGTCAATAATTTAAATTATTTGTCTTGATTATTTCAGTTAGATTTTAATAAATGATGTTCAGGCTTTTCTGCCATGGTTTTTAATTGTTCTTATATATTTGTTTTATAATTATTTGTCTTGATCTATGTTCCAGGTTAGTTTACTTTTTAAGTAAACTATTTCTGTGAGCTTAACTTTTTCCATTTTCTTAGAAATTGTTTTTAATTACTTAATTTTGTATTTTAAAATTTGAATTGTGCTTTCTAAGTATTATTACTCATTTTTACTTTTCTAGATCTTTATTTCATTGTTCATATACTTTTGCTTCTTTTGCCTAGCTTTATAGAATTTTTCTTCTAATCATTCTTAATTTGATATGTGTTTGACTTTCTTCACAAATAACTTTAGTGAAGTTTTTTGTTCTAGTTTGCTATTTTAGCTTCAGATTTTTTCTCTGACTTTGAACTTTTATGTTGTATTTTCATTGGATTAGCTGTTCTCTTCAGGTTTTTCACTATTTTAAATAATTCTAGATCAAGTTTTTCTGCTTCCAGGTATTTGATTAGTAAAATGTCTTGATCATTATTCCTTGTCAATCTCACAGTCTTTTTATGAACAGGTTCTTGTGTGTCTTAGACTTTTGTCTCACTTGTGATTGATCTTTTTCTTGCACTTTGAACTTATGTGACTAGAAATGAGCTATTCCCAGTGCTAAGTTTCAGATGCACCTGTTGCTCCAATTTACATTTGATTTTTCATATTTTAATGAAATAATTAGAGGATCAAAGTAGTATTTTGCGCTTCCAAAGCATATGTGATATCATGCTAAAAGTTGTCATATTCCTTTGCAATTTCTCACAGCCCCTGCTTCTTTGCAACAAGTTTGATGCTGATCTTCAGGACTTTTGTTCACTTGTGACTGTGATTCCTTCTTGCCACTTTGGAAATGTGACCCAGAAATAGATTACAGGCTACTAAGTTTTCAAATGCCAACCTGCTCTGCCCTCATTGAAAAGCACTTTTATATTTTCATAATCTTTAACTTTGCAACAATTAGAGGAAAATGTAGTACTTTTCCCCAACAGTCATACTCAGTATACTCATGTGCAACAATTAAAATAAATAAGCAAAAAAATCAGAGTAAACATACACATTTAAAAAAGATTTAGTACTAATAATACATATATATTTATAGAAAGCAAATGACAGCCACCAGCAATATATATTTTGGTTGGTAATTATCCCATTTTTGTCACCTTTGTGGGAAGAACAAACAATGGTATTCTTGAAAAGTAATTCTAGCGTTTATCCGGGAGGTATGAATTTATATTACCATGTGAGGAGTTTGGAACGACAAAGATTGGCAAAGAAACACTGGAACAATGCAGAGACTATATTTCTATGCCGGAATCTGAGACATAAGACTGAACAAGTTTTCATGGGAATACACATCTAAACTGTATCTCAATGTAAGCAATGACCTAAACAAACTGTTCCAAGAAGGAAGTTGACTTAGATTGTTCTGCATATAAAGATCAGAAAACAGTTCTGTATGGTGAAAACAAAAGAGACCTTTAATGTATATTGTTATGGAGTTAACCAATGTGATGGTTAGTATCTATGAGCAGGAAAAAAAAAAAAACTTATTACATTTTGTGGTACGTCATATTGGCCTATTTCTATCTTTCTATCATCTGTTTTCCTTCACATATCATGGATTCCCTGCCTACATAAACACACAGTAAATACAGAAAGTAACCATTTATTAAGTACCTATTGTCTAAACTCTGGGGATACAATGAGAGGTAAAAGAGAGTCCCTACTCTTAAGCGATGCATAGTAATCATCTCTCTCTCTCTCTCTCTCTCTCTCTCTCTCTCTCTCTCTCTATCTGTCTATCTATCTATCCATCTATCAATCCATCTATCTATCTGGCTCTCTCTTCTATCTCTGTCCATTTATCTATCTGTAGCCACACTTCTTATTTCTTTTTTTGGAAATTTCATGAATCATTTATTTATGAGCCTTGTTGCATTAAGGCAGCTGAAGATATCCCCCTGGAACTGCAGGATACATTGGGCTTTTTGTTTATTTTAATGGTCTGTAAGCAGCATTTTACAGTTTGTTGTTTCCCAAGGGGACTCTTTTGCTGAATAGAACAGCAGGACAATTGCAAAGGACACCTGTTACTCTTTAAAAGTAGTAATTTGCCTAGGAAACCATGTCAGGTCTTTCAGAAATTGCATAAACTAAGAAAAATGTTGCTAACTTTCCTGAATCTGTGCCAGATTTTGCAAGTTTTATTTATTACAATTTCTGTTTCTCAGTGATCTCCTTGACTTATTTGCCATTCTCTCCCAGGAACTGGGCAACTATTGTATCTTTATTTTATACCTTTCCCTATAATGTGAACAATCATTGTTAAAGCATAATCCATATCATAGTATTTCTCTTCCTGATCACCAAGTATCTTCTTAACTGCATAGGATCATAGAGATTAGAATGCATGCCCTTCATTATCATTAGATGACTTCTGAATTCTCCTCTAACTATAAATTCCTAAGATTCTTTAATGACTATAATTCTCTCCTAAGTAAACTTAAAGATATAGAATTGGATTGATTCTCGGAAGGTTGTTTCATTCTAATGTTCTAAACTGGCTTAAAATGAATAGAGATAGATGATCAGTGGGACAAGAAAAAGTAGTCTTTTTTTGAGGGGGTAGATTATTTCAACAGACTTTTCAAAAGATCATTTTTAACATTATGCACATTTGTTTACCTCTTTCTCCACCTCCAAGCAAACCATCTCATATAACTAAGGATATTTTCAATAGAGGTAGGGAAGGAAATCAGCAAATTGGTCAATAGATTGAAAAAAAATAGAAAATATATTAGATGGTTGATATCCATGGACCTCAAGTTCTACAAGTATGTGGATGTGTATACACACACACACACACACACACACACACGTTCTGTTTGCTCATGTCTATTCTTTGTAATTTTTCTAAGAGCCTTCTAATTGGATTTTCCACTTCATATCTATCCCTACTCTAATATATTCTCCATTCCATTGCCAAAGTGATTTTTAGTAAAGAACAGTTCTGAACCTGTCATCCCCTTACTCAGAAAATTCTAATGGTTCCCCATTACATCCACAATCAAATATAAAGTTGTCTATTTGTCACATAAAGACATTTTCAGTCTGGTGCTTTCCTCTCTTACCACTGTTCCTAGACCCAGCTCCCTTATGTTCACACATATCCCCCAAGATATCTGCTAAATTACTTGAGGCAGGAATAGCTCAGTGATTTATCAGGAGAAATAGATTTGAAAACCTAACCCATATGTCTGACCAACTGAATTCTGAACCATGTTCAGAGAAAAGAAGCCATGACTTAAATGGTTGCAGGATAAAAGGAATTAATTGTAAATAAGATCAATAAAAATAATACAGGATAAACCTTAATCTTCTCTGTATATATTTCTCTGCCTCTTTCTGTCTGTCTCTGTCTCTGCCTTCCTCTATTGATTCCTCTCTTTCTGCCTCCTTTTTTCTCTTCCTGTCTCATCTCCTCCATTCCCTATTATCCCTCCAGCCTTTCTTTCCTCCTTTTCATTGTTCTTCTTTCTTCTATTTTTACTTGTTTCCTGCCTTCCTGCTTCAACCCAATTCAAACCTTCCTATTTCTCTGTCCTTTTTTAATTCTTCATTTGCCTTCAGAGTTAGACAAAAGAATAACCCAGTGGTCACCAATTGCTTAAAAGCGATCCTCTTTTTTTATATACTATTTATTTGTTTAATATTTCCCCCAGTTACATTCCAAACAATTTTTTGTTTTATATTTGTTTTTAAAAGTGTTGAGTTCTATACACCCAAACTCTACATACTCTTTGATCCAGCAGTGTCTCTACTAGGCCTGTATCCCAAAGAGATCATAAAAAATGGAAAAGGCTTATGTGTGCAAAAGGCAAAATGTTTGTAGCAGCCCTTTTTGTAGTGGCAAGGAACTGGGGACAGACTGGATATCCATCATTTGGAGAATGGCCGAATAATTTATGAAATATGAATGATATGGATTATTGTTGTTCTATTAGAAATGATCAGCAGGATGATTTCAGAGAGGCCTGGAGAAACTTACATGAACTGATACTGAGTGAAATAAACAGAACCAGGAGGAGATCATTGTACACAGCAACAACAATATTATATGATGATCAATTCTGATGGTTGTGGCTCTTCTCAACAATGAAGTGACTCAGGCCAGTTCCAATAGTTTTGTGATGGAGAGAGCCATCTACACCCAGAGGGATGACAGTGGGAAGTGAGTGTGAATCATAACATAGCATTTTAACTTTTTTGGTTGTTTGCTTGCATTTTGTTTTCTTTCTCATTTGGAAAGAAAAGCAAAAGATCTCAATCAGCTCATTGTACAAGGGAAGAAAACACATAAACAAGTACAAGCAAAATATATACAGGAAAAACTAGAGAAAATCAATAATGTAGAGATATCAGCATTAAAGGACATTGGGAGCAGTCTATTAAAAGTAGGAAATTTAAGGGAAGCAAGGCAGTGAGTATGAGAAGGAAGAGAAAGCCAAGTATTGAAAACAGTCATGGGATCATTTGCTTTTCTGTATCTCATATTTTCTTCTAGACCACTTCACCAAACTCTCTCCATTTTTTGAGATCCTTCAGGATAAGGGGAAGGAAAGAGAAGCCTGAGATTCAGCCTATCATCCAACTAAAGAAACAAGAGATAAGACCACACTCAGATTGAAACCTAGAAATTATATGAACAATCACCTTATCTAAGACCCTCTTTTTATAAAAGTGTAAGCCATTGTCTCTGGAACATGATCTATCTGAAGTCAAAGTGATGGTATGGAGCAATTTCAAAGCCATATCCTCTCACTCCAAACACAGCGCTCTCACATAGTTATAGAACATCTAAGGAAATATAGAATCACTTTCTGGATGATAGGGCAGTTAAGAAAGTATCCTATATTAGGATTCTTTGCAAATTGTTTAAAATTCTGGGCTTATTACTTAAATAAATTACTTTGATAAGCATTCCACTTTAAGGAAACTCAGATTTCTCTCCATAAAAACGGTAACAGTATTCCATGGTGTAATGCAGTGGTTCTCAAACTTTTGTTCTCAGTATCTTCATGTTGTTAAAAAAAAAAAAAAAAACTCTTGAGGATCTGTTCAAAGAGTTTTTGTTCATAGGGGTTATATTTATAGCTATTTACTCTATTAGAAATAAAAAATAATTTTGAATTTGTAGACCCTCTGAAAGGGTTTCAGAGACCCCAACAATTCTTTGGACTACACTTTGAGGACCATTGATATAATGAATATAAATCTCACCTTTAAGCCAAGAACTCTAGCTTCATGCCCTGCCTCTGACACATACTAGCTATATGACACTAGGCAAGTTACCTAACATTTGGGCGCTCTAGAAAACTCTCTGAGACTGTATGTTGTACAAGAGAAATTGTCCACAGTAACAAGGTTATGTGATGATGTACTGTAATGAACTTGACTCTTTTTAATCATGAGGTGATTCAGGGTAATCTCAATGAATTTGTGATGGAGGGAGTCATCTGCCTCCAGAAAGAGAACTGTGAAAACTGATCATGGATTAAGGCATGGTGTTTTCAATTATTTTATTGTTGCTGTTGTTGTTTGTTTGCTTGTTTGGTTTTTTTTTTCCTCTTTTTTTTCCTTCTTTCCTCTTTTCTTTCATAAAGATAGCAAATGTGGAACTGCATTTGGAAGAGTTGCATATATTTTACCTCTATTGGTTTGCTTGCTCTCTATACGAGGGAGTGGGAGGGAAAGAGAAAAAATTGGAACCCAAGTTTTTGTAAAAGTGAATGCTGAAAACTATATATTTTTGGAGAAATAAAAAGCTATTAAAAAAAATAAGAAAAAAATAAAACAAGGTTTATGAAATGATTTTTTAAAAAGATTGTATGTTGCAGAGATGCAATTGCAATATTATAGGGAGTTTCCTCATCTAAGATTTACCTAGACCAAGGAAATCACAAGTCCATTATTATCTTTATCCTAAAAGGATAATAGTAATTACATCTAAGTTTAAATGGAAAGGCAGGGTGAGAAATATGTTTTTTTTCATTAAAATCACTAAAATTATTTACCGATATCTATATCTATCTATATTTATCTATATTCATATCTAGATTTTCAAAGGATTTCATACGCATTATCTCATTTGATCCTGAAGACCTTGTGAAGTTGGTGTAAAAATAGGCTATTTTCCTCATTTTAAGGATTTTAAGGATGATAGAACTGAGTACCAAAACAAAGGTAAATTACTTCATCAGTGTCACAATGTGAAAAGCAACAGAGAGGAGATTAAAATCCAAATGCATGCAACTCTAATCCTGGGACTTTCTCCACTTCAACCTTGTGCTCACCTCTTAAATAAAGTGCTTGAACTAAATGACTGCTCAAATATTCCAGTTCAAAATCTTTAATCTTTATGGATTCAAAGGAGGCTGAAATGGACTTATAGGACTGAATAATGGTTTAATTCTGCTCCACTTGATTTGGTATTTCTGAATTAATTTAGTCTTCTCTTAAGAGGATCTTCCCCCTTGCTTGGTATTTATTATTGCTATTATTATTATTATTAATAACAACTGCTTAAATTAAATTTGAGTATTTCATGGGAAATTTTCAGAATTGTAGAGATGTAAAATGCAACCATTAATATCGACTAAACCTGTTATTTTCACACTTCCTGGATGTGGCATAATTGAAATATCCTAAGGCCATTTAAATGGCAACATATAATAAATGATTATCACTATCCAGCTATAATGGTAAAGAAATAACTTTGGTGACATGCATGAAAATTATGGTGATTTATTCCATAATGTTCTCATTTAATTAAAACAACAGTTACCACAGAATGATTTGTTAAATGTGGTTTATATCTTAGGGATAAATTTTCTGAAAAAGACCCTTTCAATATCACAGAGGGAAATCTTTACTATTTTTCTGTTTACATTAGCTTAGGAATGTCAAGTCAGCAAGAAGAAAAGTCTAAGTGGCTCATTTTGCTACTGAGTATTCTGTGTGATATGTGATTTATACAAGATGACATGATGGCCTAAATGGAACTAATTAGAATGCCATTATGCATCTTTAATGACCATCTGCATGTTTATACTTATGGAGGTTAATACATAAATGCCTTGCAGAACTGCAAAGTCAACATCTTAGACTTGTTTGGGGGTTGGGGTGTGTGTGTGTGTGTTCTTGTGTGTGTAATAGGATAATTCATTCCAGAATTTTAGGGAGAAATTTCTGAACCAGGCTCAAATTTGGCTTCACTTTAAATACAAAATATGATTTGTATCCTTCAATATATATATAAATATAAAATATTTATACTATATAAATATAAAATAAAGTATTGTAAATACTATAGGAGTTCTGTATGCTTCTTAGAACACTGTATAAAGAAAGATAAGTTTTAGGGTTTGCATTTGCCAAGACAGCACAGTATCCTCTGTCTTGCCCTGGTACTGCAGGTCTTTTACTGTCAGTGAAGAATTTGCTTTGATGATAATTTTGAAGTAGTTTAAAATCATTCCTTTACCAACCTTTATCCCCATCCCTGTTTTGTTATCTTCTCTGAAATATTTTGATGAGAAAAGCTCCAGATATGAGCAAACATATTCTAAAACTTTTTGGTAACTCATTCTAAAGAGAGAGAAATCTTAATAAATAAAATGTTAAATATGGATTCAAGGATGGAGGTTTTTTCCTTTCTTCTTTTGGAAGATAAATTTAATTTATAGGTAACTCGGTGACTTAGTGGTTATCAAAGTGTGGTCCAGAGAATCTTGGGGTCTTTGAGACACTTTCAGAAGATCTACAAATTCAAAATTAGTTTTTATTTCTAATATGGTAAGTATAAATATAATTCTTTTAAACAAAAATCTTTGGACAGATGCTCAATAACTTTAATAATAAAAGATGCTGAGAGTGAAAGTTTGAGAACCATTGCTTTGACAATGGAGTGCTGAGCCTAGAATCAGGAAGATGAGGCTTCCTGAGTTCAAATCTTACTTTCTGTGTGACCCTGGGCAAGTCACTTTAACCTGTTTGCCTCAGTTTCCTCATCTGTAAAATGAACTGGAAAAGGAAATGGCAAACCACTCTGGTATTTATGCTAAGAAAACATCAAATAGGGTCACAAAGTGTCAAACCTAAATTAAACCAAATTAAAATGACATAATATGAGTGAAAGTCAACTTTGTAAGAATAATGAAGTTAATTTTAAACATCAAGCATGGTTTTCTTGAAAGCAGACCCTTTTCTGAATGTGAATCTGGACTTAAAGTTACTGTGTTCGCAAGGTAATAGCTTACCAGTAGTAAATACGTTAACTACAATTTCTACATCTGTCAATATGAAAAGCAATAAACATTTAGGATATAACTACTATATAAGTTTAGACGCTAAATATGGAAGATAAAAATACAAAAATGATAGCCCCTTGTCATCAAGAAACTTAGATTCTACTGAAATACCCACACAGAATATCTCCATACTTAAGAAATCTGGAATATATTTCCAAAATTTTCCTTCTGTGAACCTAAAATTTGGCATCTTTAAACATCCTGACTGTATCCAACATTCCCAAAGAGAAGATTGTCTAAGTTCTTCTGGGATAAATGACAGGCTTTCCTGTATCTTACAACATCAGGACCCATCCTTTCTCTTCTGACAAGTCTTGAATAAGACATTGATTTAATCCAATTGAGTTAGGAAAAAAACAACAACTGAGTTCCCTTAGAATTTAACATTGGGCCTTCTATATACCCTGGTCCACTAAAGACTATAAGTCTTCCTTGTAACATGGAACTTGATTTATCACAGAGAATATTTCTTGTTTTAATGGAAATGGAAATATCCTGACATTTCTCCCAATGAGAAACAAAAAAGAATTTCAGATCCCCATCCCCACTCTTTCCCCACACATGAGTCTTTCTCCATAGGTGAATATTTTCAACTCACTTATCCAGGAAACAGATCAACACATCAATTCCTTCACTCTCCCCAGCATGTCCCCATTTTGGATAATCTCTCGCCTCTACTCTATTGCCAGCTTAGAACATTCACTTACATTCCTTTAGAATTTAAACTTCTTGAAAGCAGAAACTATTTTATTTACTTTTATATGTGTCACCAAGAACTTCACATAAATACTGATATATAATATGTTCTTCCCCTCAAGCCTGTAGTTTTGTGTAAGGCTAAAAGAAATACCTTTTGAATATGCTACCTATTTAACATTTTTTCTTCTTAGATGTATATCAAGAAAAGACTTATAATATCTTTGTATGTTAATATTTGTTAGCTACAAATTCATTTCTAACTTGCTTTGCAATGTGTTTTATTGATGCTTATTTTTTTATATCAGTCATTTTTAATCTATCCCTCTAGCTGAATCCTTCTTTGTGACGAAGAAAGACAACTGCGGCAAAAAAAAATAAAAAAAAAATTTAAAAAATCACAGCTGACAAAATATACACAATTCTATCTCAGTGGTACTCCACATCTTTTTGAGGAAGGGGACAATATGCTTCATTATGTGTTCTCCAAAACCTTCATTGGTTTTAGTTATTTAGACTTTGATGTCTTTCTTTTCTTTTCAATATACATTGTTACACTCATGTTATAGTATGTTCTTTTGTTTCTGCTTATTTAAGTCAGAGTGATTTAGAAGGAATCTTAGAATTTATCTAATCCAACACATACATGGAAAATTTCCACACAATCACATACCTAATAAGTAATTTTCATCATTAGTAGGAGACATACAAAAAGTTCAGGTCATTTCAAGATAGCCCATTAATCCTACATTACTTTATGTAAATGTTCCTATGGTCTCTGAATGCTTTCTTTTATTTGTTATTCATCATTTCTTATAGCAAATCATATTTCATCACATTCATATGAAAAAGATTTTAAAATCCCTTCCCTAATTAGCAGGTATATAGTTACTATTATTATTATTATTACTTTAAAATTAAGTCCTTTCATATTTATTATTGAGGGTTTTTTCTTTTTTATATATTTTTAAATCTTGAACTCTAAATTATCTCCCGACTTATTGAAAAGGCAAGGGACCTGACATCAATTATATATGTGAAGTCATGTAAAGCATATTTCCATATTAGCCATGTTGCAAAATGAAGGCAAGAAAAATAAAGTGGAAAAAATATTTCAATATGAATTCAGAGTTTGCCAGTTGTCTCTGTGGAGATGGTTATTCTTTTTCATCATGCATCTTTTGGGATTGTCAAAGATAGTTGTATTAATTAGAGTAGCTAAGTCTTTAACAGTTGATCATTGTTCTTCTATTGCCATTCCTGTATAAAATTTTATCCTTGTTCTTCTCACTTGCATCAGATATTCATATAATTTCTCCCAGATTTTCTTGAAAACATCCTGCTTGTCACTGTCACAAGGGCATTTCATCACAATTATATACTTCCCAATGGTTCCCAATTGGGATTCCCAATGGATGAACATAACTTCAATTTCCAATTCTTTGTCATCATAAAATACTGTGGTATGCGCTTGATAAATGTTTTGCCTCCCTAAAAGTTCATCTATTTAGCTAGCTATCTTCCAATTCCTTCAAAGAGAATCGATTGTTAATTGCAACTATTTACTATACAGAAGAAAAAAAAAAAAGAACCAAGAAAAAATAATAACAATAAGGAGGAGAAAAAAAAAAAGAAGGTGGAAAAGGAGGAAAAATGAGATGACAAAAACCCTCTTCTCAAAGAGTTTACATTGTAAAATGGCAATATAATATTTATCCAAAAAAGAACGTTTTTAAAAAATGGATGAACAATAATAACCAGGAAGTATGAGGAAAGGTGGAAATATTTTTCATAGGAGGTAGATCTTATAATCAAGCGTATAAGTCAAGGATTTTTAAAGGGGGAGATCAGAAAAGAGTAAAAAGTTCAAAAAATGTTCAAAAGCAATATTTGAAAATTTCCTTCAATGATCTCCTTTGTATATTATGCCTTTAGGCATAATATAAGTTTTCAAACCTGTCTATAATCTTGGTTCTGTTATGTGGTTTAACTTTCATAAATAAAATAAGTAGTATACCCAGACTTAATGGGAAATGGAAACAAATTAAATGGAAACTAAATAACTCATCCCATTCTCACAGTATTTATATCATTAAAAAATGAATTTGCATTGTAGCTTGTCAATGTAATGATTTGGCTAAGATCCCTTGATCCATATATCCTCAGGTTCCTTGAACCATGTAAAAAACTACATCATCATCACTACGATGTTAGTGGCTGCTCTAGGGAATTTGGACATAAACTCGGGTGAGAGAATCAGAAAAGAAAAACTAGTTATTCCAACCTCAGACAGTCACCTTTTAAGAATCATAGATTTTACAGAACTTTAGAGACCACCTAATCCTACTTTTTCATTTTATAGAAGCCCAGAGAAAAGATTTCTCCAAAGTAAAAGTATATAGTTAGGTTAAAATCTGACCCCAGCTTTGAAGTCTGTATTCTTCCAACAATTCCTTAAAATCTTTCAGATGTTAGCATGAGAAGGTAAATGTATCTTTCTTCATTCTAAACATCAATTATATAGATTACATTTTCTTATAGAGAAATGTGTGAGTAATACAATACAATACTATGAAATCATGCTATTCTGGAGATAATGAATCACTTATTCTCACTTTCTTGGTTACAAGAAATCTTCTTATTATTCCACAATTATGATATAATTACATAACCTGTATATCTATTTGCAAGTAGGGACCAAAGGATTGATCACTCTGACCAAGCATTCATATTTCTTTCCCATCTACAAATTCTCTGTGAATGACATATTGATGCTCTATTAAATAGTACTCTCTCCATAGAACTGTTTATTATATGAGCCCAACAACTTAACCCTGACAAGTCCCAATGAAGAAAAGCACATGAAATTAGCAATTTGATGATAAGTAACCAGTGTCAGGTATATGACACCTGGTGATGCAGAATTACAAAATCTTATTTTGCAATCATTCTTTTCTCCCCAATCCCTGGCTTATAAAATAAACAAATAAACCAACAAACAATTAATAAATAAATAAAATGATGCTGATAAAGTCAATATTAAGAATGGTATTTCAAGCCAAACTTTAACTGGATTAATTCCTTAAATTTAGCTCTTTCAAGATGTTAGAGAAAATATGGAGAGGAGTAGGGAGATAGAGAAGCTAGTTAAATGTCATTTGTTATGCAAATAATTGGATCATTTTATGCAAAAATCTTGACTTTAATAAGGTCACATTTCCTCTATATCATCCAATTCACTTCTTACTTATGCCACAATTTTGATATAATTATCTAATACCTGTATATCTGTTTGCCAGTAGGAACCAAAGGATTGATCACTCTGACCAAGCATTCATATTTCTTTCCCATCTACAAATTCTCTGTGAATGATATATTGGTGCTCTATTAAATAGTACTCTCTCCATAGAACTGTTTATTATATGAGCCCAACAACTTAACCCTGCCAAGTCCCAATGAAGAAAAGCACATGAAATTAGCAATTTGATGATAAGTAACCAGTGTATATGAAGCCTGGTGATGTAGAATTAACAGTCTGAAAAAGATACTTTTAGTTACATCAACATTAGACTTTTGACATTAAAGCCCATGGATTTTATGAGTGAAATTAAAGAAGGACATTTTTGAAGCTGATTACAAATTATAAGTTAATAATCTTTGCTAATTGAATCATGGCAGAAAATATTCAATTAATTGACTGTTGTTTAGACAATGTAATATTCTGCCTCTGTATTTGTATGTGTGTGCGTGTGTGCGTGTGTGCGTGCGTGTGTGTGTGTGTGTGTGTGTGCGCCCACATTGGATGAAGTTACTAATCTTCCTAAGATATTGTTAGAGAGCCATTTACAGTTCCACAGAATTAATTTGCTTCAGTCTCTTCCATGATTTTTATTTCTTTTTGCTGCTGAAGGTAATGTTTCTAGATGAATTTATGTCTAGAATTTCTAAAATCTCCAGAGATCATATGTTTAACAAGCCCATAAAAACCACCTGGATATACTAAATCAGACTGGAAAATGACCCACAATGACCTCAAAAAGTATAGTTTTAAAAATTCTTTCACGCAAGAAAAGTGAAGTTAAAATAAAAGTATCAGTTATATTTCTATTTAATGGAAGTACCCAAGGTATATGTAGAATGAAAGCAACCACATAAATGACTGGCTCCTTTAAACCATTGAACTCTCCACTTCAGATTGTTGGGGCGGGGAGGGAAATGGCTTTACTCTCAAGGATGGAAGACAATAAGATTTAGTTTTCAAATGAACTTCAAACAACATGAAGTCCAACCCTTTCATTTTACAATTTAGAAAACGGAGATCCAAGCAGGTTATTTATTTGACTGAGATATAGTTAATGTCACATAGAGAGTCAGACAGAAGCTCAAACTTACCTAGCATTTAATACCAACAATTAAACAAAATCCCTAAACCCTATATTGGACAATTCTATAGTTATTTAGAAGATATAATGCTAATATGAGTAACCTGAACATAATCTCCTTGCACAAACATAGATATAGATCAGAACATCCGCTTACACTTAACCAAACAAATAATTATAACCACACATGCACAGAAAGACAGGTGGATGGATGGATGGATGGATAGACAGATATATAGGAGAAAGAAAGAAAAAGTGAAGACAAAAATTGACACAGGAGACACATAAAAAGACATTGTGCTAAGCACTAGGAATACAAAAATATGCAAATGAAGTAGGTACCTGCCCTCTAGGAACCAATTCTAATGGCAAAAGAAAAATGTGAAGAGAAGAGGGTGATGAAAAGGAAGAAAGTGATATCTGAATGGCAGCCTTGGTGTGATTATGGCCAGGAACTCCCAGGTAGGCCTATTTCCAGAGAAGTTAAGGTAAATATTCACCTATTAGCACCCTTCACCCCAGGATCAGAGAACATATTTCAGGGAAAAGCAGAATAGGGATGATTTCAGAGTTGTCATAAATTTAGGTGCTATAACTCCAGAGCCAACATGCTGTGTACTTACTTCCTTTTCCACCTGATATTCATTCCAGCATCATATATTGTTCTCCACGACCCTGACAATTATAATAACAATTGTAATAGTGATCATTTATAGACATGTCTTATGAGCAAAGCACTTTGTATATGCTATCCCAATTTCATTTCCATATTGATAAAGTGTAAGTGACTTGCCCAACATCACACAGCTAATATGTGTCTGAAACAGAATTTGAATTCAAGACTTTCTGACCCCAAATTCAGCAATTGGTTCACTATATAATTGTGTATCAACCATTTGAAACATTCAGCAAAGCTCTCCAAAGGTGATCTCAAATCAGAGCAAAAGCCTAAAAGCCATGTGTCAGGATGGAGATATCACATTGTTTCCTAACTGTCATTTGCTCTGATATCAATATACTGCAATGTAGTAGTTAAATGACCTGAACTATGTCTTCTTTCTTCAAGTATTAGCTAACCCACTAAATTTACCTTGGTGAAGACCATTACACTATGATTTGCTAAATAGAAGCTCCCTTCCTTCACACACACACACAAATATAAACCATATCTTTATCCACATGTATACCTGTCTTTGCAACTTCATAAACATTTCTATCTATAAGTAGATATATATTTATACATATTTAAATTCCTACATGTATTACCTTCTATGTTGCCCAAAGAAGTTTGAATTATTCATTCATATGCTATTTCATTAAACCAGAATTTCTTAAATACCTCCCATCTTCAATGGAAGATATATGAAAAGAAAGCCAATATATCCCTATAATTTCTATTTAGTATGTCATAAAACTTATAATCTAATAGAGTTATAGGCATTATAGTAATAATATTAGCAAATCAGATGAATTATTGATGCATTGATGCTCAATCTCTTATTGAGCAAAGCTGTTGAAACTTGTGAAAATAGAATTATAGTCATTTTTTCTGCAAAATTCAAAACTGTTTCCCAGAATGGTTGAAATAATTAACAAATTTACCATAGTATATTAATGTGCCAGTCACTAGACAGACCCTGAAACATTGAGTGTTGCTGTTTTTGGCAAAATTTTGTAAATTTTCTTGGCAAGTAGGGTATAAAATAAAATCTCACATTTTTAATATTCATTTTTTGTTTATTAATTTGGAATTATAATTTATCTGATGGAAAATAATTCAAAATTCTTCATTTATAGATTGTTCATATCCTTTAAATATTTATCTATTAGAAATGTATTAATATTTTACATTTAGGAATGTATTAATATTTTACATTTGTATCAATTCTCTATATATCTTGGATATAAAAATGCTATTAATGGAATTTTCACTCTTTTTTCCTAATAGATAGTTTCCCTTTTTCTATTAGTAACATTTTTACTGATGTAAAAGCTTTTAATTTACTTTTTAATCAAAGGTTTTCAATTATACATGTCTTTTCCTTTTGTGTTCTCCTCTCTATATTATATGAATAACACTTCTCAATTCCAATAATTTATTAGAAAAGCTTCTTTTTTTGATATTTATGTTTGTTTTATACTGTAATATATTTTACCATACAGGATAGTAGGAGGGGAGTAGATAAAAGGCTGTGGTATGATAGAAGGAAGAGTAGTTTGGGGATGAGATAGAAGAAAAACATTTCTAAGGAGGAACAGGGTAAAAGAAGAAAGAAAATTGTCCAAAAGGGGGAGAAATAAGTCAACAAAATTAACTGATGTGCACCTAGATGGTGCAATCAATGGAGCACTGACCATGGAGTCAGGAGGACCTGAATTAAAATTGTAAAAAAAAAAAAAAAAAAATTAAGTGAAATTTTTTCATAAAGACCTCATTTCTCAAATATATAAAAAAATTGAAGCAAATGATAAAAATAACAGCCATTCCCCAGGTGATAAATGATCAAAATATATGAACATTTTTAGATGAAATAATCATGTCTATCCATGGCCATATAAAAAATGCCCTAACACAATTAATTCTTATTGTAGGCATATCCAATAGGTATATGCTAATACCTATTAAATTGGCTAATGGGACAGAAAGAGGAAATGACTATATTGGAGGGGATGTGAGAAAAATGAGACATCAGTGAACTGTTGGTGGACTTGTGAACTAATTCAGGTATTCTGTAAAATAATTGGGAACTATGTCCAAAGGGCATATTATGTTTGAATACTATTGTGCTATAAGAAGGATGGTTTCAAAAAAACCTGGAAAGACTTCCATTAGCTGATGTAAATTAAATGTATTGTGCCCCAAATAACAGCAATATTGTAATATGATCAACTATGAAGGACATAACTATTCCCAGACTTAACATTGATCAAAGACAATTCTGAAGACCTTATGATGAAAAATGCTGTCCCTCGTCAGAGATAAAAATGATGGTTTCTGAAAGCATATTGCAGTCTCTCTCTCTGTCTCTCTCTCTCTCTCTGTCTCTCTATGTCTCTCTCTCTGTGTGTGTGTGTCTCTCTGTGTGTCTCTCTCTGTCTCTGTCTCTGTTTCTCTCTCCACATACATATATGTGTCTATATGTACATATATACATACATATACATATATGTAAACTATTTTTCTTGAATTTTTTCCTTTTTTCAAAACTTTGTTTTCTTTCACATGACTATTATGAAAATGTTTTGCATGATTTCACATATTTTGTATTGAATTGCTTGCATGCTCAGCAAGTTTAGGGGTAGGAAGGGAAGAAAGGAGAGAATCTGGAACACAAAGTTTTAAAAATGAATGTTAAAAAAATGTTTTTCCATGTTACTAGGGAAAAATAAAATACTAAATTAATGAAAATAAAACAAAGATGTCAATCAGAAGGGAAAACCTCACAGTTTCTGGCCTAAACAGAAAAGGAATGCCATTTATATTCATTTTAAGTCATCAAAATATAAACAGTGAATTAAAACTCTTCTTGGCCATTCAGTGAAAGCCGTAGTAATTTGTGTTGAAAGGCATAGTCAAATACCTCCATTTAAAAGAAAATGTACTTTTTAAAAGCCTGTCTTTACAAATTTATATTTCAAGAAATCAAAGCTATCATGTCCTATATCCCACTAGATCTAGCTCTCCTTGAGCTCCAAATATTGTTAACCCAGTAGTACTGAAGCTATCTTTCCTTTCCTCTGTATGGATGGTTTATCTTCAATGAATAATTCAGCTTTAAGTGCAGCTGCTATTCACTGCTGCTCTGGAGACACTGTTATATCCTTCCTCTGGGGATACTGTGTATAATCTGACCTTTCCAGTTTCGAAGTTCATCTTTCCATATTTTTAAACGCTAAATTTTAGCTTTCTTTGATTTAAGCTTCTTCAGAACAAGGACTGTCTTCCTATTGTATTTGTATTCCTAGCACTTTTCATTATGCTAGATAGAAAGTAAGTACTTGATAAATACTTGCTGAGTTTATTTTAACATCCTTGAAGAACTTCCTTTATGGTTGTTTTGATATTTTTTTGGAATTTTCTATCCAAAATTTATTAGCATTTTCTTGGATCACTGAATCACTAAGAAGAACAAAGTCTTTAATAGCTGGTCATCTCACAATCTTGCTATTGTTATGAACAGTGCATTCCTGGTTCTGCTTGTTTTGCTTAGCATCAGTTCATGCAAATCTTTCAAGCTTTTCTAAATCATCTTGTTTATCATTTTCGTAGAACAATAATATTCTATTACTTTCATGTGCTATAACTTATCTAGCTGTTCCTCAATGGGTACTATCTAATCATTTTCCAATTTTTTTTTTCCATTACATAAAAAGCTGCTTCAAACATTTTTGCACATGTGGGTTCTTTTGTCTTTTTTATGATCTCTTTGGGAAACAGACCCAGTAAAGACACTGCTAGATCACAGGATATACAATTTTATAGTCTTTTGGGCAAATTGTTCTCCAAAATGATTGGATCATTTCACAAATCCACCAACAATGCATTAGTGTCCCAGTTTTCCCACACCCCCTCCAACATTTTTCATTATCATTTATCATATTCTTTTTCTGCCATTTTAGCCAATCTGAGAAGTATGAGGTGATACCACATATTGGTTTTAATTTGCATTTCTCTAATCAATAATGATTTAAAGTATTTCTATATGACTATAGATGTTTTGATCTCATCATCTGAAAATCTTCTATTCATATCATTTGACCATTTATCAAAACTGGGAATGATATGCATTCTTATAAATGTGATACAGTTCTTTATATATTTTGGAAAATGAGGCCTTTACCAGAAACACTAATTATTCCCAACTGTTTAATTTTCTTTTATTCTTGTTTGTGTTGTTTTTTTTTTTATACAAAACCTTTTAAATTTAATGTAATTGGAGTAGTTCATTTTGCATTTCATAATATTCTTTAGTTCATATACCCAAAGGGCTATCAAACTATACATACCCTTTGATCCAGCAGTGTCTCTACTGGGCCTATATTCCAAAGAGATCATATAAAAGGGAAAAGGACTTATATGTAAAATTGTTTGTAGCAGCCCTTTTTGTAGTGGCAAAAAAACTGGAAACTGAGTGGAAGCCCATCAGTTGGGGAATGGCTAATTAAGTTATGGTATATGAATGTAATGAAATATTATTGTTCTCTAAGAAACTATCAGCAGGATGATTTAAGTCTGGAGAGACTTATATGAACTGATGCTAAATGAAGTGAGTAGAACCAAGAGAATACTGTACATAGCAACAGCAAGATCAATTCTTACTGGTGACTCTTGAATAGTAAGATGATTTAGGCTAATTCCAATGATTGTGTGATGGATAGAGCTTTCTGCACTCATCTGCATTTAGTTTTCTTTCTCATTTTTTTTCCTTTTTGACCTGATTTTTATTGTTCAGCTTGATAATGTTGGAAATATATATAGAAGAATTGTATATGTTTAACATATTGAATTATTTGCCAGCTAGGGGAGGGGAGAAAGGAGGGAAAATTTTGGAATACCAGGTTTTATAAACATGAATGTTGAAAATTATCTATGCATATGTTTTGAAAATAAAAAGCTTTAATAAAAATATTCTCTAGCTTGTCTTTGGTTATAAATTCCTCCCTTCTCCAAAGATCTGAAAGATAAATTATCCCTTGTTTTCCAATTTTTTTATGGTATCACCTTCTTGCACAAATCATGTATCCATTTCACCTAGTTTTGGCATGAGGTGTGAGATATATGCCTCTGTCAAGTTTCTGACATATTAATTTGCAGTTTCCCCAACAATTTTTGTGAAATAATGAGTCCTTAACCCAAAAACTAGAGTTTTAGGGAATTGATCAAATGCTACATTACTATAGTCATTGATTAGTGTGTCATGTGTATCTAACCTATTCCATTGATTTACCACTCTATTTCTTAACCAGTACCAAATGGTTTTGATGACTGCTGCTTTATAGTACAATTTTATATCTGGTACTGCTAAACCACCATCCTTTTTACTTCTTTCATTAATTCCCTTGATATTCTTGTCTTTTGTTTTTTCAGATGGCTTTTGTCATCATTTGTTTTTCCTGTAGTTTTCTTGGCATGGCATTGATCAAGTAGATTAATTTAGGTAGAATTGTCATTTTTTTATGCCCATGTCCAACTGATATTTTTCCATTTGTTTAGATCTGACTTTGTGTGAGAAGTGTTTTGTAATTGTGTTCATATAGTTCTTGGATTTGTCTTGGCAACCAAATATTTTATTATAGCTTTTTATTTACAAGTTATATGCATGGGTAATTTTACAGCATTGACAATTGCCAAATCTTTTATTCCAATTTTCCCCCCAACCAAATATTTTATTTTGTCTATACTATTCTAAACGGAATTTCTCTTTTTACCTCTTGCTGCTGGGCTTTGTCAGTAATATCTAGAAATGCTGATGGTTTATATGGGCTTATTTTGTATCCTGCAACTTTGCTGAAGCTGTTAATTGTTTCAAGTAGGTTTTTGAATTATTTTCTAGGATTCTCTAAGTGTATCATCATACCTGCAAAGAGTGATAGTTTTATCTCCTCATTGTCTATTCAAATTCCTTTAATTTCTTTTTCTTTTCTTTTTTAAAGCCAACAATACTGAATAATAATGATGATAATGGGCATCCTTGTTTCATCCCTGATCTTATTTAGAATATGTCCAGCTTCTCCCCATTACAAATAATGTTTGCTAATGATTTTATATAGATACAGCTTTCAATGTTATTTTCTAAGGCTTGTATGCTCATCTCCAAATTCCCTCAGTCTTCTTTTGTTTCCATTTTGATGGAAAATTCCTTTTTATGATTGTTAAGTGGCATGTTATGGAAATACCATACTGCTGAAGGCCAGCTGATTTTACAGTCAGAGCTCAGTTGTGATTGAGAATATCAAAATCTTTTTTTTTTTTTTACATTTATTTCTGCTGCTCCAGGCATAGAGCAATATGTTAAAATGTCGCAGTTTATACAATGAAGTCCTCATAGCATTGTACATACAGTCAGGTTACAGAAAACAGTAATAAAAGTGTAGACAATTGGGAAACAATACTGAATCAAATTTCCTTCATGGACAATGACATATGGAAGCATGCTTCCTTTTCTTTATCAAGTCTACCATGGCTTGAAATACAAATTTGATTTCTAGTTTTCCTTTCAAATCTCAATACACAAATCTTCCCAAAAGAAACAAAAATAAAAACTTAGATTCTAACCTAACCTTTACTGACTTCCTTTTGATTCTATCAACCTGAATAAAAAACAAAGCAATCAAAATAGAAAAAAATAATATGATCTTCACTTGAAACAAAGAAATTGTAACTAAGGTTCCATATAGCAGCAAATCCTGGGAGCTGAAAGAGAGAAGTTGATAAAGGGTTTATATAAAGTATGAGGGAATTGGGCCATTCCACTATTTCACAAAAGAGCTTGCTTTGTATAACAGCTGAAACCCCAGAAACTCTGCAGAGAAAATTTGAGTTTAAGATATTTACAAAATAGAGGCTGAGATTGATGATATCTGGGCAACCACAAGCAATTCATGGATCTGGGAACTAGGTCAAAGTTAGCATTGATCAACTTGTCAATTCCCTCCCTTCTATTAGACTCAGGAGTTTACCAAAATACTATTGAACCACAGATTTTCTGAAGGACTTGTGACATTTTCTGTCATCTAACAAATCCTGTTGCTTCTGACTTGGAATAGTGGAATAATGCTTTTATTGCTTAATGGATGATTCTCAAAATCAGTAAGTAGACAATCTTAAGAAATTAGATTCTTCACCTTGGGCAAGTAAATACTATCCTAAAAGCTCTTACATCAGTGATGATTTAAATATGGTTAGTATCTCTTGATATAACACACACACACACACACACACACACACACACGAATTCCTGGTGTGAAAATTCCCTCCAGTGATGCTGACAACTAATTCATAATGTCTAGTCTTAGAGAATTGTTTGTAATGCAGGGAAGTTAAACAATATTTTAATAGCCACACAATTACTTTGGAACAAAGGTAAAACTTCAACAAAAGTTTTTGGGATTTAGCCGAATTTGAGATAGATCTTTAAGATTTAAGGGAAACTTCATCTACCTTATCTGATTTCATTTTTATTACACTGTGAGGTATATTAAGGAATATTAAGGAGTCCCCTGAACTTGCCCTTTTGAGTTGCCATATTTTCCAGAAAAACTGGACTCAGAGCATACAGGAGGGTCTGGATATAACAAGGATGAAACCCCCATGATGACACAATTTGCTGTTTGCATCCCAAACTGCAATCCCTGTGTGTCATTGGGAGTCAAGACAGGTATTAGTCAACCTGGGTTATGAAAAATTGTTTGTGTAGCTGGGATTCATGTAGATAGGCACACCATCTTTTCTTCAGAGTCTAATAGTTTTCAAGGGAAAATAATATTGCTTCTGCCATCACCTTGATCCTCCCTTTTGGGAGGAGTGTTGCCTTTTCCCATCTTTACAGCAGGGATATTTATGTTCCTTCTTCTTTTTTTGTCCTGCTGTTATAAAAATGCAAATTCCTGTATGAATTGTGAACTCTTTAGGTTCCACTTGTTTATCTCTCTTGTAATAATACTAATTGTTATGCAAGTTCTGTGAAGTTGTGTTTGCAGGTAGACAGACAGGTGCTCCAAATACTGTTACTGGATTTTATAAATGAAGATAACTCTCAATAAGGTTATTTAACTTGACAATGGATATTCTGCTGTTATCAATGGTGGGATTTCAACCCAATTTCCTCCTGATTCTGAAGATCAAGGTTTCCCTCCCATACTACATTAGACAATGTGAACTGTGCACAAGATTGTTGATGAAATAATTAACAGACTTGTGTTCTCTTTAGCAGTAGCTATAGTATATCACACAATGTACTTATAAAATGAAAAATTCAATAAATCCAAACGTTATGGTGTTCACAAGGTCAAGTCAATAAAATTATTGGTTTTTCCTTCATTTATTCTTTACTTGCTAAATATTGATTGACCATTTTGATTCCATGAAGTATGACGCTCTGGAGGAAAGATGTTCTGCAACCATTATTCTAATTAACTTCACATCGTCTTTAAATTTAAGAATTGAAATGGCACATATCATCTTATTTCTCTTTTGTGTGTGGAATGCATCTAAGCTAATCAAGTAGCAATAAATATTGTTTGTTTTTGCTTTGATTTCTTTATTATTGCTCAGCTCTTAATTTGAAAGACAAATATGATACAATTTCTCTGTACTCAGGATAACAAAATGAAATGCATTTCATGAATCAACTTGAGGAATTTTTAACATTTTTAAAAAATATTTTAGACCTCTTTGGAAGTCCTGTAATGGCTATATAGTTCTTCTCAAAGTAATGCATTAAAAAGATATATAGGAAAATTTGGCAAATAATCATTGAAATGTTTTTATTATTTGTTTAAGTTCATGGGCCCAATATCAAGAACCTTTATCCTAGGATTTCCTAGATTAAAAATAACAATTAATGGGTATAAAAGCAAAAGACCATTTTTGTAGATTTTCAATTGCCTTTTATAAGAATGCTGTGATTTTTTAAACTGTAAGTTCTTTAAGCAAAATAACATTTATTTTACTTAAAGCTAAGCAGTTACTATTATTGTTGATGTTTTGAATATCATCTAGGCAACCATGCTGCTTCAAATAACCCAGTTACTCCAGTGAAAAATTATTATGGAAGATTCTGCATACCATGAAATTATTCGATTCAGGTATTGAATAAAAATTTTAAAATCCTCAATTCTAAGTATAGTTAAAAATGTAATACCAGTCCCAGATTTAGTCAGCACAAATAAAACTGAATAAAATATTACATAACAGTTTTTTTTTAATTCAAATGATGCATACACTTTTAAGAACAGATTTTTAAAATATCAGTATTAAAGATCATTTTAGAATATATTATCACCTCCTGTAAAATAACAGTTGTTAAAGGATCTATAAATAAAGATATGGAAAGTAATAATCGTGCATTTTTCTAAGGCATGTATCAAGCCCTAATTCCAGATGTTTTATGTTTTTTGTATAAATTTAGTCATTGGGACTTCTTACCTAGCAGATCAGGGAAGTGGCCCTATTTTTGTATCAAAGAACATGATAATTCTTCCCAATAAAAAGATAAAAGCAGTTTTACATCTGCCTCTTTCTGTTCTACAAGTGCAAATGTTCCTCTCCTATAAACATCAAAGGGAAGATAATACGAAATTTGGGCTTCATTGCTCTGACCCTTGTCTTAGGCATGCAGCTGACATAATAGAAAGATGTAATTTTCACAAGAGTTCACCAGGCCTACAATCCTTTCAACCCCAGGCTTGTCATCTTTTTTTCACTCAAATGAAAAATGTATTTTTGAGGTCTAAAATGATCCCTCCTCCTTTCCTCTCCCCGACCAAACTTTCAGGGCCCTGGAATGAGCTTTTGACAGCTAACCTTATTTTTACCCAGTCATACATCATCAGACCAACAGAGATCTTATAGTATATTACCTAAGTCCAGATGAAGTATTGGCCTAATAGATCATAAGGACTGCATCACTTCTGTGATACATTCACTGTAATGTCAGCCAGTCAGCCAAAAGCCAAAGAATGACTTAGACCTTTATTTAAAGGAGTGTTATTTAATTTGTGAATACAGTTGGGATTCAAAAGGCAAGCATTTTTTTCCTGAGTAAAAAGTGAGCAGTTACATTCTTAGGTGTCTCCTAAGAAAATTGATTAGCGTAAATAAGACTTAAGCAAAGGGGATCACTTCTCTATGTTTTTAAACAGGACTTCAGAGTTATTTGTCAATTTCTCTTTGAAGCTTCATTGAATTTACAGTTCTCTACCAGGTTCAGTCCCAAGAAAATATTACCCAGTAGACAAGTCTATAACTGTTTTCTCTTTGCCCCATTTCTCAGCATTCTCTCAAGCATTCTTTACATCTTTGCTTCTGAGCCTCCCTGGCCTGTCCTTTCCCAGCTTTATTTTGTAAATCCTGATGCAATAGATAGCTCCAACTTCTAACTTGTTCCTACCTAATCATATCACTCCCCTCATAAATACCAAAGTATTAAGTCCCCCATACCTTATGTACTTTCAGTTTTTCAAGATGAGTCATAATGAATCAGTAACATAAATCATTTTTCTATCATTAACTATAGAAGCTACAATTGTGGCTGGAAGGACCTCGGAGGATACCTAATCCAACTGTCTCATTTTAAAGATGAGGAAACTCAATCTCAGAGAGGTTAAACAACTTTCCCCACAGTAACACAACTGATTAAGGCAAGATTTGAACATCTGGTTCCAAAGCAGGTATTCTTTCCACTATATCACAAACATTGTTCTTTATTGAGTAATATTTCCAGATTAGATACTAGTTCAAAGGGAGACTTGGACGTAGAGGTTTTAATTTGTTAATGAAACAAGTTTTGGAAAGACTATATGAGTTGGGACTGATTGAGGGAAACATAGTTATATGATTTTTTTTGGAATTTTTTTTAATCCTCTTGCAGATGAGGAAATTGAAGTAAAAAAGGGGAACTTCCTAGGGTACCAAAGAATATAAGTATTTGAGCCAACATTTGAACTCATCTTCCTGACTCCATTCCCAGTTCTCTATAAACGGAAACACTTATTATTGTCTTTCACATGAAATTTTTCTTACCATAAGACTTACATGAGAATTCTCAGATGGAAAAGGCTCAGAAAACAAGAGACAAATAATGTTTAAGCAGAGAAGTCCAAACTACATGTGCTATTTTCAGAAAGTAGAAAAGGGAAGAGGTTAGAAGGGGAATACAATAAATGAAAACTAACATAGCAGGAAGAAAATTAGAACTAAAAAAAAGTGATGATGAGGAAGGTCAAGTTGATAATCAAAGAATGTCAGAATGCTGACTCTGATGAGAGAATTTCTTTAGAAGGTTCAACTAATGTAACTCTTCAAAGACTCCTGCAGGTGAAATTCTTCTATAGGTTGAAACTTGGTACCCAAGAAACCCTTTCTGAACTATGAATATTAGTAAGATTTTCTGGCATCATATCAGGCTATCAGGGTATACTTTTTGGCATCCCTCATGTAAATACATATAAATATGTATGTTCCTCGGTTTAGAAGGCCACCCTGTTCTGTATTTCATTTACTGTCATTTATGAAACAGTAAGTAAAGTGAAAAAATGTTTCTCTTCTATAATTTCACAGAGGCTGAAGACTTTTTAAGAACTTCTGAATGGAGACTATAGGTTTCATGCAGTTTATAATAGAAAATACATATGACAACAGAGATGAATGAGAACTATTAATACTAATTAGCGTTTACATAGTGTTTTGAAGTGTGCAAAGCACTTTACAGTTTTATCCTCACAACATTTATCATTTTATTCTCAAAACAACCTTGAGAGGTGCAAGTATTATCCTCATTTTACAGATGAGGAAACTGGATGATACAAAGATTAAGTCACTTATACAGGGTATATAATATTTAAAAACAGTGTAACATAAATATAGAGCTAAAAGCAAATTCAGAAGTCATTTGATGTAGATGCATTGTATAGATGAATCATTTGATACCAAGAGATTTTAGGTGATATAAAATTATTGAATAACATCCATCTAAAGTATAGGCATTGCATTACCAGTCATTTCTCAAATCTTCTATTAAAAACCATAGGATCTTTGCTGATAATATGATGGTATACTTAGAGAACCCCAGAGATTCTACTAAAAAGTTATTAGAAATAATCCACAATTTTAGCAAAGTTGCTGGTTATAAAATAAACCCACATAAGTCATCAGCATTCTTATATATCACTAACAAAATCCAGCAGTCAGAGTTATAAAGAGAAATCCCATTTAAAGTAACTACTGATAATATAAAATATTTAGGAATCTATCTGCCAAGGGAAAATCAGAAACTTTATGAGCAAAACTACAAAACACTTTCCACACAAATTAAGTCTGATCTAACTAACTGGAAAAACATTAAATGCTCTTGGATAGGGCGAGCAAATATAATAAAGATGACAATACTACCTAAACTAATCTATTTATTTAGCACTATACCAATCAGACTCCCAAAAAACTATTTTAATGACCTAGAAAAAATAACAACAAAGTTCATATGGAAAAACAAAAGGTCAAGAATTTCAAGGGAATTAATGAAAAAAAAATCAAATGAAGGTGGCTTAGCTGTACCAGATCTAAAATTATATTATAGAGCAGCAGTTACCAAAACTATTTGGTATTGGCTAAGGAATAGATTAGTTGATCAGTGGAATAGATTAGGTTCAAGGGATAAAACAGTCAACAAATATAGCAACCTAGTCTTTGACAAACCCAAAGATCCCAGCTTTTGGGATAAGAACTTACTGTTTGATAAAAATTGCTGGGAAAATTGGAAACTAATATGGCAGAAACTAGGCATTGATCCATACTTAACGCCGTACACCAAGATAAGGTCAAAATGGGTTCATGATCTAGGCATAAAGAATGAGATCATAAAGAAATTGGAAGAGCATAGTATAGTTTACCTCTCAGACCTGTGGAAGAGGAAGGAATTTATGACCAAAGAAGAACTAGAGATCACTATTGACTACAAAATTGAAAATTTTGATTATATCAAATTGAAAAGTTTTTGTACAAACATTATATCAAATTGAAAAGTTTTTGTACAAACAAAACTAATGCAGGCAAGATTAGAAGGGAAACAATAAACTGGGAAAACATTTTTACAGTCAAAGGTTCTGATAAAGGACTCATTTCCAAAATATATAGAGAATTGACTCTAATTTATAAAAAAAGGATATGAACAGACAATTTTCAGATGATGAAATTAAAACTATTACTACTCATATGAAAGAGTGTTCCAAATCACTATTGATCAGAGAAATGCAAATTAAGACAACTCTGAGATAGCACTACACATCTGTCAGATTGGCTAGAATGACAGGGAAAGATAATGCAGAATGTTGGAGGGGGTATAGGTGGAATTGTGAACACATCCAGCCATTCTGGAGAGCAATTTGGAACTATGCTCAAAAAGTTATCAAACTGTGCATACCCTTTGATCCAGCAGTGTCTCTACTGGGCTTATACCCCAAAGAGATACTAAATGGACAGAAGCTGGAAAATGAATGGATGCCCATCAATTGGAGAATGGTTGAGTAAATTGTGGTATATGAATGTTATGGAATATTATTGTTCTGTAAGAAATGACCAGCAGGACGAATACAGAGAGGATTGGAATATTATTGTTCTGTAAGAAATGACCAGCAGGACGAATACAGAGAGGATTGGCAAGACTTACATGAACTGATGCTGAGCGAAATGAGCAGAACCAGGAGATCATTATATACTTCAACAACGATACTGTATGAGGATGTATTCTGAAGGAAGTGGATTTCTTCAACAAAGACAAGATTTAACTTAGTTTCAATTGATCAAGGATGGACAGAAGCAGCTACACCCAAAGAAAGAACACTAGGAAATGAATGTAAACTGCTTGCATTTTTGTTCTTCTTCCCAGGTTATTTATACCTTCTAAATCCAATTCTCCCTGAGCAACAAGAAAACTGTTCAGTTCTGCACACATATATTGTATCCAAGATCTACTGTAATCTATTTAACATGTATAGGACTGCTTGCCATCTTGGGGAGAGGGTGGAGGGAGGGAGTGAAAAAATCGGAACAGAAGCGAGTGCAAGGGATAATGTTGTAAAAAATTACCCTGGCATGGGTTCTGTCAATAAAAAGTTATTTAATTAAAAAAAAAAAAAACCATAGGAGCTAATATTTATATAGTACCTTACAGTTTAAAAAATATTTTGCAATTTGATCCAGTACAATTTCCCTCAAAAACCACATGAATCAAAGTGTCTGAACAATGTTTGATGGAATAAAACCCCTCTGAAGGTCAAAATAGACTGAAAAACTTCAAAAAAGATCAGTCACACTGGGGTGAAAAGGGTGTTCAGCCCAACTCAGACAGACCTTTAAAAAGTTATTGAGAGGTTCTTAATCATAGCAAATCAACAACTAAGACACTCAATCCTGGCTCAGTAGAGGAACAGATCAGTGGGGCAATTTCCAGTCCCAGCTCAAAAGGCAAACTCTGGGAAACCAGGTGGTTTCCTGGGATAAAAAAGAAAAGAAAAGAAAAAACTGGCAAAGCTGTCCCTGCAAAAACACGGGGTCCCTGTGCTCAAAACCAAGGATCAGAGCTACACAGGAATCTTGCAATAGCACCAATTTTACCCCAGGAGCAGAGCTTCATCTTAAAAGTGAAAAAAGAGGAAATAGAAAAAAAAAAAAAAAAAAGGAAAGAAAATGAGCAAGAACAGAAAAGAACCTTGACCATAGAAAGCTACTATGGTGACCAAAACACAAACTCTGATGAGGACAAAATGTCCAAAGAAGAAATCTCTAAAAGTGATATGAATTGGTTTCAAGCCCAAAGAGGCTTCTTGGAAGTGCTCACAAAAGATTTTGAAACTCAAATAAGAGAGGTAGAAGAAAAAATGAGAAAGGAAATGAGAGAGAATCTGAATGAAGGAAAAGAGAATTAACAGCTTGGAATAGGAAGGGGGAAAATTGTCTGAAGAAAACAACTCCTTAAGCAGTAGAATAAACCAAAGCTAACTGAAGAAAATCATACATTAAAAATTAGAATAGGGCAAATGGAAGCTAACAACTCTGTGACATAGCAAATATCAGTCAAACTAAAAAGAATGAAAAGTGGAAGAAAATATGTGAAATACCTTATTTAAAAAACAACTGACCTGGAAAATAGATCCAGAAGAAACAATTTAAAAAATTATGGGCCTACCTGAATGCCATTGCCAAAAAAAGAGCATGGACAGCATTTTACAAGAGATCATTAAGGAAGACTGCCCCAAAATTCTAGAACAAGAGGGGAAAATAGTGATTGAAAGAATCGTTCAATCACCTTTACAAGAACGAAAGAGAAAGACAAAATATTACACTCTCAAGGATTTCACAATTTAGTGGGGGAGACAACAACAAAAACAATGTGTACAAAAAAACTAGTTATTACATATATAGGAAGTGCTTATGGTTAGAAGGTACTAGAATTAACAGAAATTGGCCGTCTTGTAGAAGGTTCAATTTTAGTTGAGATTTGAAAGAAATAAGGGAAATTGGGAGCTAAAGATAGTTTTTAATACCTAAATCAAAAAGAGCAAAAACAAACAAATAACAACAACAAACCTATAAACCAATTTCCTTAATGAATATCATGCAAAAATTTTAAATAAAATAAACTCAAATAAATCATCAATATTTCTATGTATTATTTAATAAACAAACAGCAATAAAATAGTTAGAAAAATAAATTTTAAAATTACAGTAAGTGGTAAAAAGTACTTGGGAGTCTATAGAACTAAGACAAACTCAGGAACTATATGAAAAAAATTAAAAAATACTTTTTTTACAAAAAGATGGATCTAAATAATTAGAGGAATTTTACTTGCTATAGGCTGAGCCATTATAATAATATATAGTATAATTTATTTGTATATTTTGTTTCATAACAATGAAACTACTATGTAAATATTTTGTATTATTATTTCATTTTATATTATTAAAAATATCATCTGGAAAAACAAAATATCAAAAAAAATCACTGAAAAAAAAAGGAAGATGGCCTATGATTGTGCTAATTTCAGATTTCAAATTATATTACTAAGCAATAATCATCAAAACAATTTGGTACTGAATAAGAAATAAAGTAGTGAATCAAAGGATTAGATAAGATACATAACACATGGTAGTAACTCCAGTGTTTGATAAACTTAAAGATCCAAGCATTTGGTGTAAGAATTTACCATTTGACAAAATTTTCTGGGAATACTTAAAAGCAGTTTAGCAGAAAGTGGACATAGGCCAACAATTCAAAGACCAAGATAAGGTAAAAATGGATAAAAGTAAAATTAGACATGAAGAGTGATATCATAAATAATTTAGGCAGTCATGGGAAAATGTATCTGTCTGGCCTATGGAATATGGTAGAAGTTTATAACCAAATAAATGATAGAGAAAAATCATGCAAAGTAAAATAATAATTTTTATTACATGAAACATTTTTTAAAATTATTTACACTGAGGCAGCCAAAATTACAAGGTAAATAGGACACTGTGGTGAAAAAAATCATGGCAAGTTTGTTTGATAAAGTCCTCATTTCTCAAATATTTAGGGAACTGACCCAAATTATAAAAAAAAGAATCATTGCCAAGCTGATCAAAGAATATAAACAGAAAGTTTTCAGAAGAAAAAAATCAAAAGTTATCAATAGTCAAACGAAAAAATGTTCTGAACTACTACTGATTAGGGAAATGAAAATGCAAACTTTTACCTATCACATTAGCTAATATTACAGAAAAGGAAAAGAATAAATACTAGAGGGAATATACCAAAAAAAAAAAAAAAAAAAAAAAAAGATCATTAATATACTCTTCATGGGGCTGTGAACTATTCTTAACATTTTAGAGGACAATTTGAAACTATACCCAAAGAACTAAGAAATTTTTATGCCTTTTGACCCAGTAATACCATTATTAGTTCTATTTCCCACAGAGATCAAAGAAAATGGAAAAGTACCTATTTATGCAGAAATATTTATAGCAGCATTTTTGTATTGACAAAAAAATGGAAATCAGGGTGATATTTACCAATTGGGAAATGACTGAACAAGTTTTGGTATAGGATTGTGGTGAGATACTAATGTATTATAAGAAGTAAATAGTCTGAAATATTGTAAGAATGATCACCTATGAATAACAGCTAATTTTATCAAGACAATGATCTAAGAAAGTTACAAAAGATGAAGTAAAAAACTACCCTACTCCAGAAAGAATTGATGAACTCTAATGACATTTTGGAGCTTATTTTTTTTTTTAATTTTTGCTTTGTTTTTCTTGATTTTTGTCTGTGTTTTTCTTTGCACCATGATTAATATGGAAATGTATTTTTCATAACTTCACATGTTCTTGCTTTCACAAGGAGGGGATTAGTAAAAGCAAGGGAGATATTTTGGAACTCACAATTTTAAAACTGAATGTTAAAATTTCACATATCAGGAAATACTTAATGAAATAAGTTTATAAATCCACACACATAAAAAATTTTGTTCAGGCAGACAATATAGCAGGCTATTTCAAGTCCAGGAGTGAGGTGATGAGACCTCACATTAGACTGTTATCAGTATCAAAAGACAAATGGGTACATATGAGAAAATGATACAAAGCAGAAATCAACAGAATATAGCAATAAATTTGATGTCTGATTTTTGAGGTAATTAGGAAACAAGAATGATACCTATGTTCTCAGTCTGGGGAATTGCAAAGATAGTAGTTCCCTTAACAGCAATAGCAAGTGTGGAAGGGAAAAGATAATATACTCTATTTTGGATATTTTGGCTTTGACATGTCTATTGGACATGCAATTCAAGATATCTGACAGAAAGTAAGCAATTTGAAGTTGGAAGGAAGCAGAAAATTTGGAGCTGAATAAACACATTCTAGAAGTATCAGGATAGAAATAATAATTAAATTCATGATAGCTTGTGAAATTACCAAGTTAAGTAGTATAGAATGAAAAGAGAGTCCAAGACAAACTTAAAAAAAAAATTAAAACAAATTTACATAGACACACACATACACTATATATCTATATCTATAGGTATATACCTATATATTTATAAAGATAGATATAGGACATATAACCATGGTAAATGTATGTGTCATGGATTAGGAGCCAACAAAAGAAACTGAAAATGAGTGTTCAAAAAAGAGGATCACAATTCAAAGAGTAGTATTCTAAAAATCCAAGAAGAAGAAAAATCATAGAGAAGAGGGGTATTAACAATGGAAAGGTTATAAAGTGGTCTATTAGAGTGATTTTTAAAAAAAAGATCATTGAATCTGGTAATTTAAAGATATTTGGTATGTTAGGAGAGAACAGTTTAAATGGAATAATGAAATTAAAAATTGGATGTTAGTGGGTTAAGAAGAAAATAAGAGGAAATAAAATGGAGTTATATTGTAGGTGATAGCTAGGTTGTGCAGGGAATGGAATACTGGCCTGGAGTCAGGAAGATTCATCATCCTGAGTTCAAGTCTGTCCTCAGACACTGATTAGCTTTGTGACCTTAGGCAAGTCACTTAATGCTTTTACCTCAGTTCTTCATCTATTAAATGAGTTGGAGTAAGAAATGATAAGTATCTTTTTTTTTATTTTCAAAGCATATGCATAGATAATTTTCAACATTCTTGCTTGCAAAACCTCATATTCCAAATATTTTTCTCCCCTTCCCTTACCCCCTCCCTTAAAGTCAACTAATCGAATATATGTTAAATATATACAATTCTTCTATACATATCTCCACAATTATCATGCTGCAAAGAAAAAATCAGACCAAAAAAGAAAAAAAAAAAAAAAGACAAAAAAGACAAAAAGCAATCAAACAACAAAGAAATTGAAAATTTTTATGTTTGATCCACATTCAGTCCCCTGTAAGGTTCTGGTTAGCTTTCTGGAGGTCTTGGGACCAGCCTTCATTTCAGCAGAGTAATCACACAAGAGTAGCCAGGGATAAAATCCAAATTCTTCATTATCTTCTTCACAGTCTGTCTCTTTCACTTGGGACCTGGCTAGCTTTCTGGAGGGCCTTCAGGCGGAACTTGGTCTCATTGGAGAAAGCAGGAGGATCACCATGAGATCTCTGTCTTGAAGTTTCTCTGAGTCCAAGAGCTTGATCTCTAGCCTTCAGTCTTCTCTCTTTTCTGAGTCTCTCTCTGGCTGAGTTTGTCCCAGTTTATATGCTCTATTACAATTACATCATTACAGTATACTGTGTATAAAGCAATCATTAAATCACTAGGGCAATCATACTGAACTAGAGAACTCACATGGCAACCTAGATAACCATTATCTTATCAATTCCACTGAGTTAACACCTTGTTTAAATCAATCATACTGAGCTTTAAGTATATTTCTTCAAAGTTCCTGCCCTTTACAATGCCCATAGTCTTCCTTCTGCATGCAAATGTTTCTCTCCATAACAAGTCTATTGGAACTGGCCAGAATCCTCACCTCACTGATGAAAAGAGCCATGTCTATCAGAATTGATCAATGATAAGTATCTTTACCAAGAAAACTTTATAGGGAGTAGGATATGACTCACAAGGACTGAATATAATTCTAGGTGTCTTATCAAGGAGTTTTTCCATACATAATAGAGATACTTAGGGAGGATGAGAAGATCAACTGAGAAAAAAATTTTAGAATGGAGGGATATGGGTATATTTGTAGACAGTAAGCTAGGAAACACAAAATAGAAGCCATTTTGGACAAATAATAGAATAGGGACACAAAAAGGACTATCTGTTTGAAAGGGTGGAATGGATTGGGATCACTTTTGTAAATAGAAAAGTTTGCTTTGGAAAGTAATAGAATTACTTCCCTATATATTATAGAAATAAAAAAGATAATGACAGAAGGAACCAAAACCATATGAAGGGGAAAAGAGGAAGTTCTTAGAAAATGGCTTTAATTTTTCCTGTAAAACATGTAGCACAGTTCTCAGATCAATAAGATAAAGAAGAGTGAACTGTGAGTGCTTAGATGCTTGATAAATATGTTTGGAATGTTGCTGTGGAGAATGGATGAATGAGATGATAAGGGAGATATAAATATGATTGCTTAAAAACAAAGAACCATTTGAGATTAGATACCTTAAATTCATAGTGGACTTAATTGATTGAGTGGTTTTTTTTTTTTTCCGTCTTCATTTAAGGACTTGAAAATAGGGTTGAAAGTAGGAGAAACTGGGAATGGGAGTCATCCAAGGGAGAAGCTTGGTAAGTTATAATCAGTGATATGATAAGTAGGTAAGGGATTCAAAAGAAGAGGACAATGTACAATTGATCCAGTTCACCAAGAGACTAAGATAGGGAACAAAGAGGTGAGAGTGGCTGGTGGAGTAGTGAAAATCTGGGAAGGAACTGAGAATTTGGAGACTTGGAGGTCACAGTATAGATGATGAGTGAGGTTTGGTATGGAAAGACAGAGAGAAAGGTGCAAAAATAATAAATTATTATAAATCTAGTGCTCTATTCACTGTGCTGTTTGTCTAATTATTACATGAAGATCAGATATATTGAGCCAGAAGGGACTTTACATACCATCTAATCCAACTTTCTCATTTTATTCTTTTCACACATGAAGAATTTGAGGCATAACCTAAAAAGAAAAAAAAAAAAAACCTTCCATCCATTCTAACTATCATCCTATATCTTTTCCTCACTTTTGTGGCTAAACAACTGAGGTTACTTATAATTTATGACTTTATTTCCTTTCCCTTTCATTCTCCTCTCTAAGTGTCTATCTCTATAGATATCTCTATATCTCTCTCTGTGTGATTCTATATAAATATATATATATATATATATATGCTTCTGTATATATGTACATGTATATGTGTGTATACAAAAAATCATTTCAAGATGTAGAGAGCATTAACCTCTGATAGCAGTTTGTAAAATATGGATGTGAATTGTTATATGAGGAAAGATAATCTTAAAAGGCCAGATGTGAGTAGGGAACATATTGCAGATATGAGAAATAGCTAGTAAAAAGACAGGAGAGTAGGAAATGGAAGTCATTTAGACTTTCTCTCCTCCCAGATATTTGTATATAAAATGAAGTGGTAGAATAAAGAAAATTGTACAGTGCTTACAGCTCTCAATCTACTTAGAGCAGAGCCTTATCTTTGCACTTAAACATCTCTATTCTTTTACTAGTCAAAGAAACTCCTGAATAATCTGTATTCTTATCTCAGAGATCTTAGGCATCTTGATAACTCAATGTGAGTATGGTCTTATAAAAAGGGAGTCCTGGATTCAAATACAGTCTCCGACATTTACTAATTGTGTGACTCTGGGTAAGTTACTAATCTCTTTTCCTCAGTTTCCTCAACTGAAAAATGGGAATCATAATTGTATCAAGCTTCCAGGATTTTTAGGAGGATCAAATGATATAGTATTGAAAAAACATTTAGCTCAATGACTGGCATGTAGTTGGTAATATATAAATGCTTATTTCCTTCACTATAGTTTCAGGTCTTCAATATGCATCACCCAACTTTGAGCCTCTAGTTCTATTTTTTTTTTTTTTGGTAACTCTTTGAACTAGGTGATCTGTATTGTCTTCTAGATTCTTAATTTCATTTTCAGTCTTTCTCCTTCTGAGATACTTAAATATTATTAACAGATCATTTGAGTGAAGTCTTTTGAGATCTTGGAGAGTTGGTTAATCAAGAAAGATGCTAATATTTTCCATTTGCTTGGTCAAGTTAGCCAGCATTGTCTGGAAATTAGAAGCCAGTTGAATTGACTAATCTAGGTACACAGTGGATAGAGCACCAGGTCTGGAGTCAGGAAGACCTGAGTTCAGACTTATTAGCTGTATGACTTTAAGCAAGTCATTTAACCCTGTTTGTCTCAGTTTCCTTATCTGTTAAATGAGCTGGACCATGAAATGGTAAACCCTTCTAGTATTTTTTTTTTTTTTTGCCAAGTAACCTGCAAATGAGGTCACAATGAATCAGACTCCAAATGGGGATCACAGAAGAGCAGACAGGATAGAAACAATAATGTAATAGTTCACAGTTGTATAGTGAATGCATTTTATATACATTGCTTTATTGCTTCCTCATAGTTATGTAATTCTGGAGAAACTGAGCAAGACAGAGATTAGAGAACAATTTAACAGTTTATTAAATGGAGAGATTTATTGGGATCAAAGGATCCATGTTTGGTCCCAGGGCTGAAGGAGACTATAGTCTCAAAGAATTTAGCCCCGACTATTTGGACAGCAAGATTTTTTTATAGGATAACAACAATGACATAATGGGGGAGGTACCTGGATGGGGATAACCTGATGGGAGGAGGCACCTAGGATGACACAATGGAGGAAGGTACTGGAGAGGTTACTGATATTCTAATGACATCTAAAATGGAAAGAACTTTATCCTGTCAAACATTAAGAAGGAATGATTATAGCCTAAAGATATAAAATCTTTATCTCATCAAAATTAAGAAGGAAAGGTTATAACCTGAGGCAGAGTAACTAAATAGGACAATGGGGAAATTAGGTCAGGACATTAAAAGAGAACTGTGGCACAACAGTTAACCCATGAGGTTGAACTTATTGTCATCATCCCAATTATAAGTGACAAAATACTATCTTATAAAGGTTAAATAACTAGCTGAAGGTTACACAGCTGGTACAAAAAATTGAATTGACCCCAAGAACTGCTGACTCAGGCCCCATATTCTTCCCAATTCACTACATTGCCTTATCCTATCAATTATTCTATTAAGAATAATTTGTAATATTAGGAACTGGGTCACATTTACAAATGATAAATGAAAGAGTTAATAGCCACAAAAGTCACTGCTCTACATAAAGTTAACGACTGATAAGGTTTGAGATAATAATACACATTAAATAATCACATATCATTATTAGCAAGAAGTCCAACTTTAACTGTTTTCCCATACAAGAATCTGTTCTGTGCTTATAAAGAATGTTTGAAGTTAATAGTTGAAGCAGCTCTGAAAATAATTTGGACTCACTGCTATTAAAAAAAAAAATCAGGACAAAGTCATGGTTCAAGGCCAGAATTTTCCAGACTAAGTTTTAATTGAAAATCCCTGCTCTGGGCCATGATTGTATAGGTAAAATGAAAAATACACTATCCCTGTAGATCCAACCTACATAGGACATACTTCATCATTACCCATACAGTGACATTAGGCCACAAGTCAGGAAATTAAATATGACTTTAAAATTGGGTTTTCCCCATATGGTTTCAGGAGTTTTCCCTGTGTTTCCAAGCATGATGACAGCTACTACTCTCTGTGACCTCCTGTTGGCTCTCTCTCAGGCCATGTCTAACTAAGAGGCTATTTACCTTAATTACCCAGCCACATCTTATGCAATGTCAAGTGGTAACTCAGCAAATAGCTTGTGTCACCACTGCATAATTTTAACATCTTCACTTTTTGACAGCAGATAAGCGTCACACGTTGTTGCTTGACCTTTAAGTATTTTATCAGCCCATTATGACAACAGTGGTAAAATTGATGAAAATTGATGATGCTTTAAAAACACACAATTAGAGTGGCTTGATTAGAAATGAAGCACATCCTGAGTAACTTCTCCTTTGAATATGATACACAAGCACTAGCATTAATGATAAAACTTTTTTTTTTTAATATAATGAACCGTAAAATTGCAGTCGGCATTCGAGAGCACTCTAGCAGATAAGTAAGGCAATTTTCCTCATCATTTTTCCTTTTGTTGTCAATCTTGTTGCTTAGTCCATTGCCTTTTCAATGAGCAATAATGGGAATATTTAAGATTCTGATATGCCTGAATGTGTACACTTAGGTAAAAATACTCTGGATTATATCTATCCATTTCTGCTCAATTTTACTATGTAAGAGTTGTGTCTATAAAGTTTTTTTATAAACTTATTAACACAGGAATGCTAATGGAGTTAACTGACATTGAGGAACATATTTTTAATTTCTTACCTGGCCTTTAAAGTGTTCATTGTGATATCTAACCTGCTAGCATGTCTTAAATGAATGCATTCATTCCTGGATAATCCATTTAGAAGGTTCTATACTTGAATTAATGTCTGCAAACATGTAAACAAGAGGTAATCTTGTCTTGATGGGACTTGATCTCACCATCATTTTGTTAGTGCTTGTTAGCTTCTTTCTCCATTCTTCTGATTATTCCCTGAATGGCATTTATAAATACTTTGCACACATTTAGAGTAGAAACTATAGATGAATTAAAAACCAGTACCAAGAAATGTGAAATAGGGACTTTTCTTTCAGAGACAATTTTTCATAATCCATCTAATCATTTATTCATCAATCCATCTATCCTTCTATCCATCCATCTAACCATTCATTTATTTTCTAATCTATTTATCTGTTCAATAAATATTTATCAAATGCTTATGATGAGCAATATGCTGTGCTAGACATTATGAGTAAGGTCTTGCTCTCGAGAATCTTTCAGTCTCTCACATCAGTAAAAATGGAATTTACTCAAGAGAGAATCAAAGCACCATGATATTTCAAAGAAAAAAATAATTTCCTGGTTTTTGGTAGGCACAGATTTGACCTTACTGTAATGCCGGAGAAACTGAGCAAGACAGAGATTAGAGAATAATTTAACAATTTATTAAATGGAGAGATTTACTGGGACCAAATGATCCATATTTGGTCCCAGGGCTGAAGGAGACTATTGTCTCAAAGACTATTGTCTCAAAGAATTCAGCCCTGAGTATCAGACAGTAAGACTCTTTTAAAGGATAACAAGAGCAATGATATAATGGGGGAGGTACCTGGATGGGGATAACCTAATTGGGAAGGCACCTAGGATGACATAATGGAAGGAGGTACTGGAGAGGTTACTGATATTCTAATGATGTCTAAAATGGAGAGACCTTTATCCTGTCAAACATTAAGAAGGAATGATTATAGCCTAAAGACATAAAACCTTTATCTCATCAGATATTAAGAGGGAAAGGTTATAACCTGAGGCAGAGTAACTAAATAGGACAATTGAGAAACTGGGTCAGGACATTAAAAGGGAACTGAGGCACAACAATACCCATTCACTAATTCAGAAATTCCTCAAATTTTGCTAGATTCAGTTTGATTTTTAAAGTTCTTCAAAACTTGATCCAAGTGAATATTTCCAGCATTATTATGTGTTACTTCTTTTTTCCATGACCTACATCCAACATGTCATCCAATGATTACCTCTCAATCTTTTTTGTGATTCCCACAGCCTGGAATGTGCCTCTTCTCATCTTTGACTCCCAGAAAAACTTATTTTCTTCAAGATTAAATATGTGCCACTATCTATATGAAGTTTTTCTTGATCTCCCCTCCTAACAATGTATTCTCTCAATAGCTACTATGTATTTTTTTGATTTAATTCTGCATATATTTATCCATATTCTATATATGCCTATATTATATTCTCTTATCCCTCAGAAAAAAAGATCCCAGAGGGAAAAAGAAAAATACAATTTTATTATTTTATTTCTAGTTCTTAGCAGAGTATCGTACATATAATAGATGTTTAATAAGCACCTATTGATTAAGTGATTGATCAGCTAAAGGGAGGAGGACACACCAGGAAATAGTGATGATTGGGCTGAGCCTTGAATAATGAGTAAGAGTAGAACTGATGCAGAATTGGCATTTCAATGAAAAAGAGACAAAATAGGAAAGCAAAATATTTGCTACGATGACAGATCTACTTCATTTTACCTTTTTAGATAGAATTGTTTTCTCATTGTAATAATTATCTTTTTAATAATCATATAAGAATTTTTAAATACTTTACATTCACTGTCTTGCTTGATCTTCATAGAAGATTATGAAGAATTTAAACACTTACTTTTATATTCTCATTTAACAATTAGAAAAATGGAGATTCAAAGAATGTGATATCCAAGATCACATAGCAAGCAAATTTCACTGGTGGGATTTGGACCATATCTTTTTTTTTTTTTTTTTTTTTACTTCCAGTCCAGTATGTCGTATGTTATTTGGTTATTTTCAGTTATGTCCAATGTTTCTTCTATCTATTGGGGATTTTCTTGGCAAAGACATTAGAGTGGTTTTCCATTTTCTTCTCCAACTTAGTTTATAGATGAGAACAATGAGGCAAACAGGATTAATTGAGTTGCCCAGGGTTACACCATTAATAAGTGTCTGAGGCCAGTATATTTTCTATTAAACTGGATTGTCTCAGGTGCTCTGGACAATTTCCAATAAAGTCAACTGCCACATCTGTTGTTCCCTGATCAACAACCATATGATCATCTGGAAATCAAGATAAAATAGTTCTTGAAATGATAGAAATCTTAGGAACCAGTGTAAGAATCAATAAATATTTTGACACCTAATCAAATTCTATGGACAATACAACCCAAGCATAGGTACGGTACAGCCTTAGATTTAAGGCATTACAAATAAAATTTTTCAGAAGTGTTATGGGCCAGAATTCTGAATTTGAAACAAGGATTCTTACAAGGTACTAAGTCAGTGGAATTGATAGAGACAATAGTTATCTAATTTGGCATGATTCAGTATGATTGATTTAATCCTACAAGATGTTATGGGCCAGAACTTGAAACAAAGTACTAAGTGGAATTGAGGAGACAATGGTTAAATCTAGTTTAGCACTGAGTTAATCCTACGACAAATAATGGTTTCCTAGTGATATAATGATTGGTTTGTACTCAGTGTATAGCATATAAGCAAGAATCTCTCAGGGCCAGAAAGGACAAGCTCACTAAAAGCTCTCACAGGCTGAGACAGATTCATTCCATCATCCACCTTTGTGATTGAAGCACAAACCTTTGGATTCAGAGACATTTGGAGAGATTCAGAGGCCAGAGAAGGAGGCAGGAGTTCAAGCTCATGAAACCAAGGAGAGAAATAGGACTACAAGAAAAACTAATCAGGTCCCAGGAAAGGAGACAAGACTTTGAAAGAGACAATAAAGGATTTGGACTTTAACCCTTGGCAACTCGTGTGGTGATTACTGAACTGAAATGAAGGCTGCTCCCAGAAACTCCAAGAAAATCTCAACAGAGAACATTACATTTTAAAGAGAATATTACACAGAAGTATTATAAAGAATCATTTATGCTTTTAAGAAACTAATTATTTTCTTGAATGTTTCCTCTGACATTAATTCTCCCTTGTGACATTAAAATAATTATGTAAAACCATGAGATGCAAAGATTTCTTTTGACAGTGTGTATAATATGTAATGCTTATAAATCTCAACCTCCTTACTAATAAGAGGAAAGTGGTTTGTGATCAATTGTTTAGTGTCAAGAGTAGCTACATGGTGAAGAGGATAGCATGTTGATCCTAGAACTCATCTTCCTGAGTTACAATATATCCTCAGACACTTACAAGTGGTGGGATGCTGAGCAAAACATTAATACTTTTTGCCTCAGTTTCTTTATCTACAAAATAAGTGGAGAAGAAAATGGCAAGCCTTTTTAGGATTTTTACCATTGTAGTTAATGTGAATTTAGCTGTCTAAATATGCAGGGGACCAGCCTTAACTCCATTTCCTTCATTTGTCATGCTTCCTAATATTTTCTTAGCATTTAGTCTGAATTTTTCTTCCATATGCAACATTTTCTTTAATACCTTCTACCATAGTTATTTATGTAAATCTCTTATCCTTCCCACTAGAATGAAAAGTCCTTGAACATATGTTCTTTGCATTAGTCCATGTTTGCATCTAACCCAATGAATAAGTTTTTAATAAATATTTTTTTTAAATAATAGCATGGTAAGCAGAATGAGTCCTATTCTATTTGGGATGGTTCATGGTACTAAGAAAAGAGAATCATCTCCCTGCATACTACTTGCAGAAAAAAAAAAAAAAAACCCATACCAATTCCTCCTCATTAAAACAGACTCACTAGATGCCAGTTTTTGCAATATAGTCCTACAAATCATAGACTCAAAGGAAGACAAATAAAAGAGACCATTGAATTTAATTGGAATATTATTTAGAGGTGTTTGGGAATGGCTATGTGGCTTCCTTAAGGTCACCCAATATTGTTGTTGTTTTTGTCCTTCATTCTCGAAAAGGACCATGACATCAAGGAGGTGATACCATGACATACAAGTAAATTAGATTTGAGTGATGGAGTGCTGTCAAGCTTACCTGCTTCATTTTCCCCTTTAGAGCCATTTGGGTCCAGTGGCCAGTTATAAATAAAAACCACTGGAGATGGTCCTGGATGCAGTGGGAGACCTTGACCTTCTTAAGCTAAATTCTTCAACAGGTCTCAGTTTGACTGAGATAACAACCATTTAGTATTTTATACTAGCCAGAAGTTGAAGCAAAGAATGGCCTCTTTCATCTTGCCCAAAAAAAAATTAAATAATTAGATAAACAAACAAAGAAATAAGCAAGCAAATAAATAAGTAAATGAGTAAATGAATAAATGAATGAATAAGTAAAAAATAAAACTGGGAGTGGAAGACCATTACTGTTTCTGACCAAAACAGATTTGACTGCTATTTGCATACATTCAGAGTCAATGTTTTTTGAGTATCTGAGGCAAGATTTGAATTTAGGTCTTTCTCACTTCAAGATCAACATTTCACTACATAGTTGTACACTTCTAAGCATTACCTAGCCCTTATTCTTTCTATTTTCTCTCTTTTTAATGTCTTTTCATTCAGGATTATTTTATACAAAAGGAAAATAAAGGATTAGGAGCCTTTATTTGTAAAGTCTGATGGAGAATTTATTTTCACTAAAACAGATTTTGGCCCTCCTTTTTTCACTCAAATGGTAGAATCCTGCTCTCATATTCTGATCAACTAACTCAATGACCAATCACGATCCTAGAAGTCAGCTGAAGCATGCTACCAAATTACTGAAAATTATCCCTGCACAGATTTTTTTGTTGTTGCTACTGTTAATTTTTTTTTTTTGGGGGGGGGAGGCAGTTAGATGAACACGGCCCATAATAATATTTGTTTTGCCTGACTAAGCATATTTATGATAAGGTTTTGGTTTTGTTTTTGAGTGAGGTGCAAAGTAAGGAGAAAATAGATGTCTGTCCAAAAAATAATAATGGGTAAAAACATACTGTTATTATGAAAGCATTGTAACTACAACCTTTAATACTAATGTTTGGAAAAACATTTTCAAAAATTACGTAATTAAAATAATGTCTTCTATAGTGCCAAGTGTCTGTTTCACCGAAATGCTATTTTCTAGGATATCTGAAGAACAGCTTTAAATCCTATTTCTGTCATTTGCTAAGTGACACATCATTTCTTACAACTTGAATTCCTTTTCTCTAAAATGACAGAGTATGAACTTAGTGATGTCTGAGTGCCCTCCCAGTTTTAAACAAAGTTATGGAAAAAAAATTATAACCAAGCTAACTTTAATTATATTTTTACAATGAACAGCTGGAAAGGTTGAAGAATCAGCCAGTGCATTTGGAATATTGGGGTTAGAGTCAGGTTGTAAAAGAATATTTTCTGTGCTGGATCAGTTGTTACTTTATTGAACAGTCTAAGATAACTATTATTCTAGTAACAGCTAATGACTGTAGCAGTTATATGTGCTACCCTCTCCTAACCTCTTTATTCCCTGGTTTCTGCCCAGCATATTTCTATATGGATTCAGTTGATACTTTGACCTGTGTATCTCATGTGATCACACACAAACACACACACTATACTACACCATATACTGCTCAGTTAACCAACAGACACATATGGGCAAGGGAATCAATTTTTGCCTTTCCACTGGCAGTTAAGCAAAGAGAAGTGACTGGATGTCTGACAATGCAGTCTCACTTAAAAACAAACCCATCTCTCACTTAAACTATATTTTCCCAGGTTGAGTTCCCCATATAACACACTCTGTTAATCCTGGCTTCTCTGGTATCAATTTTTTTGAATTTTCAACATTCAACTTTGTGGGACTTTGTATTCCAAGTTGTCTTCCCTCCCTTTTTTACCTGCCCATTCCCCATGACAGCAAACAATCTGATATAGGTTAAATATGTACAATCCTAAAATGGGAAAAAAAAAATGGAAAGAAAAAATCAAATAAACAAACAAAAACAGTAAAAATACTATGCTTAAATACATGTACAGTCTCTGTAGTTTTGTATCTGTATGCAGATAGCATATTCCATTTCAAATCTATTAGATTTGTCTTGAATCATTGCATTATTGAAAAGAGCCAAGTCCATCACAGTTAATCATCACATAATCTTGTTATTACTATGTAGAATATTCTCCTGGGTCTATTCACTTCACTTGGCATCAATTCTTGTAAGTCTTTTCAGGCTTTTCTGAAATCAGCCTGCTCATCATTTTGTATAGAACAATAATATTCCACTGCATTTATATACATTCATATACGTTCATATACTATATGAATTCTCCATCTCACTCAATTTCCAGTTCCTTGGCACTACAAAAAGAGCTGCTACAAATTTATTTGCACATATGGATTCCTTTTCCTCTTTTATGATTTCTTTGGGATATAGACCCAGTACTGACCCTGCTAGATCAAAGGGTATGCACAGATTGATAGACTTTTGGACATAGTTCTCAAATGCCCTCCAGAATGGTTGGATCATTAGAATCATTATCTTACAAGGAACTACGGGGTACAAATTTATTAGAATCAATATATCATTATATCATTTATCATTATAGAAATCTGGATAGTAAGATGGGAAGAATACTGCAAGTAGAATCCAGAAAATCTAAGTGAAAATCTGTCATCAGACACTAGCTATATAATCTTGGACAAGTCATTTAACCTTTGATTGCCTTAATCTACTAGAGAAAGAAATGGTAACCCCCTCCAGTACCTTGTTAAGAAAACCCCATAGATTGTACTGATTCATGGTTCATGAAGAGTTGGACAACAACAGAAGATGACAAGAATCAACTCAGAGGCAGATAGCACTCAGAACTTCATTTGGAAAACTGTATGATTTCAGTAATTCTGCTATTTCCTGCCCAAAAGCCCACTTTTTTCTCCATACAAATATTCTTCCTGCATTGTACTTTGTATTATAGGAGATAAGAAACAATCTGGAGATCAACTTTGATGGACTCAGCTCTTTTCAGCAATGAGATGATTCAGGCCTACTCAAATAAACTTGTATTTGAGAGAACCATCTGCATCCACAGAGAGGATTATGGGGACTGAATGTGGATCACAGCATAGTATTTGCATCTATTTTGTTGTTTGTTTGGTTTTTCCCCTTTCTTTTTCTCTCTTTTTTTTTTCTTTTTGATCTAATTTTTCTTGTGCAGCATGACAAATGTAGAAATATGTATGGAAAAAACAAAGAACCATCTTGAAAGTTGGAAAGACCTTGATTTATATTCTGTCTCTGATATATATTGGCTATGTGACTTGGAGCAAGTCATTTAACTTCTCTTCAAAGCTACTCTCTAAGACTATATGTTGCAGAATAGGTGATAATCTGTATCAGGAAAGAGGACATTTTCACTAGGAGTTTCATTTGCCAATTAAATCATGGATCCAGTTTTTCCTTTCTACGCTCCCACCTTGAAAAGAAAATGCTTTTTATATTGAATGAAGGATAGATTATCTAAAAGGGGAAAGAAGTTACAAGTATATACAAACAAAATTATTAAGGATAAATTATACATAATCTCAAAAAGAAAGCATTTAAATTAAGTGGGATGTGTCAGAAAGGTACATATTGAAAGGGTCATTTAGCTTTGGTTTAAAGGGAAGTTATATAGGAAATGGAGGTGAGGAAGGTAAGAATTTCACGGGTAGGAGATCACCAATAAAAATGGCAGATTTAAGAGATGGAATAACCTCTTTTAAGGAAAATGGTAAGAAGACAAGGGTCTCTGGAGTATAATTTTTGTGGAGACAAGGAAGGTGTAAGAAAACTAGAACATTAGAAAAGAACATTAGAAATTGCTATTAAATGCAAAACCAAAGGTGTAATTTTTTATCCTTTGGGCCACCAGGAATATTTGTAACAACCTGTGGTCACTTTTTTCTCATTATGCTGTATCATGATATTCTCATCTCTGGGTGAGAACTATGATCTTTAACATTTCAGCTGAAAAAAAACTCAGCAATTATCTTGAAGAAGGGCTATACACACTATATTTGTGTGTGTGTGTGTGTGTGTGTGTGTATATATATATACATGTGTACACACACACATATATATACATGTGTACACACATATATACATATTGTAAACATATACACAAATATTAAATGTTTGCATGCATGCATACACATATACCAGTGTATATGTGTATATATTTCTCAATATGTATACATACATATATCCTAACATTTTCTTCATATCTCAAAATTTCTATCCTATATTTTATAGGCTGCTAAAAGAAGTTTATCAAATAATAATCCAGAATTTGTTTCATAATGGAACTAAGGGCAAAATCTTTAAGGAACCTCCAAAACATCACAATCTATAATGATTCTGGATTGGAGATCCAATTATCCTTCAGGTGGCTGAGCTTCAGAGATTAGGAAAGCTTCTTTTCCAACAAGTTTATGTAGACTTCAAGATAGCTGAAATGTAAACTCAGCTGGACCTGGGAGAGGTGGAGGTGGGGGAAATTAAACAGTAGCAGTGTTAAGAGGAGAAGAATAAGAGTCATCTTCAGTTAGACAACTTCCCTGGCAAATTATAAACAGCAACAAAATTGTGTGTCTAATGTATTCCTAGATCAAATCTGTTCTTAGATCAAACCTCATTTTCTTTTGTTTTGTTTTAATAGATTATCTAAAACTAAGCCTAAAATGTGTCTTATTTCCACGATTCAATTGTAACCAGACTTACCTGATGGTGAAAATCCAATTATCACAGCAAAGATTGTGCTTGGTTATTCCTTTCTTCATTTCAAAGCAAACTACAAAATGAGGTGTGCAGGAAGCAACTGCTTTTATGAATGCATGGGCTTACATTTTGTATCAATTTTTTTGTTAGTGAGAGAACAAAAATGGATAAAAATATCCAGTACAATTGTAGAATCTCATATATGGATTTTTACTTTTTTTTTTTTTTTTTTGAGTTTTAGGGTGCAGACATTTGGGCTTGAAGGAGAATTTTTTTTTTTTTCCCATAAGAGAAAAATGTTATCTTTTTCATGACCAATATATTCTTTTTTTCTTTTCAGGTAGCTTCCTATCATTTTGCCTAAACCTGAAAACATTATATTAAAGTTGGTTTGGTTCATTTAAAACTTGGAAAATTCCATTCCAAAGGAAAGGATAACACAATTATTTCAACACTTTTCTAGTTCCTGTAATAGCGCAGCAGGGGTGATGACAGAAAAAATGACTTTTCTTTTCCTTAGAATCCAGTTGTGGAGAAAATGACACTATGGTAAGCCTTCACATCTGCACTATGTTGATAAATTCTATTTTCTCTTCCACTTTCTTTTGGCTGCTCCTTCTAATGAACACAGTTTGTTTCATCAGCAGAATATTTATAGTTCCTAAAGCAGTTCTTTTGTTGCTGAAAATAGACTCCACTAGAGGTAAGAACAATGAAACATTTATCTTCTTAAGATCACATAGACTAGGCTGTTTTCTCAGTAAGATGTTCTATACCCTGGTCTAAGGATTTCTTTTAGTCAGATTTTGGGGTTTCTAGTTGTCAACCAGGCCAAGGCCTCTACTCAACCAGCAATCCACCTCAACCATTCATTATGGTGAAAGGCCACCCACAGGAAACACCTCAACATCACTTTACTGCTATTGATGCCAGTCTATAATATTTTACTAAACTAAAACTGCTGTCAACATTATTCCCTAAGGAAAAAAGTTGAGAGGAGTGGGTCCCAGAGAGAAGACAAATCCCTTGTAGCAAGTGTGCATTGTCAAGCAAGATTAATTTCTTTATTAAACTACATTAATATAGCTATGTTGGGGTGCAGGAGTATTAGACCCCAAAAGTATATCGGAATTATAGACTGTTGTCATGAGGTATCTCAAAAGAATTTGTAGGCATAAATCTCCAAATCAAGGGGAAAATTTTTATTACACTGCCAAGCAGCATAAATCCATAAATATTATTTTAAAAAAATAAAGGAAAGGCTTTTAATAATTGACAAGGGGAAAGACAAGTTTGCTAGCAGTAATTAGTAGAAAGACATCATAAAGGGAAAAGTGCCATAAAATGGGATCTTGCCAATGACTGGTGAATTAACCCTAAGTGGAATTTAGCATACAAAAAGAAAATAGTTATTATGATGCTTAGAAAGCAAACTAACCCCAAAAAGGAGTTAGCTAGGGCAAGGAGAAAGACAAACACTGTGATGCAAGAGTACAACATGGTAAGCTAAAGTTAAAAGGAACTAGCAACTTGTGAGATACAGTTAAATCCTTTTATGAGGGATACAGTAATGATGGTTTGGTCAAAAAAAAAAAAAAATCAGCTAAGAATTCCACCAGAGGCTTCAATCAAGGTTAGGGACTTTAAGGCTCACTTAAAAAATAGAAAAACCAAATTAAGATCAAAAGGTCAAGATAATTAGTGAGCCTCCCTCCCTGCCTCAGGGACCAGCTTAGGCTGTAAAATTCAGTCCTCCTCCTAATAATACCACTCTTGGTTATCTTAATGAACAATTGAAGATCTGGAGTTCCACCCTCATCAACTTGATTTGTGTGTATATAGGCTACACACACACACACACACACACACACACATACACACACACACACACACTTAAATATAAGTTTGTGATCCATTTAGCATCCTGAATCCATCACCCATCTATTAGAAAGTGAATAGCAAATGTCACCATTGAGCTTTTGGAATCATGAATAGTCTCCTCATTGAACATAGTTGTTACAGCTTTCCAAAATGTTAATCTTTATTGTTGTCACCTTAAATTTTTTTTCTCCTGGAATTCTTATTTTTTACATTTTATAAAGATTTTCCCACCACACATTATGTTCATGCTCCTATATATCTAACTTTGAGATGAAATTAATCAATACATCAAGGAGCATCTATTAAACTTTCTATATTGTAAAATGGGATACAAAGATAAAAACAATCAAACTGAAAAAGTAATTCTGCCTTCAAGGATTTTATAATCTATTCACACTTGTAGTTTTCCTTTTGTGGTTTTTATTATTTTGTTTTTATTTTATACTTACATATACATTCATATACATATATACATACATATACATTCATACACACACAAACTTATACACACATGAGAATAGGGAAGTTATCCTCAGAGAGTCCTTATATTGTCCCTTATTCGCTGTTTCATTTTTTAAAAAAACTTTCTATTTATAGCACTTTGCACAGTGTCTGTCACACAGTAAAAGTTTCAGAAATACTTATTGATAGCTTCATTCTAACTGATCTCCAGAAAGACTTGTGTTTAAGTTTTATTTCTGACAATAATCTAATAACTCTTGGTCAGTCAAACATAGCTTCTTAATAGTGTAGGTTGCTCTTTAAGATTAAAAATAGTAAGGATGACTTCAACTTTTAAGGATATATGGAACTTTTTCACTCAGAATTTCACTATTTCACTTCGGATTTCATCATTCGTTATTTCACTTCGCTATCTAATCATCAATTTTCTTTTCAGTAAAATGAGATTGATAACAATACTCCCTGTTTCACACTGTTGTTGCAAAAACAAAATAAGATTGGACATAATACACTTTGTAACTGCAACCATTGGCTCTGAGTTCCAACTTTATGGAAATTCCTCCTCATTGGTGAAGATCTAGAGTAGGTGCGAGTAGATGAAGAGACATTGGTTATTCCCACTTTTAGCTTTAAGAAAATAGACCATCCAAGTTCTGGAGGAAACCTGACATGAGGGGAACTAATAATCTTTATACCGAAGCCTCTTTGGGGAGTTGTGAGTTGTAAGACCCTTTCTTAGATAAACTGAGGCATTTCACTCCTTCTATTTGTATTACCTGGTGTATCTTTCTTCTATGTACCTTTTCTCTTAATTTTGTTTTGTTATTAATTTGGATAAATTAATTTCTTTATTATCTGCTTTCTCTATAATGGCATTGATGCTGGGAAAGAAATCAAATCTTGCATATAAAACTGTGAATCCCCATACTCATTAAGAAATACTGATGAGTGTTAAAAGAAGAAAACAGTCTTTTCAAAGAAATAGACCATATTTCTGCAGTACAGATTAAAATGTATTAAATTTGTTTTGGAAGTATTTGTGTTGTTGACTACTGTTTATACTGTACTCTTCTGGATAATTTTGCTTTGTTGTTGTTTCTTCAATTGTCTGAATATTGTGCCATACAGCTCTAGTTCAATGGATGATTTGATGCTCTATTCAGTTGTATAGCTGTACAGTTGTATCTTTTTTTTTATTTTTGATCATAAATTGGCATTTATTATTTTAAGTTCAAGAGTAGGTTATTAAGAAGTGGGGGGTGGGGGTTACATTCAGAACAATCAAAGAGGGAGGGGAAGAAAAGCAAACAAGGAGACCAGACCAGTTCATCTGTGTCTGCTCTGGCAGGGGTTGATCCTGATTTCTGAGCCTTGGTCCAGGACACACTATGAAGCATATGATAAGGTGGTGTTCTGGGACTACAGTTTTAGGAAGACATGAAGGAGAGACCAAAGTTGCACATCCAACCAAATTGGGCATCAGGACCCTCCTCATCCCAGCATCATCACTGCCTTTTATGGAACTGAAGCATATATGTATGATAAATAAATTCCATCTCACTCATTTCAGCTCTCATGAAACATTTATGGAGCTAGTCTTTGTGTTAAAGAATTTTCACAACCATTCTAACCTCTTGTACTTTGTTTATAGTTTCTTTGAATATGTATCCAACTCATAGAGTGCCTGCTCAGGAGCAGCTACTTGCTGCTCAATTAAAGTGGACTGATGCAGATAAGGCAGTTCTGGTTTAGGTCCTTTAGGTTTCTACTTATGTTTATTGCGATATTTTTCATTTCTAGATACTCTAAGCTGATCAGTTTATTCATATTTTCCAGAACCTTATAGTCTTCACTGGTAGCGTGAGTTCTCTGGTCAAGTACATGACTATGAAGAACATGTTCTGACACAGTCTCGTGATGTCCCCTGGACTATGTCCACCACTGCATAGTCTAGGTTGGGGAAGGGAGGAAGGAGAGAGGGTAGAGAGAAGAACAGAGGAGGCAGAGAGAGAAGGAGAGGGAAAAGAAGAGGAGAGAGGAAAGAAGAGGGGAACGGGTAGAAGAAGGGAGAAGAATTCAAGCAAAAAGATAGCTGTACCTTTAGATGAAAGAAGAGTTCTTATGTAAGTCAGGTTTCTGCAGACTAGATCATATAATAATGTCGCACATGTAATGAATGTAAGAGTCTCATTGTCTGGATGGAATCTTTAGTTACTGTTTTGTTATTGAAGAATCAAAAGGTTGCTTATGTGAATAATTATCCCTCAGTTTGTCTTGTAGATTCAAATTTCTATATGCCATATTTTCTTGAACTGAGACCCATATCTGGGAGGAGGACAGAGCAAAATGTGAATCGAATGGGATGGAAGTGCATTTTTTTTTCTATTTATGGTGGCATGATGAAGTATGTCATTCATATGTACTTGCTAGTAATTGATCATTGTCTAGAAATTATTTTTCCACTTTATTGTATACTACAGTTTTATGACAAATACATTTGATTTGTGCTATTTTGTGTCTTTGAATTAGTATTCAGTGAGTGGCCATATGCCTCCCTTTCCAAGAATGGTGAGGGTTGGTCTATTTAACTGAGGGGGAGGACTTTTTTCCCTCTCCACCTATTGGGATATTTATAGCAGTAGCAAATTCCCGATGTAGCAAATAGTTTTAAAAATATGTATCACTGGGAAGGAATAACCAAGTATACCAAGCTGTATTTCTACTGCATGCCAGAACTTATGGGCAAGAGTCAGGACCAGGAGAAGACATCAAGATGTTATTTTTTGATACTATATAAATTTTAAAGAAAAAAACTCTAGAAAAAGACAGAAGAATTGACATTGATATTTCACTCTAGTTCATCTAAGAAACACTAAAAGCAAGGCAGCTTTTAAAATATTTCCAACCATTATGGAAGCAGCCATGTGAAAAATAAATAGAAACAGTTAAAAGGATTGAGACAAGAAAAAGGAAAAAAAATGATGATCAGAAATTATATTTGGAAACTAAAATGCATATCCTCTAAACAAATAATATATTAGCTAAGAGATGGATGCAATTCCAGCCCCAAATCTTCTCTCTCTGAGGAGATCAAAATGGCTAACCTTTAGCCTCAATTTTCTGCTCCCTGCTTAGAGGGAATCAAAGTCTCTCTCTAAGAAAAATAGGGATGGAAGATGCTAGAGGTATTTTTTATCTCTCTGTGAGCCAAAAATACAATGTCCCTTGCCATCTAGTGATAAAACACTTTTAGTAAAACCAACTAATTACTATTATATTCTTATCATCTCATAGTATGTAGCATTCAGGCAATCAAGTTAAATTACAAGCATTTTTTAAGTGATTACTATGTGTCAGGAACTATGACAGGCTCTAGGAATGCAAATACAAATCAGAAGGAAAACAGTCTTTGCCCTCAAAGAGCTTATATTCAATTGGAGAAGACAACACAGACACAGACAAACACACAAACACACACACGCACACACAAAGTAAAAGAGTAAAAAAGGAGCTGGAGAAATTCTAGGGTCAGGAATGGAGATCAGAGAGGGAATAAGGGCATAATCATGCCAATCGGCCAGGGCACTTTCCATAAAATACAGATTGTCCAAAGAAATGATTGATCATAGGAAGAGCCAAAGAGGGAGAATTCATATAAAAAGAAAGAAAGGCAGATGCAGAGTGAACCTCTAAGTTTAAAGATTTGATACACTTTGAGTGATATTCCAGCATAAAATGGTTTTCTGTGACAGGCATTTATTAATAGAAAGATCCTCACAGATCATCAAAACAAACTCTGATTTTGCAGATGAAGGTACAAAGTCCAGGAGAAGTTATTACTCACCCAAGATTTTAGTGCCTCTACTTACAAAATCACTTTTTTTTTTACTTATTCATTTAAAAAAAAATAAAATATTGAGTTTATATCTATATACATGTTATGTCCTGCAGTAGAATAGAAATTTCTTGGGGGCAGGAAATATATAATTTTTATCTTTCTGTTCCATAAGCTAGTATATTGTAAATACTCACTAAATACCAATTGATTAAATACGTAGTTAAAAAAAAAAAAAAGGCCAATCTTTAATCTTGATTTCTATTATTCTGAAATTAGTGCTTTTTGCCCCTTATAATAGCTGACTTCCCATACAACCCTTACTTTTAACAATTGGTTTTTAGTATTTCTGGGTCTCTCTTAATCCTTGTTTATCAGGTTGAGAAGCAACACAATGAAGAACTAGAAAATTTTATTTTGGATTTTAAAAAATCTCAGCAACAACACTATAGTACATTTGGAAAGCCTTAGATCTTGTAAATTGCCCAGAGCAATAGATAGTCAATAACATTTGGTTTGCAGACAAGTGTTTTATAAGGCTGATACAAAATTTGAATATAACTTAGCAAGGTTACTGGTCACTCTTTATTTAGGAAGTGTTACTAGATAGAATTTAATATGAAGAAGTAAAAAAGTATGCTTATATGTATAAAAAATACAATTATACTTACATATAATTGATGAAATATTCACTAAGTCAGATTGCTTTAAAACCATCAATGTTCAATGACTGCCCTCTACTGTTTATTTGTAGATTAAGTCATAGAAAAATCTATTCTCTGAGAACAACTAGTTTTCTTTAGCAAGGGCATAAGGCTAAAATTGCAGACTAACTTGTTTGGAACTAATCTTAAAACATCATGATGTGGCTCTCCACCAAAACAATTTGGTCTTGATCTTATCAAAATTGTATATATTTTCCCAAAGTTTTTTATTACTTCTCTCACTTTCCAGCTTAAGTTAGGGATAAATATCACTAAAAGGGGTTCGAGGAGAGAAAAGGTAACATTTAATGTACCTCCAAACTCAAATCTGAGAGCCTAAATTTTATTCTGATGAAAAAAGTTTGATTATTAGAAAGGAACTTTCAAGTAGGAGAATAACTAGGTCTTATATCGCCCTTTATTTCTTGAATAATAGATGGAGAAACTGGTCAATGTCATGGTTATCACAATATGATATAACAATTTTTTTGAAATCCCAAGACTCCCATTTCAAGTGACAGAGAACAAGTAATATCACAGCTTGGAATTCTTGTTTCTGTGTTGTCAACCAAAGGGCAGCAAAATTATGCTTTCAGAAAAAGATAAAAAGGATTAACAAAGCTCTGCTGTTGTTTGAAAGGGAGGAAACTGAAGGAACTGCAGAGGGAAAAAATAAAAACTAAATTCTAAGAGCTGCATAATCCAGATAACTATTTTAAAATGTAGCAATACTGGCTAAAAATGTTTGTTTGCAGCTGAGAAGGAAAAATAATTTCTTACATTTATGTACTTTTTTTTGCAGTCCATATTCTGCCTTTGAAACTTCCTTAGCGACCTTTGGCAAGCTTCATAGACACTCTGGGCTCCTGTTTCTTCATCTGTATAATGAGGGTGATGGGTTGGGCAATTTCTAAGCTGCCTTGCAGCTCTAGAGCTTTTTCTATTACATTTTCCACAATAATCCAAAGAAAGTAAATATTTCAAGAATGCTCATCTCTTTACAATTGGTAAACAGGATTAGAGAAATAAATTGACTTGTTCTGGCTCAAATGTATGATAAGAGTCTAAGAGAGTTCAAATTTCCACATTCCCCCCTCCTCTTCAGTCCCACAGTTCAAATTTAATAATTTAGGGGAATAGGGGAGTAGAGGCAAGGGAACTTACATTAATTAAGCACCTATTATGTGTTGAGAACAATAGCTTGTCACTAAGGCACTAAATTTTGAGGAACCAAAACTTTTCAGTAAAATAATTTTAAGACTATTATAATAACCAAATGATTACATTTGTATTTTGGCAGCACTTCAGCATCACAGAAACTACTTTTTCCTTTAAGCTCTCTACATCCCTCCAACCCTCTTACCATGTCCACACGATGCAAGTTCCTTCCTGAATAGCAGCTTTCCAGCAGTGTCCTTGCAGTATCCTGGGGCTAAGGGCCGCAGGTCTCTGCATCTCTTTTATACATGGTGTCAGATAGTTTTTCCCACCATTGATAACCTAAATGCAGGTTTGAGGACACTAACCTCATTTATCATTTTGTATTGAAGGTAACCCAAGAGAAAACTGCTAGTTATGTTTTTGTTACAGCACTACCTATAAAGAGCAAGTGACTGAATTCTATTTCTTCTAAAGATCAAAAAGGGAAAAAAAAGGTTTTAAATCAAAGCAAGAGAGATTTATGTTAAACATTAGGAAGAACTGCTTAACATAGAGCATTGCAAGGGCTGTAATAGCTAAGTGGAATCTCTTTCTTTGAAGGCATTTGATAAAAAAAAGAGAGAAATACTTTGGTAATTCAGTAATCTATATGTCATTCTGCTTTGAAGTGATCCTTTCAGCTATTCTTCTATCTACAGGCAGGGCTGTAGTATAATGGATGTAATACAAACCTTAAGGCACTATAGGAACAATGATGATTATTATGCAAGTTCTGACAGGTGCAACAATGCTTAAAATAATTGTCTCAAGTACCATCTCAATGAAGGACTAAGACTATTCTCCAAGAACCTATTTGTTTATGGATTTTATTATTTACTGGCTAATGGGTGATGAATTCAGCACTCAGCAGAGGAAGCTGGGCCTAAGGGATAGAGTATTAGCTTTGGAGTCTGGAAATGTTGGGTTGAGCTCATCTCAAAGACAGCTGAGGAGGGTGATGCAGTGGTCCTGGCAACTTTTCTTAACTCACTGTCAAGGCATGTATGTTATTCATTGGTGTAAGAAATTAACTGTCTTCAAGTCCCTTTCCAGCTAAATCACAAAATAGTTCAAAAACATATGCTGAAAATGAAGAATATAATTTGCTATTCCTGTATTCAATAAATTTGTACCCAGTTCTGGGTGCTTTGTTTCCACAATCATGTGATTTTTTAAAAAAATATATGTTTCTAAATGCAAATCTGACACAAAGTTCTGCATGTGAAATGCTGGACTGGTGACGAATGAGTCAACAAAGTACTAGAATTACTGAACCATATCAACGCTGACAAGCAAGCTATAAATGAAATTAGGAGATAAAGGGAAAGTTAAAGACAAATGAAACTATAAAAAGTCATGTGATAAGCAAGATGGTAAAGTTATTTTCAGCTTAATTCTACCAATTCAACAACTTCTAAACAAGAAAAGAAAAAAAAAAAGGATCCCATCATATAATTATTAAAGCTGCATCAACACGATAAAAATTTTGAAAAGCAAATGAAATAAGATTATTCTGAAATGACATCAAAGGAATTAAAATTCTTACAAAAGTTTGTGTGAAGAGGCAAATAGAGAAAAAGAAATTGAAAGACAAACATTCCAAGGGAGAAATTTTATGTTTAAGAGATGCTCCCAAATTAGAAAATTAATAGTATGACCCATGGCAAAGGAGAGGGATACGACTTTTTTAAGCTACACATCACATGTTATGTACATAGCAAAAGAACACGATGTTATAATTGTAAAATAAAAAATAAAAAACTCCAGTGGGAAAAACAAGAAGAAAATAAATATGGTGGATATAAGCCCAGTAGTAACACTGCTGGATCAAAGGGTATGCACAACCAAATATCATTTTAAAAAATGAATCTTGAAAAACTGAGAAGTGATTATTGCAAAAGAAAACTGAAGTAATTCAACATTGGGCTTGCAAATTGTGAAAATGTTATAAATGTTAAAAAAGATAAACAAAATTTATCATGAAAAGACTCAGCAATGAAACAATCTTTGTCATTTTTTGAGGACAAGACAAGCTACTGCTCAAAAAAAATTCCAACCAAACGTTAAAATTAAGAAGTGAGATAATTAAAAGATAAAAAGAAAAAGTTATTATTGATTTAGAAAAAACTAGTGAGGGGCAAAGTAAATAAAATAAGGTTTCTAGACTTTCACTAAGCTGACCTCACACACACACATACACATATTTACACACACACACAAACACACACACACACACCTACACACATTCACTCAACTTCACATATATTTTTAAACAATCAGTAAGTTTCATGTATGATTGACATGGACAAAACCTACAAAAATAAACCTAGCCATAACATTTTGAGGCATAACATTTTGAGGTGGGACAGAGTCTCCTAACAAAGGGTATGGGGAAAGATTTTCTATAAGTTGTGGCCATTTCATTTGAGATTAGAAGAAAGCTAACAAATCTTATAATTGGAGAGGAGGAGCTCTTGCAGTAGAAAATTAAGTAAAGTTGTTTGCCTGAAATGAAGAATGAATATGGGAAAATAATGTGAAATCATTCCTGAAAATTAGTCTGGAATTGGTCTGTTAAGGGAAATCTCTTCCAGAAATGTCAATCAGAAAGAATGAGTGTTAGCCAAGAAGTAAAATGAGGAGACAGAAAAGTTCACAAAAACTTTGTAGAAATTTTTAAAAAATATTCTTCCTTTCTATTTGCCTATTTCCCTTTGGAGATTCAAAAACTGAACATAACCCCTGATTGTATGTTAACCAGTTGATTGAACCTATATGGTTTCATATTTGGAGATTGACTCAGAAGAACCTACAATTAAATATTGAGACCATTGGAGGAAAAAAAAAATATCCTTTTCCTCTTTTTCTTTTTCTCTTCCTTTCCTTCTTCTCAGAAAAGAAGGAGGAATGTTTCCAAGAACCTAGTCAAAGACTAATGGAGAAGCAGCCTATTTCTTTGTAGTAAACAATAAATTTGCTGAGTCAGTTATTGAGTTGTCCAAACTCATCTTCTTTATTTTCTTCACTTTTCAGCCATTTCAAAAAACTATAATACTCAAAGATGACCAACTATAGATTTGGAAATAGAGGAAAGATATACCATATTGTGTACCCATCAACTAAATTGCTGGAAAGTATAAATTGAGGATTTATGAAAGTAATCAGACATCACCATCACAGCAGTGAAAAGACTCATTTTCTGTATTAAGGGGAAAGCAATAGAATCATTTTGAGTTACTGTATCTAAAAATTGATCTTTGAGCAATGTTTGTTGTTGTTGTTTTGTCTAAAAACAGGTGGCATGTCACTTGATCTGTAAGACTAAATAAGAACAAATTTTCTCTTTCCATCCCAAAAATGCCCAGGAGAATGTTTTTTTTTTTTCTCTTATAAGGAAAGAAGTACATTTTTTGAAAGAATAAAAGAAAATAATATATTTGTTCTTAGCATGCTGTTCTTTGTTCAAGCCCAGGCTAGATATAGAAGTTCTTTGATAAACTTCACTAGTAGATGCTTAGTTTAAATAAAGTATTCCTTTTATTTCTCTAGTGTTGACAAGCTTAGCCCATAGTTATCTGTTTAGAAAGTTTTTGCTACTAAATTCTGGGAAATGGATTAAGAGATTAATGCCCTTTCCAATCCCTTAAAGGAACCAATTTGAATAATTTGAATATTTGTGATTTAAAATAATTATTTCCTTAGCTTTATGTAAGTAGGTTATTATTTGTCTAAAAGAGAAGACACACACATATAGTACTTGGTAAACATTATATCATGTGATGAATGTATGAAATAGTTCCTTAAAAAATGTGAAAAGAGGGAGTTGTTTGCACAAACTCATGTAGCTATTGGAGCTTAAAGATGGGGGATGGAAGATTTGGTCCATGCAATAGGAGATAAAATTGTGAAATAAAAGGTGTGATCCATATGAGTGAAAAACATTTTGTAAGATATATTTAAAAAAGTAGAATAACTTATCTGATAATTACAAAAATTTAGACAGCAAACTGTTCAAGAAACTTTAGAGAATTAGAAACAACTCAATTATCAAGGAGCCACAGTCAGGCTTACACAAGACTTTGCACCTTCTACATTAAAGGATCAGAATGTTTAGAAAGTTATATTCCAGAAGTTCTTGATTCCCTGATTTAATTATCTAACTTTAACTGGGAAAAATACTTTTACTGTTATTGCTTTCTATTTTGTGATTAGATATTGTTGTTCACCTTTCCACAGTCATTCTAAAAATTATTTTCATGTAAAAATCTGTCTTTTAATTCTTTTAACGTGTTAGTTAATATTTTATCTAGTTCTATAAGTTAAATCATTGATAATTTAACAACTATAGCACTAAATTAGCAAATTCATTTAACTATTATATTTAACTATATTTGCAAAATCTACTCAAGGAAATTCTTTTATCAGTTGTTTTTTTTTTTAGTAAATGACATTTTAAAATTATATTCTTATAAAAAATTCAAATTTCTTATTAGATTAAAATCTTTATATTTTGTTATTTTTCTTTGATTTTTGTTAGATTTTTATTTCTATGATATGTTCTTGTTATTAAGATATTTGAGTGTTGATAATTTCAGGAATTCACTTTATAGTCTTCTATTTTATTGAAGTTATTTATTATGCTAGGTATTTTCTTTTGTCTTTCCCTGGAGTTTTTTAAGCAAATTATCAAGTTGTTAAAGGAAACCATCATACCTGTAAATAAGGATTTTTTTCCATCTATTTTTCTTATGCTATTAATATTTCTTTTTTGTGATATTTCTAGTAATTGTTGAATGAGGTAAAATTAAACTGAAGAGAGGTGGCATTTTTGTTTATTTCTATATTTATCTAAAATTCTTCTAGCATTACTCCACTGAAAATAATGCCACTTCATAGTTGGCAATATCAATACAGTATAGAGGAAACAGTCCTCATGTGAGTCACAGTTCTTACCTTCAAATGCAAACTTTTGCATTCATTTTTGAGTGCATTTTGGGAAAGTGTTTAAATCTTTTGGACTTTTTTTTTTCAATTAAAAAAAAAGAAGTTGGATGAGATATGATCAAAGGTGCTTTAGATTTCAGTGCAGTGTTCACACACATGTATAGACAAATGCATATAGATAGATACATAAACTTTTATACAATGCCTGTATTGTTTTAAATTTTTAGCATCAAAATAGAAAATAGACATATTCATGACAAAAGTATATCCACAAGACTTTATAAACTTTTTCCAAAGTTTCTTAAGGAAAAATCATGGAAATTTTCATTACTTAGTACTGTTATTACAAAGAGACTTTGACTAAGTCACTTAACCCCACCCCAGTTTTCATTTACTTCATTTGATTATTTTTTTAAATTGAACCCAATATTCTCTGTGGTTCCTTAAATTTTTGATCAATGACCTCATGAACTTATTATCTGAATCTTAACATTTAATTAGTATTTATGATGCAACGACCAAGAAAAGTTTTATTTAATATTTCATTCTTTCCAATTCTGTTAACTAATACTGAATATTTCATCTAGCAAATAAATATCTTAATCAACCAAATTCATATTTTTCTATTGAAAATCAATCTTGCATTTTATGTTACATCATTTATTTTCCTATTTAGAGTATACAAATATGTTTAATTTTGCAAGTATGTGACTGGAAGTAAACTTTTAATTTGTTTTTCTCAAGTACCTATTACTTCAAGAGAGAAATCATATATAATCTAATAAAAATTCAGGCTATTAAAATATTCTTAATGAAAGTAACTAAAATTGTTTCTATTTTCTTAAGAAAATTTTATAATTATTACCTGAGAAAAAAGCAAAAGTTGCAAAATAACTGCATCTCTAAAATCACAGTGAGACAAGATCCAGTTTTTCATCATTCTATGCCTTTTCTATCTAAGCATTCTATAGGAACGGAAAAATTAAAGTGTGAGAATAATAGCCATATTGGAACTTAATGGTCATCACTATTACTAGGATCTCATGTACCTACTGATATTAAAAATGCATTTCTAAGAGTGGCAAGATTTTTTTTTTCTTCAAGTTTGCTGGTTCTCGGTAGCAACATGACCATCATTTTCTTAAGTCTGTAGTCAATTTTATTGATACTGAAATAGGTACCATAGATGTGAATATATAGAGGTATGTTTCTTTGGAAAAAGAAGTACTATTTGAACTCAACATTTGTATTAGCAGAATAACAGAGGGGGGCAAACAAACTTGGCACACTTATCACACATAGAAGTGGCTTATTTTTTTAATATTCACATCTCTCTCATTATAAAAAAGCAGGGAAAATATTAATATCTTTGACATATGCAGGAATTTCAATTATCTTTTGCAATATGTTGTGATTTTTCATGTTGCAAAACATTGTTATTTATACCAATGAAATCGTGATGTATTAAAAAAAACTTTTTGAGTAATTTCTTTAGTTATTAATCAAAAGTTTGCTTTTATTGTTATCTCTTATTACATTCAGAGTGGGAGTATCCCACAGTGGATTGAGAGCTGGAATCTCTGAATGCAGATTCTGGCTTCCTTAGCTTTACTTAAGTACTAATTAAATCCATCTTCTTCAGGAAGTATTTTCCAACCCTTTTTAATGCTAGTGCCTTTGCTCTTTTAATTATGTCCTATTTATCCTAGATATAGCTTGTTTGTGAATGTTTGCTTTTTTGCCTCCTCAATTAGACTGTGATCTATTTGAGAGTACAAACTATTGCCTCTTTTGTTTTGCATCCCTAGTTTGCTGCAATGGCACATAGTGGGTTCTTAATGAATGTTTATTGACTGATTGATACTTATTAGTCATGAATTGCAATAGGCAAGTTTACTTATATTTTCTGAATCTTAAACAAATCTTTTAGACTACCTACTGAGTTATAAAAGGGATGTAATTTACATTGCTTGAGGGAGATGACAGACAAGCACAATCATAGTTCACTGATATATTGACAAGTATTATATATAGCTGTGCAGCATATACATAAACACACACCTACACTACAATTCATCACATATTTATTATGAATGTTACGGTCTTCTTGACAAAGAAGTGAAAGCCTCAATGTGAAGAACTCAGCATCATTTTTAGACAAGATTAATATGAAGTTGTTTTTTTTTTTTTACTTACCTAAAGTGTATTTATTAGGTCTTTACCAAGGAGGGGGGAACAGATAGGAGAGGAAAGGGAGATAAAATAAATGCTAAGTTTTTTTTTTTTTAATTTGTTGACATTGAGTTGCATAGTATGGTATGCTGAGGCAGCTAGGTGGTGCAGTAGAAAGACTGCTCCACTTGGATTCATGAGAACTCATCTTTGTGAGTTTAAATAAGTTATGATAAATATAAAATAAATATATACATATATCTAAATCATTTTTGTATAAAAAAACTATAGAAATTCATTTAGTAAAGAATAGAAAACATTAATGGAACAGAGAATTGGGGGAGCGCAGATCATGAAACCATTTCTGTAGGAAGTGATGCAAAAGCAGATCTGCCTATCTGCTTGTCAATTGCTCCTTATAATTTATACTACTTTGTCTTTACTTTTAGGTTGAATTGTTTCTATTTAATACAATTATAAGAAGCCTTGTGAATTTAAAGAAGCATGCTCTTTATTATATGAAACTGTACAGTCTCTGATCAAATTTTCTTGTTAAGTAAAAGGTGGGTGCACATAATTAGAATATGTCAACCAAGAAGCCAGATCTTCATTATCATATTGAAGCAGAAACTTGGGACAATTCTACCTAAATTTAAGAGTTTGACAGATAACTTTCATAGTTCTCCACTACTGAGTTGATTGTGTATTAAAATACACATTAACTAGGTCTGCTGCTTTTAAATGTAAATTAGTGTGAACCAAGATATAACTAATATCCTAGATAAAGATTATTTTATCATATTCTCTTTTAATAATACACTAAAATAATGTTTTCTACAAAGTCTACTTCCTTTATATAAAGCCTAATTCAATTGCTAGAGAGTAAATACAATGAAATAAAAAAGTGAGTAATTCAAAAATTTTACTGAATTTGTTTGTTTCCATAATATTTAACAGTGATTTGGATTATAGTTTTCCTAAATTAACCTGATCACAAAGTTCAGATTTTTCTATTCAATATCAATAATCAGTAGATTGAAAAATAGAAAAAACCTTTAATTTGTCTATTTGATATAAATCAATTCAAATGTGATTTACTGATATTCTACAATGTGTAAGCTATTGTGTAAAGAGGATGCAAAACAAACTAAAATGATTCTATCCTCAAAGGACTTTCATTATACTGATATTGATAGTTAATAAAATTTCACAAGTGACTAATTGATTAGATATATAGATATTCAAAGGAAACATGAATTAATGGAGAAGTCAGAGTACTAATAGGTGAAAAAATGATAAAACAAATAGTACTGAAGAGGTAACTTAAAGTTAGTTACAAAACATAAACTTAAAAATGATGAAATGAATTCCTGGACAAAGTTAGGGGTCTTATGGAACCTGTGCAAAAAAAAAAGAAGTGGAAATGCTGTTTAAAGGAAATAACAGTTTATGGGAAAATAATTTTATAGTCAAAGGTTCTGATAAAGGCCTCATTTCCAAAATATATAGAGAATTGATTCTAATTTATAAGAAATCAAGCCATTCTCCAATTGATAAAAGGTCAAAGGATATGAACAGACAGTTCTCAAATGAAGAAATTGAAACTATTTCTAGCCATATGAAAAGATGCTCCAAGTCATTATTAATCAGAGAAATGCAAATTAAAACAACTCTGAGATACCACTACACACCTGTGAGACTGGTTAGAATGACAGAGAAAGATAATGAGGAATGTTGGAGGGGATGTGGGAAAACAGGGACACTAATACATTGTTGGTGGAACTGTGAATACATCCAACCATTCTGGAGAGCAGTTTGGAACTATGCTCAAAAAGTTATCAAACTGTGCATATCCTTTGATCCAGCAGTGTTACTACTGGGCTTATATCCCAGAGAGATCATAAAGAAGGGAAAGGGACCTGTATGTGCACGAATGTTTGTGGCAGCCCTCTTTGTAGTGGCCAGAAACTGGAAACTGAGTGGATGCCCATCAGTTGGAGAATGGCTGAATAAATTGTGGTATATGAATATTATGGAATATTATTGTTCTGTAAGAAATGACCAACAGGATGATTTCAGAAAGGCCTGGAGAGACTTACACGAACTGATGCTGAGTGAAACTAGCAGGACCAGGAGATCATTATATACTTCAGCAACAATACTATGTGATGACCAATTCTGATGGACCTGGCCATCCTCAGCAATGAGATGAACCAAATCAGTTCCAATGGAGCAGTAATGCACTGAACCAGCTACGCCCAGCGAAAGAATTCTGAGAGATGACTAAAAACCATTACATTGAACTCCCAATCGCTATATTTATGCCCACATGCATTTTTGATTTCCTTCACAGGCTAATTGTACAATATTTCAGAGTCCAATTCTTTTTGTACAGCAAAATAACAGTTTGGTCATGTATCCTTATTGTGTATCTAATTTATATTTTAATATATTTAACATCTACTGGTCATCCTGCCATCTGGGGGAGGGGATGGGGGAAGGAGGGGAAAAATTGGAACAAGAGTTTTGGAAATTGTTAATGCTGTAAAGTTACCCATGCATATAACCTGTAAATAAAAGGCTATTAAAAATAAATAATAAATAAATAAAAAAGAAGAGTTACTTGAATCTAAAAAAAAAAAAAAAGGAAATAACAGTTTAGTTGTATTATGGAGTTTATGAGGAAGAATAATTATCTATTAGTCTAGAACAATAGACTGGGGCAAGATTATGAAAGGCTTTAAAGGAAAGAAGAGGAAATTTTATTTTTTCTCTAAAAGAAATAGAAATTCAATTGTGTCGAGCAAGGGAATGGTATGGTCAAATTTCTCAGTTGCAAGGAGATTAATGGTATAGAAGGGAAATCAAAGGCAAGGGAATCAATTTGGAATATAGTAGGCCTGAGATGACAAGTATCTCTACTAGGACTAATGCTAGGTCACTGAAGGGGTTAAATCAGTAAGATTTAGCAATTGATTGAATAATAAGTAAGGAATGAATGCAGATTTGAATAGAACTACTAAGTTGTGAATATCTGGGAGAGAAAAGATGATGGTATCCTCAATAATTATAGAGAAGTAAGAAGGAAGGATGCTTTAGGGGAAAAGAAAGTGAGTTTTCCTGAGGGAATATTGAATGTGATATGCCTATAGATTTTCAGACTAAAAGGAGATTGTTTAGACAACTTCCAATTTTTTCTAGAAAAATTCTATAAAATTTAGTAATTCTAAATATTCTAAATACAATTAAATTCCCACAAATACAATTAATTAAATTAAATGCCTTTCAATTTTGACTTTATTTTTCTAGCATGTCATGCAAATGTAAAACCAATTACCAGATTCCATTTCCTTAAAGTTTTCCAATACAGTAAACCCAATTTTTGTTGATTTGAAATCTGTTAGACTACAATAGAAAGAATGAGTTCCATCATATAATTGTCATATTCATCTACACGCCCACACATGCATACATAAACACGCACACACACACACAAATACATATATATATATATATATATGTATTTAACATATAACATAAAACAGACTGAAGAAAAATTCAAACCAGTTCAAGAAAGTTGATTTTAAGAGATAGAACCTGAGAAATTCAGATGGATTTGCAGTTTTCTGTAAGAACATGTCCACTCAAACTATAGCACAAAGCTAAAGCAATTACCCAACTGATCAGATCCCTGTAGATAGCCAAAAGGCCTTGTTCAGGGTAAACAGTCTTGCTTTCCACAGAAAAGTTGATTGGTTCTTTCTTTCTTTCTCCCAGTTATTACTTGCATGATTATCTGAAACTGCCTTCAGCTCTACCTCATACTTTTCATATGAAAATATTGTTTAAGAGGAAAGAGGAGAAATTTTGATAGATTAAACTATGTGTATTGATTCAATCATACATATATTTTCACTTTAGAATGTATTATCACATATTGATTTATCATCTAATCCATTTGCTAACAATACAAATAAAATGTAATCTATTGACATTTTTTAATAATAACAAATAGTTAATTTTTAAAAGGCATGTTGATGGGTGGGGGAACAGGCAAAATAAAATGACTATCTGATTCAATTAACTAGTAATTTACTACAGGCATTGTACATTGGAAATACAAAGCAAGATAAACAACTCTCAAGGATTTCCCTGGCTAATGGCAGTGCTAATATGCAAACAAAAATATGCAAACATACTATATACAGGGTCAACTGAAAATAATCAGTAGAAGGAAGGCACTACTATTAAAAGGATTCAGGAAAGGCTTCTTGCAAGAGGGTGGCTTTGGGCTAGAATTTAAGGTGGTTCTGATGATTTTTTTTGAAAGTCAGTCAACAAATTGTTATTATTCACTTACTATGTACCAGGAACTTATATGTGTATGGGCAGGGTATATGACAGTATAACACATTAGAGATACTTATATAGCACCAGTTATATAAAAGATACTATGGAGGCAGAAAAAGAAGGGGGAGAATTCACATGCAAAAACTTGTGCATGGGAAATTTTAATTCATAATGCATTAGCAGTTGGAGGTAGAGATGGAGATCACAATAAGATTTGTGTAGATGATAGCACTTAAGGAGCATTTTGAAAGAAAAAAAGCTCCTAAGACATGGTAATGAAATGGAAAGGTGAGGGATATATAGGTAAAAAAAAAAAAAAAATTGTGAAGATGGTGGATAGAATGTGAGGAATAGTATGAAGACCAGTTTGGATTATAGCATGTGAAATGAAGAGAAATTTAGAATAAGATCAGAAAGGAGGAAAGGATAAAAAGGGAGAGAGGAAGAGAAAAAAAGAAGAAAAGGAAGAAAAAGGGGAAGGAAAGAAAATAAGGGATAGAGGAAAAAAGGAAAGAAGAAAGGAAGGAAGGAAAGAAGGAAGGAAGGGAAGGAGAGGGGAGGAAAAGGAAAGAAAGAGAAGGGGAAAAGGAGAGGGAAGTAGGATAAGAGAAGGGAACAAGTATTTCAAAAAGCACCTACTACCTCCCAGTTATGTGCTAAGCATTTTTATTTTTTTTAAATAAAATCGTCAGGACAACCCTATTAATTAAGTGGTATTATCTTAGCTTTCTAATTGAGGAAAATAAGGCAAACAAATTATTTATTTGTTGAAAATCACACAGCTAGTAAGTTTCCAAGGTCAGATTAAAACTGGATACATCTTCTCCTGACAGCTCAAGATTCTGTTCACTATACTACCAGAAGGAAGGGGGGGGGGGGTTGGAGAGAAGCATTATTGAGCATTTATTAGATAGGGTTAAATATTTGTAAATATGATCTTATTTGATTCTCCCAATGACCATGAAAGGTAGATGCTATTATTATTATTATCCCCATATCAACCAACCAAGGCAAACAAAAAATAGGCTGGAGCCAAATTACTTAGGGCTTTAAAAGGCACATATTAGAGTTTATTTGTCATTTTTCAGGTATAAGGAAAGCATAAGAATACAATGAGTGAGTGACTTTGTCAGTTATGTACTTTTGGAAAAAATATTTTTGCAACTAGGTAGAGGAGAGACTGGGTAGGAGAAAGATGAGACAAGTAACTTGTTCACTAGGCTATAATGTATTAGGTTACAATGGAAGAGGTTAGAGGCATTGAGGGCCTGAACTATGATGATGGCAATATGAGCACAGAGAATAGAAATTTTTGAAAATTGTTCAAGGAAGAAACAAGATTTGCAAGAACTTATGAGACCCAGAGTTAGCACATGCACATGTGTATGTGATTACCTAATTGTGTGACTTTGGACAAGTTATACTTTTCTTTCTTACAAAGAAGGTAATATTTCCCTCCCTTTTAAGGTTTTTGTGAAGAAAGAACTTGGGAATTTTTAAAATAACACATTAATTATAATTATTCTATACAAAACAGAATATATTCAAAGGTATGAGTCTGAAAGTCTCCCTCACAAATAGAACCTTAGTTCTCCTGTTACATTACTGGGAATGCGAATAAAAAAGGAAGTAAACCATATTTTCAAAATGAGATTAATTTTCCATATCAATCATGAACACCACTTTTGGTCTCTAGGTGCCAACTGGGCCTTGAGTCATACTAATAACATAACTTGGTTTTTCCCTCCACTGATACATTTAATTCAGCGTTAGAAATGTTGGAGGCTTTTATTTTTGATCTAACTTTCAAAGTAACACTAATCCATGTAGACTATGAGCAAAAATATAGAATGAGATGAGGCACTGGTCTGGTACCAGCCCATTTCCAGTTATGTTCCACTAAAGCTAAGATCAAATCAAATAGCAGACCAAAAAATATAGAGAGCTTTTGGGGGCCAAGTTTTTCTTCCTTATTAGTTTAAATACAGTAGCATGTGCACAGAAGAGATTTAAACCAGGTAAAGTTCTTTAAGAACACAGTCTGATTTTATTTTGAGGGAAAACGCAACCCCCCCCCCCCACTACAGAGGCCATATGTAAATTGGAAGGCTGTTTACCAAAGATATGACATTCCTGCCAAGGAAGTCAAAATTCATAATATTCCCTATTATAGAAATCTCCAGGATAGAAACCCTTAAGGGAGTACTCAGCAGAAAATCATGAACTATTTCTCTGTCTGACAGAAAATGGATTGACATGCACATTTAAAAAAAAGAAAGCTTAAGTCACATTACTTCACCACAATCTAAATCTCATACCAAAAATAGGAGTACAGACAACTTTAGAAAAAATTGTTGAAAGTAATGAGTGCATTTCTTCCCTTAAACAAATAAACATGCCTAGAACAGAACAAATAAACAATTGAACAGAATTTTTTTCTCTATTAAACAAAGATCAAGAAGCAGGGACTAAGTGGAAATTGAGTATCTTAAAAATGAGCTAAAGGGGTAAAAATCTGTGGTTAATGTCTTTAAAGAAAAAACATATTGTAGATGTACCTTTCTTTAATTTACCTGAATTTACAGCTTGCCTTCAGATTTCAAAAATGGATACCAGTATGAAATAATTTACCACACCTTATTTTTATAAATATTCCCCAAATGTAAATGGGAGATAAATTGTACTATTAGAAAAGGCTGAGTGGTTTTTTAGTGGGAATAGGAGTTAAAAATTATATGGCTAACTCAGGCCAACAGCCATATCTTGAAGAAAAAAGTATATTTGTAACATGCTTTGCATAATAGTGAAGAGCTGGCAACTAAGGGACTGCTGATCAACTGAGTCATGACTGAACAAATTATAGTTGGCTGTTATCATTCTTTCTCAAAGAGGACCAAAATGATATCAATATGTAAGCGTTAAGTTATGGTGTTTCCAACTGTAACTTATCAGACCAATAGGATCTCAAAGTGCTCTGCCATAGGTGGAGCACAAATACTCTATAAGAACTTTTGGCCATATAGACCATTTGTGCATAAAGACATGACTGGCATGAGTATTTTCATTAAAATGTCAATTTGAAGAGGAATTGATAAATAGGTGAAGGGCTTTGAGGAGAATAAGGTATTTATCATGTGAGAAGGGCATGGGTGGAGTGAAATTCAATAATGAGGGGATTTTTATAATATGATGCAAAAATTCTAGACAATAAAAAATGTAACCTGAAGAGAATTAACTTTAAAAATCCTAAGCATTCTGATGAAAAAAAAATGATCATTCATGATTACAAAGGACCAATGATAAACATGTTTCCACTTCCTAACAGAAAGACAATGGAGTCAAGATGAGGAATGAGACATATTTTTTAAAAGATAAATATGATAATTAGGTATATTTGTTTCAAGGATTTTCCTTTTTATCCCAATGTTGCATAGCAATGGGAGATAGGAAGCAGAAATAACAAATGCTTATTAACTTTTTTAAAAAGAGGTTAAAAAAATAAAATTCCCATTTTGCTTACCATTTTTTAATTTTTTCTCAAGTTCAGTACAAATCACTTTACTTTTAGTTTCATATGTGAAAGACTCCTGTGTTCTTGAAATACAAAGTCAAAAAGAAAATACCTTCATCTATCTTTCTCAGGCTTATCAGAAGGAATTATGTTTGTTTTAATTTTCTATGTAACATTAAATGGTGCAACAGTTCCATAAGGAAGCATTGTTCTCAGAATGAATGCTTCTTTGGACAGTTTCCCAAAGACAGGGGATGATAAATTTGATGTCATCATGTTGCCATTCTTTTAAAAGTAGAAGAAATATAAATACCAAGTAGAAAGTTTAAATAAATTAAATCAACAAATTCACATGGAAAATGGTAGACAATGGAAGCAGAAATGTTGATGACAGGAAATTATATAGAGAAGCTACTTCCAGAAGATTATTTAATCATGAGAATATGGCCATGCTTATGCAACTTTCTCCTCCATATCTGTGAGTGGGTTTTATCACTTGCAGAGATTCAGTGGCTTACCTAAGGATAAATTTGTACATGTTAGAGGTAAGATGTGAATTTAGGCCTCTCCTGACTTCATGTCCAAAGATCTTTCCCCTATAACTTGATGATGATTCTTATTTAGCTTTCAAAACGTTAAGTATATAACTCAACCACATCTTTAAAAATTTCATCTATTCATGTCACCTCAGTTTTGTAGTTATATCAATTCCACTCTCACCCAAATCAAAACCTTTCCATCTATCCCTATTCAATTTTCTCTAAATATATTCATGCTTATCAGAAGAATTAAAGTATTAAAACATAAACATTAATATTATAATTACAGGCAAAATGTTCATGTAATCTTACACAATACTGATAGGAATATAATGTCCCATTGAGTGAGGTTACAGTATTACTAAATTTTTCAAGAAACACTCTGCATCTAGAATATTATATTTAATCCTGATTGTCACTCCTTAGGAAGGATGTGGACAAACTGAATAATATCCAGGGGAAAGCAATGAGAATAGTGAAGAAATTAAAAATGACCCTATAAAAGAAAATATTATGGAAGAGAATATTTCAAGAACATTTAGAATTGTTTGAATAATTGAAGGAGGATCACATGAAAAAGTGGTTATATTAATTTTGCTTGGCACTAGAAAATAGAACTAGAACCAAAAAACTCAATTTACAAAAAGACAGGATCACAGCATTTAAATTTAAATCTCCAATTAAAAATCATCCATTCCAATTTCATTTTTCAGATAAAGAAACTGGAATCTAGAGAAGTGATGCTATTTACACTAAATTACACAAGTGGAAAATGTCATACTTAAACAATAAACATATCTTTTTTTTTTCTCTAAAGCCTCACTGCCTTCCTAATGTGCCATGGGGAGTGATACATCTCTGATTGTCTTTAATCAGTCTCTTTATTGACTTATTGAGGATGTTGTAGAGAGATGCCTATTTCAAATATGAATTAGAATAGATACTGTCTGTCATTTCACCTAACTTAATGATTATTTGATTGAACACCTCCCTCTTTTTAGGGATCAAAGTATCATACCTTCCTGGCAAAATGCAAGTTATGCCTAGAATTAACTTGATTAACAAGTCTACTTGAGATGTTTACTAGTTGTATTATCCTAGATAGATAACGTGACTATTCTTAGTCTCAGTTTACTCATCTGAAATATGAAAGAGCTGGATTAGATAGCTTATAAGTTCCATTCCGGCTCTAAAAATATGATTTAATGATCTAACTCTGTCATTTTGTGATTTATGGCCTGATGTATTTTTAGACAATAAGTTTCATTCTTTCTGGGAAGCATTGTCTAGAAGGACTTGGAATCAAGATTATGGGTTCAAATCTTGCTTCTGATACTTAGCAGCTAGCTAAGTGACTAGCTTAGCTTGTGACTTCAAGATGGTAAATTAATCTCTCTGGGGCTCAATGTCATCATTTATGAAATAAAAGATTTTGGTTTAATAACCTCTAAGACCTTTTCCAGCTCTATCCATCCATTCACATATTCATTATAAATTACTTAGTTATCTAGGTCCTACAATGGATATAGTACTGAGCCAAAAGTCAACACCACAATTAAAATCTGGCTTCAGTTTCCGAATAGCCGCGTGACTCTTTTTAAGTCACTTCATTTATATTTACCTCAGTTTCTTTATATAACATAGAGGACATAATAGCAACTATTTTTCAAAGTTGTGATGTGAACTAAATGAGATACTATTTGTAAAGCGCTTAGCATAGGCCCTAACTTGCAGGAGGTGTTACATACATATTACTATTATTACTTACTGAACATACAGTATATATATATATATATATATATATATATATAGTATAATGAGAACAATTAAAAATACATTTCTCTGTTTCCCTCAAGTTTACTCTCTAGTAGAAAAGAAAATACATGTATGGGAGGAGAGGACATAGTATGATTTAAAGACTATTTGACTTTTTGCAGACAATATGATGGTATACTTAGAGAACCCCAGAGACTCTACTAAAAAGCTATTGGAAATAATTCCTAACTTTAGCAAAGTTGCAGGATACAAAATAAATCCCCATAAATCCTCAGCATTTTTAAACATCACCAACAAATCCAACAGCAACAGATACAAAGAGAAATTCCATTCAAAATAACTGTCAACAGCATAAAATATTTGGGTATCTACCTACCAAAAAAAAAGTCAGGAATTATATGAGCAAAATTACAAAAAACTTTCCACACAAATAAAGTCAGACTTAAATAATTGGGAAAATATTAAGTGCTCTTGGATAGGCCGAGCTAATATAATAAAGATGACAGTACTCCCTAAACTAATCTATTTATTTAGTGCTATACCAATCAGACTTCCAAGAAAGTATTTTAATGATCTAGAAAAAATAACAACAAAATTCATATGGAAGAATAAAAGATCGAGAATCTCAAGAGAAATAATGAAAAAAACCATCAAATGAAGGTGGCTTAGCTGTACCTGATCTAAAACTATATTATAAAGCAGCAGTCACCAAAACCATTTGGTATTGGCTAAGAAATAGATTAGTTGATCAGTGAAAGAGGTTAGGTTCACAAGACAAAATAGTCAACTATAGTAATCTAGTGTTTGACAAACCAAAAGATCCTAACTTTTAGGATAAGAATTCATTATGTGACAAAAACTGCTGGGATAACTGGAAATTAGTATGGCAGAAATTAGGCATGGACCCACACTTAACATCGAATACCAAGATAAGATCAAAATGGGTCCATGATTTAGGCATAAAGAATGAGATTATAAATAAATTAGAAGAACATAGGATAGTTTATCTCAGACTTGTGGAGGAGGAAGAAATTTGTGACCAAAGATGAATTCGAGACCATTATTGATCACAAAATAGACAATTTTGATTATATCAAATTAAAAAGCCTTTGTACAAACAAAACTAATGCAAACAAGATTAGAAGGGAAGCAACAAACTGGGAAACATCTTCACAGTTAAAGGTTCTGATAAAGGCCTCATTTCCAAAATAGAGAATTGATTCTAATTTATAAGAAATCAAGCCATTCTCCAATTGATAAATGATCAAAGGATATGAACAGGATGAAATTGAAACTATTTCCACTCATATGAAAGAGTGTTCCAAATCACTATTGATCAGAGAAATGTAAATTAAGACAACTCTGAGATACCACTACACACCTGTCAGATTGGCTAAGATGACAAGAAAAAATAATGATGAATGTTGGAGGGGATGTGGGAAAACTGGGACACTGATGCATTGTTGGTGGAACTGTGAACGAATCCAACCATTCTGGAGAGCAATCTGGAATTATGCCCAAAAAGTGATCAAACTGTGCATACCCTTTGATACAGCAGTGCTATAACTGGGCTTATACCCCAGAAGGGAAAGGGATCTCTATGTGCTAAAATGTTTGTGGCAGCCCTGTTTGTAGTGGCCAAAAACTGGAAAATGAATGGATGCCCATCAATTGGAGAATGGTTGGGTAAATTGTGGTATATGAATGTTATGGAATATTATTATTCTGTAAGAAATGACCAGCAGGATGAATACAGAGAGGCTTGGAGAGACTTACATGAACTGATGCTAAGTGAAATGAGCAGAACCAAGAGATCATTATATACTTCAACAACGATACTGTATTATGATGTATTCTGATGGAAGTGGATTTCTTTGATAAAGAGGCCTAACTCAGTTTCAATTGATCAGTGATGGACAGAAGCAGCTACACCCAAAGAAATAACATAGGGAAATGAATGTAAACTGTTTGCATTTTTGTTTTTCTTCCTGGGTTATTTTCACCTTCTGAATCCAATTCTCCCTGTGCAACAAGAGAACTATTCTGTTCTGCACACATATATTGTATCCAGGACATACTGTGACATATTTAACATGCATAGGACTGCTTGCCATCTGGGGGAAGGGGTGGAGGGAGGGACGGGAAAAGTGGGAACAGAAGTGAGTTCAAGGGATAATGTTGTAAAAAATTACCCTGGCATGGGTTCTGTCAATAAAGTTATAATTATTAAAAAAATAATAATAAAATAAAATACTTATACTATTAAAAAAATAAAGACTACTTGATGAAGATTCTGAAGGTCTAGGTTAGGGTCCCCACTGCAATTATTGTTTCTTACAAGTAAATGTACTTAGAAAACAAAAAGGCTCTCTAAATATGAGCTGTCATTATCATTATGTTAAATATTATCTTCTGAAAACACAATAATTGAGAAAAACATCTATAGACTTGAGAGTGATTACTTCTGGTTGCAAGATATGGTGTCGGGAGAGGTTTTTGAAAAAATAGAAATTGGGATGGTGGTGCTAGATAGGCGAAAAGGAAAAAAAATATGTATATAACATAGAATGAGTGCATAATAATTATTTGCTGATTCAATGATAAGTCTAACTATTAAAAAAATTTATAAAGCTACAAAGAGTAGCTTTTTCCCATAAAATCTGCATCTATGGGAACATAAACTGGATTTAATAATGCTAACTGTAAGCCTGCCTGATGTTCCATGAGGGCAGAGGTTGTTTTTTCTAGTTTAGCTTAACAAATAAAAGTTAGCATTAATATGGCTCTGTAAAATCTATAAAATGCTTTTTAAAAATATCATCTCACTTTATCCCAAAAGTAAACCTAGAGAGCAGGTGCTATTGTGATCTCTAGTTTATGAATGAGGAAACTGATGCAGTATTGCTAACTAATTTACTCATATTACTAATTGCTAGTGCTGTATTCTATCCCCTTATTCACTTAATATGTGCCATAGAATTCTGCATATAATACATACTTAATAAGTATGAAGAACAAATACAAACTGGTTGAATAAAAAATAAAATTATGAAATATATATTTAATTTCAGAGATCTGGTTGTTATGTCAAATTATTTTGTAATCATAATTCTTTAGTTTTGAATACTATCAGATAGTATATCCATTGATTGAATGCTGGGGTTGGAATGGATAGGATCCGGATTGGAATAAGGAAGATCTGGGTTAGAATTCATCTTCTAACACTTAATAATTTGGTGGTCATTTACAAGCAACTTAACAGCTCTAAGAATGTTGTCTTTATCTAGAAAATGGGCATAGTAATGCATGAATTCCTTAATGTTTTGAGATTTTAAAATATAACCTATACAAAGGTCATAAACTCCAAGAATATCAAGGACAGAGTTATGATGGTGGATTAGAGAAATATTCAGCTTATCTTACCCAACTTTCCCTTCTAAACAAATAGTTCCTGAAATTGAATCTCAGAGTGGAAGAGACCAAAAAAAAAAAATCAGTGAGACATTCTTCCAGTCCAAGATGTATGAAAATCAGAAAGAGAGATCTATCATACAGAGGATGGAGAATGACTTGAAACCCGTTTATATGAAACATCAGTCAGAGGACTAGGCAGGAACAACAGAAGAAGCAGCAGCTTTGGGAGTTCTCAAGCCAGAAAAAGAAAACAGAACTGAAAACTGGTCAAAAAGAGATTATAAGGGAATCTTGTGCTAGCTTTAGACAAAGAACCAGATCCTGTTTGACTAGTCTATTGTCTTTACCCACTTTTGAGTCATAGTTCAATAACACAGAGAAACACTTTTGGTCAAGAGAAATCAATGACCCTGAGAAACAGTTTCATTTTTTGTACAAAGGGATCAAAGACCCAGAGGAACAATCATTTTCAGGTTCACTGGAAGAGGGAATCTAAGCAGCAATAAACCATTGTAATTGCAAAAAATTGTATTTATAAAAAGACAGGATCACAGCATTTAAATTTAAATCTCCAATTAAAGATCATTCATTCCAACTTCATTTTCAGATAAAGAGACTGGAGTCTAGAGAAGTGATGTTATTTAGACTAAATCACACAAGTGGAAATGGCATACTTAAACAATAAACATATTTTTTTTCTCTAAAGCCTCAGTGCCTTCCTAATGTGTCATGGGGAGCGATACTATAAAGCCATAAAGGAAAAAAAATAGACAAAAAAACAAACAAAAATTCCTTAAAGAGCAAATAAAAGATTTAAAATAATAGTGGTAGAGGAAAAATAAATTTTAAAAAATGAAAGCAAAGGAAAATATTATGAAAAGACAATAAATTTCTTGGCAAAAGAAGTATAAAAATATAGATGAAAATTACATCTAAAACCCAAAATTGACAAAGTAGAAAAAGCTACAAAATTCACTGTTGAAAACAACTACTCAAAAAGCAGAATTGGTCAAACAAGAAAGAGAGGGAGAAGGAGAGAGAGAGAGAAAAAGGGAGAGAGAGAAAGAAAGGTAATAAAGCTCACTAAAGGAAATAATATCAGCCATGTGGAAGCTAATGACTCTAAGAATCATCAAGAAATAATAAAAAATAAAATCAAAGAATGGAAAAAAGGGGGAAAATGTGAAATGTTCAGTCATTACAGTCATTACTGATTCTTTATGACTCCATTTGGAGTTTTCTTAGGAGTGATACTGAAGTGCTTTGCCATTTTCTTCTTCAGTTCATTTTATAGATGAAGAAACTGAGGGAAACAGTCCTAATTTACTTACCCAGGATTACAAAGCTAGTAAGTGACTGAAGCCATATTTGAACTGAGATAGTTGAGTCTTCTTGACTCTTAGACCAGCACTGTCCTCTAAACCATTTAGCTTTCTCTCATCTGTAAAGTAACTGACCTGGAAAATAGATCAAGGAGACATAATGTAAGTATTATTAAAGTACCTGAAAGTCATTGTTAAATAAAGAGAATAGACATCATGTTGCCAAATAATAATAATAATAATAACACACAAAAGAAAATTGCTCTCAAAATCTACAACAGAAAAATATTTAAGAAATTTAAAGAATCCAATGATCACCATTTGAAAGAAGTGCTAAAATGAACTCTTCTAGTAATATTATGACTAAATTTCACAGCTTCTAAGTCAAAAATAAGTTAAGCATCTAGAAATAAACCATTTAAAGATCATGGAATTATAGTGCATATCAATGAAGATTTAGCAGCTACTTATATAAAGTAGTGGGGAGCTTAGAACATACTATTTTGTAAGGCAGAAAATATAAAATTACAAACAAAAATAACCTACACAACAAAACTGAGTTTAATCTTTCAACAGGAAAGCATAGATATTTAGTGAAATAGAGGACTTTCTTTTTTTTATTTTTATTTTATTTTTTTTTCCATTTTTGAAGTTTATTGAATATTTTTAAAATAACTTTTTATTGACAGAACCCATGCCAGTGTAATTTTTTTACATTATCCCTCGCACTCACTTCTGTTCCGATTTTTCCCCTCCCTCTCTCCACCCTCTCCCCCAGATGGCAAGCAGTCCTATACATGTTAAATAGGTTACAGTAGATCTTGGATACAATATATGTGTGCAGAACCAAACAGTTCTCTTGTTGCTCAGGGAGAATTGGATTTAGAAGGTATAAATAACCCGGGAAGAAGAACAAAAATGCAAGCAGTTTACATTCATTTCCTAGTGTTCTTTCTTTGGGTGTAGCTGCTTCTGTCCATCCTTGATCAATTAAAACTAAGTTAGATCTTCCTCTTTGTTGAAGAAATCCACTTCATCAGAATACATCCTCATACAGTATCGTTGTTGAGGTATATAATGATCTCCTGGTTCTGCTCATTTCACTAAAGCATCAGTTCATGTAAGTCTTGCCAATCCTCTCTGTATTCATCCTGCTGGTCATTTCTTACAGAACAATAATATTTATTCCATAACATTCATATACCACAATTTACCCAACCATTCTCCAATTGATGGGCATCCATTCATTTTCCAGCTTATAGCCACTACAAACAGGGCTGCCACAAACATTTTAGCACATACAGATCCCTTTCCCTTCTTTAGTATCTCTTTGGGCTATAAGCCCAGTAGTAACACTGCTGGATCAAAGGGTATGCACAGTTTGATAACTTTTTGAGCATAGTTCCAAATTGCTCTCCAGAATGGCTGGATGTGTTCACAATTCCACCAACAATGTATCAGTGTCCCTGTTTCCAACATTCCACATTATCTTTCCCTGTCATTCTGGCCAATCTGACAGGTGGGTAGTGGTATCTCTAGAGTTGTCTTAATTTGCATTTCTCTGATCAATAGTGATTTGGAACACTCTTTTATATAAGTAGTAATAGTTTTAATTTCATCATCCGAAAATTGTCTGTTCATATCCTTTGACTATCAATTGGAGAATGGCTTGATTTCTTATAAATTAGAGTCAATTCTCTATATGAAATAGAGGACTTTTAAGCATTGCTGATGAAAACACCAAAAGTAAATAGAAAAGTCAGCTCTAATAAATAACTCAGGAGAAGCACAACATAATAAATATGAAAGAGAAGCCATGAGACTCAGTAAGGTTAACAAGCTTATACTTTTAGATGGAAGATAATATGTGTACCTTCTAAGAATGTTCTTATTATTTGGGCAGTTTGAAGGATTCTATGTAGAATGAGTGTGCAAGGATGAATCAATTATCTTTTGATTATAAAAAATGAATAGTCAAAAATTGTGGGAACCAACAATAAAAGGGGGAAAGGAGAAGAATAGAGAAAATAAAAGGCATGCAAGGAAAAGATTTATAATGGAGGAAGAAATGGTGTGGTGGATGGACAATGCTTAAATGTCAGTTCTATATAATCTGGTTTAAAGAGGGGAAATATATACATTCACATATACATTATATATTCTCCATACTCAAAAAGGGGAAATGTGTATGTCAAAAAAAAAAAACAAAACAAAACAAAGAAAAAACAGACTTCCAAGGAGAAACAGGAAAAAAAATTAAAAGGGAGAAGAATAAAATGGAAAAATATAGGATGGATGTAAATGCAATTAGAAATCATAACCATAAACATGAACAGCATGAATCCATACATAAAATCGAAGCAGATAGGAGAATAGATTAGAAATTGAAATCCAACAATATGTTGTTTATAAGAAACATACTTGAAACAGAGAGACACACAAAGTATTAAAATGAAGAACTGGAGAATAATCTGTGATCCCCAACTGTGGTAAAAATAAAAAGAAAAGAAAAAAGAAAAGAAGCTTTTAGATAATGACTCAACCACAACGCAAAGCAAATGCAAAAACGGAGTTAATTAAGAGTGATAAGTAAGTAAACCACAATTTGCTAAAAGGCATTACAGACAATGTAGTAATACCAATACTAAACATATACACAAATAGCTAGGATTTATGCCAGAAATGCAGAGTTGACTCAATATTACAAAAGCTTTGAGGATAATTGACTGCAAAAATAACTATATCTATCTATCTATCTATCTATGCACATACACATTGTCTCACTAGTTCAGAAAAAAAATTTGAAAAATACAACACCCATTCATATTTTTTAAAAAAGTAGAAAACATAGATGCCATTCTTAAAATGAAAAGTACTATATATCTAAACCAAGAAAAAGTACCATCTCTAAATGACCATAACTCAATACAATCTGAAGTGAAGCAAAGCTGTTCATTGGCACCAGCATCATTCAATACTGTACTAGAAATGTTAATTATAGAGATAAGACAAGAAAAAAAGTAATTGATGGGATAAAGAGAGGTGATGATGAAAAAAAGTGTCACTCTTTGCAGATAACATGATGGTCTACTTGTAGAGAATCAACTAAAAAATTGGTTGAATCAATTAACACAGCAAAGTTACAGAATCTAAAATAAAGCCACATAAATCATCAGCATTTTTATACAAAAATAGCAAAAAGAGATAGAAAGGGAAATTCCTTTTAAAATAACTGCAGACAATGCAATTTATTGAAAGTCTACTTACTAAGACAAACTAGGAACTATGTGAACACAATTAAAAACTACTCTTCACATAAAGGCAAATATAAACAATTTGAGAAATAATCATTGCTAATAGGTAGAGCAAGGAAATATAATAAAAATTACATTACCACTGAAATTGATTTACATATTCAGCACCATAAAAATAAAATTACCAAAACATTATTTTATAGAGCTAGAAAAAATGATAATAATAAATTCATCTAGAAGAACAAAATGTCAAGAATATTCATGAAATAATTGAAAAATATGCAAAAAAGTAAATATTTCAAACTATAATGAAAAGTAATTACCAAAATAATGTGAAACTGGCTAAGAAACAGAATAGCAGATCAAAGGAATAGATTAGATTCATAATATGCAGTGCTAAATAGTCATCTATTATTTGATAAAAACAAAGATTAAAAATTATTGGACAAGACCCAAAATTTGGCAAAAAATTCTGGGAAAATTGAAAAACAGTTTACAACAAATAGGCACGGACCAATATCTCACACTATATACCAAAATAATGTCAAAATGGATAAATGATTTAGACATAAAGGGTGATATCAAGTAAATTAGTAAATAGGCAATAATGAGTCTATCAAATCTATGAGTGATGACAGAATTTACAAAAGATATAGAGGATAATAGGAATCAAAATGGATAGTTTTGATTATATGAAATTAAAAATCTTTTAAACAAACAAAACAAATGCAGTCATTATTAGCAATAAAGTAGGAAATTGGGGGGAAACTTGCATCAAGATTCTCTAATGAAGGTCTTATTTTTTTCAGATAGATAGGGAACTGAGCCAAACTATAAAAAAGAAGAACAATAATAACAATTCCATAATTGATAAATGGTCAAAGAATATCAAAAGATCATTTTCAAAGGAAGAAATAAAAATATGAATAATCATATTAAAATGCTCTAAATCAGAACCCTAAGGCACTGTTGGTTGAATTGTAAATTGATCCAACAATTCCAGGAAGAAATTTGTAATTATGCCCAAATGGGCAACCAAATTGTGTATATCCTTTGACCCAGCAATATTACTACTAGATCTGCAATTCAAAGACATTACAAAAAAGGGGGAAGAACTTGTAGGTGCAAAATATTTATAGTAGTCCTTTTCATGGTGGCAAAATATTGAAAATTAACAGAATGCCCATCAATTAGGGAATAGCTGAACAAGATGTAATATATGAATGTAATGGAATGCACTTGTGCAATAAGAAAAGTTAAACATCTAGATTTCAGAAAATCTTTTAAAGATTTGTACATACTGATGCAAAATGAGATGAGCAGAATCAGGAAAACAGTACATACATTATCAGTATGATAATCAGCTATGAATGACAACTATTTTCAAGCAATAAGACAATCTAAGACCCATAAAAAGCTTATGAAGAAAAATGCTATCCATATGTAGATAAAGAAATTATGGACTCTGTATGCAGAACAAAACATATATTTTCATTTTATTCTTTCTCATATTCTTTTTTTTTCTTTTGAATTGTTCTTCTTTCACAACTGTGACTAATATGAGAAAATGTTTTATATGATGATATATTCATAAACTATATCAAACTATCTACCAACTTTAGAAGAGGGAAGGAAAAAATTTAGATTTCAAAATATTGTATAAATGTATATGAAAAATTTCCTTGATATGTAAGTGGGAGAAAATAAAATATTATCTAAAAGAAATTAATAAATATTAATTTTTAAATTTGTATTTGTGAAATATTTAATTATACAAATTAAAGCAAACACTAAAATGTCATATGGATTTGTTATTATTAATATTATTATTATGCTGGGAAAAATGAAAAATAATACTTTAAGTTAAATCCCATTAAACCTTTCATTTATTTATTTTAATATCACCCAAATTTCTTTTTTTTTCTTTTTTTCTCCTTCTAAAAAACCATTTTATATCACAAATATACTTTTTAACTGAATAAAACAAAGAAGAGTTGGGGAAAGTAAATCCAATCAAAAATTTGAAAAAATTGATGATACACAAAAATGTATGTATATAACTAATTCCACAACAAAAGAATTTTTGAAATTAACCAGGGGAGTGTTCTCTCTTGTCCATTCTTTGGTGACAAATTTGTTATTCCTAACTTTGGAAAAATTCAATTCGGTTATGGTTATGATTTTTATTATTTTTGTCATCCATTTGACTGTAGTTATTGTGTACATTCTTCCTCTCCTCTTTGGCTCTATTTATTTCTTTTTTATATGTTCATGTAAGTTTTTCCATGCATCACTGTATTTCTCATATTTCTTATTTCTTGTAGTGCTCAAATTTTATTTTGACTTTTTGGAGGGTTTCTTGATAATGGGTTCAGTTTTTTGTTAATGCATTGTATTTATTTATTTATTGCATGGGAATAGTTAATAGAGAATGAAGAAGAAGCAGAAGGCATTAGAGAGGAGAAAAGAAAATGAGTGGGTGGCTAAGAATTGAGAGTTCAAGATTTTAAACTTTGCTAAAAGCAGAATCTGATAGCATGAAAATAGTCATTAGAAAAACTGCAATCATATTATAGGAATGTGGCAATTTAAAAGGTTGAAAGACAGTTTCTGGGCAATTTAATAATTTTATTAATAAGTTCAACATATTATTAATAAAATATTTGTTTTTCTTTCTTAGAATAAAGACCCTAATGTCAGTAGGCTCACAGTTTATGTGCTCTTGAAAGAGTAGGTGTTCCTGAGGAATGTCAATCAACTTTTATTGGTTAGAACAGTGGTAGGTAAAGTATATTAAAATAAGGATCATAAAGTACATGACTTACATCAGGGCTTCTTAAATTTTTCCCACCTGTGACCCCTTTTCACCCAAAAAATTTTTACACAACCCCATCTTGAAGATTCAAGCTGAGTCGGGAGGTAGCGCACATTTAGGGGCAGGGTGTTTCTGGTAGACTTTGTGCATATGTAGTTCAAATTGAGGATGTGACATGTTCAAAACCAAGGGCATATTGAAGTCACACAAGGCAATACAGATTCATTACACATTTGATTTTGCAATAATTTTTGGTCATTACAACCAGAAATTTTAGGGAGTCATGACCCGCAGTTTAAGTAGCTTTGATTGAGTCATCCAAATCTTGGTCAAAGAAACATTAATTTTCATATCACATGCCTAACAAAAGAAAGGATCCACAATTTCCAACACTTATCTGAGCAAACACAATGAGCATAATTATACCCATCAGCCCAAACAGAATGTCTTTTACTATCTTTTTAGATTTAGCCTGGATAAATCTTCAAGAAAGATTTCCCATAAGGGTTGGTTTCTGGATATGGAAGTAGAAAAGGGAAAAAGCCTTGGTTCTAATTCAATAATTAGGTATGAAATATAAAAACAATTATTTTCTCAAAAGAAGAAAGGATATGGGTTATATTCCAAGCTAGGAAAGGTGGTGTGAATGAAAACATGGATGTCATATATACAACCTCTCTGGCATTTTCTTCAGGCACGTGTCTATCCCCAGAACCTTTCATTTTCTCTCAAATCTAAAAGAACAGTCTATAAGAAATTAGACCTACAGTAGGGAATTAAGAATATTTTCATTTTGCTGAAAAACTTGATCCCAATTAGAATGACAATCTTTCTTTATTGCTTTACTGTCCAGCCAGATTTGGGTAGAATAAACTAAAGTGAGTTTGGACTTTGATTACATGAGAACAATTTTTTTTTCCTCCAAGGTTGGTTCCATAGAACAGCATGCTCTATTTTGGATTGCTTAGAAAATTTCTATTAAGCACTTTCTCCAAAGCAGTAATCTAGTCTTTGGAGAGGCAATATGACAGTTATATGCATTATTCATGTAAGCTTCTGCAAGATGGGCATATTTCCTGCCAAGAGATACTCAGCAGGGGATGTTAGAAAACTGAAATCGGCATGGGTGGAAGAGTACTAAGAAAGAAGATTTGCAAAGATGATCTCTTTGAGGAAAAAGAAAAGAAAAGAAAAGAAAAATTTTGGACATGTCTTCCTTTGTCTTTGTAGAAGATATCTTTCTAAATACTCTGCTTCCCACACCTCCACCCCCACTCTTCCTTTATTTAAAAAAACATAGATTCCATAAATAGGGTCCTGTCATACAGTGAGTTAATTAGAATGGAAAAGGATTGTACAAAAGGAAGTTACAAATGTTCCCAAAAAAGATATGTTGGCATTTCATTTTCTGCTTGCAATTACTGCAATCTTTAAGATAAAAAGTATTTCACAGGCAAGTGACTGATGTTGCAAAAGAGAATGTCTTACCAGAAAAAAAAAAAATGAGCAGACATAACTGATCTGAAGCCACACCCAAAGACTTGGAACTAGATTTCAGCATCAACAACATGGCAGCAACACAAGGGTGACTGCCAGTTTAGGAATTAAAGTCTTTGAGCTTCACCTCACAATGCAGCATTTAATTCTTTGATGCAGCATCTAGATTCTGTGAATGACTAAAGTTTGTGTCACCACTCTGCCTTGCTGGATGTCAGTATTAAGCCCCAGTAGACATGAAAAGAGACACAACAGAGCAAGCAGTTATAAGAGTAAACACCAACAACAGATATTACTTATCTGGACATATTATACAACTTCTATGCTGTATTTTATTTCTAGAATAACATTGTACATATTGCAAAAGGTTAAACAATAACAAGAATTATAATAGTGAATGTAGAGGCATCTTTCACTTCTGAAAATATTTTTCATTATGTTTTGTAACTCCAAAGTGTCTACCTGTGATGATGTATATTATAAGATGGTATGTAATACTAAATAGTGAAGGATTTCATTTTCTGTATTCCTCAAGTGATGCTGCTGATCACTGAATAACACAGTCTAGTAGGAAGTCAAATTGTGGGTCATCTGAAATATGAATGATAGACAGGAACAGGCTAAAATGTATAACCCAAGAAGGACTGAGCAAAAATAGTGACAAGAATATATCATGATGAAGAATATGCTTCTGTGTTCCACTGGTAGTCATACAAATAAATAAGTGATTGGTGATTGATAGATGATGAGGAGGAGGAGGAGGAGGAGGAGGCAGATGATGGTGATAAGGGTGATAATAGTGATTGATAACATTTATATAGAGTTTAAAATTTTTCAAAACTCTTAACAAACTTTTTTCCCTCAATTTGATGCTCACAACAAAACCGAAGCAAACAATGATTTAGTGATTTGGCCAAGATCATACCATCAGAAGAATTTAAACTCAGTCTTACTTTTTCAAGGTTCAGTGCTCTATGCACTGCTATCTTGCTTCCTTTTATTATGCAATATAGAGAAAAATGTTTCCAGCACAGAGAATGGACCTTTTTTGGAGGTCTTATTAGAAAAAGATCTCATAGGATGAGTAATCATGAAGGAGATGGCATCTTCACTTTATATATATATATATATATATATATATATATATATATATATATGGAGAGAAAGAGAGAGAGAGAGAGAGTAAAGTTTAAAGGGATATATAAATGTCCATAATTATATTCTAAAACTCTAGTTTTTCTAAGGACCTAGCACAGGATCATACACAACTGATAAATAATGAATTTTCATTTTATAAACTTCAGCCCGGGGAACTTGCATAATATCAGATACGCAATATCACTTAGCTATCAAAGCCACTTATTCAATATCACATGGCTAGTAAGTCGTAGAGTTGGCATTCAAACTCATTCAAACCCTCTGACTAAAAATACATTGTTTCCATTTTGTTACACTTCCATATCTACCCTTATAAACTTATAAAGTAATACATAAAAGTAATTGATAATTATCACGTAAAAGAATTGTGTTTCAAAAATGTAGTTGACATTTATGTCTATCTTTCCCAAATTAAAGATCCACTTTAGCATAATGTTCTATTTCCACGCAACAATAGCAACAATTGTAGTCAACTGGTAATTAAAATTAATTCCAATCTTTTAGGAAAAATAGGTTCAAAAATAACAAAACAAAACATCTTTCTATATGTGTATGTTTCACTCAAACATATTCATATATTTAATTATACACATTTCTATGTCTATGTATGGAACTGCAGTTCTAAACAGTTTTCCAAATGTTCTTAAAGACCTTTCAGATGATTACTCTGAGAAACATTAAGAACTGCTACCATATCCCCTTAATATCTTTAAGTGCATCATACCATTTGCAAATACTAGCACCCTCCCCAGCCCCAATCTGATGAGTTTGATTGGGCAATAATAAGAATGGATTTGGAAAAAAAAAAACACAGAAACACAGCTAAAAATCTCCTCACTGATAGTTTCTTTTTTTAAGCCAACAAACCAGGGTAGTTTATTTGTGATGTGATGAAGGGATGAAGTCACAAGATTTAGAAGAAAATGAAGACATTTTAAAATTTCTGTATGACTGATAGTCTCATTTTTAGATGACAAACCTGATTTTATTCATCTCATAACCATTGTTGGGTGTTAACATATGAAGCATCATTATAAGAACTTTTAAGACATGGGGATATCTTGGAGATAATTCAAAACCACAACAGACTTTTCTGAAATAAATTATGAACTTTAATCAAAGGTTGGACCATGTTAATAACTAGTCTTAAATATCATTGTAAATAAAATATTATTGAAATATTTTATCCTTGTTTTTGTACTTATGCTTCATAAAGTTCTCTCTGTGACTGCCATTCAGTCATTTCAATAGTATCCAATTCTTCATGATACCATTTGGGCAAAGACAGTGCAACAGTTTGCTGTTTTTCCTTCTCTAGCTTATTTTACAAATGAGGAATTGAGAAATATGGAGTTAAGCAACATGCCCAGGATCACACATCTAGTAGGTGTCTGGAGTGAGATTTAAATTCATGAAGAGGAATATTCCTGATTTCAAGTGCAATGCTCTCTCCACTGTATCATCTAGCTACCATTTCCCCCCACTCTTTGGTAAAAACAAAATCATAATTAATTAATTAAGCTAAATTACTGATATTAGAGAGATAGAGATCATAATCATGATTTCAGTGGTATAGGACATTTCCTAGTAAGGAAATTATTTTAATCAATTCAGGCTTTCTGAAACTTATTCTTCAAGCAGATATTTTGAACCTCTGATATGTATACTTTTAAAAATTTATTTTAAATTTTTATCAAAATAATTAGTTTCCTTTATAATGTTATGCCTTTTTGTTTTGTGTATTTAAAAAATATAAAAAAGGGCTTCATTCTCTTCCATAAGCTGTCAAAGAGGTTCATAACACAGAAAGGTTTGAGAAACCCTGACTTGAGTCTAAGCAAGTGAACAACTAAGTTGCTTGTCTAAAATAAACAACAAAAATGGGGTAAAGGCAGAATTTGATTGAGTTAATGCTTACATGATTCAAATTAAACACACTGAACGAGGAGGCTGGGAAACCTGGAATTGAATCATTTTTCCCCCTTCCAATTACTAGCTGTATAATGATTCACTTGATTACTCTGTATCTTAGTTTGCCTATCTCCAAAAGGTGGGTTGGACTAAATCATCTCTCGAGTAATAATAACAGTTTACATTTATGAAAAAACTTCCCCAGTATAAGATCTTTCCACAAAGTCTTCACAAAGAGCAATGGACAGGTTCATACATATAATCATACACATACATATATGTATGTATGTAATTTATCAAATACAAATATGTACATATATATTCTTTCAGAGTATTTTATAAACATCAGAAATTGGAACAAATGTTCTGATTTCTTTCTGATACTTAAAATAGTATGTATTGAATATTCACAAATGTGATTATAGACCATAGATTTTTTCTTATTTGTTTGGATTCTCACTTTGTTCCTATGAAATGGGCATAGATATTTATTAGCTATCTGGAACAAGCCATTCTTTTTAATTATTATAAAAGCACATAGCCAATGAACACTCCAGAAACAGTAGTCTGCACATACATAATATTTGATCATTTGGAATATTTAAAATTAGAATGGAATTAATCAGGATATAAATACAGCATTTTCTTGTGTGAATAGCTAACATGCAGTATTTCTATATCAAAATAGGGTCTAGAGCTTTGATTTCATTGATATTGGATACTCCCTATATAAAGAAACTGTCTTTTCTGACACAGGATACCATCTCAACAATTTACAGTCTTTAAATGTTGTTTTGAGTAGGGAGAGATATAGTGATTTGCCCAGGGTCAAATCACCAGTAGATGTCATGGGTATTACATAAATGTAGATCTTGTGACTTGAGACTAGCACTATTTACTTCTCTACCATGTTTCTCTACACCATGGCTATCCAGCATAACTAAAACAAAATTAGCTTCATTTTAAAATATCACCTAGTTAATTCAATTTGCTAGGGAAAACCTTCATTTTGAAAATATTTTCACTCTTCTGTGGTTTCTACACACGTGTGAGTGTGTGCATGTGTGTATGTATATGTGTACATGTGTATATACACACATGGTATACATGTGTGTAGATATGTACGTCTTAGGAAAGTCTGTGAAATAGTGTTTAAGAAATGTTTATACCTATCAACCAATTATGAGGTTCAAAGTCATCTATGATATTCAAATACATATGAACTCCCTCTCCCTATATTTTCATCTAAAAACTCATAAATACTTATTGAAATAAGGATGTGTCAACTATATCTGTATGTTATCTGTCATTATTACATTTAGTCAATACACAAAATTGCAGGACATATCCACTTGCAAAATATCCTAATATTTTACAGCAAAAGCAAATCGATAAATACCTACAGGGGTATTTCTATCTAATTTTCTTGAGAAACTGACAATGTTTTAAAATACTTTCTTAGATTCTCATTCTCATAGCGTGATTAATAATACTGATAGGGAACCTGATTCATTCCATGTAAAACTATCCATTGTCATCTTCAAAATCTGATATCCCCCCAGGAAACCTAGATTTGACTCTTCATGACCTCATGGACTGGAACACAGCAGGTCCTTCTTTCCTTCACTGTGTGTCTCAAAGCATGTTCAAGTTATGCATATTACTTCCAAGATATAAACTATCCATCCCATTCTCTGTTGTTTCCTTTTCTCTTTTCCCTCAATCTATCTGGACACCAGGGTCTTTTAAAATGAGTCCTGTTTTCTCTTTATAATGAACAAAGTATTTAAACTTCACCATCAGTGTTTAGCTACCCAATTAATAATTTGAATTATTATTAAGTATTAAATGATTTAATGTCCTTGCTGTTGAAGGGACAATCAGAAGTCCTCACTAGCACTACAAATAAAAAAAGGATAGATTCTGGAATGTCTAACTTCCCTTATAGTTAAACTCTCACACCTATGCATTACTACATGAAAAACTATAGCCTTGACTATAAAAACCTTTATTGGAAAGTTGATGTCTCTGCATTTTGTTTGGTGATCAGATTTGCCATAGTTTTCCTCCAAAGAAATAATGATTTAAAAAAAATTCATGGCTGCAGTTCATATTTAAGGATGCCTGCCATCCTCTCCATTTCCCTCTCCACTTTTCTTATACACTTTTTAAAAATGGGAGATAATTTCCTTTTTTTAAACTCTTCTTTCCTCCTTTTCCCAGTTCAACCCTCTTTCTCACACTTTAATTTTATTTGGAGATGATCCCAGTGTCAGTTTATACTCACACCCTCTCTCTAAATTCCTAGGAGTTATAAGCATATTGTACATCTAGAAATATAAATAATTTAATCCTGAGTCACTTTTGATTTCTCTTTTAAGTTTACCTTTTTTATGCTTCTCTTGAGTCTTGTATTTGAAAATCAAAAATTTTATTCGGTGCCTATATTTTCATTAGGAATGCTTGAAAGTCCCCAATCTCATTAAATGCCCATTTTATTTTTTTTTATTTTTACCTCTGAAGGATTATAATTAAATTTCCCTGAGTAGTTTTTTTTTTGTTGTTGTTGTTGTTGTTATAATCACAACTTTTATTTTTACCTTCTGGAATAACATATTTCAGATCCTCTGTGCCTTTAAGAGAGAAGCTATTGTTTCCTTCTGGCTGCTTGCAATATTTTTTCCTTAAACCAGGAGCTCTGGAATTTGTCAATAATATTTCTGAGGGTTTTTATTTAGAAATCTCTTTAATGAGGGGATTTTTGGACCCTTTATATTTCTTATATTTCTTCTGTTCTACATTATCAACACATGTTTCTTTGATTAATGCTTGAAATAAGATATCTATGGTCTTTTTTTATCAAGGCTCCCACATAGTGCAATGACTCGTAAATTATCTTTCCTCAATTTATTTTCCAAATTGGTAGTTTCATCAATGAAATATTTCACATTTCTTCCATTTAAAATATTGTTTTTTGACATCTTATATAGTTACTAGATGCCATTTGTTAAATTCTAATTTTTAAGGAACAAGTTTCTTCAAAGGATTTGTGTGCCTTTTTTAAGTCATACAGGGGTTTCTTATTGAGTTCCTAGCAAATTCACATTTTTCTTTGGTGTTTCTCCTGTAGTTTGTTGTCAATGTCTTCTGAGTTTGTGTCTGGATTTCCCATGTCACCATAGTAGCTTTAGTGGTCACCTTCTTCTTGTTGTTATTTCATTTTTCCACACTTTGTTTACTTTGTTTAACTGTATGTTAAACTTAAACCTTGCTCTTGAAGTGGAACAGTCACTATCCCGAGTTTGAAGCTTTTTTTTTAATGCTGTTCTAGGAGTATGTTTGCTTTCAGTACATTCAAAGCAGTATGATCCAAGGAGAGGTATGGTCACTCCTCTCCTGACATGTGGTTTAGTCTTTACCCAAAAAGAGACTTTTCACCTGAAGTTGCAAATGCCAGTGCTCTTCCTTACTCTGGAACTGTGATTAGGTCCCTTGATCGCTTAAAGTCACAAAAGTTAGTTCTTCTTTCTTTTTGGGAACTGTGACAAGGTATCCTGTTTTGCATTTGCAAATACTAGTGTTTCTTTTCTGCCTTATCACTGATACTACCCCATTTGCTTCTTTGTGAGGGACCACAAGAAATCTTCTCCCCCATGGAAATTGATTAGGATTTGTGTTTTCCTGAGGTTTCAAGTGGTACTTCTTTTGGTCTAGGACCTATGTCGCAGAACCATGTAACATAGTGTTAACAGGTCTGATTCCCTACCATCTCTTGACTAAGAACTCCTAAAGCTGCTGCTACTAGCATTAATGCTACTGTTGTATCCGCCCTCCAAGGCTTGTTGTGGTGCTTCCATGCAACTTCATGGGTAGGCTTTCACGTTGGCCATCGTAACCCTTTCCTGCCAATCTATTAAGAAGTCTTGTGTTGGAAAAAAATTCTCACCTCAATCTTTTGTTAACTATGCAAATCCAAAATGTGATTTAAGACATTATTTTAAAATTGTTTCAAGGGGAATGTTGGGAGATTTCTATTGAGTTTCTGTCTATATTTTACAATTTTTTCCCAATTCTGGTGATGACAGTTTGGATAGGAATTTCTTGAAAACAATACTCTATAGGAACTAGGTTTAGACTATGTTCTTATGTATCAATATTATATAAAGAGAAAATATTCCCTTAGGATTTTGAGGAAATGAAAGTTTGTTCTCATTCTTTTTGTTGAGCAAATATATTTTATAATACTTTTCTTTGATAACTTTGTTAAATGAATATGGGGCATTAGCAACTAACCTCTGACAATGGGGACACAAAAGGTAAGCATTTGTGCTTACCATAGTAGAAAAATTCCAAATTCTTTAGCATTGCCTAGGCCTCTGAAGGAAATCTATCATATTTAGCCCTGAAAGGATAGAACCTAAGCATTTCTCTGTAGCTCAAATATAGTCTAAAGATACAATTTTTTTTAAATATCTACAAAACCAAGAATTTATACAATCATACACGATGAACAAGGGACACAACTTGCAAAATTTCAGGTTTAGCCCAGTTTTACAAAACCCTGTTATTTGCTTCATACTTTAGTTAAATTATATATGTTAAATGTGCTTTCTTTAAACTCTTATCTAGCAACATAAAAAGTGAAAGATCTAATGATCCATCAATATAGAATTTTGGAGCCATGATGACAAATTGTTTTTTTCTCTAGTGATGAAACAAGCTGTCTGGATTTTGCATTTGTAGTATATTTTGCCATTAGAAGTACTCTGAGGAATTATAGCATCACATAATTCCCAACCATTTGCTATTTAATGTCGACATACAACAGTCAAACCTGACATATTTGTTGTCCTTGAAGTCTTTGTTATGATAATGAAAACAAAGTTGAAAATCAGTGTCTCCATGTTAAGCAAAACAACAGAATTAATGAAATAATGGCCATTTAGTTGATTTCATTTCATTGGAAATCATTTTTTAATAATTTCTAAGAATTCAGCACCATGTGCAATGTTCTGATTCCTCACTTTTAATTTTTAGAATACCTAGCTTCCCATACAGTTTTACTCAAGTGCTACTGTCTCTAGAACGCCTTTCTAAAAATCTTTGGCAAGCTAGCTTTTGGCCCTCACTGCACTATAATGACTCTATTTATGTTTATGTACTTATGTAGATTTACGCTGATTGCCAAAGAGAGATATAGGGTGTGTGTGTGTGTGTGTGTGTGTGCAGAAACTACTTTAATTTTAGTCTCCATATTCCCTCTAAATAGCAGTAGCTAAAGCTGCACATAGACATTTAACAAATGTTTCTTAAAAGAGCAAATTTTTAATAAAAAAAAAAAAAATAGGTTACCTCTCTATCCTCAATAAGCTAAACAGAGAGTATAGTGAGGATGTAGAAAGCCATAAAGTCCTTAGTTAAAATCCTTCCTCAGATACTTATTAGCTTTATGATTTTAGACATGTATATATTATAATTCATCCAATTTCTTCATCTCTTAAAATATATATTATATATCATTCTTCATGGAATTTTGAGAATCAGTTCAGATAAAATGCATGGAATGTTTTGTAAACCTTAAAATATTATGAAATGTTATTTATTAATTATAATAATAAAATAGGATTATCAAAATGTAGAGAGAAAATAAATTATAAGAAAATAAACTTATAAGAAACAAGTAATGAATGATCCCAAAGCAACATAAAGTGAAGGAATTGTAAATGAATACAAAATATGTAAAATAAATTTGAAAGTCTATGAAGCAAGAAAATGTTTTGAGTAAAGTGAAGTTAATTATGGAAGACATATTCTTAAAGTAGCCTTAGGCTCAGTGTTGAGAGTATTGAAGGTAGAAAATGTCTCACTTTTCTTTGTATTCCCAGAGAGGCAATGTAGCCTAATAGGGAGAGAAGTCTCAGTTTCATGTTGGATTGCAAGTTCTGCCTTTGATACATACTGTTTAAATAACCCTAATCAAGTTATTTAATTTCTGTTTTTTCTAGTTAAATATTTAAAAGGATAAGATATTGAGAAGTATCAACCTGCCTTGGTGAAAAGAGAATACTCACCTAGAAGTATACTCTATCAATAAAATCAAAGGTCTGATACTATCCTTATCCCTATCAATTGATCCTAGAACAACTGCTACATTTGTAAGTGATTAAAACATGATTATTTATTTATTTGTTTATTCCCTCATTGATGAAACTCAAACTACTGGATTACCAGAAAGGAGGATAGTAGTGATTTTATTTAGTATAATCACCATGAATATATAGGATTGTAGCTTATAATAAACACAATACAATTGAGAACATTTAAGTATTTAAGCCTTCTTGAAACAAAGGAGAATTTAGTAGCAAGAATAAAACAAAATTTAATTTGTAGAAGTTGAGGGTAGTGATGTGTCCTTGACTACTAGAATGAAGTGTTGAGTTGATGTGGAATAATAGAGAATCAAGGCAGATTTGTGATGAAGTTACCTTTCCATCTGAAAGGATTTTTTGTTTTAACTTATTTCTCAAAATTTTCATTGTTGTCATTATTGTTGCTGCTGTTGCTTCCATTGTTTCATTTCAGATTCTTCATAACCCTATTTGAGGTTATCATGGCAAATATGTAGTTTGCTGTTTTCATGTTCAGCTCATTTTCCATAGGAATAACTGAAACAAACTGGGTTAAGTAGATTGCCCATGGTTACATAACTAGTGGATATCTGAGATCATATTTGAACTAGGGAAGATGTATTCCTGACTTATCTGGCACACTATCCACTGCATTACCTATCTACCTTCAAAATTGTTTTAGCACTTTCTACATGTATCTTTCCTTTGTTTCCATCATGACTTTTCTTGAACTATACTCATCTAGGGACATTTTCTCCTTTAGATGAAATCTCTTAGATACTATGGAATCTTTCATAATTTTTCTGGTACCACTAAATGTAACATGGTCTCTCTTACAAAGTTCATGCTGAAGAAATGTTTGTTAAGTAATTGAATGTGCTAATGAAAATTACATTGAGTTAAGTATAGACTAGATCTTCATGATTTGGTATATGGTTCAAAATCCATGTCTATGTACCTATTTACAAAATGACAAAAGAAATCTTAAATCTGATCCATTTAAATAGCTTATTTGAATAATCTGTTCAAATTTCCCTATTTTTGATTCTTTTCTTATCTTTATGTGAATACTACTGTCAAATTACCTAGATAAATGTCTTAGATCTTAACTTTGACTTGATTTTAGAGGCACAGCAAATGACTACAAAATACTTAATGATGCATTTTATTAAAGTAATTTAGAGTTGCATGTGGAAATAGTCAGAAACTAGAATCATGTGTGCAAAGAGTTTGGCAGTTAGGTTAGGGTTGAGTAGTTTCTGACATAAAAGGGAGAGGGTTTTATTCTGAATTACATAGAATTTCTAAAATCTTTTAACCTATATAACAAGGAAGGAGAACTTTTCTTTTTTGAAGTAATAACAATTGGCCAGTTTTACTGATTCTGATTCTGTTCTAATTTCATTGTTGCCTTTGACTGAGAAAAGGAAAAATGAGTAGATTCACTTTTACTAGTACAAGATACCTATGTGTTTGTAACTGTGTTCATAAAGTTTTAAAAGACTATCAAACATAATGGCCATTTGTAACTAGAAAATTTTAGAATTTTATATGTGAGAAGGAAATAGTCATGCAATATTTAAGATCCTCAAATAACTTTTCATTTGTTCCTTTACATATATCCAAATCCAAATCAATGATTTTGTATTCTGTTGCATACTCAGAGAACTCCAGCTGCATACCCAGGATATAGTGAAACAGGTGGATTAAAACTGATCTTGAATCTCTAGATTATTGTGTTCCCAATGAAGGGAGCAGCTGCTGAGCCACCTGAAAATTGAGATGAAATGAAGAGAGATAAAACACCATGATCCAACCAAACATCACCCAATCACATCATTTTCCTCACAATTTTTTTTCTGCTAAGATTGGTATGAGAATGGTCCCTTGAGGCAGAGCCAAGGCAGTAGAGTACAGGCAGAGACTTGTCTGAACTCTCCCCCAAACTCATCCAAATACCTTTAATTGATGATTTTAAACAAAACCTAGAGTTACAGAACCCACAGAAAGATAGAGTGAAAAAAATTTACAAACCCAAGAAAATTTAGAATTCTGTGATGAATGATCTGTAGCAATAGGGTAAGAGAGGAATGCAGTTCAGTAGTCTATGCTAATGAAGATTGGGCCTTAGCAAACCAGAAACAAGTCTCAGGATGACTGAATCAGTGGCAATAATAGAGGTTTCCAGACATCTCAGACCATAGGTAGTAAGAAGATAAGACAATAGATCAGAAAAAAAGATTGACAGGGGTCCCTTCTGTAGGCACCAGAGTCAGGGCAGTGTTGCCTCTGGGTCTTAGTCCCAGTGAGAGGAGGAGCATTAGCATAGCAGATGAGAACAAGTAACTTGACCATAGTTTCAGGATTGAAAAGAATGCGTCACTCACAAACCAGTGCAGAGTACAGGAGAGTAGTGAACACATCTCTCCCTAGATCTTACCATATTGGAAGAGTCAAAAACTTATAGATCTCCAGTAATAACTATAAAAATAGCTACACACACAAAAAAAATTAAAATCCTGAAATTTAGTATGTATAGAGGGCCACAGTGAGTGGGTGACATATAAGACCCTTCAACCTAGAGCAAACCTGCTAGCAATATCTGGCTCAGCTTCCTATCTCCCCTAAGGGCTCTCAATTTTCCTGAGAAGTCAAGGGTTGGTGACAACTTGTGTTGTAGTTGATACCAAGTGGCAAAGAGTCATCTACATACAATAGCAAGTTGTTTATGTGGTCTCACATGCAGGGTGCTATATTTATATAAAGGTATTAGGGTATAATAGGCTGAGAGAATTGGGAATAAACAAACTCCATGTTTGACCATCCACATGAGTTCTGCCTCTTCACTCTTCTTTAAGAGAAAGGACTCAGGCTGGTACCAAGATCCTCCAGAGAGCTAATCCAATTACAACATTTGGCGCCTAAACATGGGGCCCTAGAAAGTAAGGTACACAAGCAACTCGAACTGATGCGATCAAGGATTCCCCTTGACCTTAGGAATAGTGTTAAGTATAAAGACAGGCAAGCAGTAGTAAGGGCTAAACTAATCACTTATGTTTTTCAGCCAAAATGGGACAAATACTAACAAAAGAGCCTCTCTCCTGTGGGAAGTATAAAGAATTCTTAGTTATGTTAGCAGAGAAGCAAGGTTTGTTAGTAACTCAGAAGCAGATCATCAAGTTCTCAGAGGCTCTGGAGTGCATGTCTCCTTGGCGCTCCAAGGATGAAGGTTTGGAGCCAAAGATGTGGAAGGTAGTGGGAGAGCAACTAACTGAATACAGTGGGATAAAGTTGCCCTTAATAAATCCCACATATAAGAAGAAAGAGAAAAAGAAAGTTTTTAGCCTGGGATGTCAAACCAAGAAGTATGAGGAGAAAAACAAGCAGAGGGTTGGTGCCTGTAGCCTCAGAGGTATACCATGTGGGAAGGAGCTAAGGAAATTTTTTTTAGTATTTTGTTTATTTACATTGTTTTGTAATGCTCTAGGAGATTTGAGGGGCATGGAGAGTTGGGCTAGAAGGGAGATAAGAACTGCCCTGGGAGGTTTGAGGGGCATAGTGTTTCTGTGTTTCTCAGCTCATCTTCTTTACCCCCTAAGCCTGCACATGAGCCCTTGGGGCATCCTCTGCTAACTGATCCTCTTCCCTCAACTCTGCTTTCATGGATGGGAGAGAGAGGAGCAGGAGGGGTGGTGACATCATCAGCCCCTCTAGCATAGTTTTGTCCTCTTATCTCTGAGGCAAGGCAAAAGAGAAGAACCTTTTTACTATGGTTAGAATTACTATAAGCACTTTGGCTTTTTAGGTGGAGTTGCTGTTGAAGGCCTGCCAGCCCTTACACCTATCCTTATCCAATGGAAAACTAATATAGTGGTGTGGGTGGAAGAGTGACCCTTAAGCAGTGAAAAAATTCAGTCTTTATTAAAAAAATAGAAGAACAACTTGACAAAGGATACTTACAACCTTCTCTAAGTCCTTGAAACTCCCCTGTATTTGCTATAAAAAAGAAATCTGGAAAATGGAGGATGTTGATTGATTTGAGAAAAGAAATTAAACAGATGGAACCTATGGGAACTCTTCAGTCTGGGCTTCCATCTCCTATTCAGTTGCCTAGGGAATGACCTCTTTGAATTATAGATATTAGGCATTGTTTCTAGTCTATCCCTCTGGATAAGGAAGATGAAAAGATTTGCGTTTTCAGTGCCCAGCATCAATTTAACTGCACCTTATAAAAAGATTTGAATGGACAGTTTTGCCACAGGGAATGAAAAATAACCCTACCATGTATCAAATGTATGTGGTTTCTGCTGTTACTAAAGTTAGCAAAAAACTGAATACTGTAATGTATTACATTACATGGATGATATATCAGGATGTGTACCTAAGGAACAAATGTTAAAAATATGCCTACAAAAGACCATAGAAATACTAAGGAGCTACTAATTGTATATAGCCCCAGAAAAAATTTAAAAGTATACTCTTTTTCAATATTTAGGATATGAAGTACAGCCCAAGATACTTGTGGTACAAAAACTTTCTTTAATACCAGAGAAGTTGAACACCTTAAATGACTTTCAGAAATTGATAGGAAATATCCAATGGTTGTGTCCAGTGTTAGGCTTAACTACTTTTCAATTAGAATCATTGTATGATATTTTAAGGGAAGACACTGCTTTGGACTCACCACACCAGCTTACAAAAGAAGCACAAGAGGCTCTAAGAGAGGTTGAACTGGCTTTATCTAATGTAGTTTAAAAAGTCATTAAAAAACCCTTGGAAATATCAGTTTTTGCTTAAAAAAAAAAAAAAGGCACCTATAGTAGCCTGTCATCAAGGTGACAGTATGATCAAGTAGGTAGCCCTCCAAGCACAACCAGACCAAAGCCTTATTTCTTACCCAGTGCTTGTAGCTAGAATCTTATTAAAGGCCATTAAGTGAGTAATACAATTATCTGGGATAAGATAAATACCTTTTATGCCAATGTACAAATTAACGTATGCTGTGAAACTATTCTAGAGGGGCAAATTTTATTGGTCACAGCTCCAAATTTTACACACAGGGCCCCCTTAAAGATAACCCAGTTATTACTTAATTGACCATGGATTTTTGAAAAAAGCTTGCTAAGGTTCCTCTTCAATGACCAACCATCTTTACATAACATAACATTTGTGCTGTATATTCTCCTGAGTTAATTATACTAAGAGTAGTCAGAACTTTCTTTCAGTCCACTCATCAGAATTAATTGTATGCAATCATTCTAGCTCTTACTTATTATCCAGGAGATGTAATTACAATATTTCATTCAGCCTATTCAGTAGGTATGGTACAAAGAATTGCCATAGCCAAAATACAATTTCTAGTCTCTAACATATATCAGCTTTTAAAGGAAGTTCAGGAACAAGTGAGAAAACGTCAAAGTAAGCATTACTTCTTGCATGTCTATTCTCATAATGGTATTCCTGATCCTATTTTTTATGAAAACTCAAAATCAGATTGCCTTCTCATCATGTTAGCTACCCTTCAATTCTCAAGGAAAGGCAATAATAGAGAGGAGGACCACAGACATCAAGATGTTCCTCCAAAAACAAAAGAAAGGGGGAGTCACAGGTAACTCTAAAGAACTTCTAAATTTCACCCTTTTTACTATTTTTTTTTATTTGTGATGAAGATGTACTGGCACTGGCAGACAGGTTTTATAAGGGCAAAGTTCTTTGCAAGCAGCTCTGATATCTTTAGATAATGGCTAGATGATGTGGAGATATCCAGAAAGTGATGAATGAAAAGGACCAGATAGACTACCACTTGGGGCAGAGGGTTTGCTTGTGTCTCTACAGATGGAGAAAGAATCCGATGGGTGCCAATGAGCCGTATCTGCCTTGTCCACAGAGAGAGACAGAAATAAGAAGACCCTTGAAATGAAGACAACCCAGTAGACATTGTGTGGTTTCATCTCTATGTCCTCCACTGAAAGAGCATGGTAATTAACACTATGTGTATGGCAATGGACTCTTGAACATTACCATGACCATAAAAATAATTGTTAATGAGACTGGTGCAGGACTTCAAAACCTGCAGGAATCTTTGGATTCCCTGACACATGAAGTGCTGGACAATAGATTGGCTTTGGACTGTCTCTTGGCTGCTGAAGGAGGTGTATGTGTAGTTGTGAATTGATAGTTATTTTCTACAGGAAGGAAGCTTCTGGGACTCATGGAAGTCTTGCTTGTGTGATATTACTATTTGCTTGTGTGATTCCTCCATGCTAATTAAGTAAGGATTACCCAGAATCTGGTCGTAGGTACAGTAAAATATTGGAGAACCTGGAATACCATATTCTGGAAGACAAAGGACTTGGGGATCCAACTAAGAATTAACTAATCCAGCAAGAATGTCAATTTAAGGAGAAGAGATAGATCTTCAGTGAAGTAAGAGACTTTTAATCATTTCTTTTGGGAAAAAAAAAAAACAGAACTAAACAGAAAATTTGATCTTATTACACAGGACTCAAGAGAAGTATAGAAAGATAAACAAGTGGAAAATATATATTATTTAAAGGTTAAACTAGATGAGGAAATGATATCTGTAACTCTTGAGAACTTTATCTGTTATTGAGGCAGTTAAAGAGGGCATACAAAGATAGAACATGTGGTTGTGAATGGACTGTGATGTGATAATATCAAAGAAAAATACATTAATGGATAGAAAAAGAATTGTACTGGGAGCAGAGGAAAAGGGAAGCACAATGAGATAAATTAGATCACATAAAGAGGCAGAAAAGACCTATTACAATTGGGGGAAAGAAGAGAGGGGATTATCATTATCTGAAGTTTTATTCATCAGTTTTGGCTCAAAGAGAGAATAATTTAATCACTTAATTGGGTAAATAAATTTATCATACCCTATAGAGAAGTAGGAAGAGAAAAAGGAAAGAAAAGGGAGGGACTGGATAAAAGTGAGGGCAGAAACAGGAGAAAGGGTTAATAGAAGGGAAAAGTGTCTATTGATACAAAATACCAAAATCTATGGGATGCAGTCAAAGCATTTCTCATTGGAAATTATTTCTCAATAGTTAAATGAATAAAATAAAGAGATCAATAAATTGTGCATGCAGCTAAAATAAGCTAGAAAAAGAATAAATTCAAGCCCTCCAACTAAATACTAAATTAGAAATTCTGAAACTCAAAGGAAAGATTACTATAAATGAAACTAAGAAAACTATTGAACTAATTAATAAACTTAATAGTTTGTCTAATAAAAGGAACAACAAAATAGATAAATCTTGGGTAATTTGATTAGAAAAGGAAACAAAAAAATTACCAACATTAAAAATGAAAAAGATGAACTTATTACCGATATCAAAGAAATTAAAGCAATAATTAGAAACTATTTTTGCACAATTTTATACCAATAAGTCAGAAAATGTTATCAAAATGAAGATTTGAAAAAATATAAATTTCTAAGATTAACAAAAGAGGAAATAAATTTCTTAAATAGTTCTAATTTAAAAAAAAATAAATTGAACAAGCCTAAACCCAGAAGAGCTAAAGCAGAGGAAGAAGATTACAGCCCAATCCCCTTAAAAATATCGATGTAAACATTTTAAATAAAATATTAACAAATATAAAATAACAACTTATCAGCAGGATAATACACTATGACCAAGAGCTATTTATACCAGGAACACCGGGCTCATTCAATATCAGGAAAACTTACCATAATCTACCATATCATTAATAAAACCAACAAAATCATCATATGATGATCTCAATGTATGCAGAAAAAGCTTTTGACAAAATACAGCTCTCATTCCTACTAAAAATACTGGAGACAATAGGATAAAATTCGTTAAAATAATAAGTATCATCTATCTAAAAAATCAGGAAATATTATCTGTAATAGAGAGAAGTTGGATGAATTCCCAGTTAGATCAGAGGTGAAACAAAGATATCCATTATCACCATTATTATTCAGTTTTGTACTAGAAATGTTGGCTTTAACAATAAAAGTAAAAGAAATTAAAGGAATTAGAATAGACAATGAAGAGATAAAACTATTATTTTTTTGAGAATAATATAATGATATACTTAGAAAATCCTACAAAATCTTCCAAAATCCTTCTTGAAACAGTTTTAGAAAAGTGGCAGAATATAAAATAAAACCCCCAAAACCATCAGCATTGCTATATATTACTGACAAAGTCCATTAGAAAGAGATAGAAAAAGAAATTCCATTTTAAATAACTGTAGATAAAATAAAATAATTGGGTTCCTACCTGAAAAGACAAACCAAGGAACAATATAAACACAATTACAAAACACTTTTCATGCAAATAAAGTAAGAACTGAAGCATTGGGAAAATATCAATTGTTCATGAGAAACTGAGCTAATATATAATAAAAATGGCAATTCTACCTAAATTGGTCTACTTATTCTGTGCCACACCAATACAATTACCAAAAGTTATTTTATAGATCTAGAAAAAAAATAATAACAAAATTTGTCTGGAAAAATAAAAGGTCAAGATATCAAAGGAATTAATGAAAAAAAAAAAATACAAAGGATGGTGACCTAGCAATGCCAGACTTAAAACTACATTATAAAGCAACAGTCATCATAACCATTTGATTTTGCTAAGAAATAGAGTGATGGAACACTGGCATAGATTAGATGCACATGACAAAATAATCAATTACTATAGTAATCAAGTATTTGATAAACTCCCAAACTCCAGCTTCTAGAATAAGAACTCACTATTTCACAAAAATTTCTGGCAAAATTGGAAAATAGTATGTCAGAAACTTGGAATAGACCTATATCTCACACCCCATACTAATATAAGATGACTTGGGTATAAAGGTTGATGCTATAAGAAAATTAAGAGAACAAGGGATAGTTTACCTTTCAGATCTTTGGACAAATGAGTAATTTATTTTTTTTTAAAAATCACAACCAGTGTTTTTAATAAAGGCCTCATTTCTAAAATATATAAAGAATTGTTTCAAATTTATATGAATATAAGTCATTCCCCAATTAAAAAATGGCCAAATTGAAAAATTGCAGACAATTTTCAGATGATGAAGTTAAAGCCATCTATAGTCATATAAAAATACTCTAAATCACTATTGATTAGAGAAATGCATATTAAAACAACTCTGATATGTTACCACATACCTCTCAGATTGGCTAAAATGCAAGGAAAGGATAATGATAAATGTTGGAGGGGATGTGGGAAAACTGGGACATAAGGCATTTTTGGTAGAGTTCTGAATTAATCTAACCTTTCTGGAGAGCAATTTGGAATTATACCCAAGGGCTATAATACTGCATACCTTTGACCTAGAAGTGCCACTACTGAGTCTGTATTCCAATCAAATCATAAAGGAGGAAAATAACTCACATGTGCAAAAATTTGTGTAGTAGCAAAACATTGGAAAATGAATAGATGCTCATCAGTTGGGGAAATGGCTAAACAAGTTGTGGTACATAAAGATAATGGAAATTTTGTTCAATAAAAATGATGAACAAGCTGATTTTTAGAAAGGCCTGGAAATATTTACATAAATTGATGCTGATCAAAACAAGTAGAACCAAGAATACATTATAGACAGTATCAGCAAGATTGTGCGATGATTAACTATGAAAGACTTGGTTCTTTTCAGTAGTTCAATGATCTAAGGCAATCTCAATATCCTTTGGATTAAAAACTCCATCTGTATCCAGAAAGAGAACTATGCAGTTTGAATATAAATCAACCCATACTATGTTCACTTTTTTCTGTGCTTCTTTTCTCTCATGGTTCTTCCCTTTTCCTCTGATTTTTCTCTCCCAATGATTCATAAAGAAATGTGTATTTAAAATATTTAATACACATGAATAACCGAAAAAACAAAACAATAAAAATCAAATTTCTCTTCTAAAGAATTACCAAATTATACTTTACCTAATTTTAATGCAAACTTTTTTGAAATACTATTTTTTGCTCTTATAAAAATTAAGGAGCTGTATTTGATAACACTATTTACTATACAAAAGTTTTGCAAATAATTAGGTAAATTTAAATCTGATTGAATGACTAAATCCAAAGTTCAGGCATTAGTAATATTGTTCACCATCAGTTTGGAAAGAACTACAATGAAAAGCCTCTGAAACCTGTCCTGTTCTGTTTAACTTGTGTATCAATGATTTTTTAAAGGAATATATAACACACATATTTTAAAATGACACAAAGCCAGAAAGTATAGTGGACAAACTCATTGATGTCAGGATTCCAAAAATTATGCACTTAGGAGAAAGGTAAAAATAGGAATAAATAAGAAGTCATACTTAAATTCATTAGTAGAATAGTTCAAAATTTGACTTTACAAATAATGTACTATTGGGGAGTATTTTATCTAGAAATATTCTGCTAATTTAGTAGACTATTAGTGCAAGATGAATCACTTGTGTTATAAATTCCACAAAAATTAATGTAATGTTTGGCTATATTGAAAAGCATGATGTAGAAAAAACAAAAGAATTCTTTATGTTATAGTGATTTATTCAGGTCTGGATGCCATACCACAAAAATGACACCAATAAGCTCAATCATAACTATAAGATGGTAAGTCTATATCATGAGTATCTAAAAGTGTTACATCTTAAGAAGAGGAAAATGAGGGAGGATATCATCTCAATCTGAAAATCTTTGAGAGCTATCTTACAGAAGTGAAATTAAATTTCTTCTCCTTGTTTGCAGAGAGCAAAAATGGAAAAAAAATAATTGAAAGCTGCAAAAAGATACATTTAGGTTTGATATAGATAAAAACTTCACATCATTAGTCCTATTACAAAGTAGAAAATAAAACATTCTGCCTTAGGTAATAGTGGATTCCCTATGTCTGTATATGCCCAACAAAAATTGTGATCTATTTTAGAAGGGAGAAATACACACATATATATGTATTGATGTACATATATATGTATTGATATACATATATGTGTGTGTGTATTTAAAAAGATATCTTCTATTTTCCTATTCCAAATCCAATACACTATGTTTCTGGGGTTCTGATGTCAACTTCCCATATTGATTCTCAAGTACCAGCTATCATTTAATGGTAGTAAACTTTTAAACTCATTCACCTTTGATGGCTACCTATTATCAAAGCTTTCTGTAGTTTCAAAAAATTGTAGTATATAGAGAAGTCACAGTTTTCTAAATCTATGTTGGCAGACAGGCTAAACCAAATAGAAAGTAACTGGCAGGCCCCAACCCCATCAACGATGTAGGGAGATTTTTATCCCAAATAGTGTAAAAAAACTTCCCCTAACAGAATGGACACATGAAAACAGTTAGTTCCAGTGTCCAAGAAGGTGACTAAAACAGTAGAGCTTGGTTAGGCATAAAAAAAAAGATCCTTTATTGATTCCAGTCCATTGTTACTTATTTTGGCTTTTCTCTTGTCACTGGACTTTGATGACTCAGAAAGAGAGAGTAATGCTGATGCCTTTGTTCCACTCTGTCTCACTTAAATTCAATTCATACACAAGTCAAGAAATCACCCTGTGATATCCTCAGTCCTCTTCAAAAACTAACACTGGATAACAACAAACTTTGGAAATGATTATAAATTACCATCCAAAACTCACATGGCATCTTTTTGTGAGTGAACTAAAGCTATAATGTACTAAGCCCATTAGAACCTTACCAAAGCAACACCTCTTAGACAAATATACAGAGGATGACATTTTATTTTTTTTTTGTCTATCCTAGTGAACATCAGTGTCTTTCATTCAATGCTTTTAGAAAAGAAAGAAATGAGAAAATAAAGTAAAGGTTTGTCCTGATTATATTTCAGAGAGCAAAATAATGGTGGCATTTACAAAAAAAAAATAAAGTTTTAAATAAATAACATTCAGATGGACTTCAGAACTGCTGAGTGTGTTTTTACAGGCAAAGTCTCCAAATGTTGTCAGCTAAATGTGTTTTTCAGCCTCCTTGACCTTTCCATAAAAATATTTTTAAGGATTTATTTTACTGGCAAAATATTAAAAAGGAGGAGATGTTGTACGCATTGGTAATAGCATTTTAAATATCTCTTATAAATGAAACAAAAGTGCACATTTTAATTAAGAAAGGTTAATACAAAATGTGTTGCAAAAAGAGAAAAGGGCTTTATTTCTAAGATTCTTAGGCAGAATAGGAAGGATAGAATCAAACAAGCAGTGGAAGAAAGTATATTAAAACCACCTCCAGAAATACCTTTTCTTTCATCTCACTTCATTCTAAATTGTCTTGACCTATGTATCACATTAGCCTTTTCTCCTTTCCTTCAAAGTTTCTTACCTTCCATCCTTGTGCTAACTTGGGCTTAAAATAAGGTTATTTTTATTTTCTCCTTTCTTTGGGTTTATTCTTGTGTATTGTCCTTCCTAGATTAGTTTCTCTAAACTATCAATTCTTTTATCTTTCTCTTTTCATTAATTTTATTTCATCAAAATGTTAGCCAGATAACTCTGGCTTTCTTAAATATACAGGATTTCCAATACATCCTTACTTTATCTTCTTTTGATTATCTCACATAGATTATATAATATAATATTATATATATACATATATATATATATATATATATTTATAAAATCCTCAAATGGGTTATATCATTCTTACTCCTTCCTATAACTCAGTCAAATAATTTTCCAGTATGTCATACCAAAGTAATTAACTATGGTACAGTCATCACTATACAGTGGATTTTTTTCTGAGAAACTGGTATTATAATAAAAACTTCACCAATCTGTCTGGCCTTTGAAAGTCACATCTCCATTCAAAACCTCAGATTCTTCAAGTTCATCATAAGCGTAGGATTCAACTTCTAAACACTGATCCCTTTTTTTTTTTTTAAATCTGGGTCTCTATATTTGATGACAGAAGCACAGTGGACCCTCACCAATCAATCCATCTATTGATTGGTGTAATAACTTTGAATTATACTGTGCTTAACCTGAGCCAGTTTACTACTTTCTTAAGGAGTCTGTTCTCTCTCTCTCTCTCTCTCTCTCTCTCTCTCTCTCTCTCTCTCTCTCTTTCTCTCTCTCTCTTTTTCTCCCTTTCTCTATTTCTCTTTCTCTCTCTCTCTCTCTCTCTCTCTCTCTCTCTCTCTCTCTCTCTGTCACAATATTGCTGCTGTTCATAAAGCAAACACTAAATTGACAGTCTGTTACTGTTCTAAGAAGTCAGAAAATATGTCTTCTATTTTCTTTTATACTCTGCACAATATCTAGTGTTGATTTGGTTAAAGAAACTACTTTGTCTAAACTGTTCATAGCTTACTATTCCATATGGCTTATTCAACCATAGAAGTTCAGACAACAGAAGTTATTCCTCTATTGTCACTTATATAGGGCATATTTTAAAAGTTTCCACTGGCTACTAAAAAAATCCCAATTATGAGACAGAAGATAAAGGATAAAAACAAACTATTAATTTGACAAGATTACACAGATAAATATTGATACTTTTCCCCTGATAATGGGTCTGATTATTTATTTCATCTAAAGTAGATTTGGGATTTCTGTTTTAAGCTCTTTTTGTTAATTTAAAAAATATATTTACTTTCCACAGCTATATGTAAAACATTTTTACATTTGTTTTTAAAATTTTGAGCTCCAGATTCCCTCCCTTCTTCTCCACTCTTACTCCCTATTGAAGAAAAATTATTTTAGTTCTTTTTAAAGAGAATATCTCTTTTTTAAGAGATAAAATGCTGAACTTAAATTTAAATACATCTGAGTTTGAATTCTGGCTAAAATACCTTAGTAGATATATTATCCAGAGCAAGGCACTTACCTCTCTTATAATCACTTTATTTAACTGTAAAATGGGGATAATATCAAAAAACAAAAAAGGTTACTGTGATGACCAAATAGAATGCAATAACTTTTGTAAATTATTTATTCACATTAAAGAGTTAAATAAATGTTAGTTATTACTTTTATTATTACTACTAGAAATATTGGTGATTAAGAAAAGAATGCAAACTCTGCCAGTTAAACCCTTTATAATCTGGCTACAACCCACTTTTTGCATGTTATTCTTCTTGCTCAATATATCCCAGCCAAATAATCTAGTTCCTGCTCTCATATACTATGTCTTATCTCTATGCTTTTACATAAACTATGTTCAGCACATGAAATGCACTCCTTTCTTATCTCTATCTATTAGAATTCCTAGCTTCATTGAAGTTTCAGAATATATGTCACCCTATATATGATAATTATGAGTTCTTCTTTTCTTAGTGAACTACCTCAAATACTAGACTTTATTTGCTTTTTATATTTTGTATTCAGGCATTAGCAGAGGTATTTTTTTGTCAAAAATAAAATGCAAATTTCCTTAATGGCAGGAGTATTTTTTTTTGGTCTTTGTATCTCCAGAGTTAAGCACAAGGATCAACTGCAAGTGGTTACTTCATAAATTCTTTTTGACTCAATCCATAAATAAAGCATCCAATCAAATTTTATTACTTAGGGGGGCAAAATGAAATTTTTAAAAAGAAATATTTTGCAGAATGAAAAAAAAATCCAAATGACTACTAGATAGAGACAATTAAAGTTAGGCAGCTAAAAAAGGAGTTCAATTAGGTAGCAAAAATAAAATTTTGCTTCAGCAAATTGCAGAATTATTGTTAAAGTTAACTTTAGACGCTCAACTGGATATTTGGAATAAAGAATTGAACCCAATCAACTGTCCTGGACTATGTATCTTTGTGTACTAGATCATCTGGATTACATGTCTTTTCGATTACATGTCCTACGTTGCCTGCCTGGATTACATCTACCATTCTAGATTGCCCAGATTACATGTTTTTGCTTTCCAGATCACCCAGATTACATGTCCTGGGTTACCTGTCCCAGATCACCTGTCTTTGTGTTCTAGATCACCTGAGCTATGTGTTTGTGTTCTTGATTGCCTAGATTGTGTGTCTTTGTATTCTAGATTTTCTGAGTTAACTCTCCTGAATTACATGTCTTTGTGTTCTAAATCTCTCAGATTAACTATCTTGCATTATCTCTCTTGGGTTACATATCTTTGCATTCTAGATCACCCAGATTATCTTCTCAGATTTGCATTCTAGATCACCTGAATTAGCTTCTGGGATTGCCTGCCTATGGTTACATGCTTTTTGTGCTCTGGATCACTCAAATTATGTGTCTTAGTGTTCTAGATCACCTAGAACACGTGTTTATATTCTAGATCACCCAGAACGCTTGTGTTTATGTTCTAGATAACCCAGTCTATGTGGTTTTATGTTCTACATTGCCCAGATAACTGTCTTTGTGTTCTAGATCACCTCAATTAAGTATCCCAGATTGCATGTCATATCTTAGATCCTCGAGATTGCATGTCTTTTTGTTCTAGATCACCCAGATTATGTGTCTTAGATTACATGCCTAAAATTTCTAAAATAACAAATGAATGTATAGATGAATGAATGAATGTATAAATAAAGAAACCAATGAATAAGTAAATAAAATAAAACCAGGCCAATAAAAATGGCTTAGGATTCAAATAGCTGCCAAAGATCAATAATCAGAAAGATTAGGAAGAACACTGGGGAGCTCTGTCAGAGAGCATTGTCAGTTATGATATCTGTTTTAAAAATGAAAATCTCTTCATAAAGAAGGGAAAGGGACCTGTATGTGCATGAATGTTTGTGGCAGCCATTTTTGTAGTGGCTAGAAACTGGAAACTGAATGGATGCCCATCAGTTGGAGAATGGCTGAATAAATTGTGGTATATGAATACTATGGAATATTATTGTTCTGTAAGAAATGACCAACAGGATGAGTTCAGAAAGGCCTGGAGAGACTTACACGAACTGAGGCTGAGTGAAATGAGCAGAACCAGGAGATCATTATATACTTCAACAACAATACTATATGATGACCAGTTCTGATGGACCTGGCCATCCTCAGCAATGAGATCAACCAAATCATTTCCAATGGAGCAGTAATGAACTGAACCAGCTATGCCCAGAGAAAGAACTTTGGGAGATGACTAAAAACCATTACATTGAATTCCCAATCCCCATATTTATGCCCACCTGCATTTTTGATTTCCTTCACAGGCTAATTGTACAATATTTCAGAGTCTGATTCTTTTTGTACAGCAAAATAACGTTTTGGTCATGTATACTTATTGTGTATCTAATTTATATTTTAATATATTTAACATCTACTGGTCATCCTGCCATCTGAGGGAGGGGGTGGGGGATAAGAGGTGAAAAATTGGAACAAGAAGTTTGGCAATTGTTAATGCTGTAAAGTTACCCATACATATAACCTGTAAATAAAAGACTATTAAATAAAAAAAAATTTTAAAAAATGAAAATCTCTGGTAATACTTTATGAAATTGAAAAATATTAACTTGGTCTATCTCACTGCAGCCATTTTTCATACTTTTTTCCTTCTAGTTTTTTATGGGACCAGTGAATAGATGCATTAAAAATGTTGAAGAGCGAGAAATAGTCATTATGAAAGAATGAGAGTTTATTAGTGGTTAGGCTCTCATTTCATAGCTTGAATATTCATATATTTCTTTCAAAGGGGAATTCAAAATTGGTTAGAGGCTTACAATGTAACCATTTTCCCATCACTGGATTTGTATGCCAAGGAGTTGCCCAATTCAGTTGCACTGACATGTATAGGAATGGCAATAAATGATTCCACTCCCATAGTATTTAGAATTCAGTACTTGATTGTAGGTTGTCTCATATTACTCTCAAATTATTTAATGTTATCTAACTTTTGACCCTTCAATGAGATGATAGATTCTACACGAGCAGGAATTAGGTAATGAAATTCTACAGAATTATAAATAGCACCTAGCACAGTTCTGGCCCCATAGTGAACATAAGAATTTACTAAGTACTTTGTACTTTGGAGATATTGTTAGTCCTGGACCAATCAGAACTTATATTTTATATGGGGAGAAAACGTTTTTGTGTTTGTGTGTGTGTGTGTGTGTGTGTGTGTGTGTTTAAATAATAAAAAGTTACCTAAAGTGGAAGATCAGAAATTAGAGGAAAGATAGAGAAATGCTCTCAAGTCAACTCAGCAATGGGTAATAGTACTAATATACATACCCATGACCTCAAATTCTAGATTTGTTGTTCTATCTAGTACATGGCACAGCACTAGCCAAATAATAAGCATATAATAAATCTTTTTAAAGTAACTGATGATTTTCTACTATATCAACAAGGTTATTTCCTATCAGAGATATATGAATAAATATGAATCATCCATATTGTTGAGAATGAATGGAATAAATTTCTACACTGTATGAAAAGTTTGCCATAAATTGTAACTCAAAGGTTCCCTTCCCATCAGACTTTGTTTTTTAAAATTAAAATAACCAACAGTAATTTAACAATAAAATAATAGGTTTTCTAGAGGGAGGTATGACAGCAGAAAAGTACTTGATTTTGAGTCAGGATCTGGGTTAAAATCCTCACTATGTAATTTGTGGGATATGATCCTCTGAAATTCACTTAACCTCCTTGGGCCTCAGTGACCTCATCTGCAAAATGGTGACATGGACTGAATGGGCTTTAAGATTCATTCCATTTCTAACTCTATGAACTTAGTATGTCTTAATATGGAAACTAATGATAATATTTTCTAGTCAGGTCTAATTTGTGATGATTTTTGTGATAGTTAATGATAATAAATTTGTGATAATAAAAATGTAGTGAATTCACTGTGTATGTGACAGACCACTGTGACTGAATCAGGTCACTTTAGAGGGTGTTGGTTCACAGGATAAGAGTGAATAGATGGGGCATCTATCAAAGGACTGGATATAACAAGAATTCTACCCTGATGAGTGACCAGAGATTAGGATCAAAGAAAAAAGTTAGATTTCTGTGTCCAAAAAGGACATATAGAATCAAATATTTACATGGGAGATTCATGAAGAATCACAATAGAATGTGACTAGTTATACCAGTAGCAAAGTTGAGCCCAACATTTCTTCCTTTGTAGCAGTTCTTGTATACCAGTGACTCCCTATGCTTTCAAAAATGTATGGTCCTGCCAATAGTGAAGACTGAACAATTTTTATTTGAGTGCAGATGGGGAATGAAAATTATATAGAAGTAAGGGTATATAAAATAGTTAATTTGGCAGTTGGTATATGGGACATTATCTTTCTTAATAGTTTCATCATTAGGATTTCATATAGCAGAATCATGAATTGCAAGCCAATTTCACCCAATTCACATCTGAACATGATTCTTACTATTAAGACATCCAACAAATGGTCCTCAAGCCACTGCTTGAAGACCTCCAGTAAGGGGGAGTCATCTCCATCAAGCTAGCCTACTGCCTTGTAGACAAGTCTAATCATTATTTTTTTCCAGAAGAAGCCAAAAATTTCTTATTGACAGGTTTCACCCATTTCTTATGTTTCTTTTTCAACTAGGTGGAGCAGTGGATAGAATACCAGCCTTGAAGTCAGGAAGATCTGAGTTCATATTTGGCCTCAGACACTAAATACATCCTAGCTGTGTGACCCTGGGCAAGTCACTTAACCTCAAATGCCTCAGCAAAAAATTTAAAAAAAAATAAAATATATACACAAATCTTTTCAGAAAAGAAATAGAGAAGGAATACTAACAGCCAAGGGAATGCAGAAAAGCCTCTTGTAGGAGATGAGCTAAACCTTTAATAAAAAATGATATTGTAATCATATTATTGTGCCATTAAAAACAGTTTCTTTTTGGTGAGAAACAAGTGAATGTAGAAATTACTAAAGTCATTTCACAATTTGTTGAGAAAGATATTTTTCAAAAAGGGCTTACTGTTTACAGGATAAGAAGCAAGATTTTTAAACTGATGCTGTTTATTGGGAAGCTAAAAGAACTTAATAGCTGTTTTAAAAAAAAAGACTCACCAAGAGCTATGAATGGGGAGCTTAAGTGTGCAAATATCATCAGAAGCTTTAAGAGTATAGTTTTGGAAAACATCAAGGTCACAGCTATGCAAGGTTTAATTTAGAAATAGTACATTGAGAAATTAGCTCTACACATAGCTTATACTCCCTGTGAAGTGAATATTATCTTATCCTGTCAACATGTAGTTTAAATACAGAGTCATAAGGGAGGAGGAAAGAAACAGAGACAGACAGAGAGAGACAAAGACACAGAGACAAAGAACAAAGAGAGACAAAAAGATACAGACTCAGAGATCCAGAATGGGACATACACAAAGAGAGAGAAAGAGACAGAATCATAGAACTATAGACACAGACAGAGACAGAGAGGAACAAAAAGACAGAGATGGAGTTAGAGACAAAGAGATAGGCAGAGATAAAGAAGCACAGTTAGAAACAGAGAGATAAAATAAAGACAGTAAAAATAGAGACAGAGAGACAAAAACTGAGAAAAACAGACAGACAGAAAGAGCCAGAGAGACAGAACAGAGAGAAAGAAAAAAGCAGAGATAGTGAAAGACAAATAGACAGAGACAAAGAGGTAGAGACAGAGACAGAGAGACAGACAAAAACAGAGACAAAGACAAAGAAACAGACAGCAAAGATGCAGAGATCGAGAAAGAAACAGTAATAGATATAAAGAGGCAGAAAGAGACAAAGCTAGAGAGACAGACAAACACAGACAAAAAGACAAGGAGATAAAAAGTGCTATAGAGAGATAGAGGTAGAAACAAAGGCAGAGATAAATGTGTACAAATAATAGAGACCCAGAGAGCCCAGACCTGAGTTTTATAGAAAAGGGAGAAAAGTTCTGAAATTGTATTCAGTAACAATTAGGGGCTTATGCTGCTTTTTACTTGGAATAAGCCATTTCCCTCACTGGGCTCACAGGTAATAAGAAGATATCTCCAGCATTTACTCATGATTTTATTGAGATATAAAGTCATATTCTTGATGTATATGTGTTGTTTCTCTGAAAGTTCCTTGCAAGAAGTGGATAGTTAATTTTTGTCTTAGTATGATGAGTTCATAGTACAGAACCTGTGACAGTATGTGTTTAGCAAATGTTTATTGATTAAGCAATTTACAGGATGTGGGGGAAAATATGTATTCGATTTGGTTATCCAAGGAGTTTGTTCAGTTTCTTTTAATCTTTTCATTTACCCTCTCACTATCTTATTTTTAGTGATTCTGACTACTGAAAAATATGCTAAAAGTTATCTCTCTGGGAGAAGACATGACATTTGAATACAATTAAAACTGAAATGGTGATTTCTTACCGGCTCTCTTTTAAACCCCAAAATACCCATTCAAAACTTTCCCCATTACTATGTACTTGGTAAGGGATTCTTTCAGGTAATAACTGCCCAGCTCTCTGATCCAGGTCAATCACTAACCTATGGTAATGATACTCTACTGAAAAGGCTGACATCCTTGAGGTGATTCCCTATTCTGTCTTCCACTCATACATAACAGATGCTTCCACTCACTCAATTGCCAGTTCCCTAAAACCCATATCTCCCCAAAGACAGATCTCTCCTAATGACTGCCAGACAAACCTAGGTTTTTTTCTGACTCATTGACTTGCTGCTTTTAAGAGGAATGCTAGACATAATACTTCTAACATTTACTAGTCATTAAGTTTGATGTGCTTTCCTCCTTCGCTCCAAAAAAGGATTTGACAGAATTCTTGTAGGTATTTATTCATGGTTTCACAGCTTCTATAAAGGTAAATATTATAAAAACAATTATATATTTTTGTTTTGGAGAACATTTTTAAATGGGGATCACAAACAAAAGTCCTGTAGAAGGCATAAATTCATAGTTCAATAATGAACATACAAATCTAATGTAATTTGAAATACCAAGAATTCAGATTATTGTAGGGATTGCTAGTTCAATACAATACTTTATCAAGAATTTCTTTTTTATTATTTTTGTCATTCGTTATTGCATTCATACTTGCTTTTTTCCCCATTTGTTCTCCTTTCTCTTCTTTTTTTGTTTTATTCCTTCCTTCTTTCCTAATTCTTTCTTTCTACTTCTGTATGTTTAATAAAATAGAATCAGTAAAAACAATTCTAGAAATTCAAGTCAAAACATGCAAAATGATCACTATAAAGAAAAGAATGTGACAGTTTGTATGAACTTATTCAGAGTGAAACAAAACAGAAAACCTCACAAAAGTACAAATGGAAACAATTATAATAATAAGATGGAATTAAAATGTATTTGTAATTATAACAATCAAGCTAGGGTTCTAAAACAAGTTGAAAACAAAGGATTTCTCTTCTTTCTTTTTTAAGGTATAGAAATATGAATATAAAATATTGTTTGTGATGTTAAGCCTAGTTGGTGTGTCAACTGATTATAATATCTTCTTAAATCTCTTTCTTTTTTATTTTTTATTCTAAGTCACGATGGAAAGATATATTTAGAAATCAACTTTATACCAAATAAAAGAGATTAGTGATGAGAATATGATGAGAATGATGAGAATAACAAACAATTTGTCTTGGAGATAGTTTAATAATTTATTTTGTTTGGGACCAGAGAGGTATTTTTAACCACATTTGTCTTGGCTTTCCTTAGGGATGGATGGGGGAAATGGGATACATGAAAAGGACAGAGATGGAATCCTTAGCTCCTTTGTTCAGCATAAGAATTTGATCACTTTTGACCAATTAAGAGACTATTTTACTGTAAAATTTTCCCTTATGAAGAAGAAAAGGAGTAAGAGTAATCAGTCTCCTATCATAAAGACACACAGGAAAGAGATAAATAGGGAAAAAAATTCAAGAGTCAAAATCCTAATATGCTATCTCCAAATATAATCTACATCACTTCCAGAGATTATCTCAGTGAACAAAAGGTTCCTGATCTATAGTTATTATAACAGTGACAGATGTTGATTCAGGTGATGTAAGTGTAGATGGGAATGATCAGCTGATATCAAGATCTTTTTGCTTTATCTTTTTGGAAAAGGGGCAGAGATGAATCTTTTTCAAGCCCTGCCTTTCTCTGCCTGAGGGCTTATTTTATAAAAGCTCAGGAAGACATACTAAGCTTGGGGAGATATCTGTTCTATATAAAGAAATGATATGTTCAAAATATTTTTTTTCTTTTTTTTCACCTCATATGTGGTTTAATGTGTGATCATTTCTTGGGCACTACTTTCCTCTTGACCTCTGGAGATTTAATCACCTATGGCAATAAGTTAGCTTTTATTCTAGGGGCAATATAAAGGCTTGCAGATTCATGAGGCCTATTTTTATGATATTTTGTGGAACTGTTTTCAAAAAACATTAATGCACACATAATGGCCCATAGGTCCCAGGAAGAAAAAAATGTCATCATCTGGAAAAAGTTTGACTCTCTGGCTTAATTTAAATAGCATGGATTTCTATCTAATAACTATCTTTTTTAATCTTTTTTCAGCATGAACTAAATATACAGAACTATTATAATTGGCAGCTTCAGTCTGAGATGTTCGTTTTAAGATGCCTGGAGAGTCCTAATACCTACTATCTTAATCAATCAATCAATATCTCTTCCTCCCTCCCTCTTTCCCTCTTTCCTTCACTCCTTCTCTGCCTCTCTCTCTCTCTCTCTCTCTCTCTCTCTCTTACTGTGTCTCTGTTTCTCTCTGTCTGTCTGTCTGTCTCTCTTTCTTTCTCTCTTTCCTCACTTCCCTCTCTTTCTCTCTTTCTGTGTGTATGTCTTTGTGCATGCTACTAGCTCAACTCAGTATGTCTCTAGTAGAATCAGTTTCATTTTCATTGTTCTTTTATAAATCATATGCTTCGTTTCCAGTATACAGGAATCAAGGGTACTTACTGGCTCAAAGATCTTGATTATTTAAATTTCTCTCAAAACTGAGACAGAATGGTTGTGATATGAACTACAAATTCCAGAATACCAACAACTGCTCTATCCTCTATTATAATAGGTACTTTCAGTTGCCCTAGAGTTTTGCTGTGAAACATTTATGTATCAACAGGAGTGAAATGGAGATTATTCTAACACTAGTAGCTCCTCCTTCAAATAAGAAGATATTTGTTATTAAACAAAGTGTTAACAAGCAGAGAAGAAAGAAGTTAAAGACATAGAAGACAGGTATGATGTATCATTTATGAATAATGATATTGCCAAATAAAACCAAGAACATGGAGTATCCATTACATCCTAAGTAACTACTTCAAATTCTAGTAATCTTGAAAGTGCTGACAAAAACTTTAAACTCACTGCTGTCTGTGTTCTAGCCCAATTTCTGGCCTTTTCCATCTTACCATCCCATGAAGATATCAAGTAAAATTAATATCTCACCTTTAAGAAAAATGAACATTCCTCAAGACTTAAAAATTTCAAAAGTTTATCACACATTTCCCCAACTCCAATAGCAAATAAAGGGTGTTGAGTATTTTCCCAAAAAAATTCATATCATTCCTTTTAACAGAAGTAGTTAAATATATGTTATTTTACCATTTAAATGGGCAAAAAAATTCCCTTGAAATCTATCACATGCTTTTAATGTGATATTGTATTATAAACAGTATCATAAAGCACTTTCCCTTCAATAAAATGGGTATAGTAATAGTGGTAGATGAGATCAAATATTCTTGAAAGAAATTATTTATTATATGTTAGAGCCTCTTGGAAAGAAGTCATGCCATTTAAACCTTTTTCAATGAAAGTAGGTACAGCTATTTTAGTCTCAAGTACATTGATAGTTGCAGTAACTTTCCATGAAATGGAAACTGTCTCATTCTGTTTATTTTTTGTTAAAAAAGTAAAAAATAAAATCTTTATTCTTTCTTTGAAAGAAAAAAAGAGAAAAAGAGAAGGTGATCAATGTTTTCCAACAACAGGCTATTTTTCTCCTTATATAAAGACAATTTTATACTGATAAGAAACAATCAAGATAAATTAATTCGAACAGTAGTTGAATCTCTTGAAGGTGGCAGCTTTTCTATAACCCCGATTTTTCCCATGAGAATTATTTGTACACAAATCTAAATCTCAGCCCCAATCCCAGCAAGTTTATCAAACTCCCTTACTATAATACTCAGCATTTCACAGTTGAACTACCATATTTTCTTTTGCTTTAATGAATACAGTTCCGTATTTGATTCATGATATGTAATTTTTGATTTTTTCAAAGAGGAATATTCTTTGCTTTAATTTTTAATTAAGAAAAAAATCAAGTGATTTTATACGATTTACTCTCATGTATGGTATTAATTGGATAAGCATAACTTTGATCCATACTCATCAAAATTAAACAGTCAACAACAAGTGTCCCAAGAAGATTAAACAAATCCAATAGTAATTTTTCATTATGACTCATATATGAGAGACAAGACAATAGCATAATATGGAATATTAAATAAATAGTTCAGAGCAAATGTATTTAATTATGCAAATATGTTCTATACAAAAAAGACTATTGATAACAACATACCATTCTTAGTAAAAAATCCCATGAACTTAAATACAAGTTCTCTCTTATGCTAGTTCCTTTTATATAAAAACAAAGATTAAAAAAAGAAATTTCCTAATTGCAATAAAAATTGTATAATAACATCTACATTAATTATTTCAATGACATATTACCAAATCCTACTGTGAAAAATTTTTGGTAATTAATTCTGTCTATTTAAACAATAGTTTGTTTACAGTTTGCATTATGTTCTTAATGATTAGAATATATATGTATATATGTAAACATAGCTTTTTTTAGAAGCAAAAAATTCTTCTATTTGCATTATTATTACCCTAATTCACATTTGGGTCACTAGCATCAGTAAAAATCCACTAAATGTTTCTACCCCCAGAAATTTCAGTGTAGTCACTTCCATTCATCAGGAGTTGCTTGCTATGGATTCATTGACTCTTCAGAAGCAACATATTTTTACATTTGGACTCATGGTCCATGGATTGATGGAATGTGAGTTCCCAGTTAAAAAGCACATAAAGTAGCAGAGTGATTGATCTTCTTTCATCTCTCCAGAGGATATATGCAGAACAAATGTATGAACATTGCCAAAAAAAATGTAGACTTACAATTGGAGGAGGGGAGAGAGAATACATGAAAAAAATCATAACATTTGGTCTTGTAAAAAGTAGAATTAGTTGACTTGGGAAACAGGGAGTTCTCTCTGAATTGTAGGTCTCTGAGAAGATAGAAGAATGCTTATTTGAATGACTGACATTGACTGACTGACTGAATGAATGAATGAAGCACTTGTAACAAACACACATAGTATTCCAGTGAATGGACTAAGCATTAAGGATATATATAAAAGCATCAAAATAAGCCATTTTCTTAAAGGAGTATACATGTACATAAGGAAAGAGAGAAGATGACAGAACAGGAGAATGGTAGGAAAATAGCAAGTAAGTAAAATGGACCCCTAGTTTTATACAAGATAAAATGAAAGCTCAGAGCTCAGGTCAAAAAGGAAATATCTAAATTCCAAAGAAAGGAAGAATGAAAGCGTGGTCAGAGGGCATATAAAAACTATGTCTAATAATATGGAAAATTATGTAATAGGGAAGAGATACAGCAGGACCTGTATGTCAGGAAAACTACTTTACCATCTGTAGAAGATGAAGTATAGTACTGATAAATTTGAAACAATTTAAGAGGGAAAGAAAGAAACAAGCATTTATTTAGTGTCTACAGTACTGAGCACTACACTGAGCAAGAGGAAGATCTGAGTTTAAATCTAGACAAAGGTACTTACTAGTCACAGAACCCTAAACCACTTATTTATTGATTGTGTGATCTCAAGAAATTCACTGTCTGCTTGTTTCCCCAGCTGAATGTGGAGATGATAATAATAGCATCTTTCTCCCAGAGTTTTTGTAAAGATCAAATAATATATTTGTAAAGTGTTTGGCACAGGGTTAACACCACATAGTAAGTAGTGTTCTCTTCCTGTCTCTGTCTGTCCGTCTGAAACTGTCTCTGTCTCTGCCTCTCGGTCTTTATCTCTGAGTTTCTCTCTTTCTCTTTGTCTCTCTGTCTCTGTCTCTCTCTCCATCTATATGTATATATACAATTTCATGTGTGTATATATGAACAGACTTGTTTATGTGTATATTTTGTATATCTATGTATACATATGTACACACACATGTATATACATATACATATGTATATGCACAAATATATACCAATATACATAAACAGAACCTATATCTACCTGCATGCATATGAAAGTAACTTGTGGGGATGATCAAAATATCATGGTAAGACTTTCTGCCTTAGGGCTAATTGAACCAATAAACAAAATTTGTAAATGCAGTGCCTGGACTATACAGTCACTAAAATTAGTTTGACAGTTGATACATGAAAATTGCAGGCAATTACTAGCTATAAAGACTTGATAATTATGACAAAATTAATCTGTATTCTCTATTGCACTGAAATCTATCAAATAATTTTAGTGGTTGTTATCTTTATTATGAGAAGAAAAAGGTTTCACTTCAGTCTTGTCAAGCTGTCTAGAAAGTGAAAATACAGAGTGTGGTTGAAAATAGCCCAATATCATGAACTTTGCCCAATCCTTTGCTTTATGTGGCAACTTAAAGGTTGTACAGATTAAATAGAGGGCTCTGCAATTATTATACTCTGTATTTTTCCTGAGGAAAGAAAATAAACTGTCTCAACAAAGTCCCCATATTGCTACAGAGAATAAGTTTTTCCATTTAATTTCTTCTTGTGCCTTTTAGTACCAGGTTCTTTTAGTCAAGTTTACCTTTCTCTTTTTAATATTTTTTTTAATTTTTACTAACAAAATGTATGACCATCTTTATAAAAAACTATGTTACCAACAGTTTGAAGGTTGGTGAAGTAGCAGAGGAATTAATCGTTCTCTTTTTGGCCACAGAAGGAAGAAGAAACATCTATGAATATAAAATAAAGGGGGTAGCAAAAAAAATAAAACATAGCCGTTGCATATAATTATTGTTATTATTGTTGTTGTTAATAATGTTTTTATTATTAATAGCATATATAGAATTTTAGCATTTGCAAAGTACTTTGAAAATATTTTATTATCACAACAACAAAGAGTTAGAGTTAGCAGTCATTTATTGATTGGGAAGTGGCAAAAATAATACATTAGTGCTAACAAATATTTCAGGACTATATAAATAAAATGACAAATATTATGAATATAGATTAGCAAAGAAACACTTACATGAAATAATGTCAAGTAAAATGAGCAGAGCCATAAAAATCATGTACACAAATACTACAACTTTGTAAATGGACAAAGCAAAAGACACAAATCAGGTAGAAATGAGCAATGCAAAATTATAAAAACAAACCTTGGTGTCAAAGAAGAGATATGAGAAAAGAAATTAAGATGATGTAATACAAAATGTATAAATAAGATGTATTTTTAAAAGGGTGAAAACTTCTGGAAAATAGGAATTATTTTTCTTCCATTTTCCTATCCTGAGTGCATAACATAGATTACATACTGAATAATTATTTGAATGCTAATAGATCAGTCAGGTACAGATTTTGTTACTGTTGCTCTTTTCATTTATATTTCTATACTTATTATTTATGTTATTTTCCTGGTTTTGTTTATTTTTCATTAATTTATATAAGTATTACTTTTCTATTCTTTGTACTCATAATTTCTTATTTTTATAGTACTAGTCTATTATATTCATTTATTTTTTTTCCTATTTAGCCATTAACAAATTGATGTGTATCTTTCTCCCCTACTTCTTCATTATTAAAAAATATTGATATAAATATAAAAATAAAATATGTACATTATATCTTACATTTTATATTTGATCTTCTTTTGGTATATTTCTAGTAGTGTGACCTGTGGATGAAAGAGTATAGAGACATGAGTCCCTAAATTAAAATAATTCTTAATATTTTTTCATAAACAGTTGACAAATTCACAAGTCAAACAATAGTGTATTGGTATGGATTTATTTTTCCTAACACCTCCAATATGTATTATTACCATCTTTTCTCATTGCAAATATTCTCTGGGCAAGGAACCATTCTGCATTACTCTTTTTGATAGAAGCTTTTTTTTTTTTACTAAAGTGACTAAAGACTAAAGGTAAACCCTAGTCTTCCCATAATAGGTTTCATTGCTAGGTTTTTTCTTCTTTGTTAATTCATTTTTGTTAAAATAAGAGGTATTAGAATAATAACCTTTAATTGTGAGGTGGGAGGGCAGATTGCCTTAAGCATTCCTTCTGCTCTCCACTCTGACCAGGAACCCCAAAATAAGAGCTTTGCCCTCTAGCAAGTGCCCACAGCCAGCAGTGTTCCTGAATCACTGCTTCTGTATTCACTGGGTATTGGTTCTTCTCTCGGGGTCACATCTCAGCAGCACATCTGGGCCTAGTATTTCCAGTCAGCTGAGGTTCATTCAGTCTTCCTGGACTCAAACCCCGACTGGACAAGCAATCCAGGAAGGGAAAGTCTCTATGGTTCCTACTGAGGCTCCAGCCACACCCAGCTAGACTAAGGGGTCCCCACTTGATGTTTCTGCAGAGCTGGCTCAGAGATGTTTGCCCTTCAGATAGGTATAATGCCTAGATCAGACTCTTACTTTGGCTCTTCTCAGGTTGTATCAGGAGGGCCTCTGTTCTGCCCCAAATTTTTCTTGATTTTTTTCTTCACCAGTCTATGTTTGCCCTGAGACACAAATTTGTTTTATTTGGGAGAGCTTGAAATTTACCAATCAACTCCACCATCTTCCCAGAATCCTTCCTCAAAAATCTTTAATTTTTTTTAAGACTCTGAATCTTCTTTTCTACTTGGTTGACTTTCTTTTCACAATCTTGTTTTCTTAGGTCATTTTTTTGTTTTTCCTCAATTTTTCTCATACTCTGACCTGTTTGTCTCCCACACTGTCCCAGAGATGAAAGTTCCAGTGGTTCCAGCTGAGGGTACCTTCAAATCCAGTTAGTCTCAGAGGTCCCTGCTTTCTGTTTCAGTGGAGCTAGCTTGGAGCTCTTTACACTTCACACTAGCTAACCCTCTGTCCTGGGGTCTTTTTTTCAGATCTCTCTCCCAGGAAGACTGTTCTAACTGAGAACTGAGTTCTGCCCCAACTCATTTGTTTTTCTGCAGTCTTAGTTGTGAGAAGTAATTTTGTTTTGTTTGTAATGGAAATCTGCAGAGCTTAGAATTTTCTGAATTACTCTGCTATCTTTCCAGAATCCTCTTAAATAGATCAGTTGGAATTACTGGATTTGTTGCTATCAATGCTTCCTAAATCCCACCTGACTTCATTCTCCAGAATGTCTGGCTCTATTTCAGTAACTACACATCATGCTTATTGGCAATTTTAAGATCTTTCCTATATGTTTTTTTTTGTGTTTTCTTAGTCACCTCTTCATAAAATCTTCTTCTGTTAAGTCACTACAATTTTTGTCAGTTATCATGTTCATTTAATATGAAATATTCTTTATATAGCTTTAATTTTCCTCATCATGGCATGGAGATGACTGCAGAGTTTTAAAAACTTCTGTATCCTCTGATCAGTATATAATACTCTTTTGGGTCTTCTGGCTACTTCAAAACATTACTTCATGCTATCTAGTTGTATAATTAATTTCTTCAGTGCCAATTGTTAGCCTTCTCACATCGTCTACTATGGTGTAGTGTGGAAAATTCCATTATTTTAAGATCAAGTTAAGAGCTTTTTCATCAAAATAAGAAACTGAGCCACCATACAGAGCAAACAAAAATGTATCCACAGATAAAGATCTTTTTCTTTGTCTTTTCTCCCCTAGCTCACTGGGTTAAAATTGAAAGGTCTTTGTTGCCCAGAGAAAATCTTGTTTTCATATTTCAGTACATTGTTCAGTATCTCAATTAAAAGAAAGAGGACCTTTTTGGCAAGAAGTGTTGGTGGAAAATCTTCATTTTGTTTTCAAAATCCTCAATACATGTTTTATTACTGATCACCACAGGACCAGCATCAGACGGCATCAAAGCTGTCTCTTCCTCTCTGTGGAAACTTATTATTCTCTGATTATCTTTATCTCCTCGATGTTTCCAACAAGCTCCTAACCATTGCCTAAGGGTACACATAAACATCTTCCATGAAAACTTTCCAATCTGACTGTACCTATTTAGTTACTCCTTCTACCTCTTCAAGGGCTATAAAAATTTTAATTAAATTAATTACCTAGGAATCAGTTACTTGGAATCATTTCATCAAACTGGTAATAGAGAATATAATCTCTTATTATCTGAGGACCTATAGTATCTCTCTTAGAATATAACCCTCATTTTGTTTCCATTTCAAATCCTAAGCAATAGGCAAGTGAGGGATAGGGAGAGTGGTGAATAAGTTTTCAGTTTTTTTTTTTCCAGTCCAGAGGGAGCAAAATGTGATTTAGTCATAAACTTACTATGCTGATAAAAAAAACCCTCAAGTCTCAGCAGTTACTATTGGTCTCAGATTTATTCTCTTCCTTCTACTAATAAAATTCTTTTGACATCTTGAGATCAATGTCATTGTAGGTCTGGAGAATGTTCAGAATCATCATACCTACACTTCCCCATGTTTTATTGTGTTCATTTTCCTTAACTGTGAACTACCAAAGTAAAATCAATCAATCCATCAAATTCCTGAAATATTCTCATAGAATTTAAATCAGGAAGCTACCCCAAAAACTGTCTAGTATAATTACAAACAAAGAAACTGAGGCACAGGGAGCAAAAATTAGCTCAGATAGATAGCAAATTCAGGACATTTGTCTTCAAATTCAGTAGTATTCTCTTTTGCCTCTTCTCATTGATGTCTTTGGTGTTATGAAATAATTTCATATGAAGGCAATTAATATTTCTTCCATTTTATCCTAATGGGACCAGAGAGATTAAGTGGATTTCCAAATATCACAATGGTAGTAAATGCTAGAGGTAAGATTTGAATTCACAAGATCTAACATTCATTTCATAATATGTTGCCTCTCTTTTGATGCACTTATTATGAAATAATGCTTAACTAAAATTTAATTTGAAAAAGAACCTACTTGGTTTATGGATCTGTGTAAATTAAAGTCAGAATGAAGTTCTGGTAAGAAGAAAAGTTAGCAAGTCAGATGTCTTACCACTGGGAATATTGCATAATTAGACTGTGTATCTATAACCTAACTGTATGATGTCCTTACCCTAAAATGGGTGGCAAGGTTTGGGTTTGTCACTGAAAATTGTAAATGACAAATGTTTATTCTTGGCACAAAAAAGTCACTGTCTTTTTTAGCTACTGCTTTCTCAGCTGAAATAAGTCATCTCAATGATACACACAGAATACACACTACTGATCAACGTCCTTCTGCCATCTGCAAATGGAACATAAACAGTAGGAGGCCACTCTTTTTCTAATGTGTAAGTTCTCATAGTGGAAAGTATCATGGAACAGATGTTTGTAAGAGAGAAGCTCTAGCCTTTCCCAATCTTCTTACATAAACCCAAAGTGGATTCAAAAGCAATATCACTTTGATTTTAACTCAGGGAGTTGATGCTATAAGGCAGAGGAGGATAAAAGACATCTATTGGTAATGTTGGACTTTACTTACATTTAATATCTGATGTAATCTCTTCTATAGTAGCAACAGCAGGCCACTGGGTGTCTGGTCCAGTTTTTCTCCTACTTCCTGCTTCTACATCACTACATCACTAGACTCACTGCTTCTACATCTACATCTACATCACTACTGAGATTGTCACCTGTCTAGTAGATACCTCAGATTTATATGACTCAATTATAGCCCTCTCCTAAAAGCCTGTATTTCTTACCTCTTTTTCCATTACTTTTGTTCAAAATTCTGCTTTCAGATTCATATCGCTACTGTGTTTTTCAGTTTGAAAAGCTGTGTTCTCAATCTCTTTCATAAATATTACTTTGAATGTCTTAATAATATGGGTCACTAACCCCTAAAATAAAGAAGTTATTGACTCTCCTTGAGACATGATGCTAAAAAAAAAAAAAAAAAAAAAAAAAGAAACATGATGCTATTGAAGTGTTTGTTAAAACAATGGTTTTCTCATTGTGTGAACAAGCCATAAAAGGGACCAAAGTAGATTATGGAGAGATGTACACCAAAGTACAAAAATGAAGAGTTTGAAGACTTTGATGAGCTCTTGAGACATGTTAAGAAAAAGAAAGGAATAGGTCATGCATCTGAAAGGAGACTTTGTTATATTATTAACCAACTTAAGTGGAAAATATTTCTAAAAGACTTATTTTCATCTTTTAGCTTACATATAAAAAATGAGATTTGCTTTTTTAAAAAAAGGTAGTATTACAAGTTATGAATATCAAAGTAGCATTTTTTATATCTCTGAAAGAAAAAAAATTACATGAAATTATAAAAACTAATAAGACACAAACAAATGTAGTCATTTTATATAAACAAAAAACACAACAATAAAAACAACAAAATTCCTGATTGGAATATGTTTAAATTAATGAGGTCTTCTCTCTAGTATAATTTTATTCCATCATTAATTCCAACCTCTTTGTCTCATTGGCAAGTTCCTTTTGGGACCTCCATTTTGGGATTAAACCCATGTCACCCATAATTTATTCCTCTTCTGACACTGCATCTCTCTTTAAAGGCATTGTCACCATGACCAACTTAGGTATCCCATTTTTAATCACCCCTCCTTCCATTTTACTCATCTTTTTATGGGTTTTCCATTGTTAAAATATTAAGTTCTTTTAGGATGGCACTGTCTTTTTTCTTATATTCATATCCACAGCACTTAACAAAATGCCTAATATGTAGTAAAATTTTTTAAAAATTCTTTTTAAACTGCTTTGTCTATGCCCCAAGCATATCATGGACAAAGTATAATGTCCCACTTTTATCTAAATAGTTTAAAAAAAAGGTAGGAAAAAAGGAAACAAAATATATCCTCTATGAAACATCTGAATAACTTATGATAAATAAATATAATGGAATATCATTGTTTCTTAAGTAGAAACGTATAAAGATTTCACAAAAGCATGAGATCTATTTAAAGTGAATCACAGTAAAGGAAGCAGAACCATTTAAACAGGATATAGAATGTAAATGGAATGAACATTAATAAAAGAAAAAATTATATATTATATAATTACAATTATTAATCTAATCCTTGAGATAAATTGAGAAAATGCATCTACCTCTCATTTTTGTAGAGGCAACAGTCTATGATTGTGGAAAAATTTGCATACTTTTAGATGTGTGTGAATGTCACTGTGAAATATATAGTTGAACAGTTGGTACTCAGAGCCTTTTTCCTCACTCCTCTTTGATGGATAGGGATAAGCTGAATTCTTCTCAGACTCTCCCTATCTCCTATGGCTTAGGAGGTAATATGACGTTTTCTCTATCAGATCCTTTTTCTTAACATCATAAGATTTAATCATCCACAACCTTTTATGAAAATTGGTTTTCTCCTGATATAAGAATGGATCTCTGGTATTTATAGCCACTTTCTCCAATATATGTTGTTTTTTTAATCAGACAAAAAGTTCTTAGTATGATTTCAACAATACAGAGCCATTAGTTTAAAAAAAAACTCCTAACATTCTGTCAAAAATTATGTTCTCTTAATTTTAATTTTTTTACCACAGGGCTATTTATTTTAAAGACAAAAAATCAAGACATAAGAAATAGGTTAAAATATTCACTTTTAAGGCTTCTGTTACTAGAAAGTAACAGTGTAAACTGAGAAAGAGTGGAATCATTTGGAACTTTGCTTATTAATAGATGATATGAATACAACTGGGAGCTACCAGCAGAGTCTTCTACTGTAACATACAAAAAATATCTGGTGGCTCTCCCCAGTCTTTCTCTTTTCTATCACAGCTTAACTTTTCTTTTATCTTCTCCTCTTATTAATTTGTTTCTCTGTGCCACTGATTCTTTCTATTTCACTCCTTAAGTTCAGGTTAGGACTGGGGATTTTATCTCAGTGGCAACTTACTTATGAGCTCTTAGAGTCCATCTATTTTTTCCCTTATAAATCCATTTGTTGCAGGTTACATATATTCCTTTATGAATCCCTGTATATAATATGAGTTTTCCTTTCAGCTTTAAGATACTCCTCAACGCACATCAATGTGTGGGCTGAAAGGAAGGGAATACCTCTCCCTCATAACTATAAATCCCAAGATTCTAGTGAGTACTCAGACTCTGATTAAACACTATTGATAATTTCCTTTTTTAATCTTCATTTTTGTAAGTGTTCACTGAGTAGAGAACTTGACTGTGATATATTTGAAAATAATGTGATATATAAAATCAAAAATAACATCAATAGTAAGATTAAAAATCAAAGATAAAAAAGAAAAGAAAAGCAATTATTACCTACAACTACATTAACAGCATTTTAATTACCTAAGCACCTCACCTCCTATAAACATATATCTACCATAATACTGTAAAATTAATTAACAGTAAATAAAGACTCACAATGTGCAAAAGACTTTATTTCCCACCAGAACATATCTGAAGTTTAGGTAAAACACTGTTACCACTTTCATGGAGTTTAGAGATGTAAGGTTTTGCTGTATATTTTGGGTATTTTTACTATTCAGCACATTTTTGAACTGCTGTAATTTCTGAATATTGGAAATGATTAACCAACACTTACAATTTGCTGTCAGCTATTATCACTCTGTCACTACTAATAACACATACTGATGTGCTTATACATATTTTAGCTTTTGACAAGTGGAAAATGGAAAGAATGACAATATTAAATCTGTATCATAAAGCCTAACACATCATAGTGATGAGTATGTACTTTGTTGGATACGGTGAATGCATTTTTAATTATTTGGGAAAGTATTGTTATTGGAACTAGCTCTCAAGAATAAGTAACATTTTAGACAGCATTTGGCCAGCCATCTGCAGGATTCCACCAGAATGCCATTTCAGTGAACTCATTTATGTGATGGGGAGTATTACAAGTCATTAGTTGGTCTCTTTGCATCCTGTGATTTCACAAAGGCCCACAGAGACCAAGCACATTCTGTGAGGAGAAGAAATAAGAATAAACATATACTTTTAATGGGAGTGAATGTTACACCAAAGCCATCTGCCCAAAATATTGAAACAAGTATGAGAGTAAGTCCTTTAAAGAGGTGAAGTTTGTATCTTTTGCTGTTGCTAATAATTGTAGGTTCTACAAAGACAAAGAAGTATCATTAGGGAAAGGGTTATTCTCCTGTGCAAATGAAGAGGTGAACTCCAGGATTCTCTACTACTCACTAGAATTCTAAAAATTACCCATAATCTTAAAAATTAGCTAAAGACAATAAACATTTGTGACATACCTTTTCCAGAAGAAAATTTTAAGAAGCATTTCCTACTAAAGAATCTTCTATTTTTAATGTCAAAGTGTTAGTACTTTGATTAATAAAATTTGTGATTTAAAAAAAAAACTTTATTCTTTCTAGAGCAAGCAATTCCCCTGTTATTTAGAGTTTCATGGAATTGAATAAAAAAAAATTACAACAAATATTTCTGAAAAAAAGTTACAGAATATGCACAGGATAACACAATTTGCCATTTTAGTTACATTAATGATGTTTGGTGGATTTAATATTTGGAACATTCATGCTATTTCTGCTGATAAATATAAGATTTAAGTATGACTTCTACCTTCTTTGAAAGCTATATCTATATGAAGCTTTGCACAGCTGGGCATTATAAGTTAATACAAGTAGATTCATCTGGATATGATATATGCTCACTTAGAATGGACCACAGAATTTAGAACTGAAAAAGACTGTGCTTGGAGAATATTTTTATTTTCCCTCTTAAACACACACACATACACACACACACACACACACACACACACACACACACACAAAATACAAACTTGGCAAATAAGTAATCTGTTGGAGATTAAATAAATACCAAGTTGCAGTCAGGATGAGTAGCCACATTTTATAGCTCTAAATTCACTTTAGCCAAGTCCTGATTAATGTGGATAATGTACTCCATGATGTAGTTGCATTATTCAAATTCGCATTGGATATTTCCATTTGGCTCAGACCAATTACCATATTTTTTCATAATTATAACTTTGAATAATGCAAATTTTAAGACACAGGAACATTTCCTGGTATTCATTATTCACACTAATTGGAGCCTAGATGTAATTATTACATGAAGACATTGGAGAAATATACTGATAGTACGTGTAAGGTATATATTTTCTTATAAGTAATCCAGTGAAAAAGAGACCATTAGATAAAACAACTTTGGAGACAGAGCAAACAGTTCTTTACTAATAGACTGAGCTTAGGACTTTGGAAATATGCAAGGATTTATATAATGTTTAATTAAGGAAGAATAAGATATTCTAGTATGATCTTAGGTGAGGGGCCTTTTTTGGCTAACAGGTGGTTGGAGAATTTGTGATAGAGTTTGGTCGTAATGAACAAAAATGTTAGTGTAAAATCAAATTGATCCAGAAATACATTATAAGGGCATACATACAAATACACACACATATACACACTTTTAAAATTTAATAAACCATATGTGTTATCTAGGCAAAATATATACATTAGTATATATGTATTGTTTAGATGGATAGATAGATGATAGATAGAAATATATAGATGTAGATGACTAGATATAGATGATATAAATGATACAGATGATAGAGATGTTGCAGATGTAGATATATAGCTATATAAACAGAGACATAGATATTGACTACTAGATCAGCTTTGTGGACTGTCCATATAGTCACATGTGATTATTTGGTAATTATTCTTCATCCAGTTCATCCACTGGTCTACTTCATGCTCTGTGGTTTGTTAGCTTAAATTCTTGATACATTTCTGATATTATTTAGGAGGCTCTGTAATGACTAATCATTAGAACTCAATAATAGAGGACAACTCAAATTACTCCTGGTAAAATGAGCAATTCTTTTAATAAACACAAATTTCTCTTTGAAACAAATGTCCATCTTTTTTACTCTAATAGACTTCTGGGGATCGTGCATGATGCAGAACTATGAACTGCACTAGTCTCTGATGAAATAAGGTTTTGTGTCATGTAAATATCAATCACAAATGTAGCCACAAAGTGTAGCATATCATCAGTGATGACTTGTACAATAGAAGTGGTATAAAAGAAATCACAAAAATGCAAAACAACAATGAATTATACTGTTCAAATAATGGGAGAGATAACTGGTGGAAAGCTGATACTTCAGTTTCACTAATTTCCACTAGTTTCAAAATTATGTCAAGATAGCTGGACAAAAAGCATCAGAAAAATATATATGATTTCTATGGAATATTCATGGCAGAATATAGAAAAGAATAACAAAATGAGAAGTCAGGAATGATTTAGTAATTTCTTATAAAAGATATATAATTTTAAGATTAATATTTTATCTACATATTAATAAGTTTACAAATGCATACATATGTTCAAATATTCTATGTATTTATATACAGATAAACACAATACATTCACATTTGTATGTGTATATATGTATATATAGTATATACTATACTATGCTACATCATGATGTTATAGTTAAAATATTATAATTGCAAATGAGGACCTTGGCTAGGTCACTTGCCTTTGTCTACCTTAGATATTATCATCTGTCTAGTTTACTTAACTTGTAGGAGTGACTGTTGTAAAAATATTGTGAAGAAAAGAAAAGAAATCTGTGAAATATAGAAAAAGGTGAAATCTTTTTTTCACCTATCTTCCCCAGAAATGTAGAAGATGTATTATGATGGAAGGGGATGAAACCACAAGAAGGCCTGGGTGCCTGCCAAGCTCATTAACTTCTTGGCTAGGTCACTTGCCTTTGTCTACCTTAGATATTATCATCTGCCTACTTTACTTAACATTATGGATCTAGACCTAGAAGGAAGCTTAGGGGAGGGGAACATTATTCTAACACTGTCACTTTTACAGATGAGGAAACTGCAGCTAGGAAACTAAAATAACTTATCAAGTCCATGAAAGTAGCAAGTGTCAGAGGTGGAATTTAAATTTAGGACCTTTCAAGCTGTTTTGCTTTTTTAGTGTACCATGCTGTCTTACTGGGTCATTGACAGCAGCAGTTATGGCATAAGATATTCACAAGTTACACATGGAATTTTAATGTTGCATGTGGAAAGTCCTATATGAACCAATTAATCCATCAGTTGATTGATTAAGGGCCTGCAATGCAAAAATGACATAGTTTCTGCTAAGGAATTCACATGATATTTGAGAGATACAGCATATTTATTGCTAAGCATACATATAAAAAGTGTGTATATTTATTTTTATGATATGTGAAAACATAATTTATGTATATTATGTGTTAATGTATAGATGTAGATAAGATAAGTAATATTTACATTGTATATGATTATAATACAAGGTAAATTGATAATTGGTGAGTTCAGTGATCAGCAATTGGGTAGTTCATTAAAGAACTTATATCTCACATTTGGTAGCATTTGAATTGAACTGAAATGAAGCTAAGGTTTTTAAGAGGTAGATTTGAGCAGAGAAAGTTCATAGAAGATATGGGGCATGAAAGTGCAATGACCTGAAAGGATATATGAGATGCTATGTATGAGAAATAAAAGCAGTTTGACTAGATTAAGATTTATGGTAAGGATAGTAATATGTAATAAGTCAGGAAAGGAAATATAAAACAATTATATGATTTAAGCAATCCATATATTTTATGAAATTCAAGCTTGTTAGCTCTTATTGAAAGTGGATAATTTAAGAAATCTCAGCTGAAATATAAAAATGATAATAATTGAACATTGTTAGCTGCAAACATGCCTTTAAACTTAGCATTCTCTAATAGGCATTTTCTTTTAACATATTAGCTTAAGAAATAATAGAGACCTAGCCTTAAAATATGGATTGTTTGATGACAAGGCTAACACTGATGAAAACAACAATAGTAGCAAAAATAGCAATAACAACATGAAAGAATATTTTAAGAGACAACCACAATAGGAAAAAAAGAGTCTGACTTAGACAGGATAAGGATAATATATTTTGTTTGACTTTGAAATAGTTCCATCTAGTGGCTCAATCTTTTAATCACATCCTGAATTTGACCTGTATTTCCAGGAAGAAAATGTAATCTATCAAGGCAAAATGTGGCCTTGGTGTAAAAATACAGATAATTCAGAAATGTGAAAGAAAATGATTTTATAAGAAAATAGTAGTGATGGTGTTGTTTAACTGCAAATTCTTATAGCTTGGGTGGTGGATTGATCTGTCCTCTGAATGAAGAAAAAAAAGGTCTAAATCCTACAAAATTCTAGCAAATATTTATTTGTTCACACTGGGCAAGACACTTCATCTCTCAGGGTTCTAGACAACTGGCTAAAAATAGCAAAGAATGCTTAAATCTCTATTGGTAGAGGTAGTTTCTTCACACAATATTAACTGCCAATAAGTGAATGATCCCTGTAATGACTTAAGGAGTCATTATAATTAATATCATTGTCAATTAAATTTTCTAATTATTTTATTAAATTATATATTTAATAACTTATTAAATTGTTTAATTAAAGTCAGAAAAGTAACTCAGAAGTGTCTAGTACTGTCTCCTATACACATTTGACTCAGTCGTATTTCATGTACTTATCAGCCTATGATTAAACTTGTGAAATGCTTATTAAGAGCAGTACTGATGGACTGTCACCATTTTCACCTCTCCAAGAAAGAGATAATTCCTTTCAGTGCTGATTGGTTAGTAAATATATTAAATCTCCAATGAGTTGTGTCCAGAGTCCCTTGGATAAAAAGATCTAGCACTCTGAATATAAAGCCACAGTAAGCAATAATGATATCCTTTGCTAATGAACATTAGCATGACAAACATTAGCTTTTTATATTATTTCAGATTTTTTTGGCTTTAAGAGTACAGGGAAAATACATAAAGTTTCAAATGAATATTAGATATGAATCAAAGATGCTTTCCTGACATTGGCTCTGAAAACAAATTCTTATAGACCCAAATCCCACCACATTCTCTAGGAAAGGTTGCAAATTTCATTGTTCCTATATATCTATAATAACCATTATGGATATAAATGAGCTTATATGTAACCCTTTAAATTCACTTATAACAGGTTTTTGCCTATTGAATCACAGTAGCCCTCATAAATAGTGATTTTATTTAAAGTTTCCTTTTAAAGCACTAGCTCAAGGATATCATACTTGCAAAAAAATATAGATTTCAAATTGTAAGGAAATTCAGAGGTCATGTTTATCAAATTATTACTTTTTAATGAGTAAAAATAAAGTTTCTTTGAGTTGGTTAAGTTCCCTTAGACTAAAAATGTCATAGCTAGGAATAAAAAAGAGGTAATTTGACTCCAATTTTAATCACTAAATATGCATATACACATATACATGTCTATACACACATTTTCATTGTACATATCTAAAGATAGCATGCTGTCTTTTAATAGCCACATCTGTAGTTAAAAACATGATTTGGCTGTAGAAACACCATCTCCTGTGATAAATAGTATGCAATTGCAAGATTGTAGGCCAGACACAGAACAGGGTCAAAAAACACAACAAAACTGGCTCACAGTGGGCTGAACCCATGACCCTAGCTTCACTGGGCTCCCACTTCAACAATGAACTATCCAGAGATAATTGTATGTATTCTCTCAGGATCCTTTCCAAAACCGGGATGCAGAAGGAAGTTGGCTGGAATTTAAAGAAATTTTGCATATCATTTTATTGTTGTTGCATATTTTCTCTGGGATTATGACATAAATTAGCATAGTAGAGTAGAAAGCTCATTGGAGTCAAGATTGGAAGGAACAATTACTTATCTTGTCCAGTCAATGAACTTATTGTTTTTCAGACATGAAGTACTCCTTTCCAAGTCTCAAATTATATTCACACACAAAAATGTGTACACGCACAATTTGCCTCTTTGTCTCTGTCTCTCTCCCTTTGTGTTTCTTCTCTCTGTGTGTCTATTTCTGACTCCCATGTTTAGAGATTTTGGGAGGAAGACTGTTATTTTCAGAATTAGCAGAATACTTTTGGGGATTTCTAGCTGATTCTCACTTCACTGAAGCATATGATTGCAAGATTTGTTCATTATAAGTTAAGAGGCATAAGTGAATATCTTATTATCTTAAAAGATGAAGAATCACAATATCAATACTTTTGAGAAGTTAATGCGATTCAGTTATTTACTTCTGTTGATGATAATGTAAAGACCAGAATAGTATGAATCCAAGGAGTTTTATATATATATATATATATATATATATATATATATATATACATAATCTGCAGCTTTTAAAGAGAAAAAAATAAAATAGGAATAAGAAGCAATGACTGTCTCTGAATCTTTTTTTATGTTAATAAAACTATTCTTAAAAGCATGCTTGGTGATTTGGGCTTTGCACTTTAATATAAAGAAACTATCTAAAGTAGCAGGTGATGATCTATTCTTCTCAAAATGTTCTGGTCATTTTGAAGCAATCCTTATTTAGATTTTATGCATTACATTGTACATGCATTGTAGTTAAATTCAGTTTTTATATATAGTACACTATATTTATGTATACATATATATACATATATATACACACTATATATATGTATACATATATACACATACATACACACTATATATATATATATATATATATACATATATATACACACACATACACACAATATATATGTAGATTTGAAAAAATATACACATATTGTGTATATATACACATACACTTATGTGTGTGATGTACTTGTGTGTATATATATCACAAATATGTGATATTAGAGAGAAAATGACCTAATTCAACTGCATAAGAAAACGCATAAAATCTACAAAGACTACTAAGATATATCTATATCTTTGTCCTTATCTATATTTATATGACTTGCTATCTACAAGTCAGTATTACTATCTCCATCTGTGTCCATCTATATGTCTATAAGTTTTGAACTTATAATCAAATGAGGTATTTCCAAATCTAACTGGCAAATTGATAAAATAAAGAATTTGTATATTTTTTAGTGATGTGTTTGAAGCTGAAGATGGGATTAGAATGTTTGCAAATTACTTGTATTCTTATCAGTGAGGAATTATAAAATGGATCATCTATAAAAAAATTAAGAACATTGTCAGTTTTCCTTTTACATTATTTTAAAATGAAATGCTCTGGAAATATGGTCAATGATCCAAATGTTCTTTTTTTACTTTAAATATAAAAAATACCATCTTATTAACTGCCATAGATGCTGATCATAGTAAGTAGTATTTAAAAATTGTCATAGTTATCAGTAGCCTTTATTTAAAATAATCTAGCCTCTTCAAAGCTCAACTGAATTTGCTTGATAGATGTTTTCCAGCTAGTTGAAAGAAATCATGGTAAAAAACTGAAGTGATGTTCATTATTGTTGGAAGTCAAAGAATCACAAAGAATTTTTGGATTACATGAAGTTGAACTTTTATTAGAAAAGTTTAATTTCATGTATAATCAAAATATTTTTTGAAACCATACATATACATAAACATGATACAAACAGCAACTACAATACAAACACATTTTTGTTTTTATCAACTTTAATAAAGTTTCACTAAGGATATTAATCTGAAAAAAGCAGTCAGATTAATTTAGTATACACAGTCCTTTCCCTCTTCAGATGATGTAATAAAATATCATAAATCTAAAATAAAATAAAGTATGCTTTGGCTCAACCCCACCTATTTCACTAAATGGAAACTGGAATATATGAGCCCCATTACAAACTCAATCCCCTTATCATCCATTTGCAAGTTTTACAAGCATTTTGATCTTAATGATATGTAAACATATTTAGTATTTCAAATGACACTTTAATTTTATAGACTTTAAAAATGGAAGCAAAACTTCCATTAATCCTTTTTCTTTAGTTCATCTTTTATTCCATGACTATAAAATAGGAAAAAAATATTATTTGAGACTTCCACATTCCACATATTTTATAAACCTGGGTGTAATTAAAATATTGGATGCCTTTAGAACCAGTAGACTAAATGCAACTAATTCATAAGCTTTTTATTACAAATATGCACATAAAACTACTGGAAAAGAAAACATTTTGTATAGGAAACACCCTGTTAAATTTATTTTAAAAAAATTCAATTATTATTTTTTTTGTAATGGCACACACAAATTATACTGCTCACTGGATGGGAGGCATCTTTTTAAAGTCCTGTATATTTGTTTTTTTTCTACAAAAATATATATCTTATGCTCACTGGAAAAAAGTACTGAGTTAGTATGGCCTGAATATCTATTTGAATGTCTGAATATGTTTGTATAATCTGTTCACAATAGCTTTCTTCCCACTAGTCTAGGCACAATTCCCACTAAAATTCAATGGGAAATATAAAATATAGGGAGATGTCAGAATATTATTGTTCTATGCAGAGATTCCTGCTTATTATGCCCATAATGATTAACTACATACCTTAAAAAAAAGATGAAAGACTTCTTAGCCTTTCTCAGACATTTATTAATCAATCTTAATTAGAAAAACTAGCCCTGTGATAAAGCAGGTAGCAGATTTTCAGCAGCACTTTATTGATGAAAAGAGCTGAAATATAGAATTGTTAAAGGATGTGCCTAAGGCTACTCAGAAAGTGAGTGGAAGAATTCCAAAGAGAATTCAGACTTTTCCAGTTTTTGATTCAGTGCATCTTGCTCCTTTCCCTCCGACTGGAAATGGACAAGAACATGATTGAATGTAGAATCTCAGTGGGTAATTTACTCAAAACATACAGTGGCATATATAATGGAGAAAACAGGGTGTTATCAAGTAATTGAGAAACTCAGTAGAGTACTACATTAATTGAAAATACAGGTACCTTTCAAAAAAAAAGATGCTATGGTGATTTCCTATAGCGTCCTTTAAGATATAAATATTTTAGATATTTTGTATCATAATTTACAGTCTGTTAAATTAGAAATTGCTAAAAGTTATAGAGAAAGAAAATTCACCAGAGAACAAAGTGCTAGATTTAAGCTGGGGGCTAAGCATTTAGGTTAATTTGACACTTTCTCAAATACTATTATCCTTTTTAAACTTTCATTGCACTTAAATGACACTACATATATACTTTAGGTCCTGAGGCATAAGAAAGAAAACATAGTCAACAATTTCCTCATAAAGTTTAACAGAAAAGTAATTATGGTTTGTAAACTACATGACTAATACCATTTAACAATCTATACTCAATACAACATGTTTATGTGGCATAATTTATAATAAAGTTTTTTAGATAATCCAAGGTTGAATGGTTTGCTAATCCATTGTAGTCCATCAAAATAACTTTTGTGAGAAAAAAAAGAAGATATTATCGTCAAGAGCACTGGTTCACATCCTTTTAGACACATCCAACTGGTTACTGTTTCAAGAGAAGACTAGTGAGCATTATTTTACACAAAATTCAAACCCTGTTTTATCCCATGAAATCATGTCAAAATGTACGAACTATCATACACTCTTTCCTTTCTGTAGTTGAGAATATAGAGCATTCAGAAAAAGTGGTGAAAATATTTTTCTCTTTCAACTTTTCTTCTGTATCACACAATCTGGCCATTTATTCAGTGGGACAAAAACAACTCAGGATCCTTACATAGTTAGGAAGAATACCAAATAGTTGCCTTTTCTATGGTATGAGGGTAGAAGAGATGGATGAAGTTAGAACTAGCTCGATTTCTAATAATTCCACCAAAATGAGAAGAATTATTGCAATCACCTAAAGGAGGGGCATCACCTTTCATATGATTTCTTTAAAAATACCCTTTGGCCAATACCCCCAAGGAAAGAAATTCACAAGAGAATCAAGAGCAAATCCCAATGTATAATTAGTCTCAAGTATTTTTAAAGCCAGTTCTGTATATTGTTTTTTTGTTTGTTTGTTTTAATACAATAGAGCATATTTATCATTTTGCAAGCTTTCTGTCATGGACACCTGAAGGTAATTTAAAAATGGACATTCTTAGATATATACATTCTAATGCTCCAACAAAGCCTGAAAAAGCCACAGTTTACTTTAGTGAGTATCCATTCCTATAGCAAATACTTCCATACTATTATTTTAATGTTTTCCCTATACTTTTTGTATACTTATGATAATCTAAGAAAAGGAAAAAAATCCAGTTCCATTTGCTTCATTATGTATTCATCAAACAAATGAACAAACACAATTATTTGTTCATGAAAGAGGGAAGGATATTTAGATCAAAGTCCAAGTTTTCTGATGATCCATTAATAGGTTTAGGATGAAACATGTGTGAGGGAGTCATTATTTCAGTTTACTGAAATTCATGTGGATTGCTTTATGCCAATTTAAAAATAAATTAATAAAGCTAATGGGCTGAATGCCAATTCATATAGTTTAAGAATTTTTAAATTTTTACAAAAAGAAATAATATAGAAACAAACATTCTAACAATGTTCAATGTATGAAGGAAACCATATCACAGCAATTTCTACAGTAAAAAGCGTGTTTTTTTTGACAAGTAAGAAAAGCATACTTTGAAAAATATGCAAAAAATTCCCTCAATTTTCTGAAGTTATTTTATTCTTACAAAATAAAATCCCAATACATGCAGTTTCTTAAGATCTGAAAGTTTATTTTACTAAATTCTAAACAGTCAAACTCTGAAATGGAGCTAAACAATTTACTGTTACTCTGTACTGGAGCTGTATGCATTCTCATGTTAATGTTTCTCACTTCGAAATAGAAACTAAAATCACATCTATGTTTTGCATTGTGTAAATATCAAAAGAAGTGTTCACTCCATTCTGAAAATATATGCTAGTGTAATATATTTACACCAGACATGTAAAAGGAGACAGTTTAAAAATGGAGGCTTTGAATTAGTTTTAGCAAATACCAAGTTACCATTCCCAAGCATTAGGCCTCTCTCTCCTATGTCCACATTCAGTGGTCCCTTGCAGGTGTTTTTGGTCGAAGGAAAGAAGCCCAAATACCCAGAGATACCATAGTAAGGATAAACCAGAAATCAAACTGGATTTGACTAAACAGCCACAACTTAATGCCTTAAATATTACTGGCTGCAATAACCAGCATTAGACAAATAGATAGATGTCAATTGATGGATTGTGTAGAAAGAATCTTAAAAAGCAAAAATTTAAATAATAAATATGGACTTGGTTTCTTCAGTGAACAATTTCAATAAGCTATACTGTCTTATTTTGTTGTTGTTTTTAAATAACCTGTGTTTCTTTCATCTTTCAATTGCTAGTCAAAATAAAGTTAAGCCATGCAATCCTATGAAACTGAATGATTGGATGTGTATAGAATGTACCTAAAATCCTACAAGCTAAGAAAAGTTATGAGACATGGGATAGCCAAAACAGGTACGTGAAGAAAACACTGATTACTCATTATTTGAAATCAATTAAGTTGAACCTGATTATCATGGTTATGTTCATTCTTTGAATTCAACCTATGGCAACACAGATCAGAAGAATTTGTTCTTATTTGTCAATGGCAGTGACTTGTTCTTGGTTTGTTTGCTGGATGTTTGATCCTGGCTAAACCCAGTTCTGTTCTTGTAGACAACGACTTGCTTACATAGATCAACATGGAAAAATGAGGTGAATGACTCATGCGGTTTATGTACAGATAGTTTATGCCCGAAGTGGAAAAGTTGCCATTGAACTTCCAGTACTCTCCACTGATCCTTTCTCTTTAGACCCAGTGTAAGCTCCAATAAACGACCCATCTTCATTAAAGAGACCGTGGTCTCCTTCTCCATAGTCCACCAAGCTATCAGCACTTTCTGTGGCCTGGAGATTTCTGTTTAGAGACTGGAGGCTTCCTTTAAGTGGTTTTTCATCACTGTCACTAGAAGATAAAAGAAATATCTCTAAGAAAATCTAGAATTATGGATTTGAGGATCACAGAGGTATACACATAGTCAGTCATGCCAGAAATTGAGAATGGAAAAGGATCTTGGAGGCCATCATATGCAATTTTTTTATTTTACGGATGATTTAATAAGGGTTCTGAGAGGGTAAGTGATTACCAGCTTGACAGAGGGACTAGTATTAGAGATGGCCGCTGAACAGGTCTTCTATTGAATATTCAAATAAATTAAACAGAGCATAATAACTGTCATCTATTAATCAAATAATTTAAAATAATAGAGCTGGAAAAAACTCAAGAAATATCTTAAAGGAAAGGTTATCAAAATAACCTCAAATGAAATTTAATTGAAAAGAAGCTTACAAATATGAAATTTTAAAGTTATGTCAAATTACCAATAGTCTATATATTAAGGAGATGATATTTACTTCTTTTTATATAGTTAAAATAATTTGAAATATCAATAGGAAAACTGAAGTGTATAAAATTTAAAAAAATTCTGAAGCACATATTATTTGCCAAGCTTTCTGCTAAGCACTCTGTATTTGAATAACAACAGGAGCTATGATTTTCTTTACAATGGGAACTCTCAGTTCAGGTCATTTCTGCTACAGATTCAGATTAGCACTTTCCCAGTAACTTAGAGATTTAGACAGTATCCTAGAGCATTAATTTGTTAAGTGAGGTACCCAGAATCACACAGCCATTATCTGTTGGGAGAAGGATTTCAACCCAGATCTCCCTGGCTTCTTATTCATTATGATACAGTGGCTCTCTATTTATTCATATCAATCTAAATGCCTTCTAGATCAATATGAATATGTAAAGATATATATATATATATATATATATATATATATATATATACACATAGGTTTGTGTGTATGTATGTATGTATCTTTATGTTATGTATGAAATTAATTTTAATCTTTTTGATAAAAATTAACTGAATTCCTTTAAGTTTATATCTATCTTATGTATATATACATACATACATATATTAAATAACAAATTATATAGATACTTTGAGGAGGAAGGTGCTTTAACAATTATTTGAAGAAGATATTTTGTGTTATTTTTGATATTCTATTTGTGAAGAAGATAGAAAATGCACAGAGTTATGCACATGAGTCTTAGGACCCAGATTCAAATGGCAGCTCTGTCATTTTATGCCAGTGGGAAACTGGGTAAATCACTTTGCCACTTCTAGGCTACATTTCTTAGTCTGCAAAATGAGGGTATTGGACTAAATTCAATAAGCTCCAAATCTGTATTGCTACAATACTTTTACAGTGAGGAAATAGGACCCCAGAGGAATCACTTGAACAGAGTCATCAAGCTCTTTTCACAGCAAGTATTCTGACTTTCAAATCAATGGTCTTTATATGCTACTCACTCTTCTTACCCCCACCCCTATTTTTTGTTTATTTCTTTATTTTTAATGTATTTAATTCCTTGTTGAAATTGATGGTGAATTTGGGGAATAATGAATTATTTTAAAATATATTGGAATAACTGAGTTGTTAAAATGTGTCAATCTTCTGCTGCTTCAATATCCATATGCAAAAAACCTATTTTCTTCTTTATGCATTTTTAAATATATAGAAATACCACTCAGTAAAGAAAAAATGCATATTTTTAAAAGCTAAAAACATTGAAAACAAGAAAAATGCCAAATGAATATGTAGCACCCTTCCATCAACAACTATCTATATCATTTATTTAGATATTTTGCCTAATTTGAATAATATAACATATTTGTATTATATTATATTATATATATTGTATTATATTTGTAATTAACTGCATTATTTCTTTACCAGATTCACATTCAATACTTTTTGTTGATGTGGTGTTTGTGTGTGTGTGTGTGTGAAATTATGCATTATGATTACCTGTACTCGCCAAAGGTTTCATCTTTTCCTGACTGAACTTCTGGATCTGGATGTAAATCTTCTTTTTCTTTCACTTTAGGAAAAAAAGATCCAAATAATTTGTATTTTTCTGGAAAAATAATGCTTTTGCTAAACACATTTGGAAAAGGATTGGTTAGCTATTTGTTGGCAAGAGCATTAAACATTTTATTATACTAGAACCGGCAATTTTTTGAAGGAATTTTGTCTGAATCTATTTAACAAATTCTCAAATCTATCATTAAAAGATAAATAAACAAGGAAGGAAAAAATAGTGTGTAAGTCTTTTTCACCTACATGGCTCTAGAATAGCCAAAGTATTGGGGCAGCATTTCTGGGACTGACTGATCTGTTTCTGGGGGTGGGAAGAGACAAGCTTAGTGGATGGTAGAACTAGTTCAGAATATTTTTTGGCTCTTAATAATAATTAAATTATATATTTTCTTCTCTTTAAGATGTCATGATATAATATTTATATTGGAGATATAGGGGGAAAGTATATATTAAAGAAATAAAATAAAGAATTTCAGTCTTATATACTTTAAATGGCCGAGAAGTTTCCAGAGATGATCTAGTCAACCTCTGTATTTCTCCATCTCCTCATGCTTTTTACAAATTATCTTTCTGAGGCCCAGAAAAACAATGTGACTAACCCAACATTGAACGTATCAAGGTCCAACAACCACTGACTGAGAAAATCACTTAAGTAGTTTGAATATTATTTTTCTCAATAGTGAATCAAGATTAAATTATTAAATACTATCCACCACACAATGAGTTTATGGGGAACAAAACAGATAATATAAGTGAAAGTATTTGGTAATATGTAATGTTTCCTAAATATAAATTATATTCAAAAGCTCAATTCAGATAAACTCTGATAAATAAAAGAAGATTGATTCCATTATTTGCTTCAATCATATACTCTCTCAGATCTATACTTTCCTGAAATATAAAATCACAACCTGTCCAGTTTATTATAAGTGAGAGATTTTTGTTTTTGTTGTATATGTTGTTGGTGATGTTTTTTTTGGGGGGGGTGTTGTTAAAGAAGAAAAGAAGCCTACAGGAGAATTTTCTTTTCTTTCTTTCTAAATATTGATTCTAAAGGAATGTACATTGATTTACAAGTTATATTGTGACCAAAAAGCATTTCTAACTATGGTGGCTTTCTTTCTTTTGCCTCAAAATGCATAATAAACCCCATTTACATTACCAAGAATTTTTTTTTTTCATTTTTATCCACAGGAAAAATGTTTAGTATTACTTTTCTAAAGATTTTCGGCAGATGATTTAATTTGCTCAAAGTCACACAGTAAGAGCTGAATTTAGAAGGCTGATCCTTTGATTCAATTGTCTGTGCTATAATCGAGATTGCCTTGTTGTCTTTAATGATAGTATTTAATATGAATTTTTTTTACCTGTAATGTATGATTGATAAAAACATACTAGAGGATATTACCAAAGATCTGTACCAAAATAATATCATGAAGGTAATGATCTCTAATATGATAGCAAGAGGTATCAAATGGAAAACTTGAATGTGACACTGGGTTTTTCTGTGGAAGGCAATTGGTGCTCTTGACAGAACTTCTGTAGGAAATTTATTGAAGGATATAGGCAAGAATTACCTGAGATGAGAAAACATGAGTTGACAAATGAATTCTGCATCAGTGGGAAAAATAACTACACTAATGAAATCATAGATTTATCACAGCATTGACATTTAAAATTTACCCAATATCCAAAATCAAATTCCATTCAATCAGATTCAATAAAGTCATTTGTGTATAATCCATTGTACTAGACAAGTATTTAGAGGAATATAAAAGTAATGACAATCCTTGTCCTTAATAAAATTAAAATCTGCTATGAGGCACAGTAGATCAAATGGATACAAAAGTGCCCACTGACTATACTGCAAGCAATACATAAGCTGTCCTTGAAGAAATGGTCAAAGTATTACAAATATTTTGAGGAGGGAAATATCTCATCTGATTGAGGCAAACAGGAAAATTTCCTGATGTTAGGATCATATATTTGGAGAGAAAAGGGACCTCAGAGTCTATCTATCAAGTCTAGCTGTCTCATTTAACAAATGAAAAAACTGACTCAGAGAGCTTAAATGATTTTTTCAGAGTTATAATACTAGTGTTTGAAGGAATATCTGAACCCAGGTCTTCCTGATCAGTGGTATCTACATAAAATCACTATCTCTGAAGTCGAATTATCCTTGAAAGATGAAAATAAGCTACTTCAATCACATGGGACAGGGTAGCATTACCTGAGTATTTTCCACCTTTGTTCCTTCTCACAAAGCAAATAGTTAACAGTACTAATGTAAGAAGAGCTATGGCACACATCAGTCCAATAAACCATCCTTGGGTAGAGATGTTGTCATATAAGCCTGCATATGCTGTTATATAGAAAGAGAAATATATGTATCACTGGAGACTCGTCACACTGGAGCAATCAGACAATGTTACTCTCCAAAATAATTAAGCAAACAATCAAACAAATAACAACATAAATAAAAATACTGCTTAGCAATCCCATCACTTCTAATTCTAGTCATTTCTACATTTTAGATATTCTAATTCTTTGATATTTGAATGGAAGGCATTACTGTGTGCATTTACTTTCTAGAAAATTACAACCCAGGTTATTTTTGATTCAATTAGAAAATGAGGATAGAAGTAATAAAAGTATATGCCAAAGCAGTATTATGCAAGAAAGAGTGAAGAGCACATCAGTTGCATGCAGATTTTCTGAAAGAAGCCACTTAAAAACATGCATTAGTTAGTGGTGCTATTATATACAAGTAGCAACTATAGTATTGGCTAAACATGACTAGTGCTTAGTTAAGGAAATGTGAAAATTTTTCATTTGACTAATTTGCAGATAGTACACAAAAGATGATTCAACTACTTTGCCTTTTCTACAAGTTCACCAATAATTTGGGGAAATATGCAAAATTATTTCATTCACAAAACAAGTTTCATATTCTCAGCCCAGAAGGCCTTTGATTTCTCACCTCTCCCCCTTGTCTCAATAACATCTTCAAAAATGCTATTGTTATCAACCCAATTCTTAGTCACTAGACGAACTGTATGCTCAGTGTCAGGGTCAAATGTCTCAAGAGGGTGAACCTTTTGGGTAGGATTTATTGCTTCTGAAATCTTCCCGAAATTCTTACCTATGAAAGGTACACAGTCAAGTCATATGCATTATTAAAAAAAAAAAAAGTAGGACTTTGAAATTGAAAAATAATGTTATATAGTAAACAAGGTAATTCTCTTTTAGAATTTTCCTTTTCTTCAGCAGTTCCTAAATTTGAGAGAAGAAAATACCATCTTAAAGAGGTATGCTGTATTTTCCAGTATTATTTAGTTTTTTCCTACTGATCAGTCGGCCATTTAGACTTTATTAAATATCTCTTGTGTGAAAGGCACTATAAGCACTGGACAAACAATTTTGCTCTCCAAAAGGTATAGCTCAAGGGAAAAGAAAACCGAAAATAACTGTACAAATAGGATATATACTGGATATATTGCAGATAATCTTTGCGGGAAGGTGCTAAGATTAAGGAAGACTGGGAAAGACTTCCTGTAGAAGGTATAACTTCAGTTTAGAATTGAAGGAAGCCAGGGAAGTCAGGAAATGGAGATGAGGAAGAAAAAGAAGAGTGCCAAACATGGGGGCAATCAATGAAAATACTCAGAGTTAGGAGGTGGACAAGGGAGGAGACTAGCATCACTAAATCAAAACGACTGTGGGGGAAAAGTTACTATGTAGTATAAAAAGACTGGAAAGATAGAATGGGGCTAGTTATGGAGTGCTTTAAAAGATTAACTGAAGTTTTGTTATTGTTGTTTTAATGTTTTGTTTTGGTTTTTTTTTAATTTGATTTAATAGGGAACTATTAGAGTTGATTATACTGTTTCCTTGTACTTTTAAAATTTGCATAGATTTGCAAAATTCCTATCAATAATTTTGTTTTACATTATGAACTTCATTTATTTATTCATATATTTTGTTTTATTATTTGATTTAATTTTTGGTAGGAAGGAATTGGATATTGGAATATTTAATATTTTCTACTCAAAATCTGAAATTTTAGCATTGCTAATAGGCTAGATAGTGTGGCTGTCTTAATTTTCTATTCCATCAAAATGGGAACTGAAACAAAAAATAACTTGTGATGTACAAAATTATATTTTGTCTTCTATATGATTATGAAACATCATAAAATACAAGAATAGAATCTACATTATTATGTAGATTTTATGCCTTTTGAAATGAAGCCATTTAAGAAAAATTCCAAATAAACTAACAGAATCCAATTCCATTGAACAAATATTTCCTATTTATTATATTTTAGAATCTTTTTTTGACGATGGATATTCAAATAAATAAGTAAGAATTCATTTTATTTTAATGTTATCAAAGATTAACATTATTCAGATGTTATGATGGGAAATTTGTTTTTCTAAACTGAAATATATTTTCTTTCTGCTCAGTAGTATCTAGATCTAGAACCTAACATGTTATTAATTACTGTTTCTCTGATTATCAGAATAAGACAATTTTCATAGCAATAAATATGCAAGCCTAAAATTTCAGTTATTAAAATTTTGAAGGAAGTGAAACTATATGCATATCTTACAGACTGCAGCATGATGAGGTATCCAATGTCATAGTATAAATTTAAAGACATTATATATGAGAAGTCTATGACAGTTCTATAGAGGAGACTTGAATTGGGAGAGATTGGGCTTATCTTTGATCCAAGGAATTTCAATTATTACAATAACCAGAGGACCTTATTAACAAAGCAAGAAAAGAACTATAATTTAGAAGCTCCCTCTGATAATGATAGCTTATCAATAAGTCTTCAGAGTAAACAGTCTTGGTGGAAATGAAACAGAGACCTACACATCCAGTGTGAGTTTGGGATAAATAATAAAAAATGTTTTAAATTTGTATGTACATATATATTTATCTATTATCTAGTGATAATTTATATGTGATTTATTCACAAAAAAGATGCAAACACATTCATGCACAGACACTTGCAGGTGTATACATACATATATTATAGGTAGCTCCTTATATCTAATTATTCAATGTTCTAATTATAAAAAGAAGTATTATTAATCACTGTAATATATTTCCTTCAAAGGAGAAGTCAGAATTCAAGAAATGAATTGAGAGACTACATATCTGAACATTAATCCTATCTAAAGAATAAAGGGTTGATAAGCTTTAAATGTACGGAACACATGGAGAAAACAAGTATGAAATAGCTTCTAGCTTGTATACAAGATATCTTTGAAATTTTGGGGTGGCGAGGTTATCTGATTATTACTCAGTGGAAATCATTTTGGAGGTTATTGTTATTATTTTGCTTTTAAAAATATTTATATTCTTTAAAAGTCCATGTTGAACTCTATTTTCTACATTTCTATTTATTTCATAGTAAATATTATTGCTATGCACCAAAATATTGATAGAAGAAAAATAACTGTTAACTGGAAAGGTAGTTGGTAGATGGAATATGTGCAGAATCCTGGAGAGGCAAGAAGCGAAGCAATCTTTCCTCCTAAAGTAAACTGAAACACAAAGTTATTGAAGAAATTAGCTTTCAAAAATTCAAAATGGTTATCAGAGCTTAAACTTGCAGGAAGGACATAGAATTAGTTACACATCTCATTATTATCCCAGACCAATTTAGGAACAGAATTATGAGGCATAGCATCAAAGCCCATCAACAAATCACAAAGTCTTCCTTTTAGAACATTCAACTGAAGTTAGTGTTTTAAACAAGCAGTTATTCTGTGAAACTTCACTGAACTTCAGTGTGTTAAAAGTAGGGAAGCACTTTTCTCAGAAAGAGAACTATTAGTTCAGTAGTGGATGTGACCATCTCTTTTCCATTCACAAGGATTTTACCCAAAACTTAAATATGTCCCTGGAGAGAGCTTCATTAGCAACCCCAGCATCTTATATACCTGCTGACATCATTGAACCCATTTTGAGTCAGCTATAAGAAAGCTGCTCAGAAATAGATGTCAAAGCTAATAGACATTTTTTCAGAATTCTTAAAAAACAATTTTGCTGTTATAAATAAGAATCTAGTAGTTCATTAGGAACTACACTTGTTGTATGATGGAAGATTTGTCCCAGTGAATAATTTAGACATTGTATACATTTACTTGGTTTCATGTTTTTCCCCATACATGTTTTAAAATAAGCAAGGAGGTCAAGATCTTGAAGAAAAACCTATCATCTCTAAAAGCATATACTATTCAGGACTGACAATACTGTCTATTTTAGCGTGTGTTTAAGCACTCACATGTGTCCATTTTCTTAATGAAATTTTTCCCTTAAATGTATTTATCTTCTACCTTCCTCCCCAATTACAAAACATTAAAACAGGTAAAAATTTATATAAGCTTTTCATTTTGCACATGAGGAAACTCAACCCCAAAGAGGTTAAATAACTTGCCAAACAAAATAAATATAATTCAGATTAGAGTCTTGATGGAAATTCCAGTGCTTTGCTTCTCAGATCAGTGGGTTTTTTAAAAAAATTTTAAGTTTTTTTTATTTTTCAAAACAAATGCATGGACAATTCTTTAATATTAGCCCTTGCAAAACCTTGTGTTCCCAATTTTCTCTCCTTTCCCCCACGCCCTCTCTTAGATGGCAAGTAGTCCAATTTATGTTAAACATGGTAGAAATACATGTTAAATCCAATATATGCATACATATTTATACAATTATTGTGCTGCACAAGAAAAAAAAATCAAATTAAACCCATAAAAAAAGAAGCAAGATAAAATGCAAGCAAGCAACAATGAAAAGAGTAAAAATGTTATGTTGTGAACCACATTCAGTTCCCACAGTCCTCTCTCTGGGTGTAGGTGGCTCTCTTCATCACTGAACAATTGGAGCTGGTTTGAATCATCTCATTGTTGAAGAGAGCCATGTCCATCAGAATTGTTCTACCTCAGTGTTTTTTGAACTAGATTATGCTGCTTATAATATCTGCTTCATTTTGTTTCCATTCAGACAATGACTTATAGAGTTCTCACCTTGTACATTATGTTCTTGTTTCCCTTCTATCTTTCAAAACTTGAACTAACCTATAATCACATGTAGGTAATTTGGTGGAGAGAGCTGGGAAACAAGCAATATGAATAAAATGCAAGAGTGATTTGCTTAATGACACTCTTAAAACAATCCTATCGACTTAGGGATAGTTAAAACCATTTGACATTTGTTATAGATTAGTACACAGGCAAACACAATATGTTTACACATGAATTGGACTATAAACCAGAGATATTGGGTTGGTTTTGCAATGAATTAGGAAAAAGTGAAAACATTAATTTTTTTTTATCATTTTAGGCTCTCTCCATATTTCTGTATGTCTGTGTCTCTCTTCTTTATCTGTCTCTGTTACTATTTCTGTCTCTTTTAGTCTGTCTCTCTGAATCTATCTCTGTGCCTGTCTCTGTATTTCTCTCTTTCTGTGTCTTTCTCTGCATCTGTCTGTCTTTATCTCTGTTTCTCCGTGTTTGTGTGTGTGTGTGTGTGTGTGTGTGTGTGTGATGTTTGTGCTTGGCTATCTCTTTGCTCCCTCTCTGGTTTTTGACTTAGCTAAGACAACATTCCTGAACTTAAAAGTATGGGGCTACTTGACCAAAGGACTACTGCAATTGAAGTTGTGACCACTAGCTAGAGTGATTGTGTCACTTCAATTTGAACTGAAATCCATTTCTTAAAAGAAGGATGCTCTTTTTTTTAACTAAGTCCCCTCACACTCCTATCATAAACATTTCTATTCCATCATGAGTTTCCACATACTCTTTTTTTTTTTTAAATGAGACACCCCTATCAACACTATTCACTTACTGCCTTCTCCTATTGTACAACCTTCCTCAGTAATAGGTTTCCCACAGCCTTTGGAAGTACATGCCCTCAAGTAGAATTTATATTTGGTAGTGGAGTTAAGATCTGGAACACGCCAGCTGAGTTTTGAAGGGTTTGTAACATTTATTTCCTTTAGTTCTCCAATCTCATCTGTGTCATTGACTAAAAAAAAGAAGAAAAGAAATATATAAGAATTTTTATTTCCATGAAATTTAATAAAGTATATGAATTACAGTTGTGGAGCACACATGGAAAGATCTTCTAAATTAAAATTTTCCCCATTCAATGATAGACAGCTCCTTTTAAAGTTTTTTTTCTTATTATTATAGATTTCTAAAAATAAAATATTATTGATTCTGGCAAACAAAATTCCTACATCAACCAAAGGTCAAAATGGTTGCTTCAATATAAAAGCAACATCTTTTTAGATTTTTATCATACAACACAATAATTACACTTTAACGTGTTTAGCCATCAATATCAATAATATAAATTTCTTTTTAGAAAAAATTATTTAACATATAAAATAAGACAAAAGTTATATTAATTACTATAATTTATTTTATGTTTAGAATGGTGCAATGTGGCTTTATGGCACAATGAAGAGTATGGGCTTTGAAGTCTGAAATTGCAGGTTCAAATAGTACCCCTGATACTACATACATGTCCTTGAACACAGGACTTGGTTATAGTCCTGTTCTTTATAAAATAAAGAGGCAGAAAGATGTGGTTTTTAGATATCATCCAATTATATAAATGTATACATAAGTAACGTGCATTACAAATAACATGCATATATATTATACATGCACATGTGTGAAGACATATTCCTAATTTTTCTAGAAAATATAAAAATCAATTTAGTTATTCAAACTATTTCTTAAATACTTCCTATAGAGTTGATTAGCAGATAAATATATAAATGAAAAAAATAAATAATGAACAATTTTGATCAATAGTGGTTGATTTCATGACAAATCAGGATAGTCTTATAGTTCCAATGAATATAACTGTGATTTATTTGAAGTCAAAGGGAATTGGCATTTTTAAGCTATGCTCTTAAATTCAGTAATATACTAATCAAGCTGATTTTTGAGATATGTGCATAGCCATGAGATCAGGATGTCTTTTTTAAGTATTGTTCAGATATTAACATCTTGTAGGCCTAATATCATTCTTTATCTTTCATTTTCAAGTATAATAAAAGGAAGATAATCACAGAACTACATTTGAAGACAAAAATAGATGAAAATTTTGCATATAAAATATGGAATACAGTAATGATTTCTTGGAATAGATTTATGTATAAATTTCTAAAAAAAAAAATCAAAAGGAGATAGATACTCCTCAGCTTTATAAATTGGTTCCCATAGGCTTGAACACAAATTTATATAATTTTAAATTGATTTTCAAGCATATTTTTATTTTAGGATTTGAGGACTGTCTTTAAAATAAGAATGACTTTGGTGCCATTCTTACCTCTGATATAACATTTTCTGTGTTTGTGTCATGTCAAGACATCTATCTCCTTAGTAGATAATTAAGTTAAGATTTTATGTCTTAAGAGTCTACAATAAGAGGTAAGAATACAAATACAAACAAGGGGAGATAATCTTTATTTTCAAACTATTATAATCTAACAGGGAAAGACAATATATAAAGGAGACCTAGAAACTTAGACCTAGATCAAGAGTGAATTGCGATACTGGAGCTAGAGCAAGGTGTGAGTATGGAAGAGAAATGGCCTAGAAGACTTGTTCCAAAAAGGTAAGGTGGAATCTCACTTAATTTAGATATAGATATATTTGTAGTGATAGTGTGAGATAAGAATGACAGTCATAATTTAACATAATAAAATGCACCAAGCAAAGATAGAGGGGCCTAGTTCCAAACAGGGAAATGCAAAAGATCACTTATTGACAGTTAAAACTCAGGATTTTTAAGACCATAAATTGCATAGAAATTGCCAGTCTGCATTGGGACAAAGGGAGAAAGAAAAGGAATAAGGAAAAGGGAAGGGAATTAGTATGTACCAGATTCTGTGTTAATCAATACACATGCTTATATAAATATATACATACATATGTAGACATATATAGAGAGATATCAAGATATAGATATATCAAGATTCCAAATTTCTTGAATTAAAATATTATTAAAATATCATAGAGTTGAAACGTATATCAGCCTCTTTTGAGAAACGTTTCTACAAATTTATTTTTCTTTAGATTTAATAATCTTAACTGAACATTATTAGAAATATCATTTTTAATCCTGCAAATAAATATTATTATCTATTAGAATGATGAAATACAAATTCAGGCTACTTTTTAAAAGGCATTTCAACTAGAATCACTTTTCTTTTCCTTGAAATTATGTCTTACCAATATGGAAATATTTTAAACACAATTGCATTATATTCAATTGCTTGTTTTCTTGGAGTGTCTTGAGGGAAAGGATAAAGGGAGAAATATTTTTAATCCAAAATGTTACAAAAATTCAAGTTGAAAACTACCTATACACGCGATAGAAAAAAAGGGAATACTATTAAGTGGAAAAAACAAATAAATTATGTGTTTTGATCCTCAAACAACAAAACATGTGAAGATCAGTTTTTAGAAAGCCAGGAAACAGAGTAACATGGCCACAGTGTTTTAAATTGCATTGTTTCATACTGATATATCCTATATCCAATTGGCATTTAAGTGATGTAATTTGCTGCTAATGCTATTAATAGTTGAATGAGATAAAGATGTCGTTAAAAGAAAAAAATGTGATATTTACCAAACAGGGAAAAAAAAAGATTTAATTACTGTCTTCAATGCCTATGCTTCCATTGCAGTAAAGAAACATTTGGAGACAACACTGGCTAATTTAATTTGTTTGGACACAAACCTTGTATAATTTCCTTTCTTCTCTATGTCTTATAAGTGTGGGAATGTTTTGACCATTATAATTATACTGAGGTCAATGATGTTTTCAGAAGAAATTCATAGAGCCATTTTTATAAGTAGGAGAGAGGAAAAGTTAATGGATTAATTTTACTTATTTTATTCTGTTCTTTTAACAAGTACATTTTTGATATTAAAGCCTTCTTCTCTCTTTTTTCCTCAATATGTAATCAATTCATTTAAAAAATCCAATGATATATCTATTGTTTAAATCACCATGAGCTTGTTTAAAGTGTTTTTTTTTTATTTTATCTTAGTTCTATTATCTGAGGATTACAATTGTGAGTGAACATATCACCAATACTCATTGTAAGCATTGTGATGTTTCCCAGTAAATGAAAGTTTTTTTTTCTAAATGTTTACTAAAAGATTGTAAGTTTTCCATTTCTTATTTTCTTTTAAAATTCATTAATGTCAATTCAAACATTCAAGAACTCTAAAAGTGTACATGTATATGGATATATTAATATATGTGTGTACATATATACATACACTTAATTGACTGGATGGAGACAGAGAGACAGATTCAGAAAGATAGAGAGAAAGAATATGTTAACAGGTAGAAAGTTGTAATTTAGTAGTTTTCTAGTTTGTTATCCTTTGTATTTCCATTATAAATATTCCATGCCTTCCCTAATGAAAATATTGAAGGAAATAAAGCAAAGATTATATGCTAACAAATTTTAGAGAAATAAAAAAGGGAAATATACAGAAAAATATTTTATTACTTAAAAGTTGAAATGTACACTATAATGGTATATGTTTATATAGGTATGCATCACTGTTCAAGTAAACCTCTAAATAAGATAAATTCATATAAAATGGTCAAATTAGTTGTACATTGAAATTTAAGCAAAATTTGTGATAATTAAAGTAATTAGGGAATAACCTATAATTAGAGTTGTCTGTTGTTATTGAGATGTTCGGTCATGTCCTCTTTATGACTCCATTGTGCTATGATACAGCAAAGCCTTCTCTCCTCCACTATCTCTCAAAATCTGTCCAAGTTCAAATTAATTTTTCCCCTAGGAGACTATCTATCCATTTCATCTTCTGCTGTCATTTATTTTTTCCTTCGCTCTGTCTCAATATCTGTGTTTTTTCCAATGAGTACCATCTTGTTTTATGGCCAAAGAATTACCCAGTTTCCCATTTTATAATATCATCTACTCAAATATATAATCTATTCATTACAAAAAGATTGATTTCAAAAATTAAATTTCTACTTACTTATCTGATATTGTAAATTATAGCCAGTTAGGTTGCCATGTGCTTTCTTGGGCAGTCCCCAGGATAAAACAACAGTGTCCTTATCAGCATTTATAACCTTGAGGAAAGTAGGTTGTTCAGGTACTGAAATAAATGAGATCAAGATAAAATTTATGACAAAATTCAAATTATTAAAATACAATGAATTCCTTTATATATTTCTATTCTTCTGATGACATAAGCAATCCTTGGGTTTTCAGTTCACATAATATTGCAGCTTCCCTTTGACTCTACTCCTTTGGATCTCTTTTCTCATTAGTGAAACAACTATTCTAACAATCTCCCATTTGAGAAAGAGGAGAGAATAGCCATCCTTAATTCTACAGACCTAGTCACGAAGTATTCTCTCCAATAGAAAATTAGTCCCTTTACAGCAGAGGGACTACCTTTCTTTTGCTTTTGATTTCTATCTCAAACATAGCACAATGTCACAGTCCCAAAATTCTTATTGAATGATTTAGACTTATAAACTGATTTAATACTAATTTAAAGACACCAAATATAGAATATTTATTTATAGAAACTATTCATCAAGTCTTTATTCTGCTATTAAAACTCCAATACTGGTTACTTTAAATTAATTTAAAATAATTTAATTTCATTAGCACTTATTTATTGATTTTGTACTAACAGCAATGAATTTGAAAATTTATCAAGTTTGACAAAAAAATTACTTGACTCCCAAAGACAAATAAATAGGTAAGAAAAGCACAAATATATTTAGCAGAAATCAGATCCAAAACACAATCTAATGGAATGCAACTGAGAGCATGAGGGCACACCACTCACCCTCTGTACTTGGAGTGGTATATTTTCATTAACTTCTTCCCATATTAGAGGCAGTCAAACTTAACTCTGGAAATACCAGTTACAAAGATTACTCCTCTAGAAAGGACAGCAGTCTTTCTAATTTTATAACTAGGACATAGGTACAATCGTGTGAATTTGAGATTTCCCTCCTTATACAAACTGGGATCTCTTCACTTATAAGGCTTATATATGACTTTGTGTATCTCCATGTAATACATACCATTCAAAATAGAAAAGAGAGGCAGGAATTAGACAAATAATTGCAATTAATACAGAGACTATTATGTAAGAAATCTCCCTCTTCCCATGAAAATTGAAACTTTCTATATAAATAAAAATCTTAGATGTTACTATTTAAAAATTAATCCACGATCACCCAGCCAGTATCACTGGAAAACCTTGAATTTAGAATTTCCTACCTTCAAGGCCAGCTTTGTAATCATTATGTCAGGAATATAAATGTACTACATAAATTAAAGAGGCATGTAACTAGTCTAAACAAACTATAAATGATTATGAACATTAATGAGTGATAGATTAGGCTTTATCTAAAAGTATGTTTTCAAAAGATTACATAAAGGGGAGAAGAACTAAAGGATTTCACATATTTTATTTTTCTTTTACCTCCTTCTGGAGTTTGAAAAGAAATTGGAGTACTTTCCGGCCCAGCACCTTTGGAATTGTAGGCTAAGACTGTTAACTTGAATTCGCTAAATGGGTCTAGTGAAGGAACCATTCCATAGCTTCTGTCTCCTGCCAGTCTTAAAGTTTTTATTTCTTTGGGGAATTTCCTCTCATCCAATCTGCTTTTTGTTTTCCACCAATTGATCTGAAATAAAAAATTATAATCCATTGCCATATTTTTTTCTTGCATATAATTGTTGTAACCTATTGAATCAGTTTTATTTTAAAATTCAAGAACATTTTTATGCAACTATTAGGAAACAAAACCTGATATCCTCTTAAATGTCCATGTACTCTCTCTTTTGGAATTCTGTCCCAAGTGACATTTATAAGCGTGCTATTTATAACACTGGCTGATACTGAAGAAGGAGCAGCATCAGGATCTGTAAAGACATACACAAACACACACAAATATGGTTCCATATCAACATATTGTTATTGTTAAATTTGAATCAATAAGATTATTCTCAAAAACTATTTCTATATTACAGTGCAGAGAGACATCATGAATATTTCTGAAAAATAAAAATACTTCAAAATTCAAGCTGTATTCTTTATTGCTATTCAAATATTTATAATAACATTAATAAGCATAACTTTGTACAATAATTTAAATGTAATAGCCCTATGGATGCCATGAGGTTTGATGAATTGTATCTATGCTCATTTCCAAAGCCACTATACCTTCCTTAAAAAAATGTTTATTAAGGGCAGTTAGGTGGCGCAGTGGATAGAGCACCAGCCCTGAAGTCAGGAGGACCTGAGTTCAAATCTGGTCTCAAACACTTAACACTTCCTAGCTGTGTGGCCTTGGGCAAGCCACTTAAACCCCAATTGACTCTGTAGCCCCCCCCAAAAAATGTCTATTAAATAGAGATAGTTTGGTGCTTCAGTGACCAAGAACACTGAACCTGAGTTCAAATTCTCAAGCACTTTGTAACACTTTGATGGTGGGGCAATCACACCTTTTTTAACCTCAGTTCCCATAGCACCTACTATACTTAATTATTTTGACAATCAAATGTGATGATGTATGTATAGTATCTTGCCAACCTTACAGAATTATATAAAGATAGTTATAAAAATAATTATTAATATCTTAATTGATATTAGTAGGCAACTATTTTAAAACATAAATTATTCTAGGCTATTGGAAACATAGTATGTATAGTATGAAATGTACACAGATATGGATATATCACACATATAAATATATATGTGCATATATATACATTGCTATTTATTACTATATTATATGTATTATGTATGTATGTGTGTGAGAGAAGTTTTAAATGGATCACTGAATGTCATGGAAAAAATTATTGAATGAGTAGGTAACAAGAAAAGGATAAGCCTTTATAATTAAACAAGTATAATCAAACTATCTAGTCTGATATTTGCAAAAAATATATTTATATGATAGCATTTTATTTACCAAACATTGTTATAAAAGTGGTTCTTATAAATGAATTTTCTAGATAACTGAAAGTTCTCAGGTTCAAATAGAATAAAATTTTAAGTTAATTATTTTTTCCAGAATTTTTTCAAAATATATGTATATTTTGAAAAAAATCTGTATACATGTATATATATATATATATTATATATATTCTTGTCCTAAATAGAAACACTAAACATAATTTAAACCTTTCTTTGAAGACTTACGCTATAAAAAACCCATTGTATGTCTGCTACTTCCATCTTTTTTTTTTTTTTAGTTTTTGTCTTCTTTCTTACTGAAATCTATTACTTCATATAGTATCATTTTGTGTTTCAAACGGGCAAAATCTCATATTTCTACCAGTCTCATATAGACAGTTTATTTTAGTCAATTGTGAGTTAGACAACAAGGTAAGTAAGCTTAAGGGTTTGTTTCTTTTTTTTTTTTTTTTAAATGGGAGAATCAACAATACTTTGATTCAATATATGATAGTGATAGTGTGAAGGCTTTGCATTGGCTTAGAAGTGACAAAGTATATAGAGATGTCATATTGCTTTTCACTCTAAAATATTTTGCATTAGCTCTTTTGATTCAGGAAAACAATTTTCAGAATTGAAAGAAGTTTCAAAAGTCATCAATCCAATCCTTTTCTGAATGGTAATTCTATATACAAGACATATAACCAATGGTATGTAAGACATTATAACTGGGCTGCTAACATCATATAATAGTAATCTACTTTTTTTACTCCTCTTTATAAAACTTTACATTTATGTCTAGCCAATTCTATCTTATTTGATTCCACTCAGAGTCTATTTGTCAAGCTATTGTCATTTGAAAATTTGAACTTTCAGTAAGGCAACTCCTTCAATCACTGAAGGTCAGTAACTATTTTGAAATAATAGCCTTGCCAATGTTCCTAGGAAACTGAGAGCTTAAATAACTTCAATAGGGTCATACAGCCAATGTGTCAAAGGCAGGTTAAATTTGCCATCTTACATTTACCCACTCAGGAAAATTGAAAGCTGGATGAAAACAGAGAGGGAAAAATACACATTCATAAATGCTACACAGATCTTTTGTCTCTGTCTTATTCCAACAATTTTATTATAGTCAGTTCAGTGATTAGTATAATAAAGCAGTGTGCCAAAAGTACACTGAAATCAGACTTAGAGGAATCAGTTCAAATCTTTGATCTACAATAAAGATGACTTCATATAAACAAATAAGTAAATAAATGAATGAATACAGAAATGGGACTTGAAGTAAACCACCATAGCTCTCCCATATTCACCTCCAATCACTCCCAAACAAATCCTGGAATGGCAGAACCAGCAAAAAAATAAGATGAACCAATCTTTGAGCACAAAAAACTTTGAATATCAGTAGGAAAGGTCTGTCTCACTTGGTTAAAAGGGGAATGCAATCTAGGATAAGAAGAATCCTAGCAAGCCAGCAGTAAGTCCCAACTCAGCAAACCAGATCCTGAGCCCCAGTGCAGTATAACAAACAAACATGAACATCAGGATCTTCCAGATGCTTCAGCATATTCAGAAAAATGGGCAGACTTGTTACAAATGCCAGGTATTTTAAGAAGTTATAATTAAAATTAATCTTTGTGTCTAAGTGATAAAGAATGGTTTTTTTCACTCAATCTTCAATTTGTCCCAAAAAGTTAGATGAATAGTCATCTATCTTTTCCTATATGTGTGCATAACTTACTCTGTGCACATTATTGTACTCAGCAGATACTATAGCATCTTTTTTTTTTTAATTTGGTACCCTCTCCAACTAGATTTCAAATGTTTTAGAATAAGGTCTATTACACTTCTTCTCTTTTTGGTTTCTTAACAATGTATTTCTTCCCCTATTATAATTTCTTTTAAGACTGTGACTGTATTTCTTTCTGATTATATTCATTTTGCTAGTATCTAATATAAAGTAACTACTTAATGTAAGCTTGTTGATTATCTGACTTTTGTGCCTTGAATACAGGGATCAGGGCAGTGTTTTGGACAAAATAGACATTCAGTAAATTATCATTTATTAATGATGTTAAAATAGCATTGAAATATTTCAAAATAGTTTTGAAAAGAGGTAACTTACAGTCTTCTCCTGAATACACAGTTATAGTCTGAGGCTCAGGCCCAGAACCAAGTTGGTTGATTGCTTGAACTTTGACATCATAAGGAGTAAAGACAGATGAGGTCATCACTCGTAAGGTATTATCTGTGGCCAATTCATCAGACCATTCTGAAGGAACTCCTTGTTGTCTCCATGACACTCGATATTCTAATCCTGGTCCATTTCGTTCCATGGATTTCAGTGGCTATGAAAAGAATCAAGAAATGCACTGTCATCTTTGATGATACAATTACAAAACTGCATTTTAAGAGTTAGGAAGTATGGTAAAGAGAAGAAAAAGTAAACTTCAAAAGACAGTAAGTTTCACTTTCAAAGCCTCTGAGCCATATTGACTATATGTCCCTGAAAAAGTTATTTAATCCCACAAGGTGAGGAATATGGGGGTAAAATGGGGCTTTTTATTAGGGGGCTTTCTAAATAAACTCAAACATAACTTTTTTTTAAGTAAACATGATTAATGGAAATTCAATTAATAGCTTATTACTTTGAGACAATTAGAAACAAGGTATGTTGAGCAAAAGTTCTGTCAGACCTATTTTTCTCTCTTTTTTCTTAACTTGTGATCTTATTAACTCTAATGGGTTCAATTAACAACTTTTTAATAATAGTTTCCAAATCTTTGTATCTAGTCCCACATAACCAACTATTTATTAGACATTTTGGCACAGTAGCTTCTCAGACTCATTGTATGTCCAAAAAAAATTCATTATTTTTTCCCCAAAAATCACTGTTCTTATGTGTATCATTATGTCTCCCAACGTTACTGCCCTTACCCAAAGATCCATGCACATAACTTCCAAGTCATGCTCCAACCCTTACTCTCAGTGGTTATCCAATCTGCTGACAGAACATGTTCTTTCTATTTTTTACCATATTGCTCATATATGTCCCCTTTCTTTCTACTCATATAGCCACAATTCTATTTTAGGTCCTCATCATCTCTCTACTGGGATATTGCAATATCTTTTTCATTGATCTCTTTGCTCTGTCTCTCCCCAACAACTCCAAGAGATTTTCTTCAAGTATAATTCTAACTAGATTACTTCCTGACCCCATTCAATAAGTTGACTCTCTATTACTTCTATTTCTAAATATTAATTATTCTCTTCACAATCTGGCCTCTTTATTTTATAGCTTCCTTATATATTACTATCTTTGATACATGCTATAGTCAGGCTGCACTGATCAACTTGTGTTTTTGCTTTGTTTCTCAAATATATGAGGAAATCTTTACACTGACTGGCTGGAGTCCATTGCCTCTTCATTTCAGTTTTTTTTAGTATCCATCAGTTCCTTCTAGACTCTCTTCAAGTACTACTTTCTATGGGAAAGCTTTCCTAGCTCTTCTTACTGCTAGTTTGCCTTCTGGATACTTATGTATACTTTCCTTAATGTCTATTTTCAATGTAACTTTCATATACCTATATATAACAGTTGTAATTTTGTATTTTCATTAGATTACAAATTCCCCATCTTCTGTTTTGTTTTCTTAATGTTTAGAAAAAACAGTAGGTTCATAATAAGTGCTTAATAACTGTCATTGATTGACTTTTAAAGAGTTCCAGAAGACAAGTAAATTTAAAGTTATTTGCTTTGAAATTTTAAACTTCAAAGACTTCATCCTCCAAAGGTTCTTCTATATTTTTTCAAGGACTTCGCCTGACAATTTGGGTGAATTGCTATCAAGTACAGTATAGAACTTGGCTTAAGAGGTCATGTTGTCCTCTAACAAATTTCCCATTGATGAAGTTAACTCAACCAAAAGTGATAAAAAAAAATAAACTTCTTGATTTAAATATGATTTTCCATACAATTAGAGTTCATAACTAAAAAAAAAAACCTAATACTAACAAAAGCTATATTGCCTATATAGAAAAAATAATGAACAAGTAGACTGAGAGAAAAGAAATAAAAATACCAAAACACAATTTGGGTCCCTCTCTGACTAACCTTTACCATTTATTAATCTTAAAATTCTCCCTTTGTTCCCTAGAGTTAAGACCTTTAATTCTTCCTCAAACTTACAGAGCTTCAGTACCAACACATGGTTCCTATGCCAGGAATTAAAATCCCCTGAAGCCATTCTCAGCCATAGAAATGTAATTTCAACCATCTTTATTTAGCTATTGAAATAATTCCCTAGAGGATTTTAGCTACCTTCTTTCCAAAGTCTATCTAATTCATCCTTCCACATGACTTAGTAAGAAAAAAATACATTCAAGAATCACTTTTTCTGTAAGTTTTTTAAGTCTGAAGAGTTTTTGTTAACCTAGTTTTACCTGCTGCCTATCTTTGAAGTCAGAAGTTTTGAAAATACTAATTTGCATTATAATTATTTTAACCTTCTACATTATATGCCATAAATGCAGTCACATCCTTAGTAATGATCTAAGCAAATCTTCAGCACACTGACATGCGTGTGTGTATATATCTGTGAGTGTGTTTAAAGGGAACATTTATTTTTTAATGTAATATATGTTTGAAAGCACATATAGGGAAAATAAAATTCAATTTTAAAACAGAGACATAATTTCACAAGAGCAAGACTAAATAAAAAACAAATTTTTATTCAATTTTCTGTAATCAATTATATGCCTTCATGAGATGACAGCATTGCCCAACAATTACAAATGAGAATATGAAAGCAACAGATACATTAGCAAAGGGTGCTGATATGTTCTATTTCCATAAAATATATTAAAATATATATCCTGTCTTATAAAATTCAACTACATCATTTCAAATTCTGCATTGGGAAGAAATATCCATAAATTGTATTTATCATAATAATTCTGAAAAGCTGGCCTCTGGATCTAGATAATATTCTAGGATCTATAGGATTCTGTATTGTTTATGAAAGTGAACTTCCCTGATTCCATCAAAAATTTTTATTCTACACTCCAAAAAATTACTTTGTATTTTTAATCTTTTAAAATTGTACAGAGACTGAATGTAAATCAACACATGCTCTATTCACTTTTTTTTTCCATTTTTTTTCTTTTTTTGTTGTTTTTTTTTTTCCTTCTCATGGTTTTCCCCTTTTGTTCTGATGTTCTATCCTAACATGATTCATAAAGAAATGCATATTTAAGAAATTAATATACATGTATAACCAGAAAAAAGAAAATGATAAAAAGTAAAATAAAATAAAATTGTAGCTGGGAGTAAATGTGCCCAGAAATCCCTTAAGGTAATTAATATAGGCCCATAGATTTCACATTTACCTCTGAAATTATCTAATTCAGATTTGTAAAATAGAGGCTCAAGGCCCACATAATCCAAATGTGGCCTTGATCAAATTAAAATATAATTGGGAAACGATTAACAAAATTAATAAATACAACACAGGTAATATGAGTTTATGATTTTTCTCAGTCATTATGTTACATGTGTTTCTATTTAACTTTGACACAATTAATCTAGGACAATACAATTATCTCATTATACAGATGAAGTAATTGAGGCCCAGAGAGCTCCAATGGCCTTTGTCTCAACTCACATGCAGAATAAACAGAAGATCCAGGTATGAAATCCAATTTCCTCTGAGTTCAAATCTAGCATTGTTTTCCATTCATCACAATATATCCCCAAGTTTAAATGAGTTCATGTACTTAAAGTGTTTTGCAAAACTTAGAGAATATGAAATGTGAGGAGTCATTAGTGTGACTATTTAGGTTATTTGCTAAGGAATGTATGGTTCTTTAAAGCAGGGCTATAATAAATACACATATAGATAGGTAAATATACAGCTAGATATGTACACATAGTGTATGTATTATGTATTTATGTATGCATATCTATGTATGTATGTAGTTTCTTATACATCATTTACCACATAGAAGCCACATAATACACTTGAATTGAATTGAATTTTCTGACCTGAATTATATTAAACTAAACAGGCAAAGTGCTCACTAGAGTCAGAGAATCTCAGTTCAAATCCTACCTTTGACACATATCAACTGTTATAAGTGACAACCTCAGTTTCTACTTCCATAAAATGAAAAAGTAGAAGACCTCTGTGGCTAATTTGAGATCTAGATCTGGGATTCTATTGTAATGGAAGTTTGCTGTCCCAGAATTGCATTGTTTTATGATCCTACTAATTAAGCAAGCAAAATGTTTTAAGGACATCAACTATGTTTCAATAGGAATCAAAACTATGATCTCAATTAAATACAGTTTAAAAAAATCACTTCAAGCCTACGTTTACAACTGAGTGAATAATTTTACTCATTGATAAAACAGAGCTGGCATTTGCCCCTGGCAATATCTCTATTTGTATTCAGTGGGAATTTTTGCCCCAGGAAATTTCTGAGTGTAAGAATGGCATAAAATCATCAGGGATTCAGGAATGCACAGATAAATGTTGCTATTTGGAGAGCTGAAAGTTTTTATACAAACAAAAGTCCATTATTTTAATTATCTTTATCTCAGAACAGTTACAGGAATGACATTTTGCTCTATGTCATTTTCTCTCTCATGATGATGCTCATACTTTCTAGAACATTGATAGATAGATATAGATATATATCTATGGGTATAGATACAGATATATAGATATGTGCATTATGTACTATACATAATGTATATGTATATATATGCATATGTATGTTTCATACATCTATATACAAGTTTTATATCTAACAAACTAACTAGATATAGATTAACAAATTTAATTGTATCATTATGGGCTAGCTGAACCTATTCTTTCCAGGTGATATAATAAGGCTTGTTATTTGGCACTCAATGTATTTTCAGCATAGTTCTACAACCATTTTTCTTCAGTAAGTTTCTAGTCCAGAGATCAAAGTTAGGAAGGAAGGGTAGGGGGAGAGAAGCAAAGAGAAAGGCTGACCTCTGGCCAAATAGCTCTCCTGTGGCATCAGGAATATAAAGGACATGACAATAATACACTTCCCACAATCTCTTTGCAAATTAGACAGAAATTCTCATTAAATTCTTAATACAGATAGAGAAATTCAGGCCTGTAGGGCTGTTATTTGACCAATATTATATGCTAATATGAATTGTGTAACTCAATATTTCTTGACATTTTAAATCTTTTTGGTCTCTTTAAAGTAAAAACACCAGACTTTTGAAAATAGTTTAGTGATGGAGTTCCAAAGGAGTGTGAGTATCGTCCTGTTAAATCCTAATTATTTAGCAAGCAAATAGTCTAATTAAATTGTATAATTGTCTAACTTTTCAAACGATATATTTTTGTTCATTTGTTTATGCATTGGAATATGTTCATTGGTTTATGTATTGGAACAATGACTACTACTTTTAGGACCCTTGAAAATGAGTGGTAATTCAAGATTCTATTGCATTTGAAAAATTATCATTTAAATGATAACTGTGGGTTTAAAAAAAAAGCTGTATTGCAATTTAAAAATTTTAGCATAAATTTGATTTTCAGTCAAATCATGTTTAATATTCAACATTCTTGCCTGAAAGGCTGAAGTCAAATGTCATTCTTGTCTGTTAAATCTAAAATGAGAAAATGATCATTTTATGTTAATTTATCTTCTATTTCTCCAATTGACTGATTCATTAAAAAATCCCATTAAATCCAACACAACTTTTTACCATTAACTTTATAATTATTTTGACTTTATATTCTCTTGCATTTAGCCTCTTCTAGCCTATTAATAGCAGATATATATATATTGAAGGCATAGGATCTATATAAAGTCTCAGAACCTCACTGGTCCAATCCTCTCACTTTACAGAAGAGAAAATTGAGTTTCAGCTTGGTTAGGGAACTCTCTGACATCACATAGGCAGTAACCATCAAAGATAGGAAATAAGATCTTTTGACTCTAAAACTAGTACTCTTTTCACTCTATAATGATGCTATGAATTTTTATTTCTTAGTTAATTAAAAGATGGAATATATAGAAGGTGGTATAGTAAACAGAATCTATCTTAATCAGCTCAGTCAACAAGCATTCATTAAACAGCAAATGCGGCAAGAATCATGGTAGTAGGACTACAATATGAAAGCCAGATAGCACCTATACTCAAGGAGTTAATAATTATAAATATAGAAAAAATTTAGTATTTAATTATAAATAATTTTAAAATTGGGTATATTTGGTTGGATGACCAGTGATTTTTCACTGTGGTAGCAACTTAGGATATATACTTCATACTGTGCTGCTTAAAATTTTTCAGTGATGTTAATGAAAATATAGCTGGTATATATCCAGTTTTCATACAAGTTTAAACTGAGAAAGAATGTGACCATGAAGCATGACCCAAAATGCACCAGACAAGTTAAAGCAAGGGACTAAGACTCAAAGGTATAATTCAAAGTCATATCTTTGAGTTCAAATACTCAGCTATAAAAGTAAAGGACAGGCAATAAATTTTAGAAATCATATCCATGGATGTCATCATCAATATTACTATAACAGTATTATTAGTAATACTTATTGTAGTTAACAATAGCTGGCACTTAATAGCTAGCTTTAATGCTTTACCAGTATTATTCCATTTGGTCCTCATAATAACTCTGAAAGAAAAATTCTATTATCATCCCTACTTCATAGTTAAGAAAATAGAAACAAAGTAAGGTTTGTCTGACTCCGGAACTGGTACTCTATATAACTACACCATGTAATTATTAATAATAATCATAATAGCTAGTCTTTACATATAAGATTTTAAAGCCTGTATAGTACTATATTGTTTTTTTTTATTTGATCTTCACAATATGCTATAAGTAGATTCTATTATTATACCCATTTTACAGAGGGAAAATTAGAAAGGTGAAGTGGCTTGTATGAAATCACAAATTAGTAAGTGTCTAAGGCAGAACTCAGGCTCCAAGTACTGGCTCCAAAAACTCTGCCCAGGGAACCAACACATGCTTCATGTACAGAAAGTTAATATGAATTGATAAGATAATCAAAATAAGCTAATGCAGTCTTAGCCTATCAGAAACAGAATGAAATATTATGAGAGATTTCCTGTACACTATCTAGATTAGACTGCAGCTGATGCATTACTGGGATCAATTTTCAAAATAGGTAGGATTAATTAAGCTCAAATAGAGAAGATCCACATGATGAAGATATTAGAGACCAAGACATATGGTCAGTTGAAGATAATAGAAATGTTGAGCTTGGAAAACAAGAGTAAGAGGGTCTATGGTAACCATTTGAAAGCTGAGCATAAGGAAAAATTTTACTCTGGTTCTTCTGGGACACTGAAGACACATGTTGGAGTAGAAGAGGTAATCTTTGATTTAATATAATTGATAAAAATGGCTAATAATTGAAGATTGCCAAAAGTAGAAAAGACTACTTCAAAATAAATATCAGTGCTCATGTCATCTGAATGAACAATCACTGGGGGTGGGATAGTGTTTAAGTATAAATTTGGATTCCAAAACCTTGAGATCCTTCCAATTCTGAAAAATCTGACCAAGGGAGGAGACTAAAAACTCTTTAACTTTCCTCATTGCTTCTTCTTTTTGTGATGGTAGATCCTGTTGATCAAGTTCTGAGAATGTTTCTATATAAATAATCCAAGAATGAAAATATTAACTACCTAACCTCCCTCCCAGAGGAATGATTAGGATTAATGACATAAGATTTACAAAACATTTTGCTTTCCCAACAAACTATCATATTACTACAAATATTGTAATCTGACAAATTAGAATTTCGACTCTTCGGAACTTTAGCAGTTGGATGAGATTAGTGCTGGACTGAGACACACTTTAAAGGAATTAAAGAAAGCTGAGGTTTCAAATATACAATTTAAGCTCTTGTCAAGAAAGAATAACATCTGCTGTGCTACTCTCAGCATAACCCAGGGAATAAATCACATTTTAAAGCATTTTTAAAAATAATATCCAAATTGGAAACATTTAATTTTTACTACTTTCTAAGTCCTGATACAATATGGCATACTGAAACTAGAGAATAATGGGAAAAAATGTTTAGTAATCTTTATGTTATAAAATTCTCATTTAATTTTGAAATTATGAACTCAGATCAACAGCTGTTAAAGGGCAAAGTTCACAAACATTTTAAAAATCATATTTGGAAATATATGTATCTATTTGTGTGTATATACATAAAGAAGTGGCCAAATACATTACAGAACTCTATGATGGTGAACTTGTTTTGGAGCCAAGAGTTAGAAGATTCTCTACAATGATTACTAATTAAATATCTTCAAAATATAGAAAAGGAGATCCCCTCTATGTTCATGTAAAACATTAATAAATGATACTGAAAAAGAGAGCTTCATATCTAACGGATATCAGTCTAATGGTGTCTGGTCAATGGAAGAGCTTAATTCTCAGAAGATGTGCAGCTATGTGGCATAAGGTTTTGCTTTCTTTAGTCTGTAACTGAAAATAGCATTCAATTTTGTGGTAGGTATGAAATTATAGTAGGAATTCACTGTGAGAAATTTCAGGTTCTTTTTTTTAAACAGAGATCTATAGACAATTTGCCTGGTTTTTAAAGAGAATCTCCATTGTTTTAGGGACCATAGTTTATGTGTATTTTGCGCCTTATGTCTGATGATATTTTTGTCTGATCCCACTTAAGAAGGTCTTATGCCTTGAGTCAATCATCAAGTAGTTTTCACTCAGAAAAGTAGAATTTTCACTTGTGTTGAAGAAATTATTTTCAGTTCTCCCTCAACTGCTTCATTCTAGTGTGAAATTCTAGCACAGTGTGTGCACATGGCAGACATTTAATAAATACTTGTTCATTTTACTCCCTTTTCTTTTCCTTTGGATTGAGATAGAGACTGGTTTCTTTCTGAGATCTTTCTTCCTTTCTTATCCTTTTAATGTTATTCAGAATTGAACTCACTCTGGGAATATGAATAAAGAGCTAGGCGTGAAGGGCCTTAATGCAAGAATGAGAAGACCACTTATCCCAAATTCACCATGATCCAATTTGCAGATAGCTAGGACAATTATCTCACCTGAGGTTAAGAGGCATGACTGCTAGTTCACCTGAGGTCCTATTATTGATTGATTGATATCCCTTGTGGGAGTATTCCATATCATTTGGGAATCTGACCAAACTGCCTTCTGAAATAAGAAGCTTGGTGGTTTTCATAATTTTTTTTTTTAATTATCCTTGGTCAATGGCTTTGAAAAAGATGCTTAAAGGGTTAAGATAGTAGGTTAAGAAATAAAGTAGTAATCTTTAATGAAAATTATAAATTATTTTTTTTCTTTAAAATCTATATAATTTCATATTTAAGGATAATTCTTTTTTTTTTTTTTGTTTAGAGATATGTGACTGTATTTTGTCATATGATGTTGAGTGATTTGAGATATTTCCTATATGGTCATGGGGAAAAGTTTATGCCTCTGTTCCAAACTGGTAATATAGATAGTATACCATAAGTTTACAAAGTTTTATCCTCAGTTCTTCACTCTCTAGTCTCTATCAATCCTCATATCCAATTTATTGTCAATTCTTTTTTTTTTTTCATCTCAATGGTATTTCTTCTCTTATACTCTCTAATGATGCAGTTATCACTTCAGTGCAAGCCCCATCACTTTGTCTGCATTGTTTCGATAGCTATCTAATTAATTAATCTACCTTCCTCCAGTTTCTTTCCCATCAGACATAACTGCAACACTGTTATCTGGCACCTAATGCCCTTCACATTTTGGCTCTATATCTTTCCCTACTTATATTAATCCTCTTTGTGTGTTCTTAACAAAACTGTTTTGTTTTTGTTTCCCAAATATGACTTTTACCTTCCACCCTGATTTTTTTTTTGCCTAAGCTCCTTTGAAAACTCTCTCCTTTCCTATATCTACCTTATAGAATCTTTTAACATCTCTCAATTCAGGAGTCATATCCTCTCAAATATCCTCAATTTTCCACCAAACTCCTTTTCCTTGATGCTATATATTGTGTATATTGTCTTCCTCCCTCCACCCCACCAGGTGATTATAAAATGTTTGATGTCAGGGACTATTTGTATACTCCAGAACTATGAATATTTTGTGGCTTTTGGTCAATTGATTGATCAGTCATCCAACTCATATTTCTTAAGTTCTGCTATGTGCTAAACATCATGACTACAAGGATAAAAATTAGACAATACCTGATCTCAAGCTGTGTAATCTTATTCTAGAAAATATAACATATATACATATAAAAATGTATACAAAATAAATATAGATAAACTTTTGATGTTGCTGTTTTTTCAGTTGTGTCCAAATCTTTGTAATCCCATTTGGGATTTTCTTGGTAAAGATAATGAAATACTTAGCCATTTCCTTCTCTTACAGATGAGGAAGCTGAGAGAAACAAGAGTTAGGTAAGTGGCCCAGAATTACCCAACTAGTAAGTGTCTAAGGCCAGATTTGAATTCAGGAAGATGAGTCATTCTGACCTCAGACCTGATACTCTATTCACTCTGCTAGCTGGCTGCTCCATTTAGAGTAGATAAGAGCACTCAGTCACTCCACCAGAATTATCAACATGCTATTTAGTTTTCAGTGTCTTAAAAGACAAAAAGAAACAAACAATAATAAACTAAAAAGAAATAATCATATTTACCTCCCATTTGATAAACATTTCCTTGGGTTGAGAAGCTTCAACTTTTATGTTGTCTGGGTTCTTATCTGGAGCTAGAAAATTACATACACTTAAAATTATCTTTTCATTCATCATTTGATAATCTACATAAGAATCACTTCAAACTTACCATAATTTATTAAAATAAAATAAAAATAACTTATTAATAAAAATCTATCTTTATTATTTCTAATTATTCCACATTTTAAATATAATTTCACCTATAATTTTTCATTTTACTTTATTATATTGAAGAAAATGTTTCCAAAATATTCCACATTTGCTTGAAAAATAAAGAAAACGAGCAAACTAACAAAAAACCTTCTAACTTGATACAATAAATTATTCCAATTACACACACACATTTATATGTGTGTGTATGAAAAACAAGTAATTATTTTCAATATAATTGGTTCCCTTTTTAATGCTATGCATTTTATTTTCTGCATTTAATAACATTATTCAGAGAAGTTATTAGCTTTCATGAGATTGCTAAAGGGGTCCAATACACAGACACAAAGGTTAAAAATCCTTGCTCCAAAGTGGTGCTTAATGTTATTAATTCAAAAAAGACAGGGTGATTATTTTCATAACAGTTGACTTAGTACAATAAATCACCTTGGGGGAGAACTCACAAAACAAAGGGAAGTGAGCAGGCAATTCAAATGGAAAACCAAGCAGACAATACAGAATGACTCCTTTCAAATGCGAGTTTGCATTTTTTTTTATGTAAAAAATGGAAAATGCACAAACATTACAGATATGTAACAAGTTTAGTGTAAAATAGATTACACAGATGATTGACCCTTCTATTGTACTTATTTCACATAGAAAATCCTGCACTGGTGGAACAAAGCATGAAATCATGCTAGGAAAGAACACATTAAGAATAAATGCCCAAAGGAGGGGTCTTAAACTTAGACCTTCCATATTTGAAGTTCAACAACAACAAAAAAAAGTAAATGTCCTAAAGGATGGACCAGGGATTATGGGATTATACAAAATGTACATCAAATACACCCAACCCAATTATTCTAGGTGGAGGGAAAATTCAAAGAAATTGAAGGATCTATTTTGGGAAGTTCATTTTTTGGGGGGGATAAGGGAGAGTGTTAGGGGAAACTTTGAAAAAAACATAAATCAACTTCAATTTAAAATTGTACTTCATATATATGTAAATCATAGACATGATTATGGGGATTTCTAATGTTCTAAGAAATGTATAATATTTTCCCCTACTTTCCTACACATTGATAAACCATGATTGAGTCTCCTAATTTGAGTTGTTCTAGCACATGAATTGTGGAATATTCTGAACATAGTGAACTAACAAAAATGTCCAAAGAATTTAAATGAATGATATAGTCACCTAAAGTCTCTCTTTGCCAGAGGGAGGAAAACATAAATAGAGACAGCTAAAGTAATTGGCTAAATCCTAACCTCTATGTCTCATTTAATCTGCACTGGTGCCTACAAAAATGCCATGCTCTAGTTATCCTGGCTTGGCACACTTATGCAGGTTTCTAATCTTCTTTGACCTCCTGGATTTAACAGAATGCCAATCTTAACCACTAAAAAGCCACTTAGAATCAGCTTAGAGTAATATGTATTTTCTAGGATATAATAATTAGGATGTAGTCTAATTTTCTAGGAATAATATGTGTTGCTACATCTCTCAGGATAGGGGGAAATATCAAAATCTGGGTGGCAGTATAGAAGAGAAATATGTCTCCTTGTATCCTTGGTGTGTAATTGTGGTAGTTGTACAATAATGGTAAGGACTAAAGTTATAAACTAATCTGTTGCTTGAAATTTGCAGGGGGTAGAGAGTGTGCAGTATGTGGTGTATGGTGTGAATCTTCAGAGGGCTTCTAATGAAGTTTCTCTTACATTAATAGGATGAAGCTAAGCTAAAAGATATATAGAGTGTAAATTGTCTGTTTTACCTGCAGGTGGAGTTTCGTGATAGTCAGAAGGATCACTGGGTAGGCTCCTTCCCACAGCATTTACCCCTATTACTCGGAACTGGTATTTTACATATGGTGCCAATGATAATAGGGCTGTCGTTTCATTTCCTTGAATTTTAGTTAATTCCGCCCACTTTCCTGGCTCATCTTTATTGCCTTCAAACTCTATAATGAACTCTTGGAAAAAAGGCATATTTTATATAATTAGAAACATATACTTAAGCACATTTAATTATATTACATCCTGCATGATATACAAGTTAGAATGAAAATGTTTCATCAGTTATGTCACATACTATTGCAAAGAGCAACTTCACAATATTTTTTAAAAAACTTTTTCATAGTGAGATATAATGAAAAATTTTAATTATTGAAGTATTTTCTACCAGTTATGATACTGTTGTGGCTATCTCCAGCTTCCCAAGTCAACCGCACACTCCTGTTCTGCCTTTCAGAGATATGGAGATTTTCTGGTGGATCAGGAACATCTGGATAATAATTTAAAGAAAAGAAAATACATTACCCCAAAGTAATAAAGGTGTGTGTGTTTGTGTGTGTGTGTGTGTGTGTGTGTGTGTGTGTGTGTGTGTGTATTCTTTTATTACAAGAAATAAGGATTCCAGGAGCAGTTAAGTGGTGCAGTGGATAGAGCACCAGCCCTGAAGTCAGGAGGAACTGAGTTCAAATCTGGTCTCAAACATTTAACACTTTCTAGCTATGTGACCCTGGGCAAGTCACTTCCCTAATTGCCTCAGAGAAAAAGAAAAGGATTTGGATTTTCAGAAAATGAAAAAAAAAAAAAGACAAATTATAAATTATTAAAAGTTCTTTTCTTTCTATGAGGGGGTTGGTAAGTTTCAATTATAATTACTATATGTTGCCCCATTATGTATGTTGAGAGAGCTTGAGAAAGAAAAGAAATAGACTAAAAAAAGAAAATGCCCCTGTCCCTAAGAATTTACATTTTGTTGGGGGGGAAACAATGTGTACATGGATAAGTCTAGGTTAGGATAGGCACTATACCTGCGATTTCCATGTTATAAGGAGCTCCTGGATGAATAAAAATCAATCAATAAACATCTATTAAGAGTCTATTGTATATCAAGCCAAATAGGGTTAGTCAAACTTCTACCAATGTATTGACAGCAGCTTACATGCTTGAAGACCTTCCTAGATCACCTTAAGGTGATGATTTGCTCAGTCAATATATATTAGAAACAAGGACTGAACACTGGTCTTCATGGCTCCGAGATCAACTTGTTTTGTCATATGGCCTAAATGTTCTGAAACCCTTCTCCCTCACCATTTCAATGTCATGCTGTTTCATTGTTATAGACCTTCCCTTCACTGAAATACATGACTATTCCTCTTTGATTTATTATAGAAAGGCTTCAAGAAATGTTTTTTTGTTTGTTTGTTTTTGTTAGTTTTTTGTTTTTCCCCTTGAAGAGTGGATCACCCTGCAGCCATTCTAGTTGTTAGTCTAACTGACTTTAATAGGTAAAGGTGATACAGTTTGTCAAGCACAACATATAAATTTATATGGAGATATATACATATATATGTGTATGTGCTACCTCATTCAATTCTCACATTACCTTAGAAGTTAAGAACTCTTATTTGCCTCAGTTTACAAGAAACTCAATATGAGATCAGTTAAGAGACTTGCCTAGGATCACACAGCTAGTTAAGTATCTGAAGCAAGATTTGAATAAAGATATTTCTGTCTACAAATTCAGCACTCTGTTTATTAAGATACTTAATTAAGTATCTATTTTATACATATATCAGAAAGAAAAATAAACTGCACTAAGTTCTTGACACAAGTTATTTTCAAAAATTAAAGAAATAAGTACATAAATTTATGTGTATTTATATATAATATGCATATATATGCACACATATATATGTATATGTATCTATATTATATAAATTTGTAATATTATACACATATATATTTATAATATATGTATATTTATATATACAAATGCACACGTGATAGATTCTCAAAATGTGACCAATGATGAGATTTCAACCCTCTATTATCTTAAGGGCAAAAAGGAAATTATCACTTCTTTACATTTTGATAATCTTTACAAATGTTTAACAATTTGAAATCACAGTATGATAAATTCATATTTGATCTTTGCAGTTATTTCATTTAAGCCCTCCTTGTAAAGAAAAGCAAGTTCAAGCTCAGAAAAGTGATGTAGGTCACAATGGTTATAAGTAGATGTGCTCAAAATCAGAGATTTGTCCTCCGACTCCAAATTGTCTTTCTCCTGCCCTTCACTGCCTCCAATTCTGCAAACACTATGTATGCATACGTCCATGTAATTTAAGGAAGTATCCACTAGAGCAGAGTATACATCTGAGATTAAATCTTATGTAAAGAGAATAGAATGAAACTAAGATAGATGCACTTGCATACAAAGAATTAAAAGGAAAGCTGCCTCTGAATATATGATCCAATTTTCCATGAACTGTTATACGTTTATGGGGAAAAGTTTAAGCATATTTTGTTAATTTTTGAAATTTTCTTAGAAAAAATTAATTTAATAAATGTAGCCCATATCACAGGATTAACTGATGAAGAACTATGATATGTAATTATAATTTTACTGTATAATTGCAACTATAATTATATAATTTTAACTATCAAAGATTAAAATAGTTCAAATGTGTATATATGTATTTATTTATAGATGAATACGTTACATTTTTTTAGATATTTAGAAATAAATTATCCATATCCTTAACCTGGTAATTTAGGGTTTTTTTCCATAAAAAAATAAAAAGAAAAGAAATAGGTTGATTAATGTGAGTGGCAACTATGATTTTATGGATCTCTTGATTTGTATATTTAGCAGGAATTACATGAAGAAAAATAGATCAAGTTTTGTTCATATCTGGGGATAAAGTATGTGAGTAAATTGAGGTAGGGAATTGTATAGATCCTTTAAGATAAACAATTTATTACTATAATAGACCTAAGAAATTGTCTAGTTAGTTCAACCACTCATTTTACAGAAAAAGAAATTGGAGATAGGTTAAATAATCAAGTTAAAAAAGATACTAATAGAGTCAGGATTTTAACTAGCCCATTTTGTTTCTATAGAAAGTCCTCATAACTTTGAAACTTGACAAATAATTCCAATTTCCTTTGTCCTTCTAGACATGAGTATCAACTTTAATCACTAAAGGCCTTTGCAGGATTTAGAGTCAGAAAGGCTACATTTATATGCCTGCTATATACCACATAGTTTGGATGGGCCTCAGTATGCTAATCGTAGAAATGAGAAGGTCAGTCTAGGTGGTTTTTTTAATTCTTTTCCAATTATATGATTATTATTTTGTGATCTTTGTGAAGGATTATTATCTCTATGACCTCAGGATAAACACACAACTTGTCTAGTCTTATTTGTAAAAATGAAAGGGTTGAACTAGATAATCCTTAAAATCCTTTCCAGAATCCAATTTGTATTCCAAAGATCCTTTGACCCACTGTTCCATACTACATGCAATAAGCTCAAAATCAAATGTGCAAGTGTAAAAATACTTAATCATATGCTGACTTCATAACATGAAAAAAAAAAAGAGGAAATAAAGTTTAACAAGTCCAGGAAGCTAGCATTTTAGATCTAATTGTTAAGAAAAGAGTAAACAAGAATAGAGGTAGATAATATATTTCCTCTTATGATAAACCAAGAAAAATGACTTACCAAGAATGATCACTTGAGTTGTTGCCACTGCTCCATCAAGTGCAGTATTAACATGGCAGGAATACGACCCTTCATCCTCTAAAGTGACATTTGAAATAGTCAGTTTGTCTCCATCAATAGTTATCCGGCTTAAAAAAAAAAAAAAAAAAAAAAAAAGAGCAATTACCAAAAAGAGGGAAAGGAAAACAAACATCCATAAACAAATGCTTTAATTTCCTGAATATGATTTGATGAAATCTCTCCATTAGGACAGTCAGTTTCCTCACCCTAAGAAAAAAATAGTGCTGAAAAAAAGATGAAGGAATTAAAGACAATTTCAGAGAATAGCTGGTAATCCAGTTTTATTAAAGCATAATCTGTACAGGATGATAGCTTGAGATGGGGCTAGAAAGGTAGGCTGAAGTCCTATTAAGGATGGTTTGAATATGGATCCTACATTTTATTTAGTTAGCAATGGAGAAGTTATGTGAATATTTTGGGAGTCATGTGAAGAAAAAAGGATTAAAAAAGAGGTGTGAAATCTGGAGACCAATTTGTGGCTATTGAGTTCATTCAGATAACAAGTAAAGACAACAAGCAATGGAAACTGGAGTTGAGATATTTGTTGTTTAAACGGAAAGTTTGAGACAAGTGTAATAAAAACAATAGGGAAAGTTTCAAAAGATCTTGGTAATTCCTTGGACATGTGGGGAAAGGCAAAAGGAATAGCCAAGGATGAAACCATAGATTTAAGACTGAATGACTGAGAAAGTGGTTAGATAATTACCATAGGGAAATTAAGAAGATGAATGTGCTTAAGTGGGAATGATAATTATAATGAATTTAGTTTTATATATATATTGAATTTGAGGTATCAAGACAAAACCTAGTTGAAGATATCTTGTAAGTAGTTAGACAGAAAAACATTATAATATCAGGAAAGTTCCCAGATGAAATAAGAATGTCAGTCAATCTTCAACAGGTATGTTGTTGTTCATCCTTAATTTTTGAAGATGACCCTTCACATTACAAGATGATGAATTTGTTTGTAGTGAGGCAGAATTGTACATGACCATGAATTTTATTCTCTTTCCCAGAGTCGTGTAATTCCAGTGTCAGGACAAAAATCAGGATAATTAAAGATGGAACAGGATGCAGTGGATGACCATGGGTTTCTTCAATGTCTGACAAATCTCTAGGCACTCCCCACTCCCTGTTTCAGCTATTTTCATGGCCATTGGAACAAACTGTTTTCATTCACCTATTCTGCTGAAAGAAGTCTTCAAATGCTTGGGGCAAACATCCCCCCAACCCAACTGGAAAGTTTGAAGCCTATTGGTTACCCTACCCCTGGCTTAGCCCCTCGCCCAAGACAGTTTCTCTGGGATGTAACTTCTGTACTATAGTACACTAAAGCAGTACAGTACTATAGTACTATACTATACTATAATCCCTGGGAACTTCTGGTAAGAGTGGTTAGAATGTTAATCTTAGTTGCATAGAGGCAACATAGACATTGAAACTGAGACCTGGAGAAGGTTAAGAAGAGAGAGAAGAAAGAAAAAATACAAAATTTTGAATGATCATATCTGGAGAGGAAAATGAAGAAAAGAAACCAGGAAAAGTGAATGATGAGCAAGAGTTGGGTGAATTAAAGAAAACTAGTATCATAGAAAGGAAGGTTAAAAATAAAGAAAGGAGACACTAGTCAAAAATAATTAATATTTGAGCAACTTTTTAAGAAGGACTTTGAAAAGGCTACTGGATTTCACAATAAGGAGTCCATTATTAAACTTGGAGAGACTAGTTTCAGTACTGAAGATAGATAAAAGCAAAGGTTAGAGGCTTAAGAAATGAATGAATGGTAAAGAAGCTGAGGAAATGAAAGTTCCTTTTATTTTTCTATAAACTTGTCTTTAAAGGAGGGGAATGATACAGGATGATAACTTGAGTAATGTTGTTTTAATCTTAAAGATTTTAGCACTTTGGAAGAAAAGTGGGCAAGAAAAGTAAAAATAGAGAATATAGAGATGAGAAAGAGTTGATCAATTAATGGGACAATATTATTACATCAGATAGACATGATTTGTCATGGATACAGTTAAAGAGAGTCTAATATAGCAAAGAGGGTCACCTGGTTTTCTGAAACTTGAGGAAATAAAGATAATGCAGTAAAAATTTTTAAGATGGAGTGGATTAAGAATAACAATAATAACTAACATCTGTGACCTGTGATTGGACTAGATATATAATTTAGTCATCAGTAATTCATATATGAGATAACTACATCTATTAATTCAGGTCCTCAACTTTTCTGAAGCTTATAGACAAAGAGATGACTTTAGATGATCAAGAATAGAAGTGATATGCCCAGGTTCACATAGTTATATATGACAGTGGTAAGACTAGAACTCTCAAGTCTTCATACTCCAAAGTCAGTTCTATCCACTGCTCCAATTTTCTTCTCTAATTTATTTAATACAGCACTTCAGGGTTTGCAAAGGGTTCAGCAGCTATCTCATTTGATCTGTGTAAAAATTCAGTGAGTTATCTTTATTTTTAAAATGAGGAAACTGAGACTGAGAGTTGAATAACTTGTCCAGAGTTAGAGTTAGTATTTAAGGAAGCTTTCAAACTCAGGCCATCTTCACTCCAGCTTCAGTGTTCTATCCACTCTACCACTCAGCTTTCTCAACAAGACTTAGAAGCCAGTAGGATATTGGGTAGTATGAGGCAGTGGGGAGCATCAGATTGCTCCCAGTATTGTGGAATTCTACAAATAAAAGGGAATGTTTAGAGGAGAAGCACATATTTAAGAGGGAAAAGGATGGGCTTGACTTTGGACATGATTCATTTGAGGCTGATTTTAATTCTTTCCACAATCTTGCTACCTCCAACTAAAATTCTTAATATATTCTTAGAACATATGTGATTCCTATGATTTTTTAAAAGTTTCACAGTACTATATACTGTGAAAAAAAAAAAAAAACCTTTAAAAATCCAATTCCTTCAGCAAAAATTTGGCTGGTTTTATTATTTTTTTGAAATTAAAATATGCAAAAAGTAGCAAAGAAATCTTATGTATTTCTCTTCTCACTTGTAAATGTCACCTAAAAATGATATCATCTTATTTTTCCTTAGGATTCTTTCACTTACAATAATAGACCTTAGTGTATGCATACTGTTACTTATATATCAAGAGTAATATGCTTACATTTTTTAATGAAAATTGTGACATTCCAAAAAAAAATGATAGATTAAAAGGTGGAAGGGCCACAGAGATCATCTATTCTATCCTAAACTTTTACATTGGAGAAAATTTAGGTTGGCTAGGTGGTACAATAGGTAGAGCCCCATCTTGGAGATAGGAAGTCCTCAGTCAAGAAGACCCGAGTTGAAATTTGGCTTCAGAAACTTATTACCTATAGGATCCTGAACAAGTCACTTAGGCCTGTTTTTCTCAACAGTAAAATGAGTTGGAGAAAGAAATGGCCAACCACTCTAATATCTTGCCAAGAAAATCCCAAATAGAATACAAAATAATCAAATACAACTGACTAGCAACAAGAAGATTTTGAAAGGTGTGTTATTTTCTTAAACATCAGCAAGAAGATGATAATAACGAGGAGTAGTAGAATATGCAGATGATGACAACGACGATGACAATGATGATGATGGAGAAAAGCAAGAAAAAAGGATGAGAAAAAAGAGATTTTTTTGTTTAGCAACTCATTTGCTATTCAAAATAACTCTGTGCAGTAGAGGCAATTTTAATCTCATTTTATAAATTATGAAATTGAGGTTGATTAAAGTCATATAACTTGCCCCGGGTAATACAAGTGCCTGAGACAAGATTTGATTTCAAGTGTTCCAAAATACAAAACCAATACTTTACCCACTGTGCCACCTACAGACCTCTAGGAAATATAACAGAGCTGTGATGTGAATGAAGGTCCACTGTCTTCAATCTCAGTGCTCAAAATACTTCTTCCGAAATTGGAGGAAAAAAGATCAATATTGCTTTCAACTTATTCTATTTCATCTCTGAAATATTCATGCTCAACAACAACAACAACAATAATAATAATTTTCTCATTCCAGATTCTCCAGATGAAGAAAAATATCATTAATGTTGACAAAGAAACCTCAGAGAAGATTAAGAATGAAAAAGGGGCTAAGTCTCACTAAAATTTTTTGGGTTTTATTAAACATTTTATATATATTCTTATCTACTCTGAAGTACTTGGACGGTGTTAAGTATTTCTTACTTGTTTTTGTTCCTTGCCAAATGTTCTTCTATCCCTTCAGATATCTAAGTTATGGCTGCTTCTAAGGCTCAAGATGTAGGCTTTCTCATAATTGATAGACTATGTCAAATAACTCTTTTCTAATTCAGAAATCTGCAACAAAACTAAGTGAATATATATGTATATACATACATAGATACACATACACAAATACACATATTAGTGTTACTTTTCTGCAAATGGCTCTGGAAGGAGTTAGGGGTTTTTTCCATCTTTTTTTAAGTAATGATATTATATCTTTCAAATTTCCCCCCAAAGTGCAAGGCTTCTTACCTTCTATGTAAGTACATTTACTATAGGATATATCTCCATTGATTACCTGATATCTTCAGTTCCATTAGCTTCAAGTGCTTCCTCATCTTTACTCCAAGATAACTTCAAACTGTGCTTCAAGTGGGAATCACACTCTATCTCACAGTGCAAAACTAGCAAGTGTGACTTGATGACATGAGGATTCAGTGGAGAAATGGTAAGGTTTGTAGCATCTGTTAAACCACACAGAGACATTGTTTAGAACTGAATTCTGTTTTAAAGATACTATTATCAAATTAATTTGGAAAATAGTTATGGTAAATATGCTAATAATATTTTCATGACTTTATTTATCATTGTTATTAACTTCCTTTGAGGAACTGGATGATAGCAGAGAAAAAGTTTCTGAGTCAGGAATACCTATGTGCAAGTTATATTTGAGAGTTAAACTAACCACATGATGCTGATCATGTCACATAACCATTCAGTACTACAAGCAACTGTCTATGATTGTAAATTACAGAACAGTACTATTTTGGATTGCTGAAGTAAAAAGTGTTTCCTCAGTTGATATTGTATATCCCAATGAAATCAGAGGCTCAGGTTAAAAACAAAATAACACTTAAGGGCTTCCTATTCAAGTATGGATAACTAGAAGATCTGAAAATAATTGGCAAGAGAACAAAGAGCAATTAAAATTTTAGCTAATGATTTTCTCCTTTACAACTTTACAGTAAAGTAAAGTATGACATGTAATTGTCTACTGGATTTCCAAATGTGGACATATGAAAGCCAGATGAAGAATGATATAGATGAGTTTTTCCATTCTTTAATAATTAAATAGCATCAAAAAGTTAAGGAATTTCTAATTTTACTTTCTGTAATTTAATTTATTAACTGATTAAACTTGTGTTTAATATTTATGTGGAAATAAGTAGTTAAGTTGATCATTATAGGAGGACAGCTGTCAAAATCTAAATGAAGTGAGCTATATCTATAATACAAATTGATAGCAGCAATCTAATTAAAATTTAACATGTTAATGTTTTGGAGTAGGAAAAAGATGCCACTTGTGATAAGACAGTATCAGAGATAGCATCTATATATCAACAGAAAGGGCATGGTGCTTTCCCATTTTTCCCATTTTTGTTGTCAGATATAGACTGTATATTGAGATGGGTTTAACCCAATTTGGCATTTCTAATGTTATTATATATTCTGTAATCTACTTGATCTTCCCCAAAATAATTAAAAAGCAAAAGACTTAGTAAATTTAATTGTTTGAAATTATGGGCACACATGTATGTATATCTATGTATAATATATATTTGCATATATATATATGTAAATATGATAGACTAAAAGAGATAAAGTCGACCAAAATTCAACCAAACAAAAATGTTTACCTCTAAGCAGAAACATCTTATGTCTCACTCCACTTCAATATAAGTCAAATTTCCAAATGAAAAACATTATGTTTAAATCTACTTTAGCTTGTAATAGTTACAACAATTTGGTTTATAATGTATATGTGTATATATATATATATATATATATATATATATATATACACATAACTATCTATATACATATAACATGTATATTTTTTAGGTATAGATAGATGTATATGGGTATAATTTTACAGAGATGGATGATGTAAGCTTGTGAATAGTGTTAACTCAGAATACAAAAAAAAAAAAAAATGAAGAGCAAAAGTATGTTAGAGAAAAACTAGCAAGAGATCCAACTAAGCAACGTTATCTGTTAGACATTTAAGGATGAAGACAAAAGGAAGAATTCAAATAAAAGAAAAAAACAAAAAAGACTTGTAAAGATTACTATGCCAAACACTTTCACCATCAACAATTATGAAACCCCCAAACATGCAAATCTCATGCCACTAATTAAAAGTATATAAAAGGCAGAACAGTTTCAAAGTAAACAAAAATAGAACAATATATCCTGATTAGACCAAATACATACAGAATAGATACATGCAAGGGGAATGACAAATATGAAAGCACCAAGGGATCACTACTCAATGTATCTGAAAAAGGCAAACACATTTTAAAAACTGAAACCAAAGACCTTTTAATAGACCTGTTCCCTTCCCTCAAAAAAGAGAACTCAAAAAAACATATCCAAACTTATAAATTTATATATCTACTCTCTCATCAATATACCATTTTTATCTGGCATCTACACATATAAGTGAAATCCTTAGTAAAAGTACTAACAGGATACAAGTAGACTTTTACAACAAATATTCATTATTAGACCACATCTTTATCATTTTCATAATTAATTGAAAGATGTAGAAAATAAATTATTATATTGTACTCTTTTTTGTTGTTGATTGTGAGGATGAAATCACATTAGATTTGGTAGCAAAATATCTTTTCTAAAAAAGGATCTTTTATGTATAACTCAAAAATCATTTAGAATTCCTAGAAGGACATAACAGAAATAATACCATTCAGCCACTCTCCATAATGGGCATACAATAATGCCCAAAATAAGGCACATATTCACCAAAAGTATACTTTATTGTGATCTAGGAAATATATCAATATATCAATAAAAGATCACATTGTGAATGTTGATGTCCTCCAAATGTTCTTCTGTGCACACTGTGTGGATTTTATCAAGTTCCAAAATCCTGATGGTCTATAACTATTCAAAAGAAGTTCGTCTAACTGGGTACCATAGGAAATTCCTATTTAATGAAGCATGTCTAATTCCCAAATTATAACATGTGTTTGGATGGAAATCCTAAGTAGATAGTTCAGCAGTAATCAATCAGTATCTACATATGCAGACTCAACAAGGATTTAAGAAGTGCTCACTCTTTGTTGAGCACTTTGTTCAGCACTGGGGATATGCAAATAGATGAATGCTCCTTCATTTCAAGAGTTTGCATTTTAATGTGGGAGATAACATATACACATATAAATATATGCAAAATATGTAAAAATTAGTAAAAAAGTACTAAAAATTAGTAAGAAGTCATTTGGTGAGTGAATAACCTGGCAATTTGGGGATTGAGTTGGGTTGTGAAAGGCTTTATGAAGAAGATCCCACTTGAGTAAAGTCTTGAAGGATACCTAGGATTCCAAAATGTTTTTTGTTAATAAAAAGTGCATTTCAAGTTCAGTATAGGCAGAGAAATGGGAGGTAGAGTCTTCTATATGAAGAACAAGAAATAAGCTGCAATAAGGACTGTGGAAAAATGAATAAATAAAATAGGAAGAGTTATAAAAGGAGCTAGGTTATGAACATTATAAATGTCAAAAATTGTTTTATTTATGATCCTGGAAGCAAAAAGGAAATACTCGAATTTGTTATGTATGCTTATGAAACAATAAGTCCTGGACTTTAGAATCATCATTTTGGAACTTTAAGGGAAGAATGACTGGAGTGGGAGAAGGTTTGAGGTAAGAGGACCAAAAAAGAGGTTATCACAGAAGTAACTATGACTGTTTCAACTAAGGTGATGACTGACTGATTGGGCAGAAGAAAAAGTATATTAGAGAAATGACAGAGAAATGACAACTGATTATCTATGTGGGAGTAAACAAATGTGAACAGTCAAGAATGGCCCCAACATTATGAATCTAGGTGGTATCTTTGACAGTAAAAGGCAAGTTTGAAAAAAAGGAAAGGATAGTGAATCTGTGGACATAGCATCTAATGCTTCTAAGACATCATGTTTAAAATAGGCAGTTGGTGATGTGGGACTTGATCTCTGGGGGAAAATTGGACTGCATATATCAATCTTAGAGAAATTTGTATAGAGATCATAATTGAATCTATGGGAGTGGATGATATCATCAAGTAAGTAAATATAGAGAAAGACAGCCAAGGACATGGCCTTAGGCTACACCCAGAGGTAGTGAATGAGACATAGATGACTAATCAGCAAATGAGATTGTGCAGGCTCATTCTAATAAATAGGAGCACCAGGATAGAGTATTTCCCCCCAAAAAAAGAGAGTTAAGAGTATACAGAAGGAAAGAGTGAGGTTAAGGAAAATAATTGTCATGAGAAATGGAATGTAGAAGTTCATTAGTGCCTTTAGAGAGAAGAGTTCCAGCTGAATGATGAGACTAAAGACAAACAATTAAAGGGTAGAAAGGAGAAAGTAAAACACCAAATAGAGGTAGGTTTTTCAACAGTTAGGCTGACAAAGGGTGGAGAGATAGAGGTTAATCATGGTATGACAGATCCTAGTTAGGCTCTTTTGAAGTTTCAGGGAAATTTCAATATGTTGTAGTCAACAGAGTAAAAAACAATAGAAAGGAAGACATTGGAAATTAAATAAAATGAAGAAATCTGTGTCTGCTTGGAGCTGAATAGGAAGGTTGACGAATCTAGATTGTCTCATAACTGACAAAGCTCCATTAATGACTCCAAGGAAAGATAGGAAATGTTTTTTTTTTAATACCAAGATTCTAGCAATATTTCTGCATGACATTAAGACATACAACATGAGTGTTTCCAAATAATTAAAAATGAATATTAGAGAGCAATGGAGAGCTACATATTATGTGTACATAGGTTGTTACATATAAATAATGAGGAATTTTGAATACTAGATCTAAGATATATTATCAACTAAAGGCAGGATAGAAAAAGCCAAGGAAGGAGAAGTTAATTAAGTTAATTAACTTAACTTATTTATTCCACAAGTTCTCTTGTAATAATTGGAGAAAGAAAAAAAAAAAAAAAAGCCTCTTCCAACACATTGGGTAGACTTTCTAGGAAAAATTTATAGGAAGATATAGTCTAAAATCATATGGAATAAGTAATAATGGATGGTTCATGATTTACATCATTAGTCAGAACTTATATATCAAGTATATCGCAGATTGATTTGAATATTTCAGTACACATACATATCGGTACATGTATATGAATAATATAATGTATATACAAGTATGTGAATGCGTGCTTGTGTACATATGTGCATATTCACAAAGTTTAGTGCTTTACAAATATTACCTCATTGGATCTTCACAGCAATTCTGAAATGTAGGTGCAATTATTGTCTACATTGTACAATTGAGAAAATTGAGGCAAATAGAGATTAAATTATTTTCTAAGGATCACATGGTGTCTGAGGGTGGAATTCCTGACTCTAGCTCGAGCATTCCGTATATTGCGATCTAAGTTCATTGACCCATTTTAAAACTTCTCCAGATGTTTTAAAATATTTAAAAAATAAAAAGGGCCATGAGAAGTGACAAAATATTCAAAAGCAAAAGCAAAAAATGTGTATGACTTTCATGTGAATCTAATTTCAGCAGAAAGCACTTACACATCCTCACATCCTCACAAAACACACATACACAAAGGAAAGCCACACTTTCTGTGAAAAAACTGTCTCAGAGCTCTTCCATTATTAAAGGCCTCTCTCTCAATGCTTTTATATTAATGTGAAAAGGATTCTTTGACTAATTTCTAAATCCAAACAACAGTAAATCTGATGGTATGAAGAAATCCAGAACTTTTATTTGTGATCTGTAAAGGAGTCCCTAATCAATTTGTTTCCTGTTGATTAACTTAAATGGCATCATTGTCATCACATGACTAAGAATAGTTTCCTACTTAGTTCTGTGACCTTACACAATGTGTCTATGTGTGTATGTATGCGTGTGTGTGTGTGTGTGTGTGTGTGTATGAAAGAGAGAGAGAACGTTTTATTCTATGAGCCACTTTTGTAAATTTTGTAAAATTTTGTAATTTTGTAAAATTTTGTAAAATGAAATCTACTTTCAACATGAAGTTTTCAAATTAGAGAACAAATACTAACAATGTAAGAAATTAAAATAACAATCAAGAAAGAGCAAAATCAAAAAAGGAATATGAAGATCCCATTCTCTGCCATCCCTTGAGAACAACTTAAAATTTACAAATATTTAGCATATTCTATATTATCCTATATTATTAAACATTATTTGTAGTTATTTGACCTCTTTGTAAACAACATTTTCTAGAACAAGAATAAACTTGGAATATAAATTCTGCTATTTTCTTTAGGAAAAATAATAAAGAAAGAAAGAAATTACAAAACAAAACTAGTCACATGAAATTTCTTGAAAAAGCATAAAAGTGCAAAATACCTCTAATTGCCAAATGGGCAGTGACTGCCACCTCTCCTCGAGGACTTTTCACCCAACAAGTATAAGGACCAGCATCTTCTTTTGTTGTTTTTTTAATTTCTAAGGTTCCATTTTGATGTGTAGTGTAATGTGGACCTTCTAGCCTTTCAACTTTCGATGGTTTTTGCCTATTGATTGTTAAAATTATGAATTAATTTAAAGATTCAGTTTTGCTTTCTTCCCCTTCCCTCAATCAAGCCACTCAAATTAAACTGTATTAAGGGGAGGACTAATCTTTTTGTTTGTTTGTTTCTTCTTTATTTGAATTTCAATATATAACATGTAATACTCTATCTTCCCTGAAATACAGGCTAACTAATGTTTGTTGAATCATTGATTTCTCTCTAACTGATCATTCAATCATAGCCTTTTAAAGTTGTCCTTCAAATATTATCTATTCCAATCACTTCTTTGAAAATATTAAGAGACTGAGAAGCAGAGAGGACAAATGACTTATCTGAGCTAATTTCTATTTTCTAATCTCTAGGTTCTATAAATGGTGGATAAATACAAGACTTGTCTCACTGATTACATTATAAACTTCTCACATCAGTATAGAGATTGGCCTATATTAAGAACTCAATAAAAACTTTTTGTTTAATTGACTGTATTTTTAAATTTTTTATTCAAGTATGTCTGCAGAGTACCAAACTGAATCTTGCTCAATTTTAAATCAATACTTCGGTGCACTTTAGATCCATAAACAAATATTCTTTTGCAAGTTCCTAGTGTTGGGAAAAACAAACAATGAAACAATAGCATAAGGGTGACCTTTTTATTTTTCTACTGATTTCTATCTTACTGAAAACTGAGGTTCCCACTGCTTATAAAGATACAACATTTCCTCAAGAGCTGTATACTTAGGAATCAAGTACAACTATAGACTCCATGTGATAAGTCTGTGAATAGTTAAGATAGACTTCCCAGTTTGGAGCTGCTGAGCAAAGAAAACACTGAATAACCCTATTTAAAAAGTGGCATATGGCAGCAGACTTCATTAGGAAATCAAAACCCTCTTGAAATTGTCCCAGCTGTGGTTATCTGTATTGCCTTACTCTTGCGATTCTATAATAGGCTTATAAGATCCTACTTTATAAGATTATAGATTTAGAACAAGAGAGCTTCTTAGAGACCACAAAGTCTAACCCTCTAATTTTAAAGATAAGAGAAAGAAGGGAACACTGAAGTTGGGTGACTTGCTCTTTGGGCCATGCCCAACAAGTGGTTGGATTTGAACTCAGGTCTTCCCAACTCCAAATCCAGTTCCCTATCCCTGGAACTTGTAAATATTTTTGCTGTTCTACTTTTCAGGGAAAATAAATTTTTTGTGTGCGATCATACTGCCCAAATCAACCAAGCAAAAAGAATTCATTATATGTTTATTTGTTTAGGGTACAACTCTCTAGAAAGGTAAAGGGAATGAAACTAGGGAAAAATTATGAAGATGTAAGGAGTAGAAGCCATCAATAAAAACTAATTTTAAAATTAAAAAAAATATTTATAACATGTCTATTATTTTCTAAGCACTGCAGGTAATGAGAACAAAGAATGAAATACTGACTTACCCAGAGGGAATATCTAAATCAGAGATCTATAATGGAAGGTACCTACCATTCCTGATGCATTTCATTGTTCTTGATTCTGCTAACCCTAATCCTGTTTGCGTAGCCAAGATTAATTTCAAATCCTACCACTTCCTCTTTTTAAGTTTGATCTTGTGCTGATTATCTCAATTTTGCTGGGTTCTGGTTTCCTCAATTATACAATGAAATGGATGACAGAGTCTAAGTTCCCTCCTGACTCTAAAATTATTTTATTATTATTGTTGTTTTATTTAATTTCAAATTCAAAGGTTGAGGTTCTTAAACACATTCATTTGGCATTTTTTCAAAAGTTTATTTAAGTCATATTTTATTTAAATGCTTATGTCATTGACAATTATATAAGGTGCCAGTAACCAGACTATGATTTATTGTTAGTGCCAAGTGGAAAAAAAGTCACCAGTCCCATCTTTCTTCTCTAACAAATACAGTACTAGTAATTTTCTTAAAACAGAAGAACATAATGAGAAAGGTTAAAAAAAAAAAAGTCTTTAGTTTCTCTTATCTCCTTTTCTATTTGAACATCTGTATAAAGTGAGGCAGTGACAGAAAGCAAAACAATAGCACCAAAACTACAATCTCACTGCAATCTCAGAGATATGAGTTTCCTCTCCTCATGAATGTCCTGTCCACATATGTTTTAGTGTATATATTCTTCCTGTCATTTCTATTCAAGTACAAAGGGTGTATATATTTGTGGGAGAGAATGTAAATTCAGTGGAGAAAATGCTCTAGGGTTACATTTTTTACTATAATACTTCTTTAAATATCTTTGCTGTAGACTACGAGTATGTTCAAGATGACTAGTAAAAATAAATATTTAATGGGGATATGAAGTTCGTGAAGTTCGAGAGAATTCTGAGCCATGATGTTGTCCTATGGGTTCTCTAGCCATTTACACTGGAAAACTAGCTTAGATTTTGAATAATTTATATATGGTATCCTCTTCAAAGCATATTCACATGTACCTTCTAATAATTCTTTTATTATTCACTTCTATCCTCAATTCATTGTAGCTGATGCTCTTAGTAAGCCTCTTCCTTACAGAAGGCAACAGATGTTTTCAGCTGCCTTTTAAACAATGTTTATCTAGCTCTTTTTTGTTCAATAACTACAAAGCTCTCCTTACTAACAAAGTGGAAGAAGTCCAGATTTCATCTACTTTTTCATTTTTATCCCTGTACCATCTCACTAGGCTCCCTCATTTCAACTTTCACCTGACTGAAGCAAGTTTCTCTTTCTTCAATTGAAAATGGAGCTCAGTGGTACTGTACTGAGGAAATATCTTTTAGGTACCTCAATGTTTTTTTTAATGTTTTACTATCAGATCCTGCTCAAGTCACTTGACCTCTGCTTGCCTCAGTTTCTTTATCTGTTAAATAGTTACCTCATAAGATGATGGTGAGGAGAAAATCAAATAATTGCAAAATGCACAGCATAGTGCCTGACATGTAGTAGGCTCTCTAAAATATTATTTATTATTAGTAGCATAATTACTAATTACTTTATGTTTTGTGGTTGTAGTTACTGCTATACACATTTAAAAGAGCTGAAATAATGGAAGAGGGCTTAAAAAAGGTCTATGACTCTTGCTTCACTCACTTAGCAACAAATCAAAAACTGATCTCTTTCTAATTTCTTTACAACTCTTAAGTTTATCATAAAACATTTTTAAAGTATCATTAAACTTTAATACAGGGTTGAGAGGGATGGTAGTTAATTATATTTCTACGATATTTATGCCTAATATCTTAAAGCTATTGGGGATATATATTACAATTGACCAAAAATTATGTACAGCAAATGTATATACTCTCCAAACAGTACCCTTTTAAGGAAAAATCAAACTTACCAAGTAATTACTGCAGGAGGTGAGGCAAAAACGTCACAAAATAAGTAAGCACTGTAACCAACCACAGCAGCATACCCTTCATCATCTGGGGTTTGCATCAATGGAGAAATATCTATAAATCAAAGCAGAATTCAAATCTGTTTTATCCTCTAAATCAAAATGTTTGAAAATCACATTGCCTTTGTATTTTTGTGCATATATATCTATATCTGTCTATATAAAGAATATAATAAAATGTTTATAAAATAAAATAAATGTCTAAGTCAAAATATGATTGAAAATTATATTTCCTTTTCATTTTGCCTGCACATATATTAAGAATATAATAAAAATCTTTATATAATATAATAAAGGTAATATATAATAGAAAATGTAATACAAGATATTTTCCTATATTTTTAATTGTTAAATCAGAACGATCATCTAAATGAATCCATATTTGGAAGCAATTTTTTTTATATTATATCCCAAGAATAATGAGAGAAGAACTGAGTTCTATGCCTTGAGTTTTATACTTTTTCCCTTATCTGCTATTGTAATTAAAATGCAAACTAGGCTCATTAATCAAATAAGAATTTGTTACTGATAAATTTTTTTTCACAATATTTCTCTTATATATGCAAATTTAAAATCTGTTTTAGATGAACACTTACCTAAAACATTGATATTGGCAGTAGCAAGAATTTTGCCATGTACATTTGTGGCTTCACACTGGTACACACCAGTATGATTCAACTGAATATTGTTGAAACTGATTTCTCCTGGGAAGAATACAATACCAGGTAGGGAGTGCTCTTCTGAAAGACATTAAGATATGTAAGCTCAATAAATAAAGATGTATCTTATATTCAAAAGTCATTAATTAATGCTATCCTATGGTATTTTTTTAAAGCACATATAAGAGAATTCTCAATATTTCTCATTTGAATTTTCTCTTTTGTAATTTCTAATATATTCCCCAGTTTCTTTTTTTTAGGTAGGCCTTTCTTGACTAATTGTCCCTTTGTTGGGCTCTGGCCACTCTTAAAATATAAAGCAGGCACAATATCACCAATCCCTTCTACAACAAGAAATTTCAAAAAACTTCTATATTTATTGGTTCTATTTGCTCTAATCTCTTAATTCTTATCATTTAGTCTCATGCTTAACAATCTCAGCTAGTTTTCCATCCACTGCCCATATATAGTATAATATAAGGTTTTTAAGGGCAGAAAATATTTCATTATTTTTTTTCTGGCATCTAACACAATTATTGATACATAGTAATTGATTAATTATGGTTTTTGGTGTACATATAAATATAAATAAATTTATACATAATACACACACATATATACACACATATACATAAATACTTACATTCTTGTATGCTGGATCCCCAACCCCCCTCTCCCTAAAGTTACTTAACATCCCTAGGTCTCCAGATAGAAGATATGTACCCCTCATTTGTTCTCTTAGCACTTCATCATTCAATGAAATAATCAATCAGCAAATATTTATTAAACATCTACTAATCTCTATTCTCATATCCCTCATATTTCAATGAGGGAAAATTCCATATCTATTACCTCCATTTCTGCTGCCTTCAAATCTTCCCATGTCCCTCTTACCCTCAAAAATTCACTTGATTCATCCATCACTTTAACCATTATCTCCTTTTTGAGAAAATCGTCAACAAAGTGTTAACTGGATGCTTTTTTCTTCTCACTCTTCTTAACCCCACCATCCAGCTTTTGATCTCATAATTCAACTAAAACTGTCCCTTCCAGAGTTTTCATTTATTCCTTCACTGCCAAATTCAATGACCTCTTCTCAATGGCGAACATCTTTGACCTCTCTTATTGTATTCAAAATCTTCTCAATCTGGAGACTTATACCTCACTAAAGTTGCTTTATTCATTTATTTTTTGTGGAACTGCTATTACTTGGTTCTTTCCCTCTTATCTATTATCTGTTTTTCTCCCTTTCATTTGTGATTGTTATCTTTCTCTTTTATGAGATTTCATCCATGTAACACCCTCTAATTAAGAGTGTCCCTCAAAGCTATTTTCAGGGAGCTTTTTTTTTTTTTTTTTTAAAGTTTTATACTATATTCCTAAGTGATTTCATTGCTTCTTAATTATCTGTTATCATTTCTATACTGATAATTCCCAGGTCTATATATCCTGCTCTCCTATCTCTCCATAATTATAGGCAACCATTTCCTCCTGAATTTTAGATAAATTGAACTGGGTGGTCCACAGGTATCTGAAACAACCTAAACACAATCCTAGTTCAGTTCCTTATCATCTCTTGACTGGATAATCCTCTCACTGGTCTCTGTATATCCAAGTCTCTGCCTCTTCCAATTCATCTTCCATTGAGCTTACGGTGATTTTCCTAAAGCACAGATCTGACCATGTCAGCTCTTTGTTTAATGAGATCTAATATCTCGCTATATCCTCCAAGATCAAATATAATTCCTATGATATTCTTCTTCATTCCTTCTTAGTGCATGTGTATGTATATGCATGTATACATATACATGTGTGCACATGTGTATATGTGCATGTTTGTACAGCTATACATCTACATAATACAGATATAGATTTATTTATAGATATGTTTAGTTATTTGTATATTATTGCACATTTCTCATATATGTACAGAATTTAGTAAACTTCCTACCACATAGTATTTCATAACTTTTGGTTGACTGACTGACTGAATGGAATAAAGGCTGTGTCTGAGGAAATAGGGACATTTACACACATACACACACACACACACACACACACACACACACACACACACAGAAAGAGAGAGAGAGAGACTTAATTTGAAGGGAAAGACAATGGGATCTTGCTTTATTCTGTTCAATATTGATGTCTCTAGAACATCATGTTTAAAATGTTCAGGAAGCAGTTGATCATATAATCCTGAAGGTCAGTAGAGAGAGAATGGGGCTAGTTACATAGATCTGTGTGTCATCTATATAAATATGGATGATAATTAACACAATGGGAGCTAAGAAGGTCACCAAAGGAGCATCTTATAATTTGCATTACAATTGTCTATGTATGTCTTATTTTCATCTACTGGATTGAATTTTTATTAAGCCTCTTAATGCAGGGGATATATATGAGTAATATTTATCTTCTTTACAGTGTATAGTCAAAAAAATCCATAAACCAGGCAACAGAAAAATGTCCAATCCATGAATAAATAAATGAATGCTCCTTGAGGAGAACTTTGATTTTTGCCTTTCTTTGCATCTCCACTGCAAAATGGAGATTTGTAAATTTGCAAATGCTTAATAAATGCTTATTAGGTTGAAATTAATGAACAAATCTCATTGCTCTTCTCCAGAACACAGTACTCCTGTTTTTATCTGTTTGATCTTGCTGCTCCCCTTACCTCAAATGATACCTCCTCCAAACCTTTCCAAAGGCTACCAATCTTTTGAGTCCCAGCTAAAATTCTACCTCTTTTAATTTGCTATTATTGTATATAGTGAACTTTCAGCTTGATCTGAAATTTGAGAATGCCTTGCTTTATTATATAACCATTTAATACATTTGAAGCATCAGTAAATCAAATACCTTGAGTCTCATTTTATGTATTATTCCATACCAGACTGATATGCTCCATAATCTTTTTGAATGAAATAGAATCACTTTGAATTTTTCTCAAGATTAGTAAAGAAATTCACACATAGACATATTTAACTTGCATAGGACTACTTGCCATCTGGGGGAGGGGGTGAAGGGAGGGAGAGGAAAAGTTGGAACAGAAGTGAGTGCAAAAATTACCCAGGCATAGGCTCTGTCAATAAAAAGTTATAATTTTTTAAAAAAATAATTAATTAATTAAAAAATTCATACATATACATATGTATTTATATGTTTAGATTATTCCATGTATATATACACATATACATATGTGTATATATATATATATATATATATACATATATACACATGCATAGACACGTGGGTATATACACATAAAATATCACTTAAGGCTATTATTCTATTAGTTTAAAAATTCCATGTATAGAGTTGCCCCCAAATGAAGTGTGGTTATCCTATGGCCAAACGATGAGCAAAATAAATTTATTTCCATTGTAACAGATCTGTTGGAAGTATAAATATTAGAGTTTTTTCTAACCATTAACTTCTAGACAGCTTAGTTATCACAGGATTCTAGATTTAAGTTTAAAAATATCTTCAATAATATTGAGCCCAACCATTTTACTTTTATTTAAGAATCTGAAGCTCAGAGATAGTGACTTGCCTATGTAACACAGATATTCAGAATCACAGGCCTGATCTGAATCTGGGTCATCAAGTCTTGCCTTGTACACCATATTACAGTGTCTCAAGACATTATACTTCTATAGATTCCTCCTTTACTTTTCATTAGTAGTTTGACTGAAGACAATATATGAACTCTGAAGAAATAGCATTCAATCTCAGTCATGGTATTTAGTATTCCTGTGGCTTTGGGAAACTCATTTAACCTTTAAAGCTCTCAGATTCTCTCTTCACAGAATTTCTAAATTTCCTTTCAGCCTTCAAATTCAGCATCTTTGATGTTGTTATAACTATTTTTTTAATCGTGAAACCATTAATGAATTCATTTATTCCATATTGAACAGTTAGTATTTGCTAAGTATTATAGCAGGCATGGTGGGAATTACAAAGTTTAGATAAGCTTTCTGCCCTTAATGGATCTTACAATCTAATAGAAGAATAACAGTCAGAAAAAGACAACCAGAATCAATTAATCAATCAATATTGCCATGAAGAAGCATTTATTAAGCAGCTACAATTGGTAAATGCTTGAAATAAAAAGCCAAAGATGAAGTAATCCCTGCCCTAAAGGAATTTTCATTAAACAATATAAAATATATGATTCATTGAAAGGACAGTAGAATAGTAGTAAAGGAAGTGACTATAAAATTTTTGGCAAACTTCATCATCACCAGGGAGGAATCAAGTTTTATATAAAAGGCAGTATTTGCAATAAGATTTAAAGATGATGTACAAATTCAAAAAAGATAACTTAAGTCAACATTTTCTTTCTTTACTCAACACCTGTAGAGAGAAAACACAAATCTTGTGTTTTCCCTCTGACACAACCTCCAGCTTACTTAGTATCTACTCTGTTTGTACATAGCTGTTTGTAAGGTGTGTCCTTTTGAATGTGAGCTCTTTGAGAACAGGGATTGTCTTTTTCCTTTGTGTATTCTTAGCACTTAGCACAGTGCCTGGCACTTAATAAATACCAATTGACACTGCCTAAATGGCAAATGTCCATCCTCATTATGTTATATAATGTTATATTGTGATGTTATGTGATGTTATATTGTGATGTTATGTTATGTTATGTTTTTCCCAAATAAAATAACTCCAACTGTTTTACCTTTCCCCATAACAATAGAGCATTCTTTGTTCTGTTGTAGACCTGCTCCTCTTCCTGTTTGCTTAATAAATATGAGGACTCAGACAAAATAAGCATATTCATCAATCTACACATAGTTCAATATTCATTTATGTACCACTCTATTTACCAATTCAGTTTTATAACTGTATATTCACCACTATGATCAAAGCATTGGATTAGAAATGGTATATTATATGATAGAAATAAGACCAGGCCTTGCCATCCTGACCTCATGTCACTACCTTCCAGTTGTAAAAAGGGCAATACAAAAATAAGCACTACAGTAGAAAATAATAAATTAAAACAGAAAAAGCGCATTACAGAGGTACAAAACATAATCAAGGAGAGATGTCATGAATAAACAAATCCTTCTAAAATATAATACTTTCTTTGGGTCTTCAAACTTGGGTATAATTTTGACAGGTAGAAATAAGGCAGGGCACTCCAGGTACAGGAAACAGTACAGGAGAAGTATAAAAACATTGAAGGCTTAGGATATTTACAAAGAATTAGAACCAGACAAACCTGGCTGATAAAGAGATCAGAAAGTGTAGAGGTTCAAACTCACAGCCCCAGGACCAACGAGTTGTTTAAAATATAATTGGGAAATAATTAACAAAATAAATAAAAAGACAATAAAACATAGATAATAATTTGTGGTTTTCTAAATCAATTTGTGCCAAAGAGACCTGTTAAAATTTTTGTCTTATGCCATAGATGAAAAGGAAAGATATAAGAAAAGGTTAGCCAAGTGACAGTGGAGGACTGTGAAAGGTCATAAATACTAACATAAAAAGTTTGTATATTTTACTTGATAAACAAGAAGAGGCCATTAAAAATATGTGGATGAGAGAAGTTATTGTGCAAGATATGTTATTTATCTAGTCATGATTTAAAGGACAGGTTTCAAAGGAAAGTGACTAGGAATGGAGAGACTGGTAAGGAGACAACTTCAATAGTCCAGGCTGGTGGTAAGGAAGGCCTGGATTAGATCACTGGCTGCAGAAATAGAAAAAAAAAAGGCACAAAACAAGTGATATCCCAGAATATAATCAATAGGATATTACTACTCATAAGATTGAGGAGGTGAAAGGAATGAAAATCAAGGCAAACACAGAATTTCCAAATAGGAAAAATGGTATTATCTGGAGCAATAGCAAAGTCAGAGACTGGAGTCTATATTACAGAGGAACAATTACTTCAGTTTAGAATAGGAAACTTCAGGTCCACTATCAGGCCTAATTTTGAAATCAAATTTATTCATCAGGCTAAACACAATCACTGAGTTCCATTCATCCCACTAAGCTATGAGTTCCAAGCTTTGACAATAGACAAGAAAATGTAAAAGCACTCACTATTAACAGGTAAGCCATTGATTTTCCACTCTATTTCAGGGGCGGGCTCTCCCTCGGCTTCACATAGCAGGATTCCATTGCTCCCAATGCTGTATACAGCACTTTCAGGTTTCTTTGTCCAGCGAGGAGGTTCTGGTAATAAAATAAACACAAAGAAAACAAGTTTAAAATGTCATATAGTATCAAGGCTGGAAATCTCATGAACGCCCAGCAGATGGCAGACTTTATCAAGTATTTCCTGGCAGAATTTTTTAAATTCACGTTATAGGAGTGGTATTTTGTGTGTGTGTGTGTGTGTGTGTGTGTGATTGTAAAATAGAATAAAAATAACTTAATAAAATACATAAATGTGATCATTTTGCTAATTACAGAAATGCCTTTCTTTAGCAGCAGAGAAATAGAGGTGAACTAGCTATAGAAAATATGTTGATTTAGTGCTACTTTATGGTACTAGAATCTGACATGTTTCAAGATGTGTGTTTTCAGAAATGTCTTTTAAGTGCAAATCACTTAAAAATACAGTAAGACTGAAAAGGCATTCTTGTAAACCTTATACAATTTACAATATACAAAAAATTATTTTCCCCCCCCAGAGAGACAATTGGGTTGTTTTTGTTTGTTTTTGTCCTTGTTTTCTTGGTTTGGGGAGGAATTTTTTTTGGTTTGTTATTTGTTTGTTTGCAAATTGCTTTGGCATATGGATAAAGAGCTAGCCACTAAGCCAGGACATTCAGGGGTCCTCAAATTATGCCTGCAGACCACATGCAGCAGCTGAGGATGTTTATCCCCCTCACCCAAGGCTATGAAGTTTCTTTATTTAAAGACCCACAAAACAAAGTTTTTTGTTTTTACTATAGTCCGGCCCTCCAACAGTCTGAGGGACAGTGGACTGGTCCCCTACTTAAAAAGTTTGAGGACCCCTGTAACCTAGATGGAGGTCCTATATGTGACCCAAATTTTCCATGGGGCCTTGGACAAATCAGGTAACTTCTAAGGATGATAGTGACTCTGTAAGACTGGATGGTTCACAGAAGATGCCAAGCTTCACTGGTAAAAATATACTTATCCAGGAGTTCTCTATACCAAGAAAATCCCAAGTACAACTGCTTTCCTTACTCTAGAATTAGCCAATATAATGATTTTAGAGCTTGACATGAATCAAAAATGAAACATTTCTTTTCTTTCATTTTTAATGACATCTTATTTTGCTACCTTAAATATAGCACAGTGTTAGAAATACAAAAATGAAAGATTGAAGTGTGGATGATTTGGTTTTATTTGAAAATTGCATAATTTCTGAATACTTCTTCCCCTCACCCCAAACATTTCCCAATATGACTATTTCCCAAGAAACTGAGCTTTTATTCCACAAGTGACTAGGAACGTATTCTAAAGAAAAATTGAAAACAAAATTATTTTCACAAGAAAAAGAAAAAGTGACAGAAATGTCATATAAGGTAAGAAGGTACAAACTACTCTGAGCAAGAAAATTCATTGTGTAATTATCTCTCAAGGTATGGGTATGATATTTAATTGTTCACCTTCCAGTTGAAAAAAGCTATGTATGCCTTTGTAAATGTGCCTTCAGAAGCTGTACATTTGGTAAATTATAAAATGGCCAACCCGAAATCTCCTGAGCTCCCAAAGGCATTTTACATTCAGCAACACTCTTAGTAGTCTCACATTTGAGTTGAATGAAAAATGTCTTTTTACTTGATTTCAGTCTTTTCCAAATAATGACATTCCATTAAATGTAAATAAATTATTAATTCAAGCAATGTATAAAACTTTTACTATTCAGAATGTAGTACTCTACAACCTAATGCTTCCAGGATTTGGCAGGCTAAATTGGTCTTCTCATTACAATACAGGCTAGGGAATGGGTAACCAAAGTACAAGTCAACACATATTTCAAGGTACCTTCATCAAGATGAGGTCATTCCTAGTCCTATTCCCTTTCATCTGGTATTCTCAATTGTCTATCACTATCTGTTCCAGAAGAGCACAATCATCAAATTTTTAGAACTAAAACTGTAAAACTCACAGGAATAAAGTCTTTTATTTTATACATGAGGAAATCTTAGAGACAAAAAAAAAAAAATCTTTGCTATATACTTTACACATAGGGCAGATGGGGCAGAGCTGATGTAGGAGTTCAAAATTTCAGATTCACAAGCAAGCATTTGTGCAGTTCACCCAAAAGGCAAAGATATGTCACAAACATATGATTTATAGGCTCATTTGCCTGGCTAGAGGTAGAAGAGATGTTGGAAGTCATAGAGATCCACTACCTCATTTTGCAGATAAGATAACTGAGAGGTCAAGTGTCCTCTCCAGGGGGGTCACACAGCTAACTTATTCCTATCTATCTCACTGCAGGGCATACAGCAAGTGATTGTGAAATTAGCATAACACAACTGAAAAATCATATTTTTTCTCTAATTGTTTTTTTTTAACCTACGGTTCTCCATTTGTAACATTTACATGTGTAGAGTGAACCATATTTAGATTTTCTCTTTCCATTTCTTCATCCATGGTTGTCTCCTCTGCTATTTTGCATTGGAGACACACACACATATGCATAAAGAGATATACAAACATATGAGTTGTATGACTATAAATATAGGTATTATATGCAGTAATATGTGTGTATATATAATCTGTATATTACTAACACTTTGTATCTTCATTTTGTCTTAATTCTTGAAATAATGCTGAATTCCAAGTACCACAACATAACAGTAATATTGTCAGTGAAAGAACATTGTTTCATTCTGATCCAGGTCAAAACCTAAAAACACATATTACCCACCTTTTGTGTAAGGAGAGGGAATGGAACAGTGATGGCACTGGTATAGAGAACTGTCATATAAGGATATTCTTTATCAATGAAGACTGGCACCTTCTATAAAATATTCAGTTTTAGAGAGTTGCCTAAAACCTTTAGAAGTTATTTGTTTAGAATCACATGGACAATTTGTATTCAAGGTGAAACTTGAACACAGTTCTTCCTGCTCAAGAGCCAGCTCTTTATTCATAATACCAGTGTGTTCTGCAAAAGACATACTGTTATTTCAAACAAATAATTTAGTAAATTGTATAAAACATACAATTTTCACTTCTATTCATTAAGGAAATTTCATTTAAGAAATATACCAAAATCCAATATCAGATATAAGGAGAGAATAAGAATTGAGGGAAGATTAAGAAATAGGGAATTCATCTAGGTGGTAACTAGTTTGTATCACAGAAAAAGAGGAAATCAAGGAGTGAGAAAGACCTGAATTCAAATTTGATTTCAGATGCTAGTTCTATGACTCAAGGCAAGTCACCTAACTACTGTGCCTCAGTCATGCATCGTTGTTATATGCATCAAGTAAGCTAACATATATGAAGAATTCTGCAGACCTTGATGGTGGTGGTGGTAGTGGTGGTTATGATAATAGTAGGAGAAAAAGTAAAAGGAAGAGGAATAGGAGTAGTAAAGAGGGAAGGAGGGAGGGCAAAAGCTTCTCTGTAAGACCCAGAGAAAGAGGCAAACATTCTATTCTGTACTATGTGAAGGAAAACGCTCACTGTCCCCACTCTGTGTGCTCCAGTGGTGTTTTATCCTTATCTGATCATACCACACCCTACTCAATAAACTCTAGTGGCTCCCTATTGCCTCCCACAACAAATGCAAAATGCTCCGTTTGCCATTCAAAGTTGTTCATAATCTAGTCCCTTACTATCATTTTTTTTTAATAATAGCTTTTTATTTTCAAAATACATTTCAAAGATAGTTTTTAAACTCCTCCTATCTTTCTAGCATTCTTAGACCTTGTTCCCCTTCATATATTCTTTCTTTCAATAACACTAACCTCTTGACTATCCCATTAGCAAAATATTCCATCTCTCATCTAAAGACATTTTTTTTCTGCTTGTTCCCCTTGCCTGAAATACTCTCCTTTCTCTATTCCAATTACTAACCTCCCTGTTTTCCTTCAAGTCTCAACAAAAATCCCATCTTCTATAGGAGTCCTTCCCCAATCCCTCTTAATTCTAGTATATTCTCTATTTTAATTATTTCCTATTTATCTTATATATAGTTTATTTTGTATATATCAGTCCACATATTGGCTCCCTCATTAAAATGTAAAATCTTTAAGGGAAGGGCTTGTCTTTTTTTTTTTTTTTTTTTTTTTGGCAGAGGCAATTGGGGTTAAGTGACTTACCTAGGGTCATTCAGCCAGGCAGTGTTAAGTGTCTGAAGTCAATTTTGAACTCAGGTCCTTATGACTTCAAGGCTGGTGCTCTCTCCACTACATCAACTAGCTGCTCCTAAGGCTTGTTTTTTACATCTTTTTATAGCCCAGTGCTTACCACTATGGCTGCTACATAGTAAGTCCTTAATAAATATTTACTGATTGATTATCTGTACCAGATTCCCTCATAATTGTGACTAAGGAAGTAAATAATTCCTAAATATTTTCACTTCTATAACTGAAGAACTGACCACAGCAGAAACCATTAATTGGCTAGAAAAAAAGTGTGGCAAAAGATGATGCTAAGAATCATATAAGTTAAATAAATTCATAATCATTTGTACTGAAAAGCTTACTAGAGTACAAGACAGTACAGAAAATGATATTCTCTCTGCCTGTCCCCTATCCTGACCCTTTGAAAGCTGTCATCTTTCCCAAGATTCACAATTGCTCCCCATTTACATCTGCATCCTAATGTTTGGAACGAACACCTTTTAGCAAGATATAAAAAGTAACAACATTAATGAGTATGCAGAGGCTCAAAATTGTAGAACTTGATGAACATCCAACTCTAGTTTTTCAGATGAGGAAATGAATTTAATAATGAGTGACAGACTACTTCAGAAAAAAAAAAAAAGAAAGTCATTTGTCATGTTTGATGAAAAGAATTTGACTTCATGGTGGGTGCTTTTTGGGGAAGCAAAGATAATAGGGTGGAGTGGAAGAGTTTGAAAGCATATTTTCCCAGTGGCCTGAGAAGTATAATTATGTACCAATTCCAGGCTCATTACATCCTTTTCTTTTGGCATCATGAATTTTTCCCTCATGACTACTGTACCACTTTTGCCCAATTTCCTATCATGGGGAAATTTCTCATCATGTACCACATAGGGCAGTTATTACACCCTCCAAACCCACAATATTTCTTTAGATAAAATTCAAACCATATGTTCTCAGAAACTCACTTCTCACTGTCTTTCAGGTGAAATACTTCTTTTCAGGTTATAATTAATTTTTCTAAGTATCATGTCAATAGAAATAATAAATATTTATTACCCCACCTCATCCCTTCCATAGAATACCGGAACATATTTTTCCAGTTTTTAATGAAAATGTTCTGATATTTTACTTACAACTTACTTACATACTTACTTATTACAATATAATGCAAACATTTTACATTTTTGTGTATATTTAAAATCCTGATCAGAGGATTGGATTTGAGTTTTTTATCCAAAAGAAAAAAGGATAACCTACAAGATTCCCTAATACAACAAGTGCCTTGATAAAGTCACAAGAGATGATAAAGAAATGGACTTTGTGGTCAAGTCCATTGACATTTTACTGCATAGTTTATCTTTATCTTTCCCCCGGGGGTTGGGAGGGGGAAGAGGAGGTTGGACAAGGAAAGAATAGGATCAAAAAGACAGAAGACATCAATCAAAAGTGAGTACATCCCTCTGCTTTCCCCTCACCCCATGATTAATGGTAGCATTTATTGATTTCAGACTTCAGAGGGAAAAAAAAGGTTTTTTAGATTCTGTCTGGCTTTCACTTGGATTTGTGAAGCAGAACTCCTGATACATAGAACCAAGGGACACCTATAGTAGTAATTCTTTGGGAAGAAAGATTTAATGATTCTCATAAAAACACTATTTACATCTCAATAGAGATAATAGTTGTTTTATGAATAGTGAAGATAATTTGTTTAAGGAGCCTATGGGAAAATAGAATCCTAAGGTCAACATTTTGAATTCCTTAATTAATTTTGCATTCAACATATTTTCCTTCTTTCTTTCTTTCTTTCTTTTTTTTTTTTATAACTCTTGCAATTCCTTTGAAAGCTTAAATTTTACAGTCAAGAAAACCGTGGCCAGATTGTTAAAATATTCAGCTACTGTAGCACAGTTCCAGACCATCTGGAAGGATTTCTAATAGTCAGCAACTTGGAGGATCATAACAGTGAACAATTATCTATGTCTGAAATTTATATGTGCACGAATATATAAGCAAGAGAAAATATTTCATTTTGTACAGAATTTTACAGTCTGGAAATATTATTGTCCATTAAAGAATCCTAGGAGGGGTAGGAGGAATACTAATGTAAAAACTTCCTAACCTTCTCCCTCTGGATTTCTTTCTGAAGGTGAGTATGAATTAACACAGGAATAAGTGGCTATGAGCAGATAATAGTGTGAGTGTTTAGTGTGTTTACCCTTATGTGCATCATTTTATTGTATCAAAGAAACCAATGTTCCTTTCACCCTGTCTATAGCACTTTATCTAAGGAAAAACATTATGTTATGACATCAAAATAGCATTTTTCTTGGAAACGACCCATTCTAGAAAGTTAAGATGCCATTTGCATTTTAAATTATAAATGCAATTTGCCTTTTACCTTAATAAACTCAAAATATTGGACCAATCCAAATGGTTAAATTAGATTGGCTTTCTTTAAAAATTGTATTCCATTAGGAACTCCAAATGAGACCCCCAGCAACAGTTTCCTAAAATGAATACAATTATTCCTTTCAATAGCTTTCTCAGCTCTCTCTCTCTCTCTCTCTCTCTCTCTCTCTCCATATATAGACATATATAGATATAAATATATCTATATGTAAATACTACGAAATATGTCTACTTTCTAAATTTCTGTCAGTATATCAGGACATTGAAACACATGACATACTCTTAAAGTTTAGTTCTGAAAGTTGCTGCAGGGACTCTGAGGTCTAAAACCCTAATAGGAGATCTACTTAAATAACATATTCAAAGGAAACAATGAGCTAGTGCTCACAACTGACACTAGAACAAAGCTCATCAGGTTGTTTGTGAGAATTATAAGAACTGGTACAGTCTTTGAGTCCATTCGGTGAAGATTCATTCTCATTATGAAAATGGCCAAAAAAAAAAAAAAGTCCATGGAATGATGTCACCACAGTTCTATCCTAGCCCAAATTCTAAAAGCTTTGATGTAGAATAAGTTGAACATTTTTAAAATACAAACTTTTTGGGGGGGAGTTGGAATGTTTAACTTTTAGAAGTAGAGACGTGGGATGAAATCAAGTGATTTGATGGTTTTGCTTCATTTATTTTTTGTATTTCATTTACTATACCATGCATATATAATTACATTTGTGCACAGGCATTCATACACATATGTGTATATTTGCTATGTGACAGGTGTGCATAGGTGTGCATTGCATAATTATATGCATATTGTTGTAACAGGTTGCATTGTGTTGGAAAAATCTCAGGAAAGATTTGACTTGTTAAAGCTCAAATTACTTTTGGAAGACTGTGCACATGCCATTTGCACATACACAAAACATACAAGGATAAATTATTTGAAATGAATATAGCACCTTCTACAGTTACTCGGAATTCATGCGTGGCAGTCCCTTTGTAATTCTTGGCCATGCACCGGTAATGTCCTTTATCCATGTGAGTGACCTGTTCAATCTTCAATGTCTTTCCAAAATTTTCTCTTTCTTCTCTTCCCTTGGGCAAATCTTCACCCACCTTCATCCAAGTGATCTGTGGAGTTGGCCTAGAAAATTACAAAAATAAGTTGACAAGTAAAGGCAAGGAAAAAGTTCCATCATATTTCCTACAGTTACACCTACTGGGAAAGCCTCTATTTTTCTATATCCACTCTGACTCCTCACAGAACAATGCAGAAATACAATGGCAAAAGAGTGCCAAGATATTTTGAATTTCTACAATTTTGCTGATGTACTTTCCATAAAATCTCCAGGATCAAGAATTCTGTAGCATTATTCTCCTAATTTTTTTTTTATTCTCCTTCCCAGAAGCCTTTTATGCTTAGGAGTATCAAATAAGTGAGATTGAGTGACCTCAGAGTCATTGAATCAATGTACATTTTATTAAATTTTGTTTTCGAAATCTCTTTTCCCAAAAAAACTAACAAGTACAAGATCCTAGAAGTCTATTTTATATGAATACTAGTTTTAACAATATCTACACCTGTGATTTCAGTGATGTTACTGAATTAACTACAAAATAATATTTCAATTTTTTTTCAAAAATCTAGTAATAACAAAATAAATTTCTTAAACTGACTATAAGTAATCTTTTTAGTAAAATTATCTTATATAGAAAATTTAGCCTGAATTACGAGAAGGGGAACTCAGATTATACTTGATCTATATGTTAGAGTATCCTGACCAACAGACAAAATTTTGTTCCATAAATTTAGCCATTTACCTTGCCTTGCAGTAAAACTAGTGCCTAAGCTGTGTTTTATAGTTATTTCTCCAGGGATAAGATCATTTTGATGAAGTACATCTAGCAAGACCAGTTTTCAGAATTTTACTTGTCAAGAGTACTAAAATCCCTAATAAATGTTGCAATTCCAGAAGAAGACTCCAAACCAAACACCAAATATCATTCATACATTAATCCTTATAAAATCTGCTGGGTCTTCCCTTTAACCAAACTTAATAACTTATACCAAACAGTTTTAGAAGTGGAAGAGAACTTAGAAATCAGGTCATCTTCAAGAGTAACAATTCCAGAATGTTTCAAAGGAAGAATTTGAATGGAGGTAATTCTGAGTCTGAGGCTGGGCATCTATCAATTATGCCACAAATAGTTCTCCTACTACTCCCCAGTTATCTCTTAAACAGTTCAAAATAAACAAAATTAGCAGCTTCTGCTTACCTCAGCTCTCCCAGGGTTCACGAAAATGTCCCAGATGATATTCTCCTACATTGTGCATAAAAGCATCTGCACTGCCTGCTGGTGCTAACATACCATGCTCTAACCACCTACCATTGCCTTACCTCATGACAACTATCTTCAATTTATCCAGGATTATGGGACTGAAAATGTTCTGCAAGCAATAGTAGGATAATGAAATTACCAATAGGCTGCTGGGGGATAACATTAACTGCTGCTTTCCTGAACATACCACCTAACAGGATGTATACCCCAACTCTCTCAACTGCTTACTTTTCATTCCTTCTGTTAGTGTGGCAATATGCCAAATTACAATCTGTTCTGTGCTTCAGGTAAACACAAACACACACACACCCACACACACACACACATTTTACTATATATTTTCTTACAATTATTTCCCTTTCTTTCCTTGTACATATATAAATCCTTCAATTATTCCTTAACCTAGCATACAACAATATCAAATGTTAGCTTAAAAATAGAAAATGTCCATGGAGGAGTATTATTTTACTGAAAATACAGTTTACCTGGGAACATATCTATGAGCCAAAAGCATTACCAGGTTTACTGGATTTTGTGTATCATATTGTTATTACGATTACTGTTTTGATGGCCTGTTATATATTAAATGGATAGTGGGGGCACAGCTGGCCTTCAAAAGTGACTTTGCCTTTGTAGCTGAAATGATTCTTTCAAGAACATGAATCTTGGGTTTCCAGGCTTAATGTAGCCCCTTGTTCTGCTCTGTCACTTATTTCATCCTCTTCTTTTCTTTGTTATATTATGTCATATTTCTTTTTTTCATTCCTAAATTGGTTATGTGTCCTTTCATCCACAGACACATAACTGTTTTGTACATTTACAACTGACTTAATAGATTATAGAATTATAGCTCTCCACAAAATGATGGATTCAATTCTTAAGTGGATAAGCTAACTTTGTCCAAACACACACACACATACACACCTCTCCAATTCCACAGCCTAACCCTGACAGCCAAGGCACAATTATTTTTCTCTTATACACCTTGGAGATCATCTAGTCCAATTGGCATCTCAATTGGAATACCCTGGGCAACTTCCCCAACCAGTGGTTATTCAATCTTTGCTAGAAGAAATTCTATAAAAGAGAATTCATTATGTCCCAAGTCATTCCATTCTACACAGATAAAGCTTCAGGATATTGGAAAAGTTTTGCGGCACCATCTTAAATTTGTCTCAGTGGACATATGTTGATCCTTTAGAATCAAGTAAGCAGGAATATCAATCACTCTTCCATTTGATAAACTTTAAATATTTAAAAGCCATTCTCCTGCCATTCTCAAGTCTTGTTTTTGCCTGGCCAAAAATCATCAGATCCTCCTGATGAGTATATTCTCTCATCATACTAGTTACATGAGCCAGAGTTCCTTTGGTTTATTAATACACTTTGAAAAATATGGCTTTCACTAGTAACTATGTTACTTCAGACTGGGTTTGATTACAGCTAAATACACAGAAAATATTCTCTCTTATTCTAATATTCTATAACTGCTTCCTCTATAAATGCTTTCTATGATTATATTATACAATATATGCAATCTGGTTATTGCAATTTTGAGCTTCCAACTATGGTGGAGTTGTCTCTTTATAATTCTTTGCCATGCAGAAATAAAGTATTTTATATTTGTGAATGACCTCAACCATTTTATGTTTGTATCACTGATGTTGTATATATGCCTGTGAACTTTCCCATTATTATATTCAACTTAGGTTTGAAATCTCAAAATCAACCCTAATACTTCCCTCTCCATCATATCTAATATATCTAATAAGTTCTCAAGTCCCATTGATCTCACCTGCAAAATATGTTTTCAAAATCGTACCTTTCCCTCCATTCACTGTTATTTACTTGTTAGTCATGTCTGGGACTTCATCACCCCTCCCTGACAAAGATACTGGAGTGTTTTATCATTTTTCTTCTCCAGCTCAATTTATAGATAACAAACTGAGGCAGATAGGAGTAAGTGACTTACCCAGTGTCACATAGCTAGTAAATGTCTTGAGTTTAAATTTCAATTCACATCTTACTGAATCCAGGTCTGACACTCTACCCATTGTGCTACCTACCTGTCCCAATTTAAACAATGAATTCTCAGTTTAGATAATCACCATTTCTTGCTTGGAATGCAGGAGCAATTTGTAATTTGTTTCCCTTTCTCTGTTATATTGCTTCTCCAGTCTATCCCTCACCCAGCTATCAAATATTCTCCCTAATGTGTAGAACTCTCCATATTCCTTATAACATCAAAACCTTAGGTATGTTATTTGTCCCTTCTTCCATCAGGCATATAGTAACTCTTACCCTACCTGAAAATCGATCTCCTTGAAAGGGTAACTAACCTCTTTGTTACTTAGTAAAACCTTTGTACCCTTTGTCAGAGTAATTTTTTTTTTTTAAGAAGAGAATAAAAGTCATAGGATTACAAAATAAAATAAAGACCTATCAAAAAACAAAACACATACAACAATCATAAATCCATTTTAAGAAGCCATGGTCTAGCAAAACCACATCTATCCCCTGCCCTACATACAGTACTAACCTTGGTTTGAATCCAAAGTAAGACATGTACAAGCACACACACACACATATAAAAAACATAAACTTCAACTTTAAAAACTCACATCAATACAAACACATGTAAAATGCAATTGAATTTTAAATGCTCTTTCCAGACACATTTTGACTTCATGTATTCCCTTTTACAGAGCCTGACTTGACAAGTTTACGAAACATCTCCAATTACTCACAGGCCTTCAGCAAAGCATTCCAATAGCAATGTTCCCCCTTTGATGATGGTGACTGAAGAATGACTGCCAGAAGTTTCGGGAGGCAAAAGCATTCTGGGTTGTCTTTGCTTGATTGAGTTTGCTATGTGGATGGAAAAGAGAGCTTGAGTCTTTTTCAACAGCAACAAATAATTATATCTATTTTCCGATGAACACTTTTTTTCAGTACATGTAACATGGATCATATCCAATAATTGAAAACAACCAAAGAGGTTGTTATTCTGTTAACATAATTAAACATTTTCCAAGGTTGATGTACTCATTACTATCTAGAAGCAACTAGGTCAGTTAATGGCATCATTGTTTACTCGATATTTCACCAAAATCATACACACACACACACACACACACACACTGAAAACAGTCAGCTATACTCTTGCATGTGCTCTTTCTCTCTGTCTTTCAATAAATACAAGCACAACATAGATATGCACATATACACAAACATAGCTGAATGCAGTATGTACAATACACATAAATATTTATACAGATAATTATACAGGGAACTAGAATTTCCTTTTTTGGGGGAGGGAAATGCCTCTTTTTAAACTTAAGGTATATTCCCTAACAGAGACCAATTTTCCTCAGTTCTGATTATACAAATAAATAAGAATTTTAAGTTGTAGCCCTCATTTAAAAAAAAAAAAAACTATATTCATGCAAATGTTGTCATAAACCTAGGGAAAAATAATATCTATCAAAAATCACTTTATTGTTTTTTTTTTCTTTTATCAAATACAATTTCTTTGTACTTTTGATCTGAACAGGTTTTTTTTCTGTCTCTTCCCTTTTCTCTTAAAGTACACTCCATCTACAGACTTCCTTCTTGATTCCAAACTTTCTCTAAAATGCCCCTTCAAGCTCACTCCATTGTAGCTTATCTCTCTTGCTTGACTGGTCTCTCTCACAACCTCCACTTTAGAGAGGGCACCCAAGTCACTTAAGTCTTCATTTTCTCAAGGCCTCACTCTCAGAGGAGTTTTTCCCATGATAATCACTTTGCCAGGTACCTCCCCAGATTCCCCACTTCTCAGTGTTGTTTTTGTTTTGTCTTCCTTTTAGAATATTTGTTCTTTGAGTTCATGAACTATATTTTTTTCTGCTTGTGTTTGAATTTGTAGTACTTTATACAATGCATGCACATAATAAGTACTTGATACTCATTAACTAGAGAAATAATTTTGTCACACATAATTCCCCTTCTTCATCTACCTCGATGTCTCATAACATAATAATTTCAAAAAAGCATATAAATTCCATTAGGTTGCAATATAATATATAACTATAATAGATATATCTATACTTGTGCTGATTCTTATAAGTCCTAATTTTATTTTTAAGGTCCGAGGCAAGAAAATTAATGCTTATTTTCAGTTAGATAAAACAATTCATACACTTAATTTTGTCCAATGAACAAAAATTTGTCATATATAAATAAAGATACATATAGACATAGATATTTATAAATAGATATAATAGATATAAATATCTACATCTATATGTGTCTCTATATTTATCTATCTAGCTAATTCCTTTCTCTAGATAGCCAGTTAATGATATAGTATAGTCCTCCTTTTTTAAGCCCATACTTGGAAAATTATTAGAATAAATACTTTATACTTCATTTAGGGAAAAGTTGCTGAACAAATATTATCATTTGAGGAATTTTTCCTTTTGAGTAAGAAACAGTTTTATGAAGCTCACAAAAGAATTGATTTAATGAACTATCAATGATAATTCCAAATATAACAAAGAACAATGGTGGCAAAATTAAATGATAGCTAACTACATATATGTCCAACTTACCCTTGGTAATATTCTGTCTGTGTGAACTTGAGTCATTAGCATGCTTTACTGAAATAAACAAAATGAAAACCAAATGCAAACATAACAAGTGATATTGATAACAATGACATAACATAAAATAAAATAGAAAACCATTCCTTCCCTAAAAGTGATGAAAGAATATCCAAAGATATGGAAACTAGACTTATGATTTGATTGATATAAGATACTCTCAAATGACAGAACTCTCAACTAGGGAAGGTCAACAACTTCTTTGAAGTTCATAGTCTTAAGAGATTTTTTAATTATAGAAAGATTAAATGATTTGCCCAGTGTCACACATGAATTATGTGCCAGAAGCAGGACCAGAAGCTACCTTTTTTTGTTTCATGGGCAGCTTTTTATGGTCTACATCACACTGCCTCTCCAGTGTGTATATTGCATCTGATAATAATGCTCTTGGTGTCCACTCTAGGGGACCAAATTCCTGATGAAAATGTTAGATAAAACTTCTTCTAATACAAGATAAATCCATTTTGGTAAGACTCTAACCCTACCACAGAACATCCAATTTAGAGATTCTAGCAGATTTCTATATCAACAAAAAATAAAATAAAATCAACTCAAACAAAGAATGAATAGTAAATAAAAATGTTTATCACTCAAATTTCATGTTATTACTTTTCCTCTTTCTTCTTTAATTAGATAAATTTGTGATAGTTCATATTACCATCTTTAGCAAAGAAAAAAAGTATGTAATAAAAGGGAAAAGCTATATTTTTGGAGAGGAAAATGGGCTAATTCAATTATTCTCCAATTCTTGCCATTTTTATATAGATTTTTCACTTATAGTGAACTTTCTAACCAAGATTAGAATTTGGTTAGTGAGTAGGAAAATATTTGAAATCCTTGGAATATCATCATATATCTTGCCTAGTGAAAAACATTCTATTTTGTATTTCTATAAGCAAATACAGTTGTTTCAAGAATTTTTTTTTCTGAGTATAAAAAATTCAGACCCTACAGCTGTTGATACTTCTTTAATCTGGAAGATGTTTCTAGAATTGAGCAAGGAATGGAAGGGAACATCAACCAACATTCATCTACGTCAAACAAAATGATATTATAAGTGGAATATATTTACGTCAAATGTCATTCAAAATGAAAATGCAAACTAAGTAGACTTACAACTGTTCACTGTCAGTTTCATTGGCATCTTTTGTACAATAGTTCGCAATCTTGGAAAAGCTGCAAAGCAACAATAATCACTCCGACTGTCATTTTCTTCCACATTTGCAAAGTATAGATCTCCCTTCTGGCTCATGTATACTCTTTCATCCTGTGGGATGTGCTGCAAATCTGGAAAGAATAATTCCCAAATTGGTGATTAAAGCCTATATTTAGTGTTTCTACCTTTTCTGCCTACACAAATAACAAAATATTCAGTTCTGATGTCTCTTCATTCAGCCTCACTCTTTTTCTATTCCTTTTTCCTTCTTCAGTTTCTGCCTTATCCCACCTGTAAGAACGACTCGATTTTATCACTGTATTTTCAGCATCTAGCACTGCCTGGCAGGGATTAGATTCTTAATAAATGATCATTGAATTGAATTTAACTAGATTAAATTTAATTTGTTGTATTGAGTTTGTGAAGAAGAGATAAAGTATAGCCTTTTTTTCTCATCAAGATTCAATTAGAGCCCAATCATAATAATCAAAATGACAGATACCCACTTAACCAATTCCATTAGTGACATTTTATTAAAAATATAAGTTAAAGATAGAGTTTAGAATGTAGTTTGGAAAATAATTCCTAAAAATTCTTGGAAATTCTTGGAAAATCAATTCCTAAATGTATTCATGTTTTGTTTTATTTTTTCAAATCAAATGTCATACAACATGCAAGAATCTTCTTTGCCTATAATCTTTACTGATAGGAGAGTACTGACATCATATTAAGTGTATAGATTGTGTTTCTATAACTATGCTTCAAAAACAAAGGCTGAGATATAGGCTGCATGTATATGCAGCTAGTAAACTGGGTTGAGTTGGTTGAATGAAATTAATTACATTTAACATAGTTTGTTTTCATGACAGATTCATATGCTAAGTCACAGATTTACAGATAGAATATTTTGATAGTTTTCTTTACTAGAGATTTAATCATAACCACCTTTCCCATGTACTCTATAGATGTAATTGTTAATTTTTTTAATCCAATTTTGTATATCTCTATATAGGCCATGATTTTATTATCACCATCTATTTCTATGCTATAATAATCTGTAACCCTGAAGACACTAAGATCACCCTGGTAACTGGTCATAATTTTAATGTTTCCCCCCAAAAAATAGTATATGTTTCTGATATTATGCTTCTCATTTATGTCAGACTGAATTATAAATGGTTAGCCTTACCAATATTGACTGTCCAGCCAATGGATATATGTCTCACCAAGGTTTATCCCCTATTAACTACTAATCAATTAAAAGCTACAACAAGCATTTATTAGGAATTATGTGCCAGCTATTGTGATAATCTCTGGAAATACAAATATTAAAAGGAATGTCTTTATTGTCAAAGAGATTGTAAACAAAAGTCATGAAAGAAGAAGTGTACACATAAAGATATAAACAAAACAGACACAGGAAAAGTGATTAGGCATTCTATCCACAAGATTAAATGGACAGCATCACCCTATCTCTCCACCTATTTTGAAGGACCTGGGTTAGAATTGAGGGAGTATGGAAACAATGTAAATAGAGAAGTATCCTTAAGATCAATAAATCTTGTCTTTTATATATACTGGGCAAGTAACATCATGTCTCCTTCCAATACTGCAGGTGCAGAAAATGTCCTCATCCAGTAATTAATTATAACAATGAAATCTCAGATTCAGTTGCTATTCTTCCCCTCCTCTACTCTATTAGTATAAGTGGACTAGAATCTTCATTTCCCTGGGATCAGGGAATAATGGGGAGAGAAATGTTACTCTAAAGAGGAAGATCATGAAGGACTTCATAATTCATAGTCTTGGACAATCACCTGGGGCACTGAGAGACTAAGCAAACTGTCCACAGATACAAATATCTATTTATGTGTATTATATTAGGGAGTAGATTCATAATTTCATTGGTATCAGGCAGAGAGTAAAACCTGGGGCCTATAAGGTTACAAAATTTCCACCAAACTTCTGGATACAACCAGAACAAAATAAAATGCAATTGGGGAAAGTTTAATGAAATTAATAAATTATTTATTATGGATAATGTTAATTTCTGATTTTCTAAGATCATATGTTGTCAATACAGCTATGTTTCCATTTGCAATTTTAAATCTTTAAGAATTGACTAGTTAAGTGAACTGCTTAGCCTCACACAGTCATTATATATCAGAGGCAGGACTTCATGGATCCAGGGCCCATGGTACCTTTCTTTTTATGTTGTTCTATCTCTGATTCTGTCTATCTCTGCCTTTGTTTCTGTCTGTCTCTTTTTCAGCACCTCTCTCTGTCTCTGTCACTTTGCTTAAGCCTGATTGAATATCTCTCTTTCTCTTTCTTTCCTCTCTCCTCTCTCTCTCTTTCTCTCTCTCTTTCTCTCTCTCTCTCCTTTCCCTCCCTTCATGTATTTGCTTCCACTGAAGGCCCAATGATCATAATTTCTGGCCTTGGTTACTTCCTTTTCTAACATTAGCATGAGAGGCAATATGACACAGTAGAAGAAGAAGAGCATGCCAGAGAATCAAACTGACCTGGGGTGAAATCTCTCTTTCATTTATAACCTTCCTGTGAGACTTGGCAAATCAATTCATTTTAAAGCATTCCAGGCTATGCCCTACAACTAAATCTGCAGAGCAGGTGCTGATCCACAGAGATAGGTATCGTTTCTTCTGTGTGGATGCCTTCCAGTAATTAAATCACACATTGAGATAAACAAAAACAACTTCATGAAAATTGGATTTTTACCTTTTCAGTAGAAGTAAACATTACTCACCAATATTCATCCAGTATATATGAAGTGGAGGGATGCCTTTGGGGGGATTGCAGTGGAGAACGATTGAATTCCCCTCTTCAACTTCCAGAGGTTCAATTTTTTCTTTTGGAAATTTAGGTATACCTGAAGATAATATAAAATTTTCACTCACCTAAATAAAATATAAAATTTTCACTCATCCTTTTATCAATAAGTAACACGCCTCCTCCATTTGAGGAATTATTCACATTAGCCATCTCTACTTTAAACCTGCCTTATCCCAAGATTCTGTTACCACTTCTCTATTCTCAGGGGCAGTTCCCTACCATCAACCCCAATGCTTTTTAACTTCTTGCAGGTTCTGTCTTCCTCTATAACAGAAGCTCTTTGAATGCAAAGTGTTTCTTACTTTCTGTTTATTTATATTCCCTATACTTAGTACAGCTCTTGCTGTATAGTAGTAAGTTTTTAATAAATGTGTTTATGTCTACTATCATATATCTTTCTTCTTTCCTCCTTTTCTTACTCCTTCCTTTCTTCTTTCCTCCTTTTCTTCCTTCTTATCTACCTACCTACCAATTATCTCAATGTATTTCCCATACATAGCAATAATATATTTTAAAAAGAAGTCTGTTGATGTTTTTTTCTTTAAAACCACAGTGATTTTTAGATAACCTCTCTCTACTCCAACCAATTCATATTGAACTCTCTCTTGTAAAAAAAAAAAAAAAAAAAAAATTAAGTAAATGCAAACACTATGAACAACAATCTGCCTAGTCAGTCAATTCCTTCTCTGGCAAAAGGCAGAAATTTCTTATTCGGTTATTTTTATCAGGAATTCTTTAAAATTCTCCATTTCATTAAAAATACATTTTTCTCTTGAAAGATTTTACCTCTGTTCAATAGAACTATGACAATATTGTTAGTATTGTTATTATTATTATTAATATATATTAGTTCATAAGGTATTGATTTTATTTTAATTACTTTATCTGATTTAAGATTTTTTAATTACATATAAAGAATTTTTTTAATTGAGTTGCAAATTCTCTCCCTCCTTTTAACCCTCTTCTTAAGAAGGCAAACAATTTGATGCTGATTACACATGTAAGATCATACAAAAAATGTTTTCACACTAGCTGTGTGAATATAAGAATATATAAGCAAGATAAAATAATTAAAATTATTTTTAATATGCTTACATGTACAATTATTCTCTGTTTGAAGGTGTTTAACTTTTTTTTAAGTCATGTATACTTCAAAGACTGCTTGCCATCTCGGGGAGGGGGTAGAGGGAGGGAGGGATAAGTCGGAACAGAAGTGAGTGCAAGGGATAATGTTGTAAAGAAATTTTTTTCAAAAGAAAAAAAAAAGAAAAAAAATCATGTATACTTCAGGAGTTTCGTGGATCTTTTTCTTAACAAGAGTAGTTAAATCATTATTGCTGTTTACTATGTACAGTTTTCTCATAGTTCTCTCTTCAGCTGTCACTGTGCAGACTTTTTTTCAGATATGTCTGCCTCATTTCATAATGCCATTTGAGGTTTTCTTGTCAAAAAGAGTGTAGTGGTTCACCAATTCCTGCTCCAACTCATTTTATAGATAAGAATATAGAGGCAAAGAGGGTTAAAACTTTAGTGACTTAAACAGTATCTCACAGCTAGTAAATATCAGAAGATGAATCTTCCTGATTATAGAACTAAAATCTATTGGGTCACTTCGCAAAATGTTTTTATTTTTATTTCCCCTTCTCTGGAAGTGGATAGCATCTTCCCTCATGGGTTCCTTATAGCTAATTTGAATATAATACTAAGAATAACAATGATCAGAGTTATTCATTAAACATTTCCTTATTTAATGCAAGTCTTTAATTTTTTTTTCCTAAAATTCAACCAATTTATCATTTCTTATAGTACTCCCTGTTTAATTCTCCTAATTCTTTTTATCTGTTTTCCTTTATCATATCCCTTTTCTTTTATCTCATTTCCCCAACTAGTTTCTGGCTACCTCCATGATGCAGCAGTCTTCTTTAAGGAGTAGCCAGTTGGGTAACATAACATTGTTCCACCTCTTCTCTCTTCGCCGCTTCTTTTCCCTACCCTTCCCTTCCCTTAATTCTGTCCACATAGGTATGTCCACATACGTTACCTGAGGTATGGGTATATAAATTTTGATCATTGAAACCTCCAAGATAACTTGGATTTAAGGCTAGATTTCTTAAGGACTAGGTTTTAAACTCAAATCATTATGCCTCTCATTGATTGGCCAGCAAAAGGTCCCAGGACAAGCCCCACATGTTTATTATTTGAACTCTGATGGGGTCAAAGTGATTGTAAATATCATTTGCCTCTGTTTGGCCAGAAACCCCTAGGCCATTGTCTGCCTCATTTCTTACTTAGCCTTAATCACTGATTGGGTGTGGCTTCAGTCAAACTGAAACCTGTTAAATAGCTTAGTTTGAAAAAGGTCAATCTCCCACTACATCCAGGGCCATCTTCAGTCATCTTGATCTAAATCTTGCCATTGGATCCAAATGGTTCTGGAGGACAAAGTGAGGTTAATATATAGCCCTTTTGAACTTAAATCCAATTCATTTACATGCCATGACATCACCTCCCTGATGTCATGGTCCCCTTTGAGAATGAAATACGAACAACAACAAAAACAACCAGCATCTATCTTTCTTGTCTTTAACTCATTTTTGCACCTTTTCTATGTAGCAATTGCCTTAATAATGATAAAGTTCTTAGAAAATACATATTCCATCTTTTCACATAGAAAGATAAATAGTTTAACTTCATATCAATAAAGTTAAACTCCTTGTGATTTCTCTTTAATGTAGAGCTTTTTATTTCTCTTGAACCTTGAATTTGAAAGTGAAATTTTCTATTTAGCTTTGTCTTTTTATCAGGAGTGCTTATAAATTCTCTATTTCATTGAAAATCCATTTTTTCTTTTGAAAGATTTTTCTCAGTTTCTTTATTCTAATCAAAATTCTTTCACCTTCCTGAATGTCATTTTCTAAGTCCTTTACTCCTTAAAAGTGGTAACTGCTAAATCCAAGCTTCTGTACCTTTTTTTTTTCCAATTGGACCAGTCTGCTTTTCAAAGTGTTATATTTTTCAATATCTTTTTTTTTTATCTCTTTACCAAGTTGTTAATTGTCTTTACATAATTTACTTCCTTTGCTTTCATTTCTTTACTAATTTTTCCTCTAGCACTTTTTTTTTTTTTTTAGTTTGGAAAACCATTTTTCAGATCTTCCAGAAATTCTTGTTAGGCTTGTGTGTCCAATTCATATCTTTTCGTTAAAGCTTTGTTTTTAGCTGTTTTCATCTGAGTTTGTATATCCATTTTCTCTATCACCACAGTAGTTGGGTAGTTTTGTTTTGTTTTGTTTTTCATGGTCAGTTTGTTGTTTTGTGGGTTTTTTCCCACCCTATTTCTTGATTTGGAACTTTATGTTTGTTGTTGGGCTTTGTTTCTAGTTGGGGAAGAACATTTTTTCCAAGTTTCAAACTTTCTTCACTGCTGTTTTCTTAGCTACTATTTGGTGCTTCCAAGGGGGTATGATCTGGGGAAAGGTGTGGTCACTAATCTGTTAATCTGTACTCTTGTTCTTACTCAGGAATGTCCCATCCTCCTTGGGAAACAATAAATAACACTAATCTTTATAGCTGTTAATATGACTCCTTCAGGGTTTCCACCCTCTATTGCTGAAAATCCTCCTTTCTGCCTTTGAACTCTGATTAGATTTTGGATAAAGGCAATGGGGTTGCCCAATAGCATCTGCTCCTGTATCCAGTGTTAGCTCAGGGATATCTAGTAATCTCATTTCAACCGGTTATGTTGGCTTGAGAGCTCCCAAAGTAGTTATTATTTCTGTCACTTAGAACTAGCTGGTGTTTCATTAACAGGTTTCCTGGGTAAGTCTCTTCCTCATGTCAGTGATGTCTCATTCTGATCTTTTGTTGACTCTTCCATCCCAGCATTTGATTTAAGGCTTTGCTTTGAAGTTGTTTTGAGGGGAATGTTAAGAGAGTTTGGCTGAGTACTTGTATATTGGTTTCACCCTCCCCAGAAGTTACCAATATAAACTTTAGTAATTGATTTTATATAGTTAGTGTTCAATTTACAATATCAAACTGGTTAAATTAAGAAAGGAATTGTTGAGGATGGCGGATGTATATTACAAAGGCTCCCAAATCCCTTAAATGAATGAAAAAAAGAAAAGGTAAACACTGACCTGCAAATCCCAGGGTTTTTCCAAAGGGAAATGAACATGTGAAATGGAAATGCTTTCTGAACTAAAAGCATTTGCAGTATGTTGTATATTCACTGAATCCTTACCAGAAAGGCAAGCTCTAACATAGCTAAATGGGTTTAAACTGCTGTGCTAGCCATCCAGTTACCACCATGAACAATAAATAAGCAGCTTGACACCAGAACCAGTAAGATGAATCCCAGGCCAAATGCCAACATATAAATATTACATGAAAGCAATCATTAAGATTTGATTATGGAATCCTATTCCAACTCTTAGGGTCAGCAAGGCATGTGAAAGTTCATCCAATATATTCCCTTGCCTGATGGAATCTTTCTAGGGGATAACTACATTTCTATCTTCTGAGCAAAAAGGCCAAAGTTCACAACAGACTGCCATTATTCTTATTAGTCTTAAGAGCCTATACATTTATTAGGACATTTCTTCTTAAGAAGCTTGATACCTCCCTTTGACTATTTTTTCATTCTTTTCCCCTTCTTCTTTAGAGGTTGAGGGAATTTGCTGACATTTCTCTAATCAGTGTACCAGCTGGGTGCAATGAATCATGTTTTTGTCTCAATTCAAGGACTCTTTCAGGCTCTTCTTTGCAGGGTGTATGCCATGTGTACAGTGCAAGGCCTTTTCAAGTTCAGGCAACAAGCTTTGCTTGGCCTTGTATACACTGTTACATGACAGTCAATCAAGGAAATTCCTCCCCATCAACTTAAATTCACATCTTTTTTATCTAATAACACTCAACATTTTAGAAAAAAGTTGTTCTTTTTTTTTCTAAAGAATATAGGAATATATTTTTAATATTTTAAAAATAATTTTAATTAATTTTCATTTTAATAAATTATTTAAACAGAAAAAATATTTTATTAATGCTTTAAGAATTTTATATATTTCTTTAAAAAAAAAAACATTATTTCCCAAACCTCAATTCATCTCACCCCACCTACCATTGTCAAAAGAATTTTTCTTTTTAACAAAGAAAAATAAGCCATCACATTGGCCAGATCACAAAATGACAGAAATTTAGAGTTCAAAAAGAACTCAGTGGCCATCTAGTTCAACTAATAACAGAAAGAATATCCCATATAACACATTAAAATATATATATTTCTCCTCGACTTGAAGAATTCCAGGGAAAGGAAACTTAATTTTTCAATGTAGCCCATTTCATTTTGAGGCAGCTCTGATTATTAAGCAAATTCAACTCCTCCTTCCTTATTTTTTTGGTTGGTTTGTTTTGTCTTGTTTTTGGAATTTCTTTTGTTTTGTTTTGTTTTATTGTCCTCTAAAAGAATGTTGAAGTTCTAACCATTATTCCTACTTTTGCCTTCTGAGCTCATTCAGGGGGGAAAAAAAAATTGAATCTCTCCTTTATATAACAGTTTTTCAAATACCTGAAAATAGTTCAATCTTCTCAGTACTTATTCTTTGCTAACCACCTTCCTTTTCCACAACCAGTTCTTATAAAACATATCTCTGAATATTTTTTAGCTTATTTGTGTCTTTATAAAATATTGCAAAAAGAAATGAATAAAATACTCAGTAAGGACTGATGAGGGAAGAAATATAACCTAAAATTGCATAAGTTTTTGATAGTTACAATATATCACTTATTTATGTTGGGTTTACAGTACAACAAAGCTCTGTTCTCTAGGAATGACTCCCCATAAATGATATGTGAAATTATTTTTTTTGTATCCAAGTTTAATTATTCCACTGATCCATCACTCTAGTTCTTAGCAAGTACCAAATAGCTTTAATAATGCAGCTTTATAAAAGAGTTTTAGGTACTGCTAAGTCCCCATAACACAATAAGCAAAGCCTATTATCAATCTATTTTTTGATAAACTCCTAAACTCCAGTTTCTAGAATAAGAACTCACTATTTGATAAAAATTGCTGGGAAAAACAGAAAATAATATATGAGAAACTTGGCTACATCTTACACCTCATACCAAAATAAGGTCAAGCTGGGTACGTGATTTGTGCATAAAGAATGATAATATAAACAAATTAAGTGAACAAGGGATAATTTACCTATCAGATATCTGGTAAAGGGAGGAATTTATGACCAAAGAATTAGAGAACATTATGAAAGGCAAAATGGACAACTTGTATTACATCAAATTAAAAAGTTTTTGCACAAATAAAACCAACAGAAACAAGATTAAAAGGGAAATACAAAGCAGGGAAAAAATCTTTAGAGCCAGTATTTTTTATAAAGGTCTCATTTCTAAAATATATAAAAAACTGTGTCAAATTTATAAGAATGAATGACATTCCCAATTGATAAATGGTCAAAGGATGTGAGTAGACAATTTTCAGATGATGAAATTAAAGCCATTTATAGTTATATGAAAAATGCTCTAAACTACTATTGATTAGAGAAATGCAAATTAAAACAACTCTGAGGTATCACATCACACCACTCAGATTGGCTAAAATGACAGGAAAGGATAATGATAAATGCTGGAGGGGATGAGGGAAAACTGGGACACTAATGCACTATTGGTGGAGTTGTGAAATGATCCAACTGTTCTGGAGAGCAACCTGGAACCATACCCAAAACTGTGTTTCCCCTTTGACTCAGCAGTGCCAATGGGTCTACATCCCAAGGTAATCATAAAAAAGGGAAAAGGACCCACATGTGCAAAAATGTTTGTAGCAGCTTTTTTTTTTACAAAGAATTGGAAAACGAGCAGATACCCATCAATTGAGAAATGGCTGAACTAGTTGTGGTATATAAAGGTAATGGAATATTATTGTTCTATAAAAAATAATGACCAAACTGATTATAGAAAGCCCGGGAAAGATTTACATGATCTGATGCTGAGTGAAACAAGCAGAGCCAGGAAAACATTGTACATAATTACAGCAAGAATGTGCAAAGATCAACTATGAGAGGTTTGATTCTTCTCAGTGACTCAGTGACCCAAGGCAATACCAATAGACTTTGGATAAAAAATGCCATCTGCATCCAGAAAAAGAACTAAGGAGATTAAATGTAAATCAACACATGCTATGTTCACTTCTTGTTTCTGGTTTTTTTTATCTCTCCCATGTTTTTCCCTTTTGCTCTGATAGAAATTTATTTTTATTTTTTACTTATTTATTTTTGCTGAGGCAATGGGGATTAAGGACCAATGGGGATTAAGTGACTTGCCCAGTGTCACACAGCTAGGAAATGTTAAGTGTCTGAGATCACATTTGAACTAAGTTCCTCCTGACTTCAGGCCTGATGCTCTATCCACTGCGCCATCTAGCTGCCCTTATTTCTTTTTAAAATTATTATTAATTAATTTATTTATTTTTAACACACATTGCTTTGTGAATCTTGTTGGGAGAAAAAAATCAGAACAAAAAAGAAAAACTATGGAAGATAAGAAACCAGAATGTTAGCATGTGTTTATTTACATGCAGTCTCCTTAGTTTTATTTTTTGTTGTTGTTGTTGTTGTTGTTTTTTCTGGATGCATTCTTTCCTTAACTTTCTTTCTTTTTCTTTTTTTTTTTTTTAAGTTTTTTTTGTTTCTGTTTTCTTTTGCAACCTGGATTCCATGGAAAAATCTTTCGTGACTTCACATGTATAATATAATAAATAATATCAAATTACTTTTCTTCTCATGGAGGGGATAAAGCAAGAGTGCAAGAGAGAATTTGCAACATTTTTTTTTTTTTTGGCTGAGGCAATTAGGGTTAAGTGACTTGCCCAGGGTCACACAGCTAGGAAGTGTTAAGTGTCTGAGTCCACATTTGAAATCAGGTCCTCCTGACTTCAGGGTTGGTGCTCTATCCACTGTGCCATCTGGCTGCTCCCTTGCAACTCATTTTTTAAAAAGAGAATTATTCTTAAAATATTTTTACATATAATTGGGAAATATTTAATAAAATAAAAAAACAACAACAGTATTGAAAGTCCCACCAAAATAATTTTTTTGTTTGTTTTTAGTTTTTGGATTGTCTTGACAGAATTAGTTCATTTTGAAATTTAGCACTCCTGATGCCATTTTTGCTGGATGATAAAATGCTTTCCTGCTCTCTTATGAATATTTATATTTAAAGTTTAAATTAATAAGTGAATTCCCTATAAAGCTACCTTAGTTCCTTCCTATAACTCCTATTTTAGTCTTTTATTGGAGTGGTGTCATCTTTGTAAGTTAAGAACATCTTTTTAAGTAAATATTCCTAGTTTTATCTTATGAGAATCTGTCCTTCACATAAACTTTTTGAAACTTGCTTGAACTTGACAGCGAAATTAACCTTAATATTATTAATATCAAATGTAATATTACCTACTGCTCCCTCTAAATAATCCTAGTAATCTCTTTGCATTCTCTTCTTGAGTTATTTACTTTTTATTAGTTTGAGCTGAGCCTTACTCTCAGTCCCCATGCTGAGATCTTCTAAATATCTAGCTTAACAACTGTTGTTGCCACTTTCATTAAGATTTATGACAAATTAGGTCATGAAGAGTAAAACAACAAGAAAAAAGTGGGTTTTCTTGATCAGATTGCCAATGGCATCTGTTGTTATATGATCAGCCTCATTCTTTACATAATTCTCCCCAATTCTTTTTCTCCTGAAAACATAAAACCATTTTCTGTGACTCTTCTTATTGAGCATTATGCACTCAAGATGTGTTTGGTGATGTGTTTATGTCAATTAATCATAATCTTTTCCCTCCATTTATGACTTTAATGTGTTTCAGAACTAATAAACTCATGTCAGACTCTACTCAGATTTCTTTTCCTTTTTTAAGGAAACTGTAGAAAAGACAGATCATTTCCCCACCATCTGCAATAATTTAAAAATCAGAAACCAGTACTTACATGTTAGTTTCAGAATTTAATTCTCCTTCTATATTTTGAAGGATAAATTTAATAAGTTATAACCTGCTATAATTTGACAGAGAACTCTAAAAGATATCCTGATAATTAAAACCCCTTAGCATTTCTGTCATCATGTCACATTTCTTTGTGATCTGTTTCCCAAATTTTTCATCCATTTCCTCTTTTGGCCCAGTCAGGCTGCCAGTACTATAATTACAAAATCACTTTTTTCTTCCTTCATTGAACCAAAACTAAATGCTTTAAAACATACTTTAATTGGTTTTCTCACATTAAAATCCTTTCTTAATATATAATATGCCCCACCAACTATTTACCTATCTTGTTTATTTTAGCATACCATAAGCCAATCTAGAACCATATTTCAGTTAAAAGTATTATTTCACTAAATCTCAGTAATAACTACAATACTATATTTATTTCTTTTTGATCTGACAGTATAAACAATATTACAAAATATTTAAATTCAAATACAAAATACAAAATATTATAAAATACTAAAGTTCAATGTATCAAGTAGCATCATTTTATCATGATTCAAAATTCCTTATTACAGTTTTAAAATTTGAACATATTTCTACTACAACCTACTATATAAGATGTAAGTAAGTATTATATTCCCTAAGATTTGGAGCATTGGAACCAATAAGTTCATTGAGTCATTTTGCCCAAGAGGTCCCCAAACAAGAAGACATAGAAAATTGAAGCGTTCACTTCCATGAAATATTGACATGCATTTTGTAATAATCAGGCTTAGTATTGCCTTATATCAAACTTTATCAGAACTTACAAGGTAGGTCTATTGTTCTATGAAGCTAGTTAATTAGTTGCTTAAATCTTTGATCACTGAGCCTCCTTTGAGTACTGGAAAAATCTTATGATTCAGGAAGATTATGACAATACAGGACATTTCAATTTTAATAAATTTTACATTTAAGACATTGTCTAAGTATAAATTTAAAAGTCAGCCATGACATTGTTGAAAAATTCTATTTTACAAAACTTTCCCAAATTACTTTAATCAGATGATTAAATGATTAGGGCTTTCTTTTAGGAATACATTCAAGTATTTAAAAATCTTAACCTACTCAACTGAGTTGCATATTTGAAATAATATCACACAAAAAAATATGCTATAATAGTATCTCATAGTCCACAGCAAAATTTGAATGGGCCTTGAAACTTTTACTGTGAAAAGTTGAGCTTTTACATTAGAGAATGGCCAGATGGCTCAGCTGATAGAGCATTGGATTGATACTTGTCAGCTATGATCTTGAGCAAGTAACTTGAATCTTGTTGGCCTCAGTTTCCACATCTATAAAATGAGCTGGAGAAGTAAATGGAAAAGCACTTTTTTTTCCTCTGCCAAAAAAAAACTCCAAATTTAGTCATGAAGAGACATATATGACTGAAATGACTGCACAAAAATTACATTAGTTGATCTCAAAACTTTATTCCAATTACAATCTAGCATGGTATGATCTTTAAAACAAAGCAACTAAAACAACAAGAATAATGAGACACTGATTAACAAAATGTTTTGCATTAACAGACAAGAGGTGCAGTATCTCAATTAATAGTTTAATTTGCACTTATGAAAAAAAGACCAGCCCATACATATCAATTTCCTGAATAAAAATTCAGCAAAAAGCAGGTGGGAGAAGTTAACTCCAGCTCTTGAGGAAATCTTTGAATTTAGTTAATATCAGTTTTGTTATGCCTGTACTCAGAGGTTTTCATGTTTTAGTGACACCATTTAAACTATTGAATTATTTTGTTTAAATATGCATTAAGTATATCTTTTCTATCCTCACAGAGTTATGAGTACTTACAAGTCAAAAATTGTCTTTATTATTCCTTTTATTCCTAGCTACTACCATACTTCTATGCATAAATTAGATCGTTAATCAATGCTGAATTGATTTAAAATCTAATTAATTAACATGAACACTAACAAAACACAAAGGTTAATTAAAATGAAGAGAAAAATGTAAGGATCATTATTATGCTTCTCTCACTAAAATCTCAATGAATCAAATACCTCAGATTTGTCCATATCTGATGATGAAAAAGAAACAAGCCTCAATTATCGGTCTGAACAGAGAAATGGTTAGTTTGTCGAGAAGTCACATGGTATTTATTTTGAAATTTGATCCATTGTATGGCCTGGGCCTCAAGAGTCTTAGGGGTGGATGTGGATATCTGTTTGTTGAGATGTTTATTCTATGAAAAGCATGAAACCCTGGAAAGTTTTCTCAACATTTAAAGATGAAATTTCCAGAATTAAAAAAAAGTCATTTTTAAGTTAAAATTTGAAATTAAGTGTTTAGATAATCCTTACAATACATGTGTATTAGTTGCGGGGGAAAAAATCACTTGTGAAAGCTTCATTTTTTTCCCCTACTGTAAACAAAATGGAAAAAAAAAATAAAGAAAAAAAAGAGGAAAAAACGGTGTTTAATACTTTTCTAAAACTTGTGGTACAATTTTTAACTTCAAACCAAAAAAAATTTTGAGTTAAAAATGACCATTTGTTCCAATTATCTTTGGTTTCTGAAGATAATATCAAATGCTGTCTGCAGATTTATTTGAGTAAAAATTCAAAATATTATTTAAATTCATGGCAAAAAGCCATTTAAGCCATTTTAACCTCTCAGAGCTCCAGGAAATTCTCAAAGACTATAACTTGCAGAATAAATTCTACTCTTCATTGGTAGTCTAGCTTTACTCTAATCTAAGAAAGTAGCCCACAAGAAGAATGAACTCATAGATTTCATATGAATGCATTTTTGTGCATAATACAAACACATACACATGACACATATGTGACCTATGTGACACATAAGTATATGTGTGTATCTTAATACCTACCTATGTGCCTTGTATTTTTATGTGTGAATATATATTTTTTGTACATATCTAATATCCTCAACAAAAACTCAGCCTCAAAATTGATTGTTCTATATAGCACAAAGGTAACCCTGATTTCCTGATTATGCCATTGGAGTTTTATAAAAGGTTATGCTCAGAGAAATTGAATCTTCCTCAAAAACATATTAGCTATATAGCCCATGATGAAGGAAATTAATGATAGATATGTGGCCCAGTGGAAAGAATACTGGATTTTTAGTTAGAAAACTTAAATTCAAAATGTGCCTCAAACATTTAGTTGTATGGCACTTGAGCAAGTCAGTGATCTCTATCAGCCTCAAATTTTTCATCAATAAAATAGGGATAAAAATAGCAACTACTGCTTAGTGTTGTAGTGAAAATGGCAATCTTTTAAAGTTCTTTGAAAAACTTAGTGTTATATAAATGTTAGCTTTTAAAGAGAAAACAATGAAATAGAAATAAGATTAAATTTGAAAACAAAAGATCTGAGTTGCAATTTTCATTCTGCCACTTAATACCTACCTATATAACCATACTTGTTTCCTCACTTGTAAAACAAACACTGGCACTGATGGGATGAGAGTTAAATGAGTTTAAGAAGTCAGCCTGTCAGCAGACTTTGCCATTTTCTTTCTCCATTGCATGCTTTTTGTATTATATATAGGAAAGAGTTTCTCAGAAAAATAGAAAAGGTCATGAAATGCAGATGCCTAACTCTATGAGAACAAGATGAATCAGAGTCTCTTCTCATTTCCCTTTCTCCCTTATTATTTACCTCTTTAACCAACAACAATATCCAAAAATCCAAAGAATAAATCTGAAAATGGAAAGAGGAGATAATCCTAATTTACCAATTACCATTGGGAAAAAGAACAAAATCTAAAAATCATACATGACACATATCAGAGGACAGATTCTTCTATACAAAGAGAAAATGGGAATGCATTTTGACAACTGCCATATTATTATTCTAATCTGAACTCAAGACTACAGCACACTTTGTAACTCCTGGCGACAATAAAGAATATCCTTCTCATTCAGATACCTCTTGCATACATTTTCTTTTCTATCTCTCTTATATAAGTGTTTTGATTGGTCCACAATTTGAATGAGAAGATAGGGTAAGTGAGCATGTGTGGCAGCAGCTACCTTGTACTCATCATGAGAAGATAGGAGAGAGCTAAAGAGATGTGATTAGAGCCCATGTATACTGCCATCTCTTATAGAATTTCCCTCCTCAAAATCAAGCAAGATTAAAAAATAGAGTCACTTGAAAAGAACTGATTGGTGACTGACTACACAAGGAATAAAATACATTTGATGAAACAGAAATAAACATTGGGTGTATCATCTTTATACTAAGATTTAGTATTATTAGTTCAACGAATACAGAATATTGTTCAATAGTGGCAGTGTTGAACCCTGGATAATAAGCGATAGCCATTCTTTTCCCATTACAGGAGTCCAGCCTCTGCTAGGGGGTCCAGGGAGCTGAGCAGGAGGAATAGGGTCTGCATTAAAGGAAGACAGAAATCATGGGGTAGTTTGAGTGAGAAACTGATGGAAATGATGCTCCCACTTCTCTCAGGCTCCTTCAGGCTTTATTTTTATACTATATCATGATCATATACATTTCTTTAGGTCAACAAAGTCTTCAGACATGTGTCTGACTTATTGACTTTTATATGTTGCTACATTTGACATTTAGTATTTGAGAAAGTTTTTTTTAGTAAAATGTTAATTATCGATTGCATTATGTGAAGCTAATAATGAAAGGTAAATGTTAAATGTCAGTGAATTTTGTTAATTTACTTATGTCTTCTTTATCAATCCTATGGATTGTTTGATTCCTCTATTTCCCTGACTTGGAACCATGTACATAGGCATTTAGGGCAATTCTAGCTATTTTAACCCTCTACTGACTCCTAGGCAAACTGAGCTTTTCTGAGCCCAAGTTAATAAACACTATTGTGGCTTAGACCTTTGGATTCTCTCCTATAGAGACAATGGTGTTCAATAAATTCCTGTATATGGTATTGGAGCCCCATTGTACTTTAGCAAGGTAATTCTCTACTGCGATTTGGAACACTTCAAACTTTTGGAATGCATCCATCATTTTCTCAGTGAGAGATTAGTTTTATTAGAACAGAATATGCATGTGGAATCATTTCTAGTTAACTTGCCCAAATCCCCCTTGTCACCAGATTTTTTAGATAATGTTTAGTGCTGTAATCAAGCCGATTATAAATAATATAGGAAATAGTAGTCCACTAATGAGAATCACAGAAGGAAATGTTTCTGCATGAGTGCTGCACACATTTGATGTCAGTGTTGGACTTTGCCAATCAATTTAGAGATTGCGGCTTCCAACAAAGATATGCTACATTTTCCCATCTCTAATTCTGGGGCTAAGAAAAATAAAAATTTCTATGAAATTATAGTAGAACCAACAAATAATCATATAGATAATAGCAACTCATTTGCTCATGATTTTTAGCTAAAAATAACCTTCAGAATCTAATTTCAAATTCCATTCAAATGCATTCTCCTTGAGGAAAAAGGTCTACTTTGATGTTTGCTTATATTTATAATAAACCCTTATAAAATGTTTGTTGCTTTTCATTATTTATTTGATGGTAATATTTTATAATAGAAATAAAGTTTTAACAATTAACTATCATGCCTGGGAAATAACATTCGTACATTTTATAATACTTTACAATTTGGAGAGCACTTTCCTGAAAGCAAAAACAGTGAAGCAGCTAATAGGAGTAGAGTTAGATCTACTTAATGATGAAACAAATAAATAAATGACCTCATAGTATGAATAACTTTACTATAGTTATAAACTTGTAAATTTCAGAAGCTGGACCTGAATTCTGATCTGACTCCAAGACCAGAAATATTTTCCATCACGCAGACTTGTTTTACTTTTGTTAGCCTCCTTTTCTTTATCTTTCATTTAGCAGATATATTTCTCTGAAGTCCATTTATGTTCCTTGATTCCTCATAGTGTATATTATTTTCTGAAGTTTCTTTTTTTGTTTTGTTTTGTTTGTTTGTTTTTGTTTGATGGTCTTTTCCCTCCCTGGTAGGAAATTTTATCTGTCTTTTCTAAGTAATGGCAGTATTTGTTTTCTTCTTTGTTAGTACTATATCCAGAACAGACAAGAAAAGAAGCAGAGAAATAAATCAAGTGACTTCCCATATGGCTATTTCTGCTTTGTAAGATTGCCTAGAATTTCCTAGTTAAAGAAGCAATTGTTTCTGTAAATTTAGTAAGTGACTAATTCTTTGTATTATCCTCTGGTGATCTTTCACACATCTGTAAGTGAAACAGTGAATCAACAGGCATTTATTAAGCATCTACTTAAGGCATTTTGCTAGTGGCTGTTTGCTCAGAGAATACAAAGACAAATGCAAAACAGTCTCTGTCCTCTATAAATGTAAGTGGGATACAACAAGAACACATATGCATAAATAGAAAATGTATAGACATTAAGGATACTTTGTTTCAGTAGAATATGCCAAGGGAAGCACTAGCAGTTAATAAGATTAGGAAAGACATTTACATTGAAAAGTCTTCTCTGAGCTAAGTTTTAAAGTAAACCAGGGATGCTGAGATGTGGAAGTGAAGAGTGACTTTTAAAGGTCAAGGGATATTAAGAAGTAGAACTGAGAAGGAAGTAAATGCCAGACATGGGGGACAGATGATGAAAAAGAATCAACAACAGAGATGGAAAATCATGTATGAGGTGGAGTAAGAAGATCATGGGGCTTAATGACAAGAGTAAAAGAAGAGGAACTTAAGGCTAGTCTAGGAAAGAAGCTTAGTGCCAGATCATGGAGGACTTTGAATCTGGATTTTGCCTGAAAGGAAAAAAGTGAGCTACTAGAACTTCCCTGAAAAGGCTTTAGAAATATCATTTACTAATAATAATAGAAATGATAATGATAATGGTGATGATGATGATAATATAATACTGGAGAAATTGAGGCAAGATAGAGATTAGAGAGTTTTTAATATTTTATTTGAGATTCTGAGAGGGAGAGAGAGTCTGGAGACAGAGCAGAAATCATTTTGCTTCCAAGACTGGATTGGACTTTTGTCTCAAAGAATTCAGCATTGAATATGAGATTCCAATGATTTTTATATTGCTCTAATGATCAGGGGAAACAAAGGCAAGGGGTGAAGTCCAAACACTGGTGAGAAAGGAATTTTCAGGAATTCCAGGACCATAAATCCGATGCTGACAGGTTTTTGGGGGTGAAGACCATAAATTTTGAAAAACTGGGAGTGCATGACCAACAGGATGATTTCAGAAAGGCCTGGAGAGACTTACATGAACTGATGCTGAGTGAAATGAGCAGGACCAGGAGATCATTATATACTTCAACAACAATACTATATGATGACCAGTTCTGATGGACCTGACCATCCTCAGCAACGAGATCAACCAAATCATTTCCAATGGAGCAGTAATGAACTGAACCAGCTACGCCCAGAGAAAGAACTCTGGGAGATGACTAAAAACCATTACATTGAATTCCCAATCCCTATATTTATGCCCACCTGCATTTTTGATTTCCTTCACAAGCTAATTGTACAATATTTCACAGTCTGATTCTTTTTGTACAGCAAAATAACATTTTGGTCATTTATACTTATTGTGTATCTAATTTATATTTTAATATATTTAACATCTACTGGTCATCCTGCCATCTGGGGGAGGGGGTGGGGGGTAAGAGGTGAAAAATTGGAACAAGAGGTTTGGCAATTGTTAATACTGTAAAGTTACCCATGCATATAACGTGTAAATAAAAGGCTATTAAATAAAAAAAAAATAGAAAAGAAAAAGAAAAAAAAAAACTAGGAGTGCAGGAGATATTCAGCTAGAGACAGGAAGTCTGGAGAGATATAGAGGATGCCAATTAAGTATGTGAGATAGAACATCTGGAGTTTTATGACTCTTTTTGGAATATCAGAGTGGCCAGATCTCCACAGCCCTAATTATCTTGGGCCTAATGAACAGGAAACGGGGGTTACAACCAGGGAGATTGAGGCAGAACAATTTAGGGAAACTGAGGCAGAACAATAAAAGAAAACTGTGACACAATAATAATAGCATTTGCAAAGTGCCATAAAATTTACAAAATAAAAAAAGCATATAAATGTTATCTCAGTTATTCCTCATAACCACTCCCCAAGGTAGGTTTAATGATTAACCCCATTTTCTATAAGAAAACTGAGTTAGAGACAGATGAAGTTCCTTATCCATATAATAAGTATCTGAGGTGGGACATATCAGCTGATTCTTCATATCCATCCTCACTGCCAGCACACTACTTCACATCTTCATCATTGTGTCAGGACTATGACAACAATCCTCTAAATGGTTCTCCCATCTCCAGTCCAATCAATCCAATATTCTTGAGTCACAATAAGTGTACTCATCCTGATACTAATTTCTGGTCATATTACTACTCATAGCTACAACTTCAATCTTTTTATTTTGCATTTCAAATTAATTCTAACATCTCTGAATAATTCTTATCTCATCTGAAAATTGAACTTAAGCAATATTAGGCTTGGTAGGTCTTGCAGGGATTATTTCATAAAATGTAGAACATGTTGAATTTTGAAATCAGAAGGCTAGGATTGGAATCTGCTAAGTTCATATGGGATATTATGCAAATTAATTAATCACTTTGATCCCCAATTCCCCATCAATGAACTAAAAGGGTTTGACAACCTCTAAGATTCCTTCCAAATTTATATCTGTAATATTTTAATTGGTTTCCAAATTCACTCAATAATCTGACCCTAACCCATATATTTATCATTATCTAGTAGAATGTAAACTCCTTGAGGTCAGGGATTATTTCCATTTATTTTTCCTGTGTGGGACAATTTCATCCACAAATCAATCAGAGTCCCTCAGAGTAAGGAAAGGCAAAAAGAGGTTTATTGCCATCTTATGAGAAAGGACATCTCCTGTCTGACAAAGTGTTTGTCAGTAAAGAAGTGCAAAGCATAACTCTGAAACACAAGATTCAATAGTATAAATACAGAAGTCCCCTCCCCAAGCTGGCCTTTTTTCCTATCGTTTCGGGGATTTCAGGCTTACATTTTAATTACTGTAATCTAAAGCAGAAATAAAAGAATACAAGTCAGTAATAATAAACTCTTAATTTAAGTTTCCCTAGAGAACTGATATACAAACAGATATAGAATTCAAAGAGATCATCACCTTTAAAAGAATTACTTAAATGCTGATTAAGAAATGGTGGGAAATAAAAGGGGACACCACTTGCAAATTTTTAGCTATCACTCTCTTTGTTATTATAAACTCTCATGTCACAATTAAAAGTATACTTTAAAAATTTAAGGCTATATACCCATGAGAGAGCATCTTTACTCAGTTAATTCCACACAGCCCTTACCCTAGGCTCTACCAAAGAGACAGCTTAAGCAGCTACTTAAGGTAGAGTGCTGGTCTTAGACTCAGTTAGACCTGTATTCAAATATGACTTCAGATATATACTAGTTGAGTGATCCTGGACAAGTTACTTCATCTGTTTGCTACGAGGCAGCTAAGTTGCTCAGTGTTAGACTTGTATTTCAGAAAGCCTGAATTCAGCTCTGGCTTCTACAAGCAGTATGATCATAAGTCACTTAATTTCTGTTTGCTTTAATGACATGGAGAAGGAAATGGCAAATCACTCCAGTATCTTTGAAAGCAAAACTTCCATGGATGGTATTGATGAGCTGTGGTCCATGGTGTAAGAATGAGACATGACTGAATGACTAAATAGCAACAAGGCTTTATCAGAGTAACTGGGCATAGAATCGGTGACTAATAAAAATGTGAATTGAACTGACTTATCAAGAGTCTATTTTTGATGTATAGTTAGTAGCAACCACTGTCCACTGATGATGGATTTTCCTAGTATTTACATCATTTGGTTAACCTTTTTGCAGAAGAATATTATATATTTTGACTTCTTGTTCTGTTACTGAGCTGGCCTGGTGTGCTTTTGAGTATCAGAGACTCCACTTGAATAAGCTTGGCAAATTGCTAATAGCCCGCCCCTCATAATAGTGAATATGTGTTATTGGGCTTACAGGCTGTAACAGTCCTGGATCCAATGTTCCCTTGTAAATAGGTTTAATTTATTCCTATTTCCTGCATGCTACTCCATCAATCTGCTTAGGACAAAAGAAAAATAAGGCCGTTCTTTCTTCCAGCCCAAGAGCTCTCAATGACTTCATGCTAAGGAAGGACAGCCCACTCAGCACATTTCACTGTGGCCATTCACAGCCTCTGATAAATGAAAGCAACCACCCTTGCCTTAATTAAACACTCAAATCTCAAAGTTGCACGTATCAGCTAAGCAAATGGATTTTCTTTGGCTCATTTGCATATAACAGGCAATAAGAACCGTATGCTATTATACCCCCCATCACTATGATAATAAGTTTACATCTGTCTTCAGAGGTAGCACTCACATTAGAGTTATGCTTCCTTTTTAATTTCTTTTCCTCCTGAGAGAAAGAATATAGTTTGAAGGTAAGAGTTGAAGCAGTATTTCTCATTGCTTTTCGTTTTGTTGGGTTTCTTTGTCTGTTTATTCAGACATTAAATATATCACTGTGTTATTGCAATATTTCATGACCTCAATGAATCTATAATCTTATCAATTTAAGTCTTTCCTCCTTCTTCCTCTGTTCCTATCACAAATGATCCATCTGTAGTGAAACTCTTGCTCGTGTTCTCCTATAAATCCTCCACAAGGATTCTATGTGCCATGCTAGGAGACTTTAGTATTCTTTATATTATAAGGTTTCCTATAGATGCTTTAAAATCATTTTCATTAGGTGATTGAACTTAGTCCTTTGACCTTTATATGTCTTTTTGTGAATATCTTTTATATTATGTGTTCTAATAATTCTTTTGGGTATCAGCCTAGCAAAGTACTTGAAAGGCTTATCAGAAATAGAACATTTGAGGAGTCATTCTTAACTATTACAACTCATAAAATACAGAAATACATAAAATGTCTCAGTTCCATGTCACTTCATTATGCTTCTATAATGATGGTGATAGGATGGGAAAATGATTAAATCATCATAATAGAAGAGGATACTGATAATAGTAAGTTTAAAAAAAAATTGAGTAAATACTATGTTTCTAATCAATAAAATGATATTCATAATTATATTACTTATCTCAGAATTATTGAGACGGAAAAAAATGTTGAAACTATAAGGTACCACGTTAATATAATTAATATAATATGTTATTATTATTATTATTATTATTTCCTGTGATAAATTTCAAATATTTCAAGATATTCAAAGAAGTATTTTGGGTAAAATGATGAACTTATGCAGCCAAAATTATTTATTAATTGGACATGTGTTTAATCTGTGAATTTTGGTTTCTTTATCTACAAAATTTCAATAAGATTCCACCTCACAGGGTTGTAATAAATATCAAGTAAGGCAATATATGTATAGAGGCACAGCAGATGGAGCACTGGAATTAGGATGAGGGAGATTCATCTTCATGAGTTCAAATCCAGTCTCAGAAACTTATTAGCTGTGTGATCCTGGAAAAGTCACTTAATTTTGTTTGCCTCAGTTCTGCATCTGAAAATAATCTGGAGGAAGAAATGACAAACCACTGCAGTATCTTTGCAAAAAAAAAAAAAACTTCAAAATGGGGGCAGCTTGGTAGTGCAGTGGATAGAGCACCTAAACTAGAATCAGGAAAATTTGAGTTAAATTCCATCCTCAAGTTTATTAGCTATGTGACCCTGAGCAAACCATTGAGCCCCAATTGTCTCATCAAATAAGAAGGGGAAAAAGAAGAAAAAGAAAAGAAAAGAAAAATGTGATCGTGGAGAGTTCAGCATGACTAAGCAACAAAAGGATTTTATAAGCCATAAAGTGCTACATAAACACAAGCTATTACTATCATATTCTCCCTAAATCTTTTCTACTGCCTAAGCACTTTGAATCACATGCTACTCAGTCCCCACCTGACCCTGATTTTTCTCTTGTGTATACACTACAGTTTTTTAATCTCTCTCCTTCAATATGGCATAAAGTGTTTGGTGCCCATACAAAGACACTCCCACACACATCTACTAATGCTTTGTAGGAGAAAACATATCGTGGGAGACTGGAAGTGATTCATAAGAAGTCAGTTTAATTCATTATCTTTATCCTTGGAGAGAACGCAATTTTACAATTAATTTGTCTTATATAATTAAGGTTCAACCACTATCTCTTAACTGAAAAAAAGTGCATTGTGTCTTAAATGATTTCTACGAATTCTGGGCTCTTAATTCTTGCTTCTTAGATATGAATATATTTCAAAGATCTTAATTACAATTCCTTCATCCAGATCTTGACAATTATTTCTTTCCTATAAAATTCACTCCTCCTCGCCCTCCTCCCCAACCTTTCTTCTTCTCTCTATAGTCACAGCTCTAAACTTTGGTCTCATCACTAATAGAAAATATTCTTTATGAGCAGGGAAAGTTTTTTTTTTTTTCTTGCCTTTGTACCCTTACATCCCATGTTCCTGGAACATATAAAACACTAAATCAATGCTTGATGAGAGATTTCTTAATTATCTAGTTATGGGATTACTGCAAGAGATTAATAGCCCTAGTTATGGAGGAAGGAGAACACATGGAAATATGTGTTTGTATGTATATATGTGTATATATGTATGTATGTAGCAACTACTACATGTCAAGGATTGTGCTAAGAATTTTTACTTTTATAAATTTTATTCTATTTTATCCTCACAACAATCCTGTGAGCCATATTCTGTTATTTATGAAGAGGGAAATGAAGAGAACATATGTTAAGTGACTTGCCTAGGGTCACACAGCTAGTGCGTATTTAAGGCCAGACATAAATTAAAATCTTCCTGACTCCATGCCTACAGTGCTACTGATTGTGCTGCCTCACTGCCTATACAAACCACATCATCTTCACAAGGAATTCTAAGCCCTATTTTGTACAGGGAAATTTCTACCTTTAGTCACAGGACAATTTTAAACTTCATTTCTTTCTACACTTCTCATCATCACAAATGGCCAATTTGATGACATGTTTATGAGAGATAATTATAAATACTCATGACATAATGAGTGCTTATTAAAAATAACCAACCTCTACCACAAAAATAAAAACAAAAAATAACTGGAAAAAAATCAAACAAACATGTTTTACTTTGAGAAACTTACTTGGAACTATGAAATCGATTTCTTCTGACATGGCAGTTCCTAATTCATTAGATGCGAAGCACCGGTATTTTCCTTGAAAGTGAGTGATGTGTCCCTCATTTAAGATTTTGAATGTGCCTGTATTATTAGATGAAATGATCCGTGGATCAGAGAGGAGACTAAAGTGTTCTTCATTCTTAGTCCAGTGAAACCTGAAAGATAGAATTAATGTGAAATTTTAAAAATGAGAAATAAGAAAATTATGCTTGAATTTTAAAAACACAGCATTCAGTGACAGAGAATTTTATTTAAAATGACAAATACATCCTGTGAAAAAAATATAAATGAAATCTCCATACATGTAAAGTGTATATAGGGGGCCTTTGAGAGATATTATGAAACAGGGTGAGTCACGAGTGAAGAGAAAAAGACTTGCTGAAATTTATAGGAGTATGAGATTTATATGGATATAAAGACTGATTTATAGATAGAAACTGAAATAGAAATATATAGATATTGAGTAGATATAAATTACATATCCTTTAAATAGATACATATATATAACATCACATTTACATAGAGAAATAAGAGCTTGCATCATGTGCACTATGATTCAGTTTTGTTTGTTTTTTGAGAGGTGATTATTAAAAGCAAAGTGTGACCCCTGTCCTGATGGAAGTACCAAGGCAAAGGTGTAAGAATGGAATATAATAAGAACTCAATCATAAGGGCTAGGGCACAAGACAGTAGATTCAGTCACAGTGAACAATGCTATTCACAAGAAAGAATATATGGTGAAAACAAGACCAGTCACTAGATAGATTTGATATTGAACAATTGATAAAGTCAGTTCAAGTTATAACCTATGGACTACAACTTGTATGGTCCTTATATCTCGACTGTACAAGAACCAGATTGGGTCTAATAGTCACAAGCAATTTATGTGACCTGACCTGGCCAACAGTCCCCTGGAGCAAGGACAGAAGTCAGTCACAGCACTGTGCTATGTCTGTATTTCATCTGTACAGGGAGGGAAATCTGGGATGAGGAAACTTCATTCACCAATGTGATTGAGAACTGCTTTGCAATTAAAGAGTTGTATAAAACATGATGCATATTTTGCCCCACATTATGCAGCCAATATGTATAGAAGCAGCATTGAACTCAGGTCTTCCTGACTCTCTATCTATTACAACATGGACTACTCATTACAAACACACAAACATATATACACACATACCTTATATGTATATGTGTGTGTATATATGTATTCATATAGCATATATACCCATGTGTGTGTATATATACACATATATGAATATATATATATATATATACACATTACACACACACACACACATATATATATATATATATATATATATAGTATGTGTAATATACATTTCTATCTCTATGCACACTTATATATCACAGATACTCAATGACAAATCTATTTAGTAGCTGGTCTTGCTCTCACCATGTACTCTTAGTCTGATAAAGAGTATTCTTTGTTCACTGTGGCCATATCCAAAGCTTTAAAAACTAGGAACAGTGACAAAGCTATCATCTTCTTCCTCATTATGTTCCTGAATGGACCTAGAGCTTGATCTTTTTCTTGTCTTCCTTAGAACTGAAGCATTGTAAACTTCACTGATTTCAATTCCCTTATTCTAGATCTATTGGAAACTGTCCATCCATCTGCTTCTGTTTTGTCTGATTTCTTTTCATGGCTGTTTCTTAGCTTCTTATTCTTTGGCACTAGACCTTCATGCCCATCTGGAACAAACTGGTCAATCAACTGTTGATTTTGGCATCCCTCTCTCATGGCTACAATCTCCTCTCATCCATTGCTCCATGCTGGTTCTCCTACCTGGTTTTATAGACTTGTTAATATTGTCTCTGTGAGCCACATTATTGAGAACTGATGGAGAGATATGCAGATATATTTATGAATTTTGCGTATCTGTGTATCTATCTATCTATATATGCATGCACATAGATATGCATACATGTGCATATATATATATATATATTCACAATATGTGCACATATACCTATATGTGTGTTTATGTGTGTATATATGTGATATCTTCATTTCAGAACTCCCTTTAGCAGCTCTTTATTCATAAGAGAAAAAAAAGCTGAATTTGTTCCCAGTCTCTTTAAAATGAGCTTTTGTTGCCAATTAGCTTGTACATCTTTAATGCTCATTTCTACCTCTTTGTCTTTGATCCACCTTTTCCTGCAGCCTAAAATATTCTTACTTTACTCCTGCAGATACGTGAATCCTTCAAAGGCCATCACTGCATATCCTAGGGAATCACTGTTAGACTCACTCATTTTATGAACAACATGTGGTCTTGGAATGATCCCAAATAGTTTAATACAGTTGTTGTCTATACCAAAGCTTTTTTAAAGTGTTGGTTGTGACCCCATTATGTAGTCAGGTAACTGAATGAAGAGATTGTGAAATTTTGATTCATTATCAGTCAGTGTTTTATTTATATTCCTATTTTACATACCTATATATACTCAGGATCATATAAAAATTTCTTGAGTAAAAAGGGGTCACAAGTGGAAAAATTTTAAGAATCCCTTGGGTATGCAACTAAACTGGAGGCTTATGGAAGTAAGAGATACAATATTATATTTCTTTCTTTTTTTTTTTTTTAACTTTATTTATCTTAGTTCCTAAACCAGAGCACTGATGAACAGATGAATGGACCCTCATGGAAAGTAAAGGTCATGAAGAAATAAAACAATAGTGATTGGATTATTACCAGTAAAAATGCTAAAGTTTTAATTTTGCTCATTTTCTATTAAGATTAAACATTAAATACTGCTGAGTTAAATTTAATGTCCCATTGAGTTATCAAAATATGATTTAAGGGGTGTTGAAAACATAATCGAGGTATAATGTCTCCCAGAGAATGTTTAACATGCTGTCAAATGATCAATTTTCATTAAGGATGTGTCTCTCTTAGATGGATAGGTAGTCATGAGTCTGATCATCTGTAAAATGAGAAAGTTACATGAAATGATCTTTAATGTCCCTTCTAGGTCTCAAATATTATCATCTTGTGATTTAGATATCTCAGTGTATGAATTTATTCAGTATATGCATTTCTGAAGAAATATGTGTAAATTAGATTTAAAAAAATCATTTTAAAGTAGACTTCCAGTAATCAATCAATTATCTGCTAAGCAACTAGCAATTTCCAGGAGCTGTGTTAGCAATGTATACAAAGTTTAAAAGAGTCTCTACTTGTAAGGAGCTAAAATTGTTTTTTTTATTTTTTGGCATGGAATTGGGATTAAGTTAATAAATTAAACAATTAAGTTAAGACTTGCTTAGGGTCACACAGCTAGAAAGTGTTAAGTGTGTGAGTTCAGATGAGTACTGAGGTCCTCTGGACTTTAGGGACAATATTCTACTCCCCCAAGCAGCTGAAATTCTGATGGAGACATGTATACATAGGGTATAAAACTAATCAATAAAACATATGCAAGTTGAAAAATACAAAGAATGGGAGGGATGGTACTAGCAATTCAATGGATTAGGAACAGCCTCATGCAGAAGTGGCAGTGTTCGGGAAGAGATATAATGAAGCAGAGGTAAAGAGGAAGTTTTTTTAAGGTAATGTATATGGTTAACCAGAGTGAAGGTACAAAGAAGGGAGATAGAATATTGTGCGTGAGGTTTAAAAAAAAAAAAAAGGTTACTTTGACTGTCACACAGAGCATGAGAGAGAGAGAGTATGTCCAAAAGTTATGGTCAGTTTGCATAAGGTTTTAAGAGCTAAAAAAAATATGAGAAAATATTTTATCAGAGAAGAAATATGAAGCCACTGATCTTGAATTCATTGGTTTTGGTGAAGAAGTCTTTTGTTAACTAAAGCATTCTTGACACTAATTCAGCATGTCATAGCATCCTAATTCATCATTTTTGCCAACTAATTTTTTTCACAAAGCAATTTAAAATATAAATGAGTACTTTGAAACAATGAATGCCTGAGAAATTTTGGTAAATCCGTAATTTCACCAGGATAGTACTCCTTATGCCAACGTTACTCATGGCTCAACTCTTACCCTTTACCTCCCCTTGCTTTGCTCATCATTTTCCTACGAAGAACAATATATTCATCATGGAAGGAAGGGAGGAAGGGAGGGAGGGAGAGAGGGAAGATAGGAGGAAGGAGGGAGAGAGAGAAGAAGGAAGAAAAGAAGGGAGGGAGGAAGGAAGAAAGGCAGGCAGGAAGGAAGGGAGGGAGGGAGGGAGGAACAAATGAACAAATGATCAAACAAAAGGAGGAAGGAAGGGAGGAAGAAAGGAGAAATAAAGTATTATGCACATCATCTTTGCCAGGTAATACACTAATTGCTTTAGAAATACTATTAGATTTGATTCTCACAATAAACCTGTGTTATGCCACAATTTCCCTAAATTATTCTGCCTCAGTCCCCCTGGTTGTAACCTCCCCCTTCCTGCGATTAAAACTGATATAAATTAGGGCTGGAAGCCCTGACCATTAGCATCCCATAAGAGCAGATGGCTCATCTCAGATTCCTAGCTAGAACCCTTTATCTCTCCTTCCAGACTTTCTTTCTCTAGCTTGACTACCTACTTCACTCCCAACATGTAGGGATTTATGATCCTTCCTCTCAGAACCTAATTTATGGCTGTTCCTGGAAATTTCCTCTCACCAGTGGTCTAACCCTCTTCCTTTGCTTTTGTTTCCCTGATAGCTGGAGCCTAAAAGAATCCTTGGAATTCTTCATTCAATACTGAATACTTTGAGATTCAAGGCCCATTCAGTCTGCTGGGGTCAACATGAATCCTGTTTTGGCCCCAATCTCTCCCTCTCAAATAAAATATTAAAAACTCTCTAATCTCTATCTTGCCTCAGTTTCTCTGGCATTATAACTGAAAAGTTGATACTCATCCTTAAAGTGAGACACACTGAGGTGACTGTGTCTCCAACTGTACTATCTCATTTGATGTCAATAATTTAGGGACTGGTGAATGTATTTCTATAAATTGTCACAGTTCATAGAGAATCTTGTAGAATATTCATGTATATGTTGGAGATTTCTCTAAACAGACTTTTTAAAAAAGGTTATTGGAGTTAAGTAACTTGCGGGTCACACAGTTAGGAAGTGTCTGAGGAAACATTTGAATTCAGATTCTCCAAAATTAGTGCTCTACCTAATGTACTACCTTGCTGCCCCAAAAAGATTTTTTTTAAGCTTACATTTTATCCTATGACTTTAGATGAATTTTACAATATGTAGTTAAATGCATTTTACATTATCTACATCTCCTAGGCAGTTATATTTTTATGAGAGTTGTATTTTTACTATGAGAGTTTAAAGAAAAAAACTAAACTAATTCACATATTTGCTGTGGTAACTGTTTTATATTAATTAAATTGATAAAGAAAAGTTTATGTTTATACTTTTATCTGTAATATTCTTCTCTAAAATATAATGTTCTCTGGGAGCAGGTTTCTTGGGGAGCTTCTGGGAGCAGCCTTCGTTTCAGTTCAATGTAATCACTCCAAATGCAGCCAGGAGTTAAAGTCCAAGTCCTTTATTGTCTTCTTTACCTCTGTCAGCTTCTGCCTCTATCTGCCTCCAAATGTCTCCAAATCCAAAGGTTTGTGTTTGAGCCTCCAGCCACAACAAAGGGGGATAATGGAGTGAATCTGTCTTAGCCTCAGAAAGCTTCTAGCATTCTTGTCCCTTCTGGCCCTGACAGCTCCTCCTTATATGTTCCACTCTGAGTATTCACCAATCATTATATCACTAGGAAACCATTATTTGTTGTAGGATTAAATCAATGCTAAACTAGATTTAACTACTGTCTCCTCAATTCCACTTACTTAGCACCTTGTTTCAAGTTTTGGCCCATAACATTTATCAATTTACCAGTTTTCATTATTGATAGATTATTTAGATACTCTCTGTTAGATACTCTGATAGATTATTTAGATACTCTGTACACAGCACTTTATTTGCACCTTTATCTTTGAACAAATGTGTATAAATCATTCTTTTAATATTTCTTTTATCCAGAAAATGATCTGACCTCATTTAGCCTACTTATCTTGAAGTAAACATCTGCCTCAAATAATTTATCTTCATCCAATCTGTTAAGGGATAGACAACTTTATGTTTTATGATGTTATGTTTTGCTTGGAATAATTAACACCTTCAAACTCTGTTCTTGAAGAAAGCATTGTGCATATATGTGTATTAGACTTTCCACAAATCTGTAACACTTTGATTTCTCTCATATATTGAACCTGAATCATATACATAATGTTTGTCTTGTTTTTTCTATGCCTACACTTACAAAGATGTCACTAATAACAAGGTATGAACTATGGGTTGCTGAGGTAATTTTGTCAAAGCTTTTCATTGATTTTTTTTTATTTCATCCTTTCCAATTTGTTGGACAATAGTTGAACAAAATGAGGATTATCTAACCCATGCAAAAAGATAAGATTGAAAGGAGATAATACATGCACTTATCTCTGGAAAACATCCAACACTAAATTATCTTAGATTCCATCCATTTGCTGCACTAAAAAAGGAGAGAAATAAGTATTGAATCTGTGATTTCACTGGTGTAGACTGTCAAGAAAGGAACTTCCTGTCTCAATATAGGTTAGAATCTTCTCTTCAAGTGATCAAATTAAAGATTTGCCTAGACCAGAGAAAAGAGAATTGTACAACTGTTAATGATTTAGAACCCTGTTTTCTACTACATATTTTAAAATGGATTTAATTCAGTGATCAGTTGAATGAATATTCTGAAAACAATTGTATGTTTATGTATGTGCATTATGATTAAACAAACAAATCCACTATGATTTATGAAGTTTCAGAATGCTACAAATGGATAGCACTTTAGAAGTCATATAATTCATTCTAACTTTATAGATGAGGAACTTAAGTTCCAATAAGTTGAAGCAACTTGCTCAACATCACATGTCAAATTAATGCAGCATCAGGATTAGAATCCATCTTTTGATTCCTTATTCAAGATTCTATTTTGAACTGTAAAATACCTCTCTTAATTTGAACTGATGTAGTTTCTAGTGCAACATGAGCACATCAGAGTAAAAAAACATAGATTTAAAGAGATATTGTACATTCCCTAAATTTAATCCCATATGATAATACTTACGTTGGTTCTGGATTTCCTTTGGCTTCACAGACAAACTGAAAGTATTCGTCGAAAGGAAATGCAACTTGTACTGTTGACTGTTCTGTGATGATTGTTGGGACCTGTTTAACTAAATTTAAAAATATACATTTAGTAATCAGACTTTCAAAATCATGTTAAAGCTGACACTGCAAGAACTATAATCATCTTTGCTGACTATCATCTTGACAAGTAAAAGAATCAGCAAAAATTCAAATATCATTTCACAGTTAGAAAGAATATTTTATGCTTTCAAATCTTTTTTACTCTTCATAGTCTTCTCTTACTCTATAATTTATTATATTGCAAGTTTTGAACAAATGCTTTACTTGGACAATTAAATAGAAGTCTAACTTCTCTTCAACTCAAGTTGGCAGAACATATTTGGAAAGAATCACATTTGTAAATAGAGTTTCTAATGAGTTCTTTTTAATATTTCTAATGGACATGCTTAATATGACATCTTAACATTATTGTCATGTTTAAAAGCAAAGATTCAGCACTGAAAGACAATGTAAAAGTCCAATTTATTTAGAGATAAGAGTGATGGATTACACAGAAGAGATATAAATGATTAAAAGTAACACAACTAACACAAGTTAGAACCTATGGGTCTCATTTCTGTCTTGGTACTCTTTGCATTAGACTACCTGCCTCTATTTCTGTTTTCTTTCCATTTAAATTAAACTCACTATACATATTTGAGTCATTACTGTTTGTGGTCAGAAAACAGGCTTGGATTACAATCAAATTTAAAAATCACAGAGTCTCCTCAAAATGAATTTGCTGCCAGACTGCTGCTGCTGCATGAAATCTGTTAAGGCTAGTAAATAATTAGTAATAGTGGCAATAGTAGTGGTGGTAGTAGTGGTGGTGGTGGTGGTGGTGGTGGCGGTAGAAATTGTAGTAGTTGTAGCAGTAGTAGTGGTGGTACTAGTAAAAGAAGTAAAATCAGCAGCAGATAGCATTAATAAAAGTAGCAATAAGGATATTGAAGTGGTAGAATGGCTAGAATTCAATACTTATAATCAAGAAAACCTAAGTTTGAATCCTATCTTAAATTAAACTTAACAATTATAAGACCAAAGGCAAGTCATTTAATGTCGCTGTATATCAGACTGTTCACCTATATAATAATAGCATTTATATTTCAGAGTTGTAATGAGGACTAAACAAGCAGACATCTGTCAAACTCTTAGCAAAACACAAAATTATAAAAGTTCTAGCTATCAGTATTAATAATATACTAGCAGCAGCAACTGATGTTTATATGGTGTTTTAAAGTTTGTAAAAATATCTTAATTCTCATAACAACCCTGTGAGATAAGTGCTATTTTATCTCAAAAGATAATGGAATAATTATATAAAGGAAAACTGAAGCTGAAAATGCTAAGTGATTTGTTCAGTTACAACACAGTTTAGGAGAAACCTACAGAGCTATAAAAAGGATATACATTTTTGAGACCTTAGTAGAATTATTATTATTAATTTAATTAATATTTGCCATTAATATTAATGTTTGTGAGTTGATTATAATCCAAGCCCATTCTTGATCATAATTAATTGATTAGTGATATTAGTTTTAGCTTCCCCATCTGTAATGTAAGATGGTGCTATATTGCTATTGTTAATAATAACTTCACTTTGTACACATGGGGAAAGTATTATTATAATTATTAATATAGATCATGATAATTGCAGATAACAATGATATAACGTTTTTAGATTTATAAAATAATTTAATTCCCCAGCTTTAAAATAGGAATGATGAGAACACCTACTTCCCAGAGACAACTATTCTATTTTAAAGCTACGGTGAAACTCTTATAAAAGGTTAAGTGGCTTGCCCATGGCCATACACATAAATGTCTGAGCTTGGGCTCAAACTCAAGTTTTCTTGTCTTCAGGTCCAGTGCTCTATTTACTTCACTACCTCCCTAGGCCATTCTTAAGTTTTCTACCATCTAAATGTGTCTATCTTTTTGTTTAGCTGTTGACTTTTCCCATGACATAAGGATATTAGCTCAAGTTCACTTTTCAGGCATGAAATAGATATATTACTGTTCATAAAATAAGAAAATGAATAATTATATCCATCAGAGCAAATGGCTTATCGTGTGTCTATGCAACTCTTCGTCACAGTTTGATTAACCTTATTGCCCTTCAGATTACAAGCTCTGCTTTATAGTTCAAGGTGATGATGAATAAATTATCATGGTAACCGTCCCTCAGATATCAGTTAATACCTTGTGAACATCATGTTTATTAGAGTATTATTCCATCTCATATTTGCCCAGCTTGTAAAAGCTCAGAAAAAGCTAATTATTCAGGGAATGAATCTAATGACCTTTGGGTATTTATAGGAATATACATTCAATATTTCAAGTCCTTTTCTCCATAATTAGGCCAATTACAGAGGCAGCAGACTCTTTGACATTCAAATGGGATATCTGAGTCAGCTGCATTTTCCAAGGAAGACTCTAGAGTCCCTGAAATGCATGTATAAATATTCAGTTCCTCCAAAAACATTCCATCAGTATTTGACAACAATTGTTTTCAAAGTACATCACACTACATGAATGCTAAGGATTTTCACAAGTAAGCAAGACAAATAGGTGGGACAAAATAATTAATAATTTGTAGAAACCTCCTTTACTCAAGGGATAATTTGCAGATACCAATGAGGGCAAAAAACAAGATGGCTGAAGGGAGAGTAGGGAGGAGAATCAAAGGAGAGAAAATTTGTGTTAGAAATCCCAAATACAGATGGAGTACGATGAGGAAGGAAAAGGGAAAAAAAGCCAAGTCTCAGAGGGTTCCTCAGAAACCAGATCCCTTTCCTCTATTTTCTATTCAAATAATTAGCACAAAAGCAATTTTGCTTTCAAAAATAAATCAATGAACCCCTTTTTAATATATTAAGAACTGGAAGGGCCTTTTAATCTCACTTATTCCAACATTTCCATGTTACAGGGAATAATTGCCCACTTAATGACAAAGTAGTGAGATGCAATAGAAAAAAGTCATGAATTATAACATAGAGATTTAGGATTGAACTCTTGCTCTGTCACTTATCCCTCTTTGACAGCAGATGATATCTCCCTCTCCTTTCTCTTGCTCTCCCTTTTCTCTTTTCATCTCTTCTCTTCTTCTGTTCCTTTCCTCTACCTGTCTCTGTTACTGTATCTGTCTCTTTCTCCCTCCCTCTCTGTCTCTGTCCCTGTCTCTTTTTCCCTCCCTTCCTCTCTTCCTCCCTCTCTCTCCTGCTCCCTCTACCTCTACTTCTCTTTCTGTCTCTCTATCTCTCTCTGTTCCTCCCCTCTTTCTTTGTCACATATACACATTTTTATAATATATTTATATCATCTTTATCTCTTTCCATCTTCATCTACCAATATGCTTGTTCTCACACACACATACACACACACACACATTTTATAGAGATAAAAAATAGAACAAATAATCATGGTAATCTAAAGAATATGAAGACTACTTTTAGTTTTAGACTTTTGTTGTCCAAAGCTCATTTTTGAATACCAAAACATTATCCCTTTAAAAACTTTTATTCAGGTATAAAGGAAAATAGTTTAAAAGCTGAAAACAATTTTGAATAATTATTAAAGCTACACCTGTACTGGTAAAGAGGCTCTATCTGTCTAAATGAGACAGGAGGCACAGGAGGGAGAGCTTTTCAGTAGTTCTGCCAGCCACTTATCTGTTTGCTTTCCAGAATGAAGGAGAAAAAAATCAAGTCATAGAATAATTACAATTCAGGCTAAGTCATTTAACGTAAAAGGACAGAAGCGATTTTGCTGAGCAGTAAGGTTTCTCTGGATCATGAAGTTAAGTGGTACAGAACATGAAGAGTTTTTATTTTCCAAAATATAAATGACTACAGTGATTTGTCATAGCACAGTGATTTCATTGAAATTCTTGGTTGGGGAAACTCAAACTAAACCAACTCTCTCTAACAATGTAAATTACCCCATATCATGCAAATAATATTCTTGGAGCAATTCCTTGGGCCTTGAGAGTTTAGATGACTTGTCAGACATCACACAGCAAGCACATATCAGTATCAATACTTGAAGCTAGGCTTTCCTGACTTTCAAGACAGATTTTTTACCCATTACGAATAAATACCTTTCATTCCAATTGCTTTAAAAAATTATCCTATTTTCTACCATGGCTTCTCAACCAATTATTAGATCATGAAATATTACCTGAGATTGGTATTTCAATGGCTGCTGTTAATTTTAACATGAAGAAAAGCAGGCATCTAACGTATCCTCTTCGGCTTAGCTGCATCTTCATAACTGGAGGAGGTTGGCAATTTAGAAAGTAGAGATGATTGAAGTTCTTTCACTCTGGGTTCCAAAGGAAGGGGAGGATTTGAATCTAGAATGTCAGAAAACAATGACAATAACACAATTAGCTCACATGCTCCAAATATGATTATTAAATTCCTAAAAACTTCACATATAAGTTCTATTAGGTCATATTTTTCTTCTTAATTTTTATTTCCTGACATGGCTTTATGTATACATATACACACCTCTCACACTGGACTCCTTATCAGTTACACTGTGGACAGAGGAACACTACCTTACATTGCCTGAGAAAGAAAAGGGCAGTTAATGCATAAGATTTGGGTAATCTTGCCAGTTATTATTTGTTGTGTATCTGAAAGCAGTGTTCCATTTAGAAAGTACTTAATTGTTCTAATGAATGGAAAACAGTACAAATATGGTCCCATTCATTATCATGACCCCTTTCCATTAAAATGAACAGCTAATCCTATTTGATTCATTAATATTTGTAAAAAATATAAAGCTTTGATTTTCTTGCTCTTTCCTTCTGTACTGTTCAAAGTCACCCACCTGGAAGGAAGAGGATTAAGGCTAGAGAAGGGAGAAACAAATGGATATGGACTAGTCCAGTTTACTAATATACTCATTTAGGTTGAATTAGAAGAGGTAGGAATATCAATCACCTCCATTCCTTTAAGTTTTTCTTTCATTAAGCTTGGGAGCCAATTCTTAGAATCTAGAATAAGAAAAGACTTCAAGCTTCTCTGGTAGCAGAAGAGAAAATGAAATATTAGAGGAATTAAATGACTTGCCTAAGGTCACATAGCTAGCAAGAAGCAAAGATTGGATTTAAACCTAAGTATTCTTGCCTCCAACTCCAATATTAGACAAATTATATCATGCTGGCTTTTTTTTTCTTTGCCTTAAGAAGTAATAGAGGAAATCAAAGTATCACTGAAAAGACAATAAGACGATTTGTCAAAACATAGGGTTACTATCAAATTCCCATATTGTATGAATTGCACCCAGAACTTGGGCAAAACAACAACAAATAAACAAACAACAACAATGCAGATGGAAGATAGCTTAATAATATATCTATTATTAATATTTAATCCTGCATCATTCTTTTTCTACTTGATGTTAAGCACCTTGAAAGCAAGGACTGCCATGTCATGCCTTACTTATAATACCCACTTAAGAAAAGTCTGTCCAATTGCATTTAAATAAATTTTAAATGCTTTTGTTTCTGTATGTAAGATCCACAAATATAAGGGATATTTATTTGTGGGTGAGTGTGTGTATGTGGAGCAGGTTGTTTGTGGGGGTACTTGCACTTTTATTACACTTTCTTCATCAGGCTACTTTTCACCAGTAGCTGTACTGAAATGATAGCTATTTCTGTCAACACTATTATTCAGAGTGCTACAAAAGGAGAAGATGAGATTTGGAAAAGCTACCTCAATCATTTGTGAAAGCACAGGGCTGAATGATGAAAACCAATGCCTGCTAAATCCTATATCACAGTTATTCTAGCTCTATATCTTTCTTCTTCCCTCTCTCTTTCTCTACCTCTTCTCTTCCTCTCTCTCTTTCTCTCTCTCTCTCTCCTTCTCTCTCTCTCTCTCTCTCTCTCTCTCTCTCTCTCTCTCTCTCTCTTTCTCTCTCTCTCTCTCTCTCTTCCTCCCTCCTTTTCTCCCTCCCTCCCTCTCTCTTTTCTCTCCTTTTCTCTTTATAGATATGGAACTAATTTTAAATAGCCTTTAAAATGTGACACTATTGAACTGCTGCAGATGGACAATGTATCAGACCATAACTTGAATAGGAAGAAACTAATAGACTATATTGATTTTGAAGAATTAATCAGTACTTTCCACGATCCTAAGTTTCTCAGAGACCGTCATTTTGAACATCAACATTCCTCTGGTGATGTTACATGGATTCCAGTGATGCAATACTACAATATCCGGAGAATTAAAGTTCAGGGAGTTATGAGGGAAGGAAGCAAACTAGGATGCCGTTGCAATAGTCTAGGGGAAAAAAATGAGAATTTGTGCCATGAAAATGTGTATTAGTAGAGAAAGAAGTAGTCAGAAATAAGAGTTGCTATGGTAGAAATATCTGGATTAGTCATGTGGGAAGACAGAAACAGGGAAAGTGAGGACATCATTGGGATTGTGAACCTAAGACAATTGGGTTTCAAGAAAATTCCTTGAAGAATGATATAATCCTTGGCATGAGCAGGAAAATTTATTAGAGCAGGGAAGAGATACTGAATTTTATATTGGGTATATTAAGTGAAGTTATGAAGACAAGTCAAGAAAAATTTAATAAGCAGGCATTAATTAAGATACTGTGTAAGTAGTAGTTATATGTATGGAGATATTATGCATATACAGGTTATATATATTTATGAAATATGTATTGATGTATATATGTATCATATATTTACATACACATGGATATGAATAAGTGCACACATTCATAGGCACACAAATCTTTATATATATATATATGTGTGTGTGTGTGTGTGTGTGTGTGTGTGTGTGTATGTATATACACACATATACATACATACGCAGGGGAGTAAGAGTAGAAAGAGAATCACTGCTTTCAAAGTGCTCACAGTCTAATGGGGGAGAAAATATTTAATTATTTACAACCAACCTATTCAGGATTAATTAGAAATAATTAAGGGAGAGAAATCATTAGATAAAGGAGATTGAGAAAGGCTTCTTGTGGAAAATTTGGTTTTAACTGTTCCTTAAAGGAATACAGGAAAGTGAGGAAGCAGAGATGAAAATGGCATTGGGTCAGCCATTTTGAATTAGCATTTTTAAATGGAGAGCTTTTCTAACAAGTTGCGTTTTAGATGCCTATAGACCATCAAAATATCCAATAAGCACTTGCTGATGTGCCATGGAAGATGAAAATAAATATTGGACTTGAGTCAACTAAAGTGAAATAATCTTTTGGATTTAATGAATCCATCCAGTGACAGGAAATAGAGAGGAAAGGAAAAGGTCCTAAGACTAAACTTGAAGCACATACACTTTTGAAAAGAATAATATAGATAATCCAGCAAAGGAGTCTAAATAATAATAAGCCAACAAATAGGCTGAACAAGATAGAGATGGTTCGGGTTTTGGGAGTAAACAGTATAGAATATTCAGGATGAGAGTGCCATGAATAGTGCTAAATGTGACAGGGAGTTCAAAAGAACAAGAATTTAATAAACATCATCTGATTTGGCAATTATTTTGAATAACTCTATAGTGAGGAATTTCAGTTAAATGGAAATCAGATTGCAAAGAGTTAAGAAATTTGTGATGGAAAAATAAGAGGTCTTTTTTACTTTTTCAGCTCACTCTTGCCCTCCCTGGTTTCCTCTGCTTTGTTTGTGCTCCTTCTCTATTTCTCCTCCTCCTCCTCTTCCTTCTCTTTCTATGTTCTCTATTTCTCAAATGAGCAAGCACATTAAACTATGGAGAGATTAATTATCCAACCTGAGATTATTAGTAAACCAGAGAACAAGGACTTAAGCAAAAGTCTTAAAACCTGTCAACCCAATACTCCTCCCTATACATCAGATCTCTATCCCTTAAAAAGTTAATTTTTTATTCTACTATAGCCTTTTTCAGTACTGGGAGACTTCTATCTTTAAATGTTCTTATACTAATGGCTTTGGTAGATGATATCACTTCTATCGTCAGTATTCTCAGATGTTTTCACATTTAAGAACAAGCAAAGTTATCTAAGATCATCCACATTGTTGGCTGTCATAAAACAAGATAGCTAGTTGCAAGGCTGTGATTCACATCTGTTTAAGAAATAATGAATGTAGTGGGAAATGTTTACTTCTTTCTCATTTTAATTTCTCTTTTTCTTTTGTGAAAGATGATGAGAGCAGGAAGCTGATATAACTTTTTATAATTGTATGATTCCTTCTAATGAGCGTTATTTACTATTTAGTTCCTTTAAAAGTTGATGTTAATTGTTTTAGGGGCAGCTCATTTCTTTGTTTAATGAGCTGCCCTTTATTAGTGAAGACCAAATTGTTCAAAACCTTGATGCTATTAAGGAACTATGTATTTCAAATTCTATACCATAAATTATCCCTTCCTGAAGCAGGGAATAAAAATATTAGTCATTCAAGTAAGTGAGAAAATGTTAAATTCCCATTAATCTCCTAAAGTAGGTTAGCATCCTTAAGTACTCAATTATTATATCAAAATAGCCTATAGACTAATTGCTCAACGGTGATGATCTAAGTGTAGGAATTTTAATGGTTTTAAGACAGCTTTTATTTCAGATAACTCATATAGAAATACTTCTATAATTTTTCCACCAAAGGAAATTCAATAAAGATTTGACAATTAAGCCCTAGAGATTTCTATGTTTTTTTTTTAAGTTTTGGGGTACAATGCTATGTTTGTTATCTCATTCTTATATTTTTTTCTTTTTTAAATAATGTTCAAGTAGAAATGGGCCAGCACTACTTCTTTATGGTATTAAACTTTTTCTTCATTAAATATTCAATGAAATTTTGTACACGTAGACAAACTATATTTTATTTGATTATTTTGTTGAATATATATATATGTGTGTGTGTGTGTGTGTGTTTTATATATACAAATACATGAAGAAAGATATGAGAGACAAATATAATATAAAGGTAAATGGAATAAAGATAGAGAAATAGCCAGAAACAGAGAGACAGGCAGAAAGTTAGAAAAAGAGATAGAAAAAAAGAGATTACATCTGTCAATTCAATGATTTGAATCTACTGATTCAAAGTAGTATCTCCATCTACTGATACAAATATTGGCATCTTGTCAATAACATACAATCTTAAGACTTCCCAGACCACAATTCTATGTCTTTCTCTACTACTCATTCATTTCTCTGTGTCTTTGTCTCTCTCTGTGTGTCTCTCCTTTTCTTTGTCTTTCCCTTTCCCTTTTTCTCTCTCCCCTTCATCTCTCTTCTTTCTCTATCTCTTTTTCTATGTCTGTCTTAATCTCTGGTTTCAGCATTGAAATTTCAACCAATGTCTCCCTTGCTCTGAACTCACTGCTCTGTTCACTTAACCAAGCCACTTCTTGTCAAGTGATCTTATAAAAATGGAATGATGAGTCCAGTTCATATAATCAGAACATGACGGTATAGCAGAGAGTCAACATCAACAAAGCTACCAGTCTCCTGGGGCTATTTAATGGTTAATTCCACATGTGACCTTATCTTTTTATAAGATTCTGATTTCATTTACGAGAGACATGCATGTTAAGAGGGTATTTACTTAAAAGCCACTAGTAATGAGAAATTGACCGCCTGCAGGGCAAGTTGCATTAAAAGATGACAAAAGAGAACACAGAAATAGCTTTCAGATTATAGAAAGAATAGTTCTTTGTCATTTCATCATGCAGAATATGGAAAAGATCTGCCTATAGACTATATCTATTTTGTAGCATAAAATTAATGCAATTTTAAATCTCAATTTGTCTTTCCTGGGTAATGAATGATTTTTACATCACACATTCTAGAATTCAGTGAAATAGCAACCCATGGAACTGATGAAAAACTCAGTTTGAAATGAAATAATAATAAGGTTCTTGGACATATACAAAATTAGTAGCTCTCCCTCTTGGCAATGTTAAGGGCATTTAACTCAAATCCCAAGTGGTTGTCAATATAGCCCTAGAGCAGTTGAGGTTTTAATTAACTGTCTGTGAAAGCTAGCAATAAGTAAATAAATAAATAGTCTGCCTCCTGCTGCCCTTCTGTAGAAATAATAAAAGGCTCCAACTTCCTTCTTAAGGAGAATGAAAGTTCTCAGTCATACCAGATATACTGGCCATCAGATTGATTTCTCAAGAAAATAGGCAGAATTTAAATGAGTGATGGCTGTCTTGAGATATTAAAAAAGAAAAATAAAGGAAAAAAAAAAGCAAATAAGAGACCCATATGTTCAATTCATCTTGAATTAAAATCAAGAAAAATAAATATGTTTCCAGGCGTAGTTTTTGTGCTTTGTTTTTAATAAGAAAAAAGAAGAAACTATCCATCACAAGGTGTTGTTTCTTTTGTTGTTGCTGACATTATCATTCTTATCACCATCAGCATCAGTATCTCCTTAAAATTACAACTACTATTGCTGCTGCTGTTTCAGATTCCAGGAAATTCTGAGCCAAATATATTGCACTCACTTTTAATAGGGAACTTATCTCGAGCATTGACAATTCTCTTTATTTATTTAGCTATATCTATTTTGTTTTTGTCCCTCAAGTTGTCATTGTATATAATGTTCAAACTGTAAGTCACCTAATATCTCTTTGATAAGAAGAAAGTGATAAAGGTCAATTTTGTGAAATATATTTCATATTACACTCTGGACTTTAACACCAAAAAGAACCAGTACAACATAACCAAATTAAGAACTTTTTGCCTCAATGATGCTTTGATAATATATATGTGACCATGAATAAGGCAGTTTCTTTCTATGGACAATGGGGATAATTATACTCTACCACCCATCTCAAAAGATATTGAGAGGAAAGAGCTAAGGAAATACAAATGGGCCATAAAGGTGCTGCAATTATAAAGTTAAAAGAGCTTTAAATTATCAGTAATTATAATAAAAGCAGATAAAATCAAAGACCTATTAAAATCTGAAGAAAAGTTGAAAAACTTGAGGTAATTGAAAAATGTCACAACACAAATTCCAGAGATTATACTTAGAACCTACAGTAATAAAAATGCTGCAAAAGATGAAAAGGATGAACTTGCTTAGGTTGCAATTTCAAAAAGCCCTTTTTGAGTTTAAAAATGAATTCAAATAACAGGGCAATTACATAATGACAGAAATACAAAATAATTGGTATTTGTCATAGTTATAAGGAATGAGCACATTTCCCCCAAAATATGTAAAAAATGAGTCCAAAACTGAACTCATCCCCCCAAAAAACAAACAAACAAACAACAATAAATAAACAAACAAAAACATTTTCCCCCCTAGCTTTCCTATTACCATGGATGGTTCCATTAACCTCAATCACACAGATTTGCAACATAAGTGTCATTACAAACTCATGATTCTTTCTCATTCCCAATATCCAATCAGTTGTTAAATCCTTTTTTTTTTTTTTTACCTTCTCAATCTCCCACATCCATCACCCGCCCTCTTTCCTCTGTAATTTCCAACTTTCTGGTACAGGCCTTCATCATTTCAAATCTAAATTACTGCATTAGCTTACTGCGTAATCTCCTAGGTCCAATTGATTCTCCACTCAGCCGTCACAGAACAAAACCAACTGACTAAACTCTTTTTTACACATTTTTTGTAAATTTCATGCGGTGAATATGCATAAAAAGTCTTTTGATTTCACTTTTGGATTTAGCATTTTCTCTGATCCTTAACCTCCCCAATAGGAATTATGAACAAGAGATAGAGCAATTTCATATATCTTGGTGGTCTAGGTCACCAAAAAAAAAAAAAAAAATAAAAAAGATAATCCATAACACTCATCCAGCACCCTTTTCCCCACTGCCCAGTAGGTTTCAATTGTGGTAAAAGGGCAGAAAATGTCTATTCACAGACTCACAATAGAGATTCAAAAAGCAGAAATTTGCTCAGGCTGCTACAATAGTGAAGAACTCTATAGCAGATTGGAATAGGAGCACTTAAATCTCAATAGAACTCAGTCAGAGAACTGGAAAAAGTAGGAACTAAGACTTGATATCTGTGTGAAGTGAAGACATGTGACTAAGCCTGAGGAAGAGAGTTTATACTTCAAATGGGAATATTCTCCTGCCCCCTCATTTCCCCACCAAAGTCATGTCACTCACTTCATTTCTGGCAGAAATCAAGACTGTAAATCTTGACTTGCCCAGCTAGGAAGAAGGCTGAGACAGCTTGGAAATTCAACCCCCAGGGATATTCTCAAAGGGAAAGGTGTCAGAAAATAAGCAATATATGGGGAAAAAAAGGAACAAGAAGGAATGGAATTATCCCAAAATTTCAGAAGGAAGAAATTCACATAAAGACTTGGAGCAAAAGCAAATTGAACAGGGTATGTGAATGTGTGTATATACACATGTATGCATATATATGTACATATATGTATCCACATATATGCAGTATGTATATGCATTTGTTGACAATTAGTTGTTTCACTCATGTCTGAATCTTCATGACCTTATTTGGGATTTTCTTGGCAAGAATACCAATGTGGTTTGCCATTTCCTTCTCCAGCTCATTTTACAGATCTAGAACTGAGGTAAACAGGGTTAAGTGACTTGTCCAGTCATACAGCTAGTAAGTGTACCTGAGATCACATTTGAACACAAGTCTTATATACACATATATGTGTATATGTATGTGTAGCTGGGTATCCAGGCTAGTTACCTTCATATACGTGTCCATATAACCATATATATGCATACATGCACATACATATAGTTTTATATAGAGATATATGTGCATACATGTGTGTGAGAATGAGAGAGAAGGGAATATATCCTACTAAAAAAATTTAAAAAATTAGGCATCCTTGGATAAACATTTCAAGAAAAAGGAATAATGGATAAAATCTAATGATTGATAGAACCACATGGATTCTGAAGAGAACACAGGAACTCAGTAGAACATTCCTAAATGGTTTAAAAGGGAAACACGAATATTAAAAACAGAGTTAATGACCTGAACAATAAAACATAATTGGCAGAAGAGAAAAAACTGGAATCCATGATAGAAAGTCTTATTAAAGAAATAAAAGCAACTGATAATGAATGAAATTTATGGAAATATAGGACAAACTGGAAGAATATAGTAAATATTATATTAATAATAACAATATAATATTAAAAGAAATTATGATTTCCATATAAGCAAAAGACATTGATCTTGAAGACAAGATTCAAAGAAACAACTTCAGGTTTATAGGAATCTCAGAATAGCACAGCCAGTCAAAACCTGATCTTCATAATGCAAACAAAAACTGAGACCTACTGAAAACCGTAGCTTTAAAAGGCCAATATGTGCCACTGCCTCCAGGATCATCTCCAGTCATCTTTGTCTATTTCTGGCCACTGGACCCAGATGGCTCAGGAAGAGAAAGTGAGGCAGATGACTTTGCACAGTCCTCCTTCATTTAAATACAATTCACTTGCATGCCATAGCATCACCTCCCATATGTCATGGTCATCATTGAGACTAAAGGACTAACAACAACAATAGTACAAACTACCTAGAATTTCTGAACATAGAAAGTAGCATGTCAAATGAAAAAATAAACAGAATGCCTCTATAAAACAAAGAAAAAAAATCAAACAAAAACAATGTTGCAAACTCCAAGAAATGTAATAATAAAATTTAACAATTACACCCATAAACAGCAAATTCTGTTAAGTAACCAGAACAAAGACCTTCAATTAAAAAACAAATGAAATTTATGATATGCAAGTCTATTCCACTCTCACCAGAAACCATAAAAATGAATGGTTTCCCAAAGAATAAAATATAAAATTCAATTCAGAGTGACTTAGCTTTCAAATATGACTTTGCTCATTCACAAAATATAGATATTTAATGAAAAGAGATGTTTGAAACATTTTTAGAAAGCAAAACAAACTTTAAGCAATAAATTGCTTCTCAACACAGACAAGAACAACAACTCCATCAGTAACAACAAAAAGTAAGCAAATAAATCAACCAAGAAAAACAAAAGTAAAGTACATCAAAGGGAGTATTAAGAGATTTCTTTCCAAATGCATATAAGACAAGGGAGGTGGGGTGGTAAAAACAGAAATGAAGATGAAGAAACAGGCCTAAAGCAGTATAGTCTAAAATTCATAATACCCTTCTTAAAGTGAATTATTGCTGTTGTTATTTTTGTTATCAGATAAAACTTCTGGATGTGAAGATGCATAGAAAGAATAAGAAATAAAGAAAAGAAAATAGGTTATATTCCCTAATGAAGGGCAACTCTGACAATAAAGGGAAGGGGTGAGGAGGAAAGAAAAAAAAAGTCTCCTGTAGTATTTCAAGAGAATAGATAGAGAAAATGATGAAGAGACATGGGAAAAGTCTGGACAGTAATGAAGAAATATTGTTTTAATTTTGGGAAAGGTTACCACAGTGATTATAGTACTGGGCCTGGAACTGAATAGAACTGAATTGAATTTGGCCTTTTACACAACTAGCTATATGATACTAGGCAAGTCATTTAACCACTCTTTGCTAATTTCCACAGCTGTAAAATGGGAATAATAATAGCAATTACCTCAGTGGATCATAGGGAGAATGAAATGAGATAATAATTTTAATATGTTTAGAACTATTTCCAAAGCAACATAAATTCTTAATATGTTGAATTCCTTCCCATAAGAGAAGAGAGATATTTTATAAATGGAGATAGGGATCATGATTGAATATAATCTATTGTGTAATCTCGTGATATATTAGAGAAATTATTCTTTTACACCTAGGAAAAGGGGAATTGACTCCTGTAACAACCAATGCCAAAAAAAAGAATTGAGAGGCATAGATTCAGGGAAGAAATGTTGAGACAAATGGGGAAAAAAAAGAAAAAAGATAAGGATAACAATCAACAAGGAATTACAGAATTAGAGATTTAGAGATCCAGGAAAATGTTACCATGGAGCAAAATTCTTTTTTTCACCAGCAGGAATTGGCATTTCTAATATTGGAACACAATAATAGTTAAGAAGAAAAAACCTAAAATCATCATCCTAGAAGTTTTAAGTCTATGGAGAATATTGACAATAAATAACTACATAAGGCTATATAAACAGAATGATTTTTTTAATGAATATAATAAAGGAAATAAATTTTTGGAAAAAAAGTGACTGAACATATATAACCTATATCAAATTGTTGAGGGAAAAAGCACCTCATCCATGTTAGGAGTCCCCAGGTTGGTATCACAGGTATGGGATAAGAAAGAATTTGCAAATTGAGTTTGTCTCCAAGTTAAAGGGTAAAATTTTATTATGCTGACAGCTGTGGGCTAAGTTCCAAAAGATATTAGCAAGGAACCAAGAGAAAATAGATAGATTTATGGGACAAAATTAGATCAGAGCATCATGTTATTTATTTGCTAATTTTATGGCTTACAGGTAGGTTTGAGAGGTCGTCTGTTCACTATTGTTTCAGGAAATTGGTTATCACTAACCAACAGATTATCTATCTGAGAGTGAGTAATGTTTTTAGGACTATTCTAAGGCCAGGAGACTTTAGAATCATTGACAGATAAATTGTTAATTTTGAAGCACTTTAAGCTTCAAGATCACTAATATGTCTTCCCTAAAGTCTAAGGGAAAAAAATATTGTTATATTTCTAGGCCAAAAGACTTTACAATCATTGATGGACATGTTGTTAAAACAATAGCACTCTAAGGTCAAGGGGACCTTAGGATAACTTTGACAGATTGTTAGAACTGAAGCACTCTAAGGTCAGAGATCTTCTCACTTCTATGTTTCCCCTAGAATCTGTACACCAACAAAGTGACCTCATTTGGGATTTTCTTGACAAAAATACTGCAATGATTTGTCATTCCCTTTTCCAGCTCATTTTATACATGAGAAAACTGAGGCAAAGAGTTAACTGGCTTGCCTAAGGGTCAAATAACTAGTAAGTGTCTGAGGCTAGTTGTGAACCCACATCTCTCTCAGTGCATGCTTAACCTTCTGTTCACTATTCCACCTACCTGCCCTAAAATAAATGCTTAATAAATGATTACTGAATTATTGATTGATTGATTCTGAAATTTCAAAAAAATTATTTTAGGATATAAAAATTTAACACTACCAAAATAATTTCTAGTAATTAGAATTTTACATCAAAAGATAACTATTTACACTCTATTTGTACCAAATAATTAATGCCAGAGAGAATTTATGCCAGCAATTACCAAGACATAACAATGTTCCACTAAAATATGAGGACAATATTTTTAATATCAACTACATACAATCTCCAAACTACAAAGAACAGCAAGTTTCAAAACATAAAGATCTAGAAAAGGAGATTGAATTTAAATCATATGGGAAAAGAATGAGACACACATTCACTCTGTTATAATAGTTGTACTAAAGATGCTTTTGGTATGCCTTATATCCTCTAAACACTGTTTAAAATTACAAAAGGCAGTTGTTACCTACCTCTACCATAGTTTAATTAAATATTAGACAACATATTGGCTTATCATGACCCTTTATAAATGAACATCAGTAAAATATTAATGATCATCATTATCATCACTTACCATCAACCTACCATATTTTACTTAAGGAATGTAACGAATGCAATATGCATCACTCCCTTTCATGTTCCTAATAATCTTTAGCTTATATTATTTGGCCTATTTCATTTACAAGGTAACATACTCATAGAGGTGATATAACTTGCTGAGTGCCCTGCTTACCTCAGTTTTGTTGAAAAATCTGGCTAAAGAGAAATACACAAAGGGATATACAAAAAATCTGCCAATTAGCTAAAAATAGTTAAAAATCTGCCACTCATGATGGGAGAGCAAATAATTAGTGTTTTTTGATAATGTTCATTAAGATGACAAATTATGTTATGCTGTATAATTTCAGCGTATTTATAATATTAGCATTAGAAGTTTATGCCTGACAGCTGACATCATGATTTTTCTAGCAAAACTAAACTGATTGGCTAGAGGAATGCTCCAAAGGAATTAATTTTGGAAACTAAAATGTTAAATCCTAATTTAAACTCATTCTCCTATCTTATTGAAATTTCTCTAATAGTGATCCATAGAGAACAGAGAAAATATTTTAAATGGATTTTTCTTAATGGACTGGGAATAGGAAATGGGAAATAGGGACCTCAAAAATAACATTTAAAAGTTGACAAGTATTTTTTGGGGAAAAAAAAACTCAATGGAAATGGAATAAAGGCAAATTAAATGATATTATTTTAGAGTTGATTAATAATTTGTTTTAAATCCATAGAAATAATTGCACTTAGTACAAAGATACTCAGTTTACAATCCCTTTGTTACTGTGTCTTAATAAGAAAAGAAGGAATGTTTACAGCCAAGAAGTGTTATGGTGACATTCCATTCCACCAGGAAACATTATTAAGCTGTCTTGCCTCCATCAGTTGCACAGAGGAAATCTCATTTACTACAAATCAGTGTAGGAACATTTTTGATAAACCAATTTCTGTGGTGTTCTGCCAAAGTAAGCTTTAAAGCACCAATCTTTAAGATTATTTCATGCAAGTAGGAATATATTCCCAGAACATGTAACAACGATGAGATTCTGTTTGTGACTTTCTATATTTCAATCAGTGGATTTATTCTTTAGTTCTTGTCTGTAACACACATACCTGTGATTGTTTAAATTTTTTTTTCATGAGGAGAAAAAAAGATGTACTCAAAATAAAAAGTGAGATGTTTTTGAATAAGGCTGTTTTTCATCTTCACAATAGAACATAGGTAACCTTCACTTCTTTCTCACCCCCTATCTTTGGAAACTAAGAGCACTTTTATTTCAGTTATTTTTGTCATTTTTAGCAAAGCATAAAATATTCTCTTGAATCAGGAATCCAGTTCTATGAGGGAGAAGGAGAGTACATTTACATAAACCTGAAGTGTGATATGAATTGTTTAAAATCTTACAACCCAGGGCATATAAAGAGTATTTTTTAACTTCTTTTGAAGCATTTATTTTCTTAATACTCTAAATCAATTTGTATGTGTCATAAACACATAGATCCAGAAATAAGTGTTAATGGATTTTAATCCACAGACAAAAGAAGGATCATCAACCCCAGCTCTATTTGGCAAATCTGCTGAGCATCCCTGCTCTGTTAAGTAACAAGACAAAGGGATTTGCTTATGGTGTTAATCAGTATCCCTTCATAACCTTCCCATCATCTTCACACAGAATCATTATACAAGAGCTCCAAGCAGAGTACATTTTATAAAAGCTTAATCATACTATTTCCCAAAAGATTCATCATTGTACATTCATTAATCTTAAGGCTATAAATATGAAAAATAATTTTTATACTATTTGATTGCATGAAATGGGGAAATATTTGAGATTATAGTTTCCCATCAAGATTCCTGAACAATACATTAACTATTAGATCCTGTGTGCCCACACACACTTCTGTCTGTCAAAGTTTTCATCTATTCTGTTTTTCTGATACTAAATGAAATCAATGGAGGTGGAGGGAGTACAATAAAAAAATGAAGAAATTATGAAAGAAGAAGGAAGTGTAGGAGGACAGAATCAATGTCCTTTTGCCATGCTGTGTGGTCAAAGAATCTGGGACAATGAGTCTAGGAAGGGATAAGCAAGTCTAAGAGTGATACAAGCCAGACCAATGACTCACCAAGCAGCCATAAAAGATGGAATGCGAAGAGCCAACAATTCCGTCAATAGAAATTAGCCAGAAAGAATGTATTATTCTTTATTCATTCATTTTAAGAAGCATTTGTTAAGTGCTTTCAGATTCACAAATCTCTTGTCTTACAACTCTGATATAGATATTTGTGAAACTTCTGTCCACTATTGGCAGATTCATGAATCCATATAGATTGTTTCTTTCTATGCATCAAATAATAGCTAGGTATTAAGATAAATTGTTAAAAAAAACTTTCTCCTCTCAAAACACTTTCTATTAGCCTAAGGAACATCATATGAAATAAATAAGTTAACACAAGCTAAGTACAAATTATAAGCAGAGTGATCCAAAGAGCACTAATGAAGATATAGGCCTAAGAAGTAGATTTTATATAGGAAAACTTGTTCTAAATCACTATTGATTAGAGAAAGGCAAAGTAAAACAACTCTAAGATACCACCTCATATCTCTCAGATTAGCTAAAACTGGGACACTAATGCATTGTTGGTGAAGTTGTGAAATCCAACTATTCTGGAAAGCAATCTGGAATTATGCCAAAGGACTATCAAACTGTGCATACCCTTTCACCCAGCTGTGCCATTACTGGGTCTTTATCCCGAGGAAATCATAAGGAGAGAAAAGGAAGCACATGTGTAAAAAATATATGTAGCAGCTCTTTTTGCGGTAGCAAAGAATTGGAAAATGAGTAGATGCCCATCAGTTGGGAAATGACTAAATAAGTTATGGTATATGAAGATAATGGAATATTATTTTTCTATAAAAATGATGAATAAGCTGATTAAAGAAAGACCTAGAAAGATTTACATGAACTGAGTGTAAGCAGATCCAGGAATGCAATGCACACAACAGCAAGAATATGCGATGATCAACTATGAAAGGCTTGGTTCTTCTCAGTGGTTCAGTGATCCAAAGCAATTCCAATAGACTTTGGACAGAAAATGCCATCTGCATCCAGAAAAAGAATTGTGTAATTTGAATGTAAACCAACACATGCTATGTTCACTACTTTTTTTCCATTTTTAAAAATGTCTCATGGTTTTTCCTTTTTGTTCCAATTTTTCTCTCCCAACATGATTCATTAGGCGATGTGTGATAAAAACAAATAAATTTAATTTAAGAAAAAAGAAAACAAGGAAAAAAAGAAGTATAATTGAGTTGAGTCTCCTAAATGACAGAGGAGAGGAAGGACATTTGAGTTATCAGAGAGAAAGAGTATATGGAAAAGGTTCAAGTAGGTGTGGCAGGTTAAAAAGTAGAATACCATGAAAAGAGATCAGCAAACTTCTAATGAGTCTTAAATATAAAGTTTATAAATAAGATAATGCACTAACAGCATAGAAATATACATCCTGGTCACATGGTATAGGCCTTTGGATGACAAACATGAAAGGCAAACATTATCTCCTAGAAAGCAATCAGATTAGCTACACATTCAGTGGACTCTATTACAAAAAAGAACTTGTGTCAGTTACCCCCTTCAACCTTTAGTCCAAAATATTTTAAAAGAACAATCCTCAAGGATTCATAAAACTGGTAATTTTGGGAGTTTGTAAATAGCATTGTCACACAGTTGTAAAACAAGTGTTTCGTAAATCATAAAAGCTATATAAAATTGGGCTTGTGTTGTTATTTATTAGCTCTCATAAAATTTAAACTGATTAAAATATCACTTTCAGTTAAGATGGTGACATATCCAATGCAGTCTAGACATCAGGACACCTGAGTTCAAAAGTCCAAGAATACTATTTTCTCATTCCTCTATTTTCTGAGTCATCTGTAAAAATCTGAGATTAAAAATCATTTTACTAGTGAGGCATTATTAAGGGCAGAAAATTAATAATCTTAGATTTCATGGCATTTATAATTAGAAAAAGGAATCACCCAGAATACAGATTGAGAACCTTAGAGACACTATCTCATTGTAGGGAGAGAGAGAAGACAAGATACTAATGATAAGAAATACTAAGAAACCTTGTAAATCACAGGGTAATGCATGAACTGATACTTCCCCCCTAAGAAAAGAGCAGAGTAGCACTAATCAGGAAGGAACTTAAATGGAATAGTTATTGGAAGGACACAATTAAATGACTGTGATGCTGGCACAAAACTGCCCAGCATGGCAGACCCTTATCAGAGAAGGTGCTGTGCTCTATGAGCAAAATAGAATAAAATTAGCTCAGAAGATATGTGAGATGCCCAAAGTTAGAAAATCCACCCCAAATGTTCATAGGGACTATTTGTGTCCAACCTGTGGCAGAACATTAAGAGCTCATATTGTTCTGATCAGTCCCAGTCAGACACACTGTAACTTGACTTTAATGTAATGATGTCACTTTGATCCTTTGAGAATTAAGGACAACCAAAAAAAACCATCAAGTGGTAATATCCTATTTTGAATAACTGTAGTGAGTCACATTTATCACATCCTTACTATATGCAGGTCACTGTGATAAGTATTAAGAAACTAAAATTTAAAAAAGTAAAACAAATTCTTAATCTCAAGGATAGTACTTTTTAAAATGTGAAGACAATTACATAAAAGAGCAGCTGGAAAGGTTGCAGAGGTAGGTCAGATTCCAACGTACCCAAGCAGAAGCATGGTGATTAAATCAATAAGAGGTACCTGCTCTGGGCCCTTCTCCAACAGAGAGGATTCTGGAAGAATTCATCAATGTGAGAAGAGGCTTGAAATTGATTATAGTTCTTAATTAATTCCTATGCTTAGCTCTTCCTACCTGATGGAGGGCAATTACAGCCATTAAGATCTAAATATCTACCATACGAGTTACTCTTTTATTTAAGAGTCAATAGTTTCTCCCAATTATAACCAGATTCTAAAGAGAAACAAGGATGATACTTTTTAGCCTGGTGGAAAGAAATAAAAATTTGCTTTGTTTCTACAGAAAGGAAAAAAAAAGTAGCAAAGTTAGCACCGTTGAAAAATGTCTGCTTTCATGATAACTTAAGAACAATCAAGGGAAATTTGGATAATTCTATGGTCAGAGAAATTTGGTTCTTATTCTATCTGTAATATTTCTCTTTTCAGTCTTGAGAAAGTTGTTTAACAATTGTAGACTATAGAGTTAGTCTCTAAAAAACAAAATGTTTGGATCAGATGGCCTGTTCCTACTGTTCTAGATGCAAATCTATTATCTGATAATTAGTATTATCAATCAATAAATCAATCTATTAAAAAACTGAGTGAATTCTTCTATAAGCCTAGCATTGTAATGCCAGCAAAGTATTAACATAATAATGGGTTTTAACTTATTTTTCTCCAATATCTCCAAGATAAACAGATTAGACACATTCCAACATAACATTTAGTTTTTCTAAATCATTCTCACAACCTAGGACGTTTTTCGTAGTGAAAAAATATATATCTACTGTTATAAGGAGCAACAAGACCCCATTACACAAAATTTGAAAATATCTAAGAAAAGTTAGTGTTAAAAAAACCTAAAAAGACTTACATGAACTGATGCAAAGTGAAACAAGCAGAACCAGGAATACATTGTATACAATAACAGCAAGAATGTGTGATGATCAGCAAACCCAATTCTCATTTTGCATGAATATATATATATATATATATATATATATATATACACAAAAAAATGTGTATATATAATCATTCATGCATATATACATTATAACTTTTTAAATTTTTTCAGAAGTTTTAATGTTAATAATTCATAGCTACATATAATCACCAAGAAAATATTGGTTTCCAAAGTATGGATTTTTGTGTCAATGAGCAAATTGGGATCACTGAAAACCCCACACAATTTTCTCAATACAATGGAATTAGCTCTCTACTTATCTATCATTCTGTTATATAGCAAGATCATTTATCTTCAGTATATTTACTTTTTTCATTTTTTTTATTGTTTTATTTTTTCTGATTATATGTGTATATTAACTTTTAAAATACACATTTCTTTATGTTAGGAGAGAAAAATCTGAACAAAAGGGGGAAAATATGGAAAAAAGAAGTAATCATAGCATGTGTTGATTTACAGTCAATCTTTTTCTGGATCCAGATGACATTTTCTATTCAAAGAAATTAGAATTACCCAGGAATATATACATTATATCTATAGATAAGATCTATAAGTTTATATTTATCCATGTGTTTATTTCAATAGTTAGATATATAGAGATATATTGGACTAGTTCTATCATCTCATTGGTAAAGACATGTCTCCATTAGGAATGTGCTTCTAAGAATTCAGTTAAACAACTTATTCTGTAACATAATTTTAGAGAGTTGTTTGTGGCACTGAGATGTCAGCTGACTTGCTAGGATCATGCAGCCTATGTATATCAAAGATGAGATTTACACATAAGATTTGCTGTCTTTCAGACAGGCTTGCTATCTACTAGGCAATGGTGTTTCTCACATCCAGTGCTTAGCCAAATTCCTGGCCCATACTAGCATACTAGGTAATAAATGTTCATCGATAGACTGAGCCAACAGATATCACAAATTAATCACCAACTTGCAAGAAATAGAATAAAAATAAAGCATATTTGAAAATAAGTTCAATTTTGATGATTCTGATACTTAGATTTCACTAATTAGCCTTTCCTTATATCAATAATTATTGAAAAACTATTGACCTATGAAAGTACTAGTTAAATTAAAATTGCAGTTTAATATCTCAGTATCAGTTAACTAATAATCACCAAGTCTACCATATCAGGCACAATCCTGAATAATCAGGATTCAAAACCACAAATCAGCATGTCATGCTTTCAAAGATTTTCATTATATCAAGACTAATAACATGTAAAATCCATAATTATATATAAAATATTTACAAAGTAAATACATCATCATTTGAGGAGGAGGCAAGAACATCAGATAGCATCGGGGAAAACCCCATAAGTGACCCAAGCAAAGCCTTGAACGAAACTAGAGATTCTTAGATATGTGTTGAAGTGATAAGAATACATTCCAGCCATGAGATCAGCTAGTGCAAAGGCATGGAAAAAAGAGGTAGAAAACTGTATATGAGGATTAGCAAGAATTCTCATTCAATTGGACAGAAAAAAGAACTAATTCTGAAAAAAATTAGAGTGCAATGAAGTTATGAAAAATTTTAAAGATCAAATACAGATTTCAGTATTTGATTCTTGGGTTTACTAAGGAGAGAGAAATGGTCTTAAAACATGTATCCAGCCATATAGCAGGGAGAACATGATGAAAGAGAAGGGGGGAGAGGAGAAGGGAGAAAGGAGGAAAGTATTTCAAGTATTTTAAATACACATTAATTTTAAAAATGTTTGCTGAAGTTTTTGTTCAATTATATTTTTTGTCATTGTTCATTTTGCTTTTAGACTTTCCTAGTCTTTTCACATATTTTCACACACACACCCACAAAAAGATAGCTTATTTTATGGAGGCAGAAAGAATGTACAACAAAGAAATCTTCTTTTTTGTTAAACTAGTATTTAACATGTTTCCTTTGCCAATCTAAATGTTTTATATTTTTCAATTACATGTAAAATAATTTTTAACATTTACATTCAAAAAACTTTGAATTCTAAAGTCTCTCTAACATTCCCTATTCTACATCTTCTTTTGGAAGACAAGCAAAATAAATATTAGATTATATATGAGCACTCATATAAAACATTTCCATGTTAACCATGTTACAAAAGAAAACAGGCCAAAAAGTTCCAAAAAACAAAAAAAAAATTAAAGCAAATTTAAAAAGTATCTATTTATCCATCAATTCTGTCTCTGGAGGTGGACATTATTCTTAATTATAAATTTTTTGAAATTATATTGGTAAAATGCATGGCTGAGAATAGCTAAGCCATTCACAGTTGATCTTTATACAATATTGCTGTGACTGTATATAATATTCTATGAACTCTGTCTCTGTTTCTGTCTCTGTGTCTATCTTCCTCTCTGGCTCTCTGTATCTTTCACATCTGTCCTTCTTCAAAAGCCTTTTTTTTTTCTGACCATTGTCTATCTTAATGTGGCCTTTCTCTATCAACCCTTTCCCCTTTTCTTTTTTCCCTTCTCCTATTTTTCTCTAGGGTAAGATAGATTCCTATATACAACTAAATTCGATTGGTTGTAATGTACCTTAGAACTAAGGTCCTTTGACTACATTGTTATTTTCTAAATTTGTATCTTGATCTTGCTTGTCACCCTAGTAACTTTCTATGATCAGGTTTGTTTGGTCATTGTTATTGTTTGCTCTTTTTTTCTAGTTTATTTCTTGATTTTAAACTTTATATTAAAATTAGGTTCTGCTTCTGGGAAAGAGCAGGTACTGCACCAAATTTCAGGGTTTTTTTCAGCTGTTTTTCTGAGCTAATTCTTGGGGGTCAAAAAGTTGTGCATTCTCCAAAATGGTTTTATTCTAAGGAGAGGTGTGATCATTTGTTTCCTCTTCTGTCCTCTGATCTGTGAATGACTTCGAACACTCTTCTCCATATTGCAACCAGCTTCCTTGCTCCCACATGAGATACCACAACTACTCTTCTCTGACCTGGAAGTGTGAATCATTGTTATGGGCCAGAACTCTGTACTTGAAAGAAGGATTCTCACAAGATACTAACTCAGTGGAATTGATAAGACAATGGTGATCTACTTTAGAATGGTGCTTAATAGTTCTCTAGTTCAGTATGATTGATTTAATCTTGCAACAAATAATGGTTTTTTTTAGCAATATAATGATTGGTTTATACTCAGTATACTCCATATAAACTGAGACAAACTCAGCCAGAGAGATTCATTTCATCTCCCACCTTTGTGGTGGCTGAAGGCTGGTGCATAAGCCCTTGGACTCAGAGAGACATTCCATCTTTCAACAGGCTCCTGGTAGCTTTCTTCCTTCCTGCACTTTGGGAGAGACTCAGACAGACTCAGAAGGGCTCAGAGACAGATTTCAAGACAGAGACCATCATGGTGGTCCTCCTGCCTCCCCCATAGAAACCGTCACATTCCGGAGAACTTTGAGAAAGGTAGCCAAAGTCCCAGGAAAGGAGACAAGACTTTGAAGGAGATAATAAAGAATTTGGACTTTAACACCTGGCTATTCTTGTGGTGATTACTCTGCTGAAATGAAGGCTGCTCCTAAGACCTCCAGAAAACCAACCAGAACATTACAGATCATAACATAATATTTTCACTCTTTTTTGTTGTTGTCTGCTTGCATTGTTTTCTTATTCATTTTCTTTCCTTTTTCATCTAATCTTTCTTGTGCAACAAGATAATTATACAAATATATTTACATATATTGGAACTAACATATATTTTAACATGTATAACATATATTGCATTTCTTGCCATCTAGGGGAGGAGGTTGGGAAAAGGAGAGGAAAATTTGGAACACAAGGCTACACAATGATCAATGTTGAGAAATTATCCATGCATATGTTTTGAAAATAAAAAGTTTTAATAATAACATATCTATACTCCATAGGTATTAACATATCTGTGGAATTCCTGGTACTTCAATATTCCATCAGCCTTCAATTTCACTCATTGGGCCCATGCTTTACTGACAGAGATCACCACCTCCATATAAAATACTAAATTGTGTTTCAGAGTTATTGTGGCTAAAAACATCATCACCCTGTGGCAAACACTGTGATGAACTCCTATATCACGTTGGAATTTATAGCACAACATAAATTATTAGGGCACACTAGCTGCAATGAACTGATATTGTACTACAAACAGTTTTCTCATCTTAATTGATGTAAATAAACATAATTATGTTCTAGTCAAAGGTTAATGAATGCTTCTTGAGTTGAACTAAGATTTCTTTTTCTTGAAAAGATTGAGCTTGGATTGGAAAACTCCAAAGCTCATTCATGCTACTAATAAACCATTAGCAAAAACAAATAGCAGTGAGAAAGAAGTCCTGTTTTAAGAATTGCTGAGCTCCCTTTCTCAATCTGGGAAAAACAAAAGAAAACCAACCAACAAACAAAAAATTGTGTGAAGTCATTGAGAAATGAAATGAAATTGATTGAAAAATAAGACTGCTTTCAGAGAGGAGTTATTAAGGCTATTATTGGCAAATATTTAAAATATAAATAAGGGCAATACAATATATTCTGATTAGAAGAATAGTAAGAGTCAGAGAGGCTATTTTCCTGCCATAATTATTATCTGACTACAGTGGCTGGTTGCTATTGTAAGGTAATGAAGCATTCTTTAGAGGCAGTGATTTTAACAACAGGGGTTCTGTACTCACTCCTCACACTTTTAACTAGACAATACTGACTCTCATGAAACAGTTATTTAATTGCACATGAATAGATCTTAGAAGAAGCTGAAAACAGCTATTATTGTTGATTCCTTCATTATATGTTGATGGTGTTCAAAAGATGGCTGCTCTCTCAGGATAATGGGGGTAGGAATGGTGAGTGTTATATTTGGTTGTTATTGGCTTTTTATGGCTAGGAATACAAATGGTAGCAATGAATTCTCTGGGGCATGGAGAATTCCACATTCCAATTTTCTAGGAGATCTTGTTACCATAAGAGAAGAATCACTAGGAATCTGAAGTTATTATCCCAGCGGTTCAGTAGCAATGGTCATCCAAACAAACTGTATTTTTTGGGTGAATTGAGTCAGACTGGACAAAAAAGACTGGTACACTATATATCCAGAGAATTGATAGCTCATTTTAGGATCACTGGAGGACCCTATGATACTATTAAAGTCATCAGGTCCTAAATAAGGCTTTTTGCAGATTAGAAAACTGAGTTCTCAAAAGGAAATTGACTGGAAATAATACTGCCAGTAAAAAACATAACTTAGAGGACAAATGTAAATACTGATCCTTGGATTAAAAATCCAACAGCAACAACTATTTTCTTTGATTTTTTTTTAACCTAACTCAATGAAACTCACTATTTTTTAAAATTTTGGATATTGGTAATTTGAGTTTGAATGGTAGATAGATGAAAAGAATATCACATGGGTCAGAGAAAACAAATACATGAAATTCCAAATTAAAATATGCCTGAGTTTCAACTTCATGGTACATATAAATATAAGTTTATCAGTGTGATGTATATTTAACTGCCTTCCAATTGCAGGAACCTTAGAGACAGATATGATATTTGGGAAACATACTATTAAATATCAGAGCCATACTTGCTTTTTTCCCAATTTACTTTCCGCTTTATAATCACAACCACTAAAAATAGAGGACAGAACTAGAATAACTTATTCCTGAAGTCATAAAAACCATTCAAGTAGTCAATGCAATCAGAGAAGAGGAAGAGGAGATCCATCCACCCCACTTTAAAGCATTGTGCCTCAATGGATCTAATAGCTAAAATAAAAGTTACACTTAGGGATCTATCATGTGCTTTGAACTCTTATCTGGATGGACTGTTAATATCCACAAGTGCTAGCTAGTTCATTGAGATGGCCCAGGTAACACTTCCAGTATCTTGGTAAGGCATTCATCTTCATCTTAATAAAATCATTTGGTCTTTATGTATATACACACATTCATATGTTTATACACACAGAGACACACACAAGCACAACAAATACTTATAGCTACATCTTTAATTGAGTTACTTTAACCAAATTCAGGTTAGAATGAAAGGCTAAAAAGAGAACAAAGCAATCTTTCTAAAGTCCAAAGTCATTTATTATATGTCAGTACCTTCTTTCTCTGTAGAGTTTTCAGATTATTTTTTAAAAAATCTGTCATTCTTTGACTTGAGTATTATTTTCAACAAGTCTTATACACAGATCTTCCTTTCCATGCAGTGTTTTCTCTCCTATGTCAAAGGGCAGATTACACTCAAACAGCTGTTACTTTTCTGGCAACTGCAAAATCAATGGAATATTGTGTCACATTTAGAAATGTTCTACCTCTGTCTTTGTAAGAGAAGCAAATCTGTTTGGATCTTTACCATATTCTATTTCTATATTTAAACCGTCTTACATCTCATCCAAACTCATCCCATTGCCTGGTGAGTTCTGTTGTAGCAAAGAAAGAAAGATCATTTTTGCATCTGAAAATACCCATATCATGGACTATGTTCATAAAACTCAAGTATAAGAAGAATTTTTTTAAATCCCTAAATAATACATTTTTATTCATTGTTTTTGAAAGTTTAGAAAATAAAACATTTTCCTCAAAAAACAACCTTATAAAGACAGTAAAATTATTATGACTAATTATTGTGAAATAATAAATACTTAAATACACCTAAAGCTCAGAATTGGAGCTGGAAATGAATGTACAGTCATTACTCCAGATATCTCATTGTTCAGATGAAGAAAATGCATTCTAGAGAAGACATAGATTAATAGCTGGAAAGAACTTTAGAAGCCATTATTTCAGATACTGCATTGTATAAATGAGGAAATTGAGACCTAGTAAGATGAAATAACTTGCCTCAAGTTATTTAAATATTAAAAGTCAGAACCAAGATTGAAACCCATTTCATTAGGGACAAAACCAATGTCCCCTCCTTTAGCAAACTTCTTTGGTAACCATCTTCTAAATCCAAGTATTTTTTATCAGTTCTTCCCCATGTTGAAATGCTTTCCCTCTTTTCTTTCTCTCCTGGTTTCTTTGGTTTCCTTTAAATCTCTGCTAATGTCTTACCTTGAGCAAGAAGCTGTTCCCAGTCCCCCTTAATCTTAACTCTTCTTTTCTGAGATTACTCCTAATTTATCCTGTGTATGCACATACACACATACACACACACACACACATAAATAACATTATCTGTAGATAGCTGTTTTCCCATTAGAATGTGAATTGTTTGAGAGCAGGAAATGTTTTTCACCTTTCTTTTTATTTTCAAGATTTAACACATTGTGTGACACATATTTTATAAAAGCTAACTGAGTCACTCATAGGGATAGGGACTAGACCATGATTTTACCAGGATAGAAAAGTCCAGGTAAGGAAATTTTCTCCCTCTTCTTTTCAGTAATTTTTCTGCAACATCTAATCTAAGAGTTGCCTAAAGCAGTTTAGCACACAAAAAAACTCACAGGCTCAGTGTGGTCCACAGTACTCCCAAGTGTGACCCAAATCAGATGAAAATGCAAATGGGAAATATTTAGCATAATAAATTAAAATACAATCAAATACAAAATATTAATTTGTGGTTTCTTAAGTCAATATAAGGCTTGCAGGAATCATTATGCATGGTTCCCATTTCTATTTGAGTTTAGCAATACTAGCCAAGGAGATTATTTGGCTTTCTCAGTCACAAAGCCAATACATGTCAGAGGTGAAATTTGGATTCATGTCTTCTAGGCTTTGAAATTGGTTCTTGATCTGCTACCTCATGCTTTCTTTGACTTATTCATAGAGGTATAGGGGAAAAAATAATTTTCAAATGACAAGCACTAGATTCGATTCAAAAAATGCTCAGTTTTTAAGTCTTTCTGAAGATCAGTTGGTTAAAGACTTAGAAGAGTCTCTAGAAGCTTTCTTCCATATCCTAACAATTATTAAAGGTGGGAGTCAAAGCTAAATCTGACCCACAAGAAATGTTTGTTGACCTATCCCTTCAACTCATTTTTTTCCATCTTACCATAATATTATTTTTCTATTTAAAATAATAAACTCCTTTTTTAATAGACATTGCAAAATGGCTATTCACAGAAGAAGTTGGAATGGAAGGAAGAATGGGGATGATTATTAGATTTTGAATTCATGGGTATCTATGGCAAATGAGTTACATTTTGTACTCTTATTAAAAGGTAGATGAAACTAAACTTGGAGTCAATTTCTTATCACTCTGGCTAAATACTTTAACCAGAAATATTGATATACTAATGGGAAAATAGGCCATCACTAGACTGTAATGTTCATAGAGGTCTAATGTTATTTGCTTTCATCCATTGGTCATTAAAGATCTCACAGTTTCTCAGTACCCTTCTAACCATGATACTATGGTACAAGGTCTAGATTTGAAAAGTGTAGGTACTATGGATACTATGGACACTATTTCACCAAGCTTAGAAAATATTCTGATTATTTTTGGAAGAGGGGAAGGTGAAGGGAAAGGGAAGCAATATCATTTGTTCCAGAAGCAGAATGCTGTAGTATTCCAAAAAATTAAAATAAATCCATAAACAAATAAATGAATGGATGAAAATGAAAATAAAATAAAATGAAAGCACTGAATGTGGATTATAGGACCTTTGTTTCAGTTCTGGTCCTAATATTTACAAGCTGTATGACCCTTGATAAGTCAATTTATTGCTCTGAGCACAAGTCTTTTATCTGTGAAATAACTTTATTAAATGACTTCAAAAGTACCTTCACCTCTAAATCTATGATTCTTATTCAAGAAAAGAAAGTGCAGAAATACAAATCAAATTAACTTAGAATTTCTGTCAATTTACTTCAGTGTTTTGGGGTTCTCTCCTTCTCTCCATTTGGATTGAAAGAATCCAGCAAAAGCACATGCATGACATTTAAAAAATACATTCAATATTAGTTTATTCTTAAAGATGATCAAACTATTTGTAGTTCCTGGCACAACTCAATCTTTAAGCAGGGAAGACAGCAGTTTCCTCTATACCCATGAATCAAATAGATAGAAATTCTGAACATACGTTGGCATCTCCCTGGGAAGTGATGATTTTTGACCAACAAATGAACCCTCTCTGGTTCTTAACACCACAGCTGTCTCTTGATTTTCAAAAAAACCAATTAGCAACATATAAATATGGAAAAAAGCCAAGCAAAAAGTTCTCAGTAATTGTATGTGCCCAGTGGATTTCATAGCAATAAGATTCTAACTACCTAAAAAATCACATTCTCATTACATTGTTGCTGTTATTAAACAAACAATGTTAGCAATTACTGATTTTTTTTATTCTGCTAATAATTCTCATATGTAAAGTATTCCTTATATAATAGGCACAGTCACATATCATTTAGCCATAATGTAAAGATTTAAAATATAGTATAAAGATTTCTGGTGTTAGTTTCTAAAATCCTATTGATAATGTTGAGACCTTACTGAGAGAAAATGAAAAAGCAACAAAAATGAAAGCATTTAAAATGATGGAAAACTAGTTAAGTGTCAGGAGGCAAGATTCTAAAGGATTCTTGTTTTATTTTGTGTATGTTTCAGTCGCTATTGTAAGCCTCGTCTCTCTCTCTCTCTCTCTCTCTCTCTCTCTCTCTCTCTTTATGGTTGTCGAACTGATTATGATTTTGGTGATTGTTGGGTTATTTTGTTTTTTTTTTTCTCCATTTAGGGTAGATTTGTATTTTTTTTACTTAAATTGCAATGCTCCAAACCATACAAAGTTCCATATATAAACTGGGAAATAATTCTTCCCTGATTAAATAGCAAACATTTTCCATATAGCTGAGCAGCAGCAGAGAAAAGATGTTCTTAAAATAGGTTTATACAGCTTCTGGCCTCTCTAAAGTTCACTAAAATTATTGCCACTCATTCTGATAAAATATAAACCAAATATTACTGAAAATATTGTTTCAATGATAGAAATAAAAACCAAAAAAGAACTCTATGACTATTCAAAATCTTTTTTAAGGCAGGAGAAATTATACATTTATTCATAATGTAAGATTTCAAAATGTTTATATTTTTAACATATCACTGTTAAATTATTTTACTCTAGAGTTTCCACCTCTGCAGCTGAAAGTATTATCACATAAATAAGAGAAAAGATAAAATAAATCAGGACTTGACAAATTTTTCCCCCTCATGAACCTTTTTTACTCAAGAAATTTGTATGTGACAATGGGCATATAGGTATAGAAAATAGGTGTGCAACTCAAATACTTACTAATAATAAATTATTATTTTGCAATCCCCACAATTAGTTATGGGACCCATACTGAATCAGGAACCATAGTTTAAAAAGCTGGGGACTAAATGAAACCATCATTTGAGTAAGATAAATTTATTCACTACTGTTTGTGGTTAAATCTCTTTTAATTAAGTATATGTTTCTCAAAAATAAGAACTATTTCAGTACCTAGAACATATTAGGAATTTAATTTTGTAATTGAGGAGTATATACATGTATTTAATCATTCTACATATAGATTTTCACTGTTAAAATTGAGTCATGTTTGACTCTTCATGATCCTAAGACAGGTTCTTGGTAAAGATACTGGAGTAGTTTTCATTTTCTTCTCCAACTCATTTTATACAATGAGAAGTGGAGGCAAATGGGATTAAGTGATTTGCTCAGCTAGTAAGTGTCTGAGACCAGATTTGAACTCAGGATGATGAGTCTTTCTGACTTCAGGTCAGGCAATCTAAACTTTATGCCACCTAATTGCCCGAGTAAATACTTAATGAATGCTTGTTCCCTTCACCTTCAATATTTATTTATCATTATTTTTATTTGTTTTGCATAATATTCAACTCTATTTATTACACTATCCCTCATCAAACTTTCCATTATTATATTGAAAATCAATTAATTAAATGAATTGAAACCAATTAAACAAAAGTAAAAGACAGTATTTGCAACTGGCATCATTTGTAGTATTCTACACTTATAGACTATCACTTCCCAGTAAAAAAAAGGTGATGCACATAGCTATCTCTAAGGAAAGATAAGCCTATCCAATTACATATCATTCTGGTTGGTTTTAGTGTTCTTTTCATTTAAGTTTTACTTAGCATTTATATAGTACTTTATAAAGTTGATAAAACCATTTAGAAATATAATCTTAGTCTTGCCCTCACAACAACCATTTTACAGATAAGGAATCTGAGGTAAAGAGTGATTAAATAACTTGTCCAATGTCACATAGCTAGAAAATATCTAAAGTAGGAGTCAAACTCAAATCTTCTTAGTGACTCTAAGTGCAGCAATCTATCCCCTCCAGTGGTTCTCAAAGTATGGTCTAGAGAATCCTGGGGATCTCTGAAACCCTTTTAGAGGGTTTACAACTTCAAAAATAGTTTTTATTTCCAATATGGTAAATGTCTATAAATATAATCCAGATAAACAAAAACTCTTTGGAGAGATCCTCAATAATTTTTAATAGGATAAAGATACTGAAAACAAAAGTTTGAGAACCACTGCATTAGGCCATCTAGCTTCTCTATGTACTTATTGTGCTTGTGTATAGTTTTCCTGTTCTGTTTATTTCACTCTGTCAGTTATTAGTAGTCATGGGATCATTAGTTTGGATTTGAAAATCACTTTAGATATCATTAAGAATAATTTTCTCATCTAAAAAATGAGCCATCAGAAGCACAGAGAGATTAAATGATGTTACTCTTAATTTCTTATTTTCATTTTTTCCCCAATGGAACAATGGGTTTTATTACATTAAAAATGAAGACAACACACTTTGTCCCACATTCCTTAAAAGAGGCCCACTATATTTCAAATTCTTGCCATAATCACTATAATTTAACAACTATTTACAGTATTTCTAACCTTTACTTATATGTCTCTATTTTGAAAAGTATGCAACTCGTTTTGTTCAGCAAAACTGTATTGAGTGAATGGTGGTAAGAATCGGAGATTGTATGTGCTATCCGTTGAAATTGTTATACTTGATTTTTTTTTATTTCTTTGACTGAAAGATATTATGTAGTTGATCACTTATTGAGAAATGACTTTAAAAAATAACTTAAAAAAAGAAATCTATATCATTTTTCTTGAATATATAATATAAAATCATATATTTGAGTACATTAGGGAACACAATCACATTTGTAAATGAAAGTTCATGTTAATTATTATGTAATTATAAATTATTGTCTAAATATTTTGGATCAATGAAGAAAATAGATAATAAAAAGATAGAAGGCTATATCATCATACTAACACCTCCCACTGGGTTATAAGGTGATTAAATGTATATCCCATTTCTCTATATATTGAAAAAGGGATAAATTAAATGTTTTATTTAGTTTTTGTAGTCTTCATCAATATTAAGAGAAGAGAAAAAGAGAAAAACATTTACTCCCTAATCTGTATTACAGAAATAAAAGAAGTTTGAGAATTAAATATGTTATTTTAAAAAGCTATCCCAAATTAAGTGACTCAAGTTTAAATTCCTTTAAGGTGAATAAAAATGACATGTATTTTATAATAAGCACTTCATTCTCTTCAGTGTGTCACACAAACATTAATCTTCATGATTTCCTTGTGAATGGAATATCAGCAGGAGCTTTCACAAGAAGAAAAGCCAGATTAAATAAGATAAAGCAAAATCAAAGCTAACTCTCTTTGCTCCCTTACCTGGAACTAAAAGCCACTTGGTTGCACATTTTCTTCCAATGTAGTTTATTTAGTTGATTTGCCAATTTTGCAGTGGATGTGATAATGAATTGTAAAAAATTTAAAAAGATTATAGTAGGGATAGGAAAGGGTAACAACAATAACAAAAAAGGTTTAGCTAATCTAAAAATTCAAAAGGCATTCCATTAGAGATCAAAATCCACCTGTACCTAATGTGGCATTCTGCAGGAAGCCCTTCACCTCTGCCCCCTGCCCTTCTCCCCTCACTACTCTTTTCATGTATTTGTATTCTAATATATATATGTGCCACACATATGTACAAATACATGTATGTATATATGTATATGTGTGTATTTACTATCTCTATTATTAGAAGATTATCTCACAGGTAGAAGTTTACTTTTGGTATTTGTATCCTAGAGTCGAGCACTTAGAGAAGCATATAGTATGGATTTAATAAATACCTTATGATTGTTGGTGATATAAACTTCAAGAGTAAATTGATAAAACCCCATTACAAAAATTTGTTATGATATCTTGATGAAAGATCTGCACTCAGTCCAATTAAAAAAGCATTGGTTAACTACATCCTATTTATGAAGCACCATCCTAGTCATTTAGACATAAAGGTCAAAACACCATCTACCCATAATAAAATTGCTTACTTTTATGAAACATTATTATGCAGATTTCTAAATGAAAACTGAAATGAGAAACAGAAAAGCACTAGCAGATGAGCACTGGACGAAGATAATAGTGGAGCTTCCAATACTAGTCTGTACTTGTATGGATCTTTAAAAGAAGCTAAAGATTCTTAGGAGAGACTATGAAACAGGAGTGACCTAGGAGTGTGGTCAGACATTGTTGAAACACAGCAAGAAATTGATGGGATGCCAAACCAAGAAATACAAGTGAATACTCAGGTGTCTTAAGAGCTATACAAATGAAGCTTAATCTCTGGCAGGTGTTACAAGCCAGGGTAACTGTAGGGAAAGAACAGTCATGAGGGAAAAATAATCATTAAGAAATAGAAATCATAAAGCACTTTAGGATTTATAAAACACTTTGTTGAATATCTCACTGAATCATCAAAACAATCTTTTGAGATCAGTCTTATAGACAAAAACCATAAGTAGAAATACTTGAGCTTAGGGCATATCCATTTATAAATAAGGCAAATGGAGGGGCAAGGAGATGATTACATTAGTTTAGAACACAGTATAAAATAAATGGAATATATTGCTCCCACAACTCTAAAAATTATTTTGTAAATTTTAATACCTGCAATAAGTTAGGGAAATAAATTATCAAAATTAATAGTGGAATTGATTGAGATCAACATTTTATGATTTGCAAATAGCATTAGAAGGTATTTAGAAAATCTAATAGTTTTAACTCCAGAATTAAAAGGGATAATGAATGAATTCAGCAAGATCAAAAGATACAAGAGTAAGCCTGAATATAATTTATTATTTATTTTTAATAAAGATCAAGAAAAAAAATCATAAAGAGCAACTTCATCTATAATAACTATTGTAAAATATTGGACAATTAACCTGCCAAGTACTATCCATTATCAATGCATGAGGACAATTTTACAATGATAAAGTTTGAAAAAACAAATTCCCATACTTGAAGGGGTATTCTGTGTTAATGGAAGGATTAGATTATTATAAGAGAGAGATCCTCCTGTGATTGTCACAAGACAATCTATTCCCTTTATTTTTGTAAAGATGGACAACAAAGGCATCTTTGAACTCCTGGAACATAATTCTTTTTGTCATATAATCTGGAAAATGTCAGTCAGTTTTTATATGAGCAAGGGATCCCTCACCTTGTAAATCTCAGCTGTAATAGAATCAGCACCCAGTACTTTACCACACAAAAGTAAGCTAATGGCATTCAAAACACCTTCTTCAGTAGGAACTTCTGTTCAAACACACCAACAGTAGTGACTGATTTCCACTTGAGGTAAATGGTCAATAGCTTCAACATTAATTGATGATGCTCTCTTGAGAATACTATGGAAAAATCTAGCCTATCTCTCTATGACCATGTGCTTATCACCAATCAGTGTGGCACCACTAGCAATGAGTAATTGAGATGCACCATAGGTCTTTGGCCCAAAAATAGTGTTCAGTATATCATTAGAGTGCTTTGGATTTTTACTATCAGAATAAAACTGAATTTCATCTGCCTTTTTACTGATCCAAGAATCTGCACCTCTCTTAAGTTTTGATTGTGCTTTACTTTTGATGGAATTGTATAATTGTAAAATAAAATACTAATATTTTGAAAGTTAGTCTACATATTAATGTTATACAAATTAAAATGTTGAGTTTTCTTTATTGACACAAATAAAAACAAAATTTATGTTTAAAATATATTAAGAACAACATTAAGAAATAGTTATTAGATATATTGTATTGAACATACACTTTAACATATTTAACATGTATTGGACTACCTGCCATCGAGGGGAGAGGTTGGAGGGAAGAAGGGGAAAAGTTGAAACAGAAGATTTTGCAAGGGTCAATGTTGAAAAATTACCCATGCATATGTTTTGTTAATAAAAATTTATAAAAATTTTTAAGATATATTAGACAGAAGTTATCAAAATCATCTTTTTTTTGGGGGAAATAATAGATCAATGTAATAATATAGAGATAATATGAACTGAATATATTAAACTGTCAAATGGAATAGGCAAATGAATATTTTCATTAATTATGTTATATAATATATAATATGTTGTTTATATGTATATATAGGCATAGATTACATAAATATAGATACAGGTAAGATACATTTACAAATATAGAAATAGCAATAGCAATGTTGAGTGATATAAAATATTACCCATAGCTATATTATATATACATAAATATTAAGAAATGTTGATAAAAAAATTCGTGACAATGGTGGAAAATGTTGTGACAAAAATTTGATCAACATCTCATTCCTAACAACTCAACTGGATAATAAATTCAAACATTAAAAATAAAACTTATAAAAGGATGAAAAGGGAAGAATGAAGTTATTTCAGTTATGGATAGGAGTTTTATATCCTTTCTAAAAAATAAAAATAATTATATTGCATTTAGTTATATTTTAAAATTCTCCATAATAAAATCTACAATTAAAAATAACAGGAAAAATGAAATAAAATATAAGAAATATTTAAATTCAACAAACTTGGCTATCAAATCATAATGAATAAATGGTTAAAAAGATGTATATTTTTCTAAAGTAGAAAAAATAATATTAAAACTTGAAATAAATGAACAACTTCACTATTAGTAAAATAAATGTGAGATAAATCAACTTTGTATTATATTATGATCATCAAACTGGAAATCTAACTAAAAATCAATGAAGCCATGCTCTTGAGGTTTCAGAAAGGCAGATACAGTCATACAGATATGAAAGAATTGCAAACCACAGGATTTTGGTGGGGAAAACAATGTGGGAGTAAGTAGTAAAAGTTTGAGAATTGTTCATATAATTGGAAGCAATAATCTATGCAATTGAAATATACCAGAAAATATATCCAAAAATAGTATGTTCCAAATGAGTTTTTCTTTCAAAGATATTCACAGCAGCATTATTTGATACTGCAAAACTGAAAGCAACCAATATGCCTAACAATAGGGAAATGACTGAATAAACTTTGTTACATTAATATAATAAAATGCTGAAATGCAATTAAGATTGGCAAATATGTGAATATTACAGAGGAATATGAAGAGATCTTTATAAAAAACAGGGAACAGAATAATTGATAACAATGACCATTGTTAGTGGCAGGAAGGTGGGAAATAATAGTAATAGAGATAGATTTGAGAATACATATCAGTGATACATTTTCTTAAGAGCATCAATTAAATGCTTCTTTAAAAAGACCATATCTCTTGACACCCTCTCTAAGCCTGCACAATCTTTCTTTCCCTCAACCTTCATTCCCTAACATAGAAGTCCAAGAGAAGGAACTGATATAAATTGTTTTTTTTTTCCATTTAGCACAGTGCCTAATACATTATAAAAGCTTAATAAATGTTTGCAGACTGACTTTGAGACCTTCCTTTTGCCATCATCACTCAGTAGCCAATTCTTCCTTCAAAGTTACTCCATTCCATCTAGATTTTCATTGATTTTGTTTGTGGACTTCTAGACCATGTCCCTTATTTTCAATAAGTTCCTAAGTTCACTCAAAATTTTCTTTTCAATCCTAAATATGTACCCTTCAAACAATTAAGTCGCCCATGTCTTCAACTTGACAATTTTCCTTGATCTCAGTTTGCAGAGTACCCTAATTCAGAGGGGCTCATTACTGAGATACCCCTTCTTAAAGCACTTACCTCCCAGTTGAATTTTCCCTAAGTTTTAGAATTCCTAGGACCAGTTCTTTGATGTGCAGTGAAAGCGGATATTATTAGTCATCCCACTTCTAGAGATGGTATTTACTTATAGCTTTGAGGTTACTATATTGTAATAAATTATAAAGAATAATAGAGCTAGAAAAGACCAGAAAATATCATTTAGTCTGGCCCTCTACTATGACCTAATCATGTCTCAACTTAGTTCAGTCTTTATATCCAGTTTCTGCTAAATAAGCTCACTACAATATGGATCATTTGAGACAATTTCATTTATCAAGAAACTTTCCTAAAATTACTCATTCCCTCTATCCCCACTTTGTAGGACATGATAAGTCTTGAGGCTTGAATGTCAGATTTCAGTTTCCAGCTCCCAAAGCTGAGTCAATGAAGGCTTTCTTCAATGACATTTGCTTATTTTGTATTTCTACATTATCATTCATAAAAGCAGCAACTCTAGCAAGATGCTTGCTAAGCTTTGACATGTTTCAAAACCTAACATAAGGTTTAAAAGGTAAAACAAAGATGTGTTTTGTAGTGCACTAATCTAATTAATGTGTCATTGTTTTCATCCACAGCCAGCTTTTCTGGGCATGCATGTGAACCTGTTTTTTAAAAAAGACAGTCTCTGATTATGATGTAGTAGAAAAGAAGTGGATTTGGAGAGAGAATATCTGCATGAGAATCAGGATTCTCCAACTTTTAACTAGTGATACTGGGCAAATCATTTAAGATTATAAAAATAATAATAATAACAACAATAGTAGCTTTTATGTAATATTTTAAGGATTGCAAAGCACTTCGCCTATGTTAATTCATTTGATCCCATGTAGAAGACAAGTAGTATTATTTTCTCCATTTTACAGATGAGAAAATTGAGGCAGAAGCTATATGTCTTGCCCATCAGTCACAAGACTAGAAGAATTTAAGGTAGAATTCAAATCCTAATGTCACTGATCAAGGTAGCATAGTGGATTGAGTCCTGATCCCAGAATCAGGAAGAGCTAAGTTCAAATCCATCCACAGGCCCTTATTAAAAGTATGATCTTGTCTATACAAGTCATTCAAAGCTTTGTTTGCCTTAGTTTCCACATCTGTAAAATGGTAATAATAATAATAAAAATTGTCTTATGGGGTTTGTTGTGAAAAGCAAATGTGATAATAACTGTAAAGCAATTAATTAGTTCAGTATCTGGCACATAGACAGTAAATATATACTTATTTCTTTGCATTCTTTCTTCTATCCTTTACAGTACCTAGCTGCTTATTCTGAACATCAGTTTCCTCCTATATAAAAAGAGAGGTTGCAGGGGGGCAGAGTCAAAATGGTGGAGAGTAGATGAGTCTTTGACCTCTTCCTGGTCTCCCTCAGAATCAACACCAGATCAAGCCTCTGATTGGGTTTTGGATTGACAAAATCCACAAATATTTGAAGTGTAACAAATTTCCAGCAGAAGACATTTTGAAAGAACTTCAAGAAAATATTTCTCAGTCAGACAGAGGGAAGGGTGGCCCTGCATAGACACAGCTCAGGGAGACCCAGGGCCTCCTTGTGCCAAGGAGATTCTTAGCCAAAATACAGAAGCATTGGCTACTCTGTCCTGGTTCAAAAGACAGTAAATAAGGAGATAAGCCATGAGATCTTCAAATACTGAGCCCTGAACCCCAGCATAACAAGTGTGACTTGGCTATGTCCACTTAGCACGGGAAGAAAACTAGCCCCAAGGGAGCATGAAATCACTGTTCATGTGTAAAGGAAGCTTGGGACAATCTCCACTTTGCTCTAAGAGCAGACTCCAACCTTCAAAAATGAGCAAAATAGTAAAAAGAGCTCTGACCATATATAGCTATTATGGAGACAGGGAAGAACATACTTCAAACCCTGAGGACACTAAAGACAAACATCTCCACGTGAATTCTCAAAGGGTGATATGAGTTGTTTTCCAACTCAAAAGGCTCTTCTGGAAGAATTCAAAAAGGATCTTCAAAGAGTGTCAGAAGAATAGTAAGGAAAGAAAATGAGAGCTTTGAAAAAGAAAACAGAAATTTTTTGAAGAAAATAGATTAAACAAAAAATAACCTCATTAAAAATAAATTTAGTGAAATGGAATAAGAAAATAACTCTTTAAAAATAGAATTGGATAAATGTTTTGTGTCCTGCTTTCTAGAGCCCCCAAGTTGGGGTGACAAAATGTACTGTTGGTTTCTAGGCCCCCACACCTGGGTGATGAAAATATACCTTCCTAGTGGATAAATGATGAGGTAGGACTCCTGAGGATGGTGGAGCAATGGAAACTATTTATTTCAAGGAGTTTCCCCTTTATGTAACATAACAAAAACAACACTGTGCATGTGAGACCACATAAAGAACTTGCTATTGTATGTAGTTTACCACCTCGTATCACTCTTCCATTTAGTCTCGCTCTGCTTGAATCTTAACAGAAGTTGTCACCACACCCTGACTTCTCAGGAAGTCCAAGAGCCCTTAGGGTAGATGGGGAGCCAAACCAGACATTGTTAACAGGTTCCCTCTGGGCTGAAGGGTCTTATACCTTATTTAGAGTTTCCCCACTACTGTGACCCTTTACAGAAATGAAAAAATAAAACAACTCCTTGCAAAACAGAATTGATGAAACAGAAATAGAGAACAACTTCCTAAAAAATAGAATTGGTGAAGCGGAAAAAATACAACGAAGAAAACAACTCATTTAAAAGTTCATTTGACCAAATGCAAAGGGAGGTATAAAACAAAAACTAACTGAAGAAAATAATTCTTGAAAAAATGGAAGTCAATGACTCAATGAGACATCAATAATGAGTCAAACAAAACAAATAAAATGAAAAAAAAGAAAATATAAAATATCTCACAGAAAAACAACTGATCTAGAAAATAGATCCAGGAGAGACAATCTAAGAATTATTGGACAACCTAAAAATCATGATGAGAAAAAGAGCCTAAACAAATTCTTTCAAGAAAGCATAAAGAACTTCCCTAATGTTCTAGAATCAGAGGGTAAAATACCCATTGAAAGAATCCACTGGTCACCTCCTAAAAGGTGACCAAAAATAAAATAAAATTTTAATAAATATAAATAAATAATATAAAATAAATATATAAATTAAATATTTATATTTATAAATAAATATAAACTCGAATGAATTAAATAGCTACATTTCAAAATTATCACACCAAGGAGAAAATACTGGAAATAGTCAGAAAGAAATAATTCAAATATCAAAGAGACACAATCAGTATTACTCAGGACCTAGCAGCTTCCACTTTAAAGGAATGAAGGGACCAGAATATGATATTCCAGAGGACAAAGAAGTTTGGACTGCAGCCAAAAATCAACTCACCAGTAAAATTAAGTATTATATTTCAGGGGAAATACGGACGTTCAATAAAATATAAATAAATTTATAAGATTAGAGCTGAACAGAAAATTTGATCTAAAAAGGTAAACAAGGAAGGAAAAAAACAAACTATGTTTTTAAAGGTTAAAATTTTTGCATCCCTCTATGGGTAGATGATATGTTTAACTCTTGATAACTGTATCTTTGTTAGGGGTACACTTAGAGAATGTAGGTATAATTTGGCTTTATTGTGATGATATAAAAAAAAGAAACTAGAGGTAGAAAGGAGATTGTACTGGAAGAAAAGAAAAGGAGAGGTAAATGGGGTAAATTGTATCACATGAAAGGACAACAAACATCTATAATAATTGGGGAAAAGAATGGAGGAGGTGAACATTAATGTTAATCTCATCAAATTTGGCTTGAAGAGAAAATATCAGATATATTAAGTTTGATAGAGAATATTGTCTCATCCTATGAGGAAATAAAAGGGAAAAGGAGAAATGAAAGTGGAAGGCTAATACAAGGGAGAACAGAAGTAAAAGGGGAAAGGGATAAGAGGGGGAGAAGAGCTGGGAAAGGTGAGGGCAGATTGAGGGAGGTGGGGGTTAGATGCACAACACTGGGGAGAAGGGAAAGGAGGAAAGGAAAGAGAAAATAAAATGGCATGAAATACAATTAATAATATGAACTGTGAATAGGAATGGGATGAACTCTCCAACAAAATGGAAGCAGATAGACTGGATTAAAAGCCAGAATGCTACAATATGTTGTTTATAAGAAACACATTTAAAGCAGAATGATACATACAGAGTAAAAGTAAAAGGCTGCAACAGACTCTGTTATGCTTTAGCTGAAGAAGAAGAAAAAAAAAAAACAGCAGGGGTAATGATCCTGATCTCAGATCAAGCAAAAGCAAAAATGGATCTAATAAAAAGAGATAAGAAGGACACTACATTTTGCTGAAGGATACTGTAGCTAATGAAAAAAAAAATTATCAATACTAAACATATATGCACCAAATGGTATAGCATCCAAATTCCTAAAGAAGAAGTTAAGAGACTTATAAGAAGAAATAAAAAGCAAAACTATACTAGTGAATGATCTTAACCTTGTTCTATCAAAACTAGATAAATCAAACTACAAAATAAATGAGAAAGAAGTCATGAAGGTAAATAGAATTTTAGAACAGTTAGGTATGACAAGTCTTTGGAGAAAATTAAATGGGGATAGAAAGGAGTACACATTTTTCTTGGTGGTACATGAAACCTACCCAAAAACTGACCATATATTATGGCATAAAACTTCAAAATCAAAAGCAGAAGAGCAGAAGTAGTAAATGTACCTTTTCTAAATCATGTTGTAATAAAAAGTTTATGTAATTAAAGGACCACGGAAAAATAGATCAACAAATAATTGAAAACTAAATAAAACAACAAATTACATATAAAATTGATAATTTGATCCAAGCAAATGACCATAATGAGACAACACACCAAAATTTATATGATTAAGGCAAAGCAGTTATTAGGGGAAATCTTATCTTCGTAGATGGTTAATTGAATAAAATAGAGATAGAGAAGATCAGTGAAATTGGGCAGACAACTAAAAAAGCTGGAAATAAAAAATAATTTAACCCCCCCAACAAAATAACAAATTAGAAATTCTGAAGATAAAAGGAAAGATTAATAAAATTGAAAGTAAGAAAACAATTGAACTAATAAACAAAACTAAGATTTGGTTTTATGAAAAAATCAATAACAAATAAACCTTTAGTTAATGTGATTAGAAAAAGGTAAGAAAAAAATCAAATTGCTAGTATCAAAAATGAAAAGGGCAAACTTCCCACCAATGTAGAGGAAATTCAAGCACTAATTAGGAGTTTCTTTGCCCAACTAATCTAATCTAAGTGATAATCTAAGTGAAATGGATACTTATAAAAACATAGATTGCCCAGATTAACAGAGGAGGAAATTAATTACTTAAATAGTCCCATTTTAGTAAAAGAAATTGAATAAATTATTAATCAGCTCCCAAAGAAAAAATCTCTAGGATCAGATGGATTTACTGAACCTTACCAAGCATTTAAAGAACAATTAAATCCAGAACTATGCAAATTATTTGTAAAATAAAAAAAGGAGTGCTACTAAATTTCTTTTATGATACAGAAAAGGTGCTGATACTTAAACTAGGTAGGGTCAAAACAGAAAGAAAATTATAGACCAATTCCCCTAATGCAAATTCACACAAAAATCTTAAAGAAAATATTTGCAAAGAGATTACCACAAGCTATCACAAGGGTACTTTATCATGACCAAGGAAGATTTACACAAGAAATATAAAACTAGTTCAATATTATGGGTAGGCTGATCTAATATAATAAAAATGAAAATACTACCTAAATTATTCTACTTATTTAGTTACATACCAATCAAACTGCCAAGCAATTCCTTTACAGAGCTAGAAAAAATAATGACAAAGTTCATCTGGAAGAACAAAAAGTCAAGAATTTTAAGGGAATTAATTTTAAAAAATGCAAATGAAGGTGGCTTAGCAATGCTAGATATAAAACTATATAATAGAGAAGTAATCATCAATACCATTTGGTATTGGCTAAGAAATAAAGTAATCAATCAGTAGAATAGGTTAGGTTCACAGGACAAAATAGTCAATAACTATTGCCAACTATAGCAATCTAGTATTGATAAACCAAAGATCCCAGTTTATGGGATAAGAACTCACTATTTGACAAGAGTTGCTGGGAAAATTGGAAATTATAATGGCAGAAACTAGGCATTGATCTACACATAACAATATACCAAGATAAAGTTGAAATGGGTTCATGATTTAGACATAGTGATATTATAAACAAATTAGAACAAAGGATAACCTACCTTTCAGATTCATGTAGAAGGAAGGAATTTGTGGCTAAAGGAGAAATGGAGTATATTATGAAGTGTATTTATTGTGTTAGTTTAAAAAGTTTAAACTTTTTAAAAAATTTGTATCCAAAGGTTCTGATAAAGGTCTCATTTCTAAAATATATAAAGAGTTGACTCAAATTTATAAGAATACAAGCCATTCTTGAATTGATAAATTGTCAAAGAATATGAACAGATAATTTTCAGATGAAGAAACTAAAACCATTTCTAGTAATATAAAAAATATCTAAATCACTATTGTTTAGAGAAATGCAAATTAAAACAACTCTGAAATACCACTATACAGTCTCAATTCAGCTAAGATAACAAGAAAAGATAATGATAAATGTTGGAGGGGGATGTGGGAAAACTGAAACACTAATACATTGTTGGTGGAGTTGTGAATTGGTCCAATTTACAATTCTGGAGAATTATTCTAGAGAGCAATATGGAATTACGCACAAAGGACTATCAAATTATGCATATCTTTTGATCCAGCAGTATCTCTATATCATCAAAAAGGAAAAGAACCCATTTGTGCAAAAATATCTTTAGCAATACTTTTTCTAGTAGCAAGGAATAAGAAACTGAGTGGATATCCATCAATTGGAGAATTGCTAAATAATTTATGGTATATGAGTGTTATGGGATATTATTGTTCTATAATAATCACAGTACGATTTCATAAAGGCCTGGAGAGGCTTAAATGAACTGATGTTAAGTAAAGTGAAGTGCCAAGAGAACATTGTATTTGGCAATAAGAAAATTATGCAATAATAAATTCTTAATGATGTGGTTCTTTTTAACCATGAGGTGATTCAGGTCAATTCCAATAGATTTATGATGGAGAGAGCCAACTACATCTAGAAAAAGGACTGTGAGGATTGAATGTGGATCACAATATAGGTATTTTCACTCTTTTGTTGTTGTTTGATTGCTTTTCTTATTTTTTTCTCCTTTTTGATATCATTTTTCTTGTGCAGCATGATAATTGTGGAAATATGTATAGAAGAATTGTACATATTTAACATATATTGTTTTACTTGCTGTCTAGGGTAGAGAGTGGGAGGAAGGGAGGGAGAAAAAACTGCAACACAAAGTTTTGCAAGGGTGAATAGTGAAAACTCTCCTCCTATATTTTGAAAATAAATTGATAGTATTAAAAAAAGAGAAAGATTGCATTTAATGCTCTCAATTCTTCCCCCCCCTTTTTATCAATGATCCTGTTTACTTATCTGTAGACATACAAAATATTTTACTGTTTTCTCAAAGAATTAAAAGGACCTTAAGAGATCCAGTTTCCTTTTACAGTTAAGGAATCTGAGGTCCCTAGAACAGAAATCACTTGGCCAAATTACTACCAAGTTGTAGAGAGCTGGAACTCTGGAGACATATACTTGAAACCCAGTATTAACTCAGTGGAACTGATGAGATAATGGTTCTCTAATTCACATATATATTTACTACTTAGTATGGTGATAACAATGGTTCTCTAAGTTCACACATAATCAGTATGCTGTAATGATATAATTACAATAAGGTATATAAGGGATAAGAAGGACTGGAAGACAGACATTCTATCTTTGACCAGCCTCTTGGTGGCTGTCCTGCCTCCTGCACTAAGATCGAGACTGGTCTGAAGTTCTCCAGAAAGCTAGCCTGAATACTACACCAAGTTGCAGAACTTAAATAAGAAATAATTCTAGAGCATGTTCTTTATTTTTTTTAAAGCCTTTTATTTTCAAAATATATACATGGATAATTAGCAACATTCACCCCTACAAAACCCTACATTCTAATTTTTCTCCTCCCTTCTCCCTTCCTCCTCTAGATGATAAGCAATCCAATATATTTTAAACAAGCACAATTCTTCTCTCTATATTTCCACAAATATGCTACACAAGAAAAATCAGATCAAAAAGGAAAAAATAAGAAAAAATGTGGCAGCTAGATAGTGCAGTGGATAGATCACCAATCCTGAAGTCATCATATATGAACTCAGATCCTTAACACTTTCTAGCTGTGTGATTCTGGGCAAGACACAACCCCAATTGCCTCAGCAAGAGAGAGAGAGAGAGAGAGAGAGAGAGAGAGAGAGAGAGAGAGAGAGAGAGAGAGAGAGAGAGAGAGAATGCAAGCAAACAACAACAAAAAAAGATTGAAAATACTATGTTGTGCTTCACACTCAGTCCCCACAGTTCTCTCTTTGGGTGCAGATGGCTTTCTTCATCATAGCACCTTTGGAACTGGCCTGAATCACCTCGTTGACAAGAGCCATGTCCATCCAGCATGTTCTTTTATCTAAACTACTTATTCTTGGGTATAAAATGTGCATAATTATATCACTGTAGTGATTCATAAGCATCAAGAACTAGGCTCTAAACTTAACTTAAGCAATATTAATGATGCCCGGTATACTTCCATTATGTTGTGTTCTTAAAAGTATAAGTGTGCCTTACAATGATTTTCATTATATTATTAAATATATTTCTAAGAAATCTATGTAATATCACAAATCAAATTTCTTTCATCCATATGCATTCACCATTACATTAGATTTGACTTTCTGACAATTACAATACACTTGCCTCTTTGATAGAATATATGTTCAGATGAAACTTTAAGAAAAAACATAGTATTGAGAATGTTATGAAAATTATAAATTTATTTCATTACTTATGGTCTAGCTACTGTAGAGTCCCTCTTGGCTGATACATTCTATTACATCTTCCCATTTTCTGCTGAAGCCAATCAAATAAGTAAAAGCAAGCTTTCTGTGTCTATAGTCAGAAGATTCAAAATTGACTAATATTGCTGATCACATCCTTCTTGACAGAACACTTTCTCTTTCCTTGCCTTCCATGATAGTACTCTCTCCTGGCTCTTCTTCTATCTGAATACTTATTACTTGTCTCCTTTGTTGCTTCATCATCAGTCTATTGCTTCCTAAGCATAAAAGTATCCTGTGATTATATCTTGTTCCCTTCTCTCCCATTCTCTCTTCCTCTTCTTTTCTATCTATACTTACTCTAAGTAATTTTATCCAATCCTGTGATTTTAATTATCAACCCTGCATAGTTCTCTCAGATCTATATACCTTCTAATTTCCTTTAACCTCTTAGTCTCACATTACTAGTCATCAAACAATATCCAATCATCATCTCAACTTCATCAAATTGCAAATCTTAATTACCTTTTTTCTCTCTTCAAACAAATGAACAACAAAACCACATATAATCTTGTTCTCCTTTCAAATATCACTATTCTCATGAAATTTATGATACTTCTGGTGACTTAGATTCATAGTCTTTTCTCTTTTCCTCATTCCCTATTAATCATTAATCAGGTGGACCACAGCATAGCATTTCGAATCCTACTGTTGTTGTTTGCTGGCATTTTTGTTTTCCTTCTCAGGTCATTTTTACCTTTTTTCTAAATCCAATTATTTTTGTGCACCAAGATAACTGTATAAATATGTATACATATACTGTACTTAACATATACTTTAACATATTTAACATGTATTGTTCTACCTGCCATCTAGGGGAGGGGATGGGAGGAGGTAGGGAAAAAATTGGAACAGAAGATTTTGCAAAGGTCAATGGTGAAAACATTACCCATGCATATGTTTAATAATTAAAAAGATATAATAAAATATAAAAATAAAAAAAATTCATCAATCAGTTGTTAAGTTTTAGCTATCCCATTACCTATTTCATGGAATCCCTTTCTCCACATTTCAGTTACTTACTTGAGTTCAAATCCCGATCATTTTTTAAAAGTATATATTAAATACAATATATGTGTACATAATCATACAGTCATTTTGCTGCACAAGAAGAATCAGACTTTGAAATAATGTAAAATTAATCTGAGAAGGAAATAAAAAATACAAGCATACAAAAACAGAGGGATTGGAAATGCTATATAGTGGTTCACACTCATTTCCCAGAGTTCTTTTGCTGGGTGTAGCTGGTTCTATTCATTATTGAACAAATAGAACTGATTTGGTTTATCTCATTGTTGAAGAGAGCCACGTCCATCAAAATTCTGATCAATTTTCTGATTTACTATAACATATTCCTGACTGGTCTCTGTTTTCAGTCACTCCATTTTCCCCTACTCCTAACAGCTGTCATAATGCAGGTCAGATTATTTTATCTTATTACTCAAATGCCTTTAAAAATTCCCTATGACCTTTTTGGTAAACTCCTCCAACTTGGCATTTTAAAATGATTTGAATCTGGCTTTAGCCTATCTTTTTAGATTCCCCCCAGTCTTGAAACAAATTTTGTGTTCCAGATGCACTCTCTTAAAATTTTTCATAATATATCCCATTTCAAAGCTTTTACAAAATCTGTTGTTGCTCTATCAGGAACGGAATGGTCTCTTCTTTCTCAATTCTGCTCTTAGAATTTTTAGTTTTTGTTAATTTAATTATACTGAATAACTTAATGTAGCAGATGCTTAGTAAAACTATGGCTCCATAGGTTGAGAACTACTTTAAGACTAGGAAATTTGGCTTTATGCTACTTACTTATCATCTTCAATTCAAGAAATCTGCATTTTAAAAATAATTCTTCTTATTTTGAATAATATTACATATATTTCCGTTTGGAAGCAATACTCTTCATTTCAAAGGCATTCATATATGACTCCTCAAGATGGAAAAGAAACAAACTTAGATTTCATCTTCTATACCAAATATTTATTAATCAAGTCAAGCTTCTTTTAAGTGTTTCATCTGTTCCTAAGGTCAACTGGATATCAATTCATGTTTCTCTCATTGTTTCCTGGGTTATTCATTGTGCCTATACTGTATTTGCTTAGCTTCCTCCAGAGTCTCTCAATCATTTCAGCTTTCTCACTCGCTGAATGCAACAACCATCAATTTCCATGTTCATCATACAGAAGCTAATATTTACATTTTCAAAGGGAATTCACTGAATAATATGAAGTATTCAAGAAATTCCAAGAAGGAAAAAATGATTCTAAAATTCAAATGGAAAATGACTTTGACAATGCCATTTTGATGGATGGTAGAACTGTGAGTGAATACAGCAAGAAATAGAGCAAACTAGCCTTCATCTACAGCCTTCATCCTTTCTAATTATAGTAACACATAAATCTAAAGAGACTTACTGAACATAAAAGACAAAAAGATATCACTTAATTAAATTGCCCTCAATAAAATAAAATATTAAAAATGAAAATTAATGAGTACTTCCTAATACCAAATGAACATATTCATTCTTATTTAAGTTTATAATACAGTAGACTATTTTTAGAACTTAGTATTTTCAGACTTTATTAATACACATTTTCTTTGAAAAGTCACAAGAAACAATGCTAAAAGCCCATATATATTTCACAATTTTCAAAAAATGGTCAGAAAGTCAGGGAAAAACAGTACTGGATTTAAATAATTCTCTCCAGTCCCACAGATAACAAGTATTGAGATGTTTTCAGATTTATTCTCTTTAGCAATAAGTACTTGGATCATTTACTTTAATTCAATAAAAATTTTCTAAGCTTAAAGTTGATTAGAATGTAAGTTCCTTAAATGCAAATATTATCTTTTTTTTAGAGTGTGTTCAATTTATATTCCCATGGCTAATGGTAAGTCCTCAAAAAATTCATCTGGATGAATTGCTAAGTCATCTACTATTATCTAGGCACTATTTGGGACACAAAGATAAAAAAGGAAAAATACTCTTTGGCCTGAAAAAGCCTAAATCTCAATCAATATACATATATTCTGTGTCTATTATATGCTAAACAATGTATTAATATGTTTAACCTATATTGCATTACACAGATAATTAGGAGATTAGGTGGGGAGAAGAGAGGAAGAAAAAATTTAGAAAATAGCATTTTGCATGAGTGAATGCTGCAAATTATCTTTGCATATATTTTGAAAATAAAAAACCTATTATCAAAAAATAAACAATGTGCTAGGTATTATCAGCATAGGTATAATCAGTGAGACAATCCTTACAAACTTTATATTCTTAAAAGGAAGACAAAAAAAAAATATATATATATATATGAATCTCTAGAAGTAATATAAAGATAATATATACATATACATATATATGATATATAAATACCAGTTATTTTTTTCTTTCTATCTTTTATTAAAGGTTTTAATTTGCAAAACATATGCATGGGTAATTTTTCAACACTGACCCTTGCAAAAGCTTGAGTTTCAAATTAAATACCAGTTATTTAGGCAAGAACGATTTTTGAAATTTCTTTTTGCAGAAAGTAGTGATTGAGCTGTTTCTTAAAGGAAGATAATATTTACTCTAGAATTAAGCAATAAGGGAGTACAGAATTTCAGTGATGAAAGATGACTAGTATAAAGGCACAGAAATATGAGTTCAAGTTTTGTGCATGAAGAAAGTAAAGAAGTCCCTTTGGTTAGATCATAGGCTATAGAACAGAAGAATGGTTTTAATGAGGTTAGAAAGGTAATTTAGAACTATGTTGTGAGGATGGTCCTCAGGTTATGGGCCAATTTACTTAGTTTAATTTTTATTTTAGAGTCAATAAAGAATCACTTTAAGATACATGTTTAAGAAAACTCACCTTGACAACAGTGTATGGAATGAATTGAAGGAAAATATATTAGGAAGGAGACCAATCTGGAAGCTGTTGTGGAATTGGCAACTGTATAAATAGGAAGAAGTATTCACATCCAAGATATATTTTGAAATTAGAAATAATAAGATTTGGCAACTGATTGAAAACATATACTGAGAAAAAGAAGGCATTAAGAATGAGTTTGTGAATCTGAGAGACTGAAAAGATGATGTTTCCTTCAGCAGAATAAAATAAGTTTTCTAGGGAGTATTTTTTGGGGGTAAAAGCAATGAGTTCATTTCTTAAAAATTGACAGTAAGTTGTTATGGGAAACAATTTTCTTTCATCTCTTTTTTGATCATTTTTAATGCTGAAAAACCAATGAAGGAAACAGGTTAATTCTATGCCTATCAGGAAACTTGGTGACAGGTGTCGCCATATGTTACGACACATTCTTCTGGCCATGGGTCATTGCCTCCAAAGGATCTAATGAATGACTTGTGGTAATGTGACACAATGAAAGATCCCCTGGGATCTCATGCAAGATCTCCTGACAGGTATAAAATTAACTCATGTCACCACAGTGGTTTCCAAACATGACAGCTCCCAGGTCTGTTAGCACTTAGTGCTACAGTGCTTATATGAGGAATTAGAGGATCCAATAACTTATTTTAATAAAATCTGTCATAGGTCAAAAAGAAAACTAGGACAAGAGTGACCATCAATGGTTGTGATGCATGGAACATAAAAGAGCAGCATTTGAATGATTTGAAAAATTTAACTCTTTGGTACCACATGTTTTCAATTAAATGTATATGTATTCCTGTTACATGTTTTTTAACTATCTTCTCTTTTCAAATTTGCTTCAGAAATAGTGTGACATAAAGTTTTCATTATTATAATTGAAATGTTGAAGTCACAAAATAGTTGAAGACCCACCAACAAAAATTCAGAAATCTCTTTCTCCAAAGAAAATCCTTCCATCAATCTCCAAACATTAAGGTAATAAATTGACCACACATCACAAGAACATGTCTGGAAACTTAAATATATTGTTGGCTTAAGCAACCAAGTTAAAGATTTAAAAAAAGATATTTATAGTGCAGACCAAATTAATATGTTCTATGTTCATTTATGATTAGCTTTCTTTCCTATATGACAAATGAAAGAAAAAAAGAAAGAAGGAAGGAAAGAAGAAAGGAAGGAAGGAAGGAAGGAAGGAAGCAAGGAAGGAAGGAAGGAAAAAGAAAGAAAGAAAGAAAAAAGAAAGAAAGAAAGAAAGAAAGAAAGAAAGAAAGAAAGAAAGAAAGAAAGAAAGAAAGAAAGAAAGAAAGAAAGAAAGAAGGAAAAGAAAATCATTTATTAAATATGTATTTTGTGCTAAGCTTTATGCAAGGAATATAAATATAAAAGCTAGACATTTCTAAGGAGCTTATATTCTAATATGGAGAGACAACTTATCCAATCCAATTCATTTCAATAAACATTTATTAAGCATCTACAATATGCCAAGCAGTGTAGCTGGAGACTCTATCCATTGAAAATACAGCATATATAGGGGAATAATGGCCAGTGAATTAATTTGGTCTAAATGTCATATAGCTGGGTGGATGGGATAAAAGCCTGTTTGCATGCATCTTTCTAGGAGGCGATATTTACTTTATATGGGTGTAGCTTCCATAGGAAGAGGTAGAGAAAGATGTTAATAGAATGGTGCTATGGAATTCAGCAAGAAAATGACTGGGTTTTATGGCTGGAGAGAATGTGAAGCCTTTTCTGCTGTGGCCTGGAAATGGCTACCATGAGCTATGAGATTTTTTATTCTCTCATTCACTAGTCAAGACAGCAAGAACTCCAGGTTCCAGAGTTGAGGATAGGGGAGAGATAGACATGTTAAAATAGGGAATCAATCAATAGTCAAGAGTAATTGAAAATTAGTGGGAAAATAGAGATGAGAGGAGTGGGAAAGTGCTGGAGAAGACAGAATAGAATGGGATCACTTGTACAAGTATAGAGATTTGCCTCGAAAAGAAGAATGACCACAGTGTCACGTGAGACAAGGATGAAGGAACTAGTATCAGAAGATATCTGAATAGGAGCATTGCCTCAATTCTCTTAGTGAAATATGAGGAAATATTTTTGGGTAAGAGTTTCAAATGGGAGAGTGATTTAAGGAAAAATTAAAAAGTTCAGAAAAAATTAATGATAGTAAACATTTGGGTAGGAGAGTGTAAAAGGCTTTTGCATTGCCACACTGAGGGTCCAGTTGAGAACTTGTAAAATAAACTTGTAGTAGAAATCAGCAATTTTTTTTCCCTCTAGTTTTATCCAACAGCACATGAGTCATGACCAAAAAGGGTGGAACTAGGAGAATAGGATGCAAATTATAAATCGGTACATTTGGGGTCAATGCAAAGAAAAGCTTGCTAACAATATTTAGGGTTATAAAACAAAGTGGAAAAGCCACTTGAGGATAGAGAGGGTATTAAGGACCATGCTTAAGTGAGGGAGCAGGTCAATTTTCTGAGAACCTCCACAGCTGTGATTCTTAACACTTGAAGGAGTTGCAAAGCAGCCTTTACTTACACAGTAAGTACTTACACAGTTTCTTGTTGATTTGGAATGAAATAAATTGGAGGCAAGAGGGAAGAGGAGAGAGGTCAGACAATGCAACTGCCTCTCAGTGGAGAGGTCAAAAAACACAATGGCCTCTCAGTCTCCTTGTATCATCATCATCATCATCATCATCATCATCCTTTCGCATGAAAAAATCCATTCTACAGGTCTGAGTTAGACCTCCAGCAGCCACTGGCAGGTGGCTCCCATATCAAAACACATGCTGCCCAAACATGGAGAACAAGAATCACAAAAAATACAAGAAACAAAAAAGCAGCAGCACTTGAGAGCTGTTTGTGAATAGAATGCTCCCAGAGTTCCTTCAGTAACTGGAAAGGAAGGAAAGGTAGAAGAGAACCAGTAAGACTTTTTTAGTTAGGGTAATTAAATGGGCCAACACATCAAAGGGCTGAGCCAGGAGACTGATGAGAGACTTATGAAAAATGCCTGTTCTGATTACAGTCCTCTTCTCTGTTTGAAAGTCTGCCTCCATGACATCTCACAAGTTTCAAGACCTGCTATAGTGCTGTTTCTACTCGCTAGTATGCAGACTCAGATACCTTAGCATGTGGACTTAGATAACAGCTAATGCATAAACTTACTGAACATGCTGTGGGGGAAAATAATCACACTTCTATAAAACAAAAAATGGGGAATTATTAAAGACCATACTAGGTGAAGGGCCAGGTCAATTCCCTGAGAGCCTCCACAGCTGTCAATCATAACACTTGAAGTAGTTGCAAAGCAGCCTTTACTAATGCAGATGTTCCTTGTGGATTGGAAATGAAATAAATTGGAGGCAAGAGGGAAGAGGAGAGAGATAAGGGAATAGCAACTGCCTCTCAGTCTCTTTGTCTCATCATCGTCATCATCATCCTCCTCCTCTCACATGAAGAGATCCATTCTACAGGTCTGAGTTAGATTTCCAGCAGCCACTGGCAGGTGGCTCCCCTATGACAAGTGGGTCCCTCTTTCTTAGAGGTCTTCACATAGAATTTAGAAATTCAAGCAGGAAATATATAACTATTTATGGGTATTCCTTGGAAAGAGGATTCTTATACGACCTGAATAAATAGACTTGAGAGTTCCTGCCAACTTTAAAATTCTATAATTCTGTGAATTCCATTCAGACTGAGAAACATCTTTTGAAAAGGTTATATGCATTTTCAATTTCAACAAAAGAAAAATTCTCTTGAGAGAACAGTAGCAACTTCAGTATTTAGCATTCTTACAAGTACATAAACAAGTTCAACCACTATAAAACAGCAAGAAACTACAACTCTCTAAATGCCCACTGTTCTGTGCCCATGACATCATCCCGACTATCTGCCAGCTTTTTCTGCAGTGGAGAAATAAATATTTCACTACAGATGGTAATTTGTAGTATTTCCAGATGGCAGTTCAATCACTTACAACACATTCCCTTCAATTTACAAATGAGCCAAGCAGAGTTTAGAGGGCAGCAGGTACCTTGATCACCAAGCCAGCCTCCCTATTCTTTCCTCCCCACTAATCCGTTTTGTTGTACTGATGAAAGAAATGAAAACAGAAATCTATTGTTACTAGCCATAAGACAATATAGGATGGGTGAGGTCAGAAATATGTGAAGGGAGAGAAACATAGCAGCACAGCTTTTAGAGATCATATAGAATAAACTCTCCTTTTAAATATATATAAAAAAATTGAGAACTCAGTGAAAGAAAGCAACTTGCCAAAGATTGTACATAAATGCTGCATTTACATTAATGAATGGATTTTAGCACCCTATCTAATAGGAATCACTCACAATTAGGAGATAACAGAGAGAAGCTGTTCTTATAAGGATCAATGAGATTATAAAGAGTTTAGTATAGTGCCTAGCATATAGTAGATACTTAATAAATGCTTGTTGTCTTCTATCTCAAGCAGGGTCACCCTATTTCAGATCCTCTATGGGCTACTGGTTAATATAATAAACTCAATTCTTTGTTTGCTTCCAGGCTTCCCATTCTACAATTTATCCTCCACAAAACTGACAAAATAATCTTTCTAAACTGTAAGTTTGAACCTGTTACTTCTCTACTCAAAAATTTTCATTGATTTTTAAAAATTATCATTAGTATAAAGTAGAAACTTTTCAAACTAGCAATTAAAATTGTAAAATCTTGCTCCAGGCTGCTTTGGAATGAAAACATTTTTGTTTTGTTTTTGTTTTTATTTTTTTAGAATTTCTTTGCTATTTGTCCCTCAGGGTCATTCCTCCTATAACTATGAACAACTAAAAGCCTATCTTCAACCTTACCTGTCCAAAACTTGTCTCAAAGAATGTGAAAATTTATTTTAAGTCCTCAAATATTCCTCAATTAATAAGTCAGAAGAAGAATATCAAGTATCCCTGACTCTTTGACAACATGTAAATATTTCCTTTCAGTCTATTTATGAACTTCCAAAATGTGTTTTTATCTGTAACCTGACGTAGTTTACCTATATAGACTATTTAACAGTTTGCTTATGTATGGCATTATGACTAAGTTTGTTCATATTTTATGACACTGAAGAAAGCATTGAATCTTTCTTTTCATTTAACTTTTTAGGCCTAAGAAGAATGTACAAGATTGCAACATATAAAAGAATTATTTCTTTGTTGCTGTTATGCAATCTGACTATGAAAAGCCTTGTTGGAATAATGATATCTCCCAGATTTTTATTTTGTTTGAGATCTGATCCTATTTTTAAACATAATAATAAAATCTTAGATTTTCTTACCTCTATAATTTCTGCATTTCATAAATAAATTTGAGTAACAGTTATCTACCATCTGAGCTCAAAAACATTTTTCTCAAAATTTCATTGACTTTCACTGAGGACAAACATTAAAATTTATTAAAGCCTTCTATATATAATGACACAAACATAGATTCTATATATAATGACACAAAACATATGATTCAAAGCTGGAAAAGATTTTATGTTATCCAGTATAATAATTTACAGATGAGAAAATTAAAAAAGAGAAAATAGCAGTCAGGATTTGAACTAAACAGTAGATGATACATGGATAGATACACAGATAAATAAATGATGGATGATAGATACATAGATAGATGATAGATGCATAGATACATAGAAACATAGTTGAAAAATAAATAGATCATAGGTATATAGATAAATCATAGATACATAGATACAGATACATAGATGACAGATAAATGAGTGGGTATGTGTGTAAGATATATTACACATTATACATACACATATATAAGATATCTACTCATCTGCAAGTATAATTACATATCACACATATGTATTTGTATAAATAATATTTGAGTGAAAAAAATGCAGTTCTCAGAATACATTAGGTCCTGATATTTTTAAGATTCATGGGTGGGCTCCTCATATTTATATTCGATTACTTTGTATGATCCTTGAAGGCAAGGATTAGATTTCTTATTTCTTTATCTTTCTTTTAAAGCCTTAATACAGGGATTAGTATTTCTTCGAAAAGCTCACGGGATGGTAGACAGCTGCGAGCAAAAGAGGCAGCATTCAAGCATTGACTACCTTCTTAATTACCCCTGGGGTTATAAAAAATCATCCAAATGGTGCAGATCATTGTTGTTTGCCAGCCAGCATAACATAGCCTTATTGGGAATCTTTGTGACTGAGCAGTGATTGAATATGTGGAAAACACGGTGGTGAAAGAATTTGATTCCTACTTTACCAGGATAATCATGATCTGAAGTTTGTGATAAGTTATATTGAGAGAGGGGAAGTTAGGGGGCACAGTAGAAAGAGTGTTGGATTTGGAATCAAAAAGATTCATCTTCCTGAGTTCACACCTAGCCTCACACACTTACTAGCTGTGTGACCCTAGGCAAGTCACTTAACCCTGTTTACCTCAGTTTCCTCATCTGTGAAATGAGCTGGAGAAGGAAATGGCAAACCACTTCAGTATTTCTGTGAAGAAAATGCCAAATGGTGTATAGAGAGATGGACAAGACTGAAAGAATTGCATCACAACAACAATATTGAGAAGCTATATTAAACATAAAGGCAGTAAACAGTAAGTTCTACAATGCTACCTCAAATACTTACAGGCTAAAATATCTTAGACACATTGATTAATCCTGATATTGATTTCCACATCTTAAAAATCAGAATAATAATATCAATTTTTTCTTAGAATTGTGAAGAACAAATGAAGACAGATAGTTATAAATAGAACTATCTCTAGCTATGTCTAAATCTTAATATATTTGTAGATAGATATCTTTATCTACATACTATCTATGTATAGATATAGAGATATATTTGCATATATATATAATATTTTTCAAAACTTAAAGTGCTATATAGATATGAACTATTAAGGCACTGAAAGCAGGGAGATATTATGATACCATTGCAAAGGGACACTGAATATTGAAACAAAAGACCTAGGATCAAATCTGACTTCTGGGACTTATTATCCTCATGATTTTAACTAAATCATGACTTCTCTTACTAGTTTTCTCCCCAGTAAAATGAGTCAATTGAAGTAGATGATCTCTGAGTTTCATTCTCACCCTAAATCTGTACTCTTATAAGTGAAAGTTAAGCATTCATGAGACTGACAGATGTTAGATTTCAGTAACTGAGTTGATACTAAAAGAGATTATTTACCATTAAATTCCATACAATTCCATATTGTATGACAGGTAAAATATTTTGTTTTGAACAAGTATAAATATTTTTCCAATGTAAAATTTTGTGCTATTTGAGCATGAGAAGGGCCATCTTTGTGGGCCATCTATTGGGTGTTCATACCTAGAACAGCTGGGTTCACTGATATCAATGAGTGGGCACGAGAGTGAAATGAATGAAAAAAAGGTTTGGGTTTCTTATTGGCATTCTGTACCCTGAGACTAAGTATGTGCTGAATTTCTGAGCCCTCTCATGAGGAATCTGTAACTTCTGAAAGTAATTTCATTCATTGCTACACATCTAGTTATCATTTCAATCAATTCATTAATAAGCATTTATTAAGTGTTTATCATTTTTGCTGTTAACTGACTTTCTTTGGCCCCATTTGGAATTTTATTCACAAAAGTCCTGGAGTATTTTTTCATTTCCTTCTCCAGCTCATTTTTACAAATCAGAAAAGTGAGGCAAATGAGGTTAAAAAACTTGTCCACCATCACACAGCTAATAAGTTTCTGAGGCCAGACTTGAATTCAGGAAGATGAGTCTCTTCTTGCCTTCAGATCAGACACTCTGTCCATTGTACCACCTAACTGCTGCCAATAGCTATTTTTTAACAATAATATCCTACCATGCCCTTCCTTAGGATCAAAGATTTTTAGTGGTAAAAGATAATACTCATCTAGTCTAACTCCTTAATTTTTCAGAAGAGGAAATCAAGTTCAGAAGATACAAACGGTATGTAAAAAGTCAAAGAAATAACCAATGACTTCTGACACTCTATAAAAATCAAACTCAAGTGAATATTCTAGAGGTATCACAAATTCAACATTTTCAAAACCACATACCCTATTTTTGCCACAACATATACCTTCTGCAATTTCCCTAATTTTAAGGCTCCATCTCCTCGTTTACTATTTGGATCAAAAACATTATCATTTTCATGTTTAAGTATTTTTTATCATCTTAGGTTCATGAGATGAACCTTTCCTTTTTTCTTTCAAATTAATTGTCAAGTCCTATAATTTTACCTCTACTTTATCTTCAGATTTTATCTTCTCTCTCTGCTTTACTGACATTGCCTCCTGACAGGTCCTCATTACTATTGGGACTCTAGCTTCCTAAAACCCTTTCCTACCTTTTCCATTTCTATTCACAGTATTCCTTTGTTTAAAATATTGCAATGATTATTAATGAACAAACATTTTTCAAAAAAGTAAGTGATAGAGATAGATGGAGATAGGGCTAGAGACAGGGATAAGGATAGTGAAAAGGACAGGAGTAGTGATAGGGGTAAAGATTAGAACATTGAATTCATTAACACAGGGAATTTCCAGATGAAGTAAGTATTTCTTCCATTTTAAGTTAACATCTTCTCCTTAATTAGCAGTCCAAGAATATTTCCTAAAACATAGAGTGGCTACTGCTGGAAAAATCAGAATATAGGAAGACTTTATAGAACTAAACTGTATCAGCTGTTTCTTAATCCATAAAGAAAATAGAGATATATGGTTGAGAATTATTAAATATATTTTTGCATCAATTGACACACTTCAATCTTCCTAATAATGATTCACTTTCAAAACTCACAAAACCAGTATGTGCCTGATATGGAACAGAAGGTCAATAACAGAAAAAAAAATCCTTCCCATAAATTTCAAAGGGGAAAAAAGGAAAAGGAAAAAAAATCATAATAGCTCTTTCCATAATATCTAAAAGCTGGGAGTCCATCTATTGATTGGAGAATCACTGAACAAAATGGATATGAATGTAATAGAATATTATATTGCAAGGAATTAGGACTCTCAAGAATCCGTAAAAATATGGGAAGACAGAGTAAAGACATTAAAACCAGAACAATATAATCATATTAAATGAAATGACAAATTCTGGTTCCAGATGATTAATTACTCGATCAATAAAGATTTTTAGGTGCCTACTTATGTTATATACTGGGCTAGGATCTGAAAATTAAAAAAAAAAGAAGAAAAGTCAGATAGCTATTAACACCAATTGAGTTTATAATCTAGTGATTTTTTAAAATGTAGATCCTTTCTGTTAAGAAATGGCAAATTATAAGTGATGTGTTATATATCCTATTAGTGGAGAGTATAATTTCAGACTTTTTTTATTTGTATTTTTTTTGTTTGTTTTATTTTGTTGCTGAGGCAATTGGGGTCAAGTGACTTGCCCAGGGTCACACACAGATAGGAAGTGTTGTTGTGCCTGAAACCAGATTTGAACTTGGTCCTCCTGACTTCAGGGGTGATGCTCTATCTATTGTGCCACCTAGCTGCCCCATTTCAGACATTTTTATTGAGTCTATGTATGTGTGATTTCATTTAAGAGAAATTTAGGGATCTTATTGAGAGTGACTATTATATGAAAAGAAATATGTTGGAGTTTTTATTTTTTACGATTTATAATACTCACTTTTTGATATGTAATTGTTTCCATCTTCTTAAACTAATAAATCTTTGGCAAGAAAAAAAGAGAGGGAGAAAAGGCTTTCAAATTTAATTCATGTGAGAACCATTGATTTATAGGGCTTATTGCAAAAAAAAAATCTAGAAAGTGTGATCTCTGGGAATTAAAAAAAAATTAAAGGAATCTAATAGACACAAGCCATGCTGAAAATGACTGTGTGATAATTATGTCCATGCATTAGAATCTTATGACTTAGGAAGATGACAATCCAAGCTGAACCATTTTCCCCCCAAGAGTAGACATATTCTCCAACAAATGAAGTCAAGACTGTTCTGAAGTCACAAACTTCTGGGCCATAGGGATGCCATTTATTGGATGGCTATATGGCTTGACTCAATGGTGCCTTGTAGTATGAAGAGTTAACCAGCTTTAAAAGTCTCTAATTTACTCTTTGGGAGTAGTTTATGCTCAATTGGTTAAGACAGGGCCTGGCAACTTCTGATAGAAACACCTCTAATTGAACAGATGAAAATTCTGAATGACATAGTGCCAAAATGGGGGAGGGAAGAGAGAAAGGAGTCATTAAAATTTATTCCTGGCACACCAAACCTTAATTAGACTAGAATAAATACATGAAGTCTTGGCATGCTAGTTCTGAAAGGTTGCCAACCCCTGGGTTAGACTATGATCTTAATGAAGCCATACTTCCCATCCTTGTATGCCTTTGTTCTCTTCTATGACCACAAAGGGCATCCTTAACCTAATAGAGTTAACCCTTGTCACCTTGCTTAACATCTGGCTGTTCAACGTATGCTATGAGCAAAAGGGAGAGAAGAGCAAAGAAGAGATGGGTCACTGCAAATCTTTTATTATTATCATTAATACACATACATAATTCATAGCACATGTACTACTATTGATAGATCATTAATGTAACTATCATTAGTATAACTTTTAGGAAATTGTTTCACTACAAATAGGACTTAGAAAAACATATTAAAGAGCATTATGTTATTAAAGGTCTTATGGAAAGAAATAACACATAGGAAACAGATGTTTCCTGGAAAATTATAAGACTAAGTATTGCTTTACCTTCACTCCCAACCTCCCCCCCATAGCTACTATAAATAAACCTCCTTCAAAAATATTACATAAAGGAATAGAAAAGTATAAGAGAGCATGAATAACATGATATAATAGAGACTCTTATTTTTAAATAAGAAGCTCTTTAAAATAGTTATCTAAAAAGACTTAATGTGATGTTAACTGACACATAGTATTAACAAGACTTTTTTTAAAGTGCTAATTTTTTTCAAAACACTTTGCTTAAAAAGTCATCATTGTATTCATAGATGCTGTTGAATATTGTATTATTAGGACTATTATTTGAGGAAATAAATGTTCTTTCTGTGCCTAATTATGTTGAAATATATCACAGAAAATACTTAATGATTGTACTTTCAGAGACTGGTATATATCACAACACTACTCTACCTAGGGTGATTATTTTCCTAAATGTCTGCCATATGGGATTGTTACAGAAGTGTGATCCTTGATTTAAAAAAAAATGTGAGAGTGAGGATTCTGGGAAGATGGCAGAGTAGGTTGATAAATTTCAAGTACTCCAGATTTTCCCCACCAATAGAACCAATTTCTGCCTTTGGACAAAAAGACTGGTGAAAAATTGAGACGACTTGAAGGAAGAATATGGATCCTCCTGGTACAACCCAATAATATCTGAAGAAAGATCATGGGCAAGGATTAACCTGTATGAAGTACAAACACTTCCAGGAATAGCTCCACAAGAAGAAACAACAAGTGGGAATCCCTTGGGCTAGCTAGGTGTGGCTGGAGCTTCAGCAGAAACCACAGAGACTTTTGGCTCCTGGACTGTTTGTGGAGTTGGCTTCTTAGTCTGGGAAGACCAAGGGGACCTCAGCTCATTTAGGAATGGCAAACCAAGCTGTGCTGCTGAGACAGGGCACTGATGAGGAGGACCCAACACCTGGTGAGTGCTGAAGCAGTGGGGCAGGGAAGTTGCTGGCGGTGGGCACTTGCAGGAGAGTGGAGCTCTTGGTTTGGTGTTCCAGGCAAAGGAAGAGAGCTGAAATGAAGCCAGAGTCATCATGCTCCCCATTGCAGGACTAGAAATGTTTACACTAATAACTCTTATTTTAAAAAAAATGAACTGCCAAAGAAGAAAGAACCCCACTATGGAAACCAGTAATGCCAGAGAAACTGAGGCAAGATTGAGATTAGAGAGTTTTTATTATTTCATTTGAATTTCTGAGAGGGAGAGATTGTCTGGGGGCAGAGCAGAATCCATTTTGCCCCCAGGGCTGAATTGGACTTTCATCTCAAAGAATTCAGCATCAAATGTGAGAATCATTGGAAATATAGACCTCTAGTGATCAGAGGGGCAAAGGAAAGGGTAGAGTCTGAACAATGGTGAGTGGGAATTCAAGAAAGAACCATCAATATAGTTCTGACCAGTTGCGGGGGTGAGGACCATACTTTCTTGATAACTTAGGAGGACTTAGAAGCCAGGATGTCTGAAATAGAAGATCTCCCCCTTATCTATGATTAAACATTTACTTATGACCCTAGTGTAGCCAGCCCTAAATTATATCAGTCCTAATAGTCCGCAAGGGGGAGGGGGATTGCAACCAGGGGGATTGAAGCAGAACAACTTGAGGAATTGAGGCAGAACAATTCAGGGAAACTGAGGCAGAACAATAAAAGTTAACTGTGGCACAATAAACCTACTATGAGAACAGGGAAGACTAAGGTTCATCTTCAGAGGAGGTCATTGAATTAAAAAAAAAATAATGCTTCTACTCCAAAGAATAGCATGAAATGACTCTCTACCCAGAGACAATTTATAGAAGAACTGAAGAAAAAAAATTAAAAATCAAATGAGAGACACTGAGGAAAAAATAAAAATAAAAACCATCTGAGAAAAACAAGAAAATTATGCAAAATAGTTAACCAATTCACTACAGAGTCTTAAAGATGAAAATAATTCTTTGAAAAATAGAATCAAGCAAGAGGAAGCTAGGGAATCTATGAGAGAACAAGAAATGAATCAGATTATAAAGAATGAAAAAACAGAATGGAATGTGAAACATCTTATAATAGAAATGACAGATCAAGAAAATAAAATATAACAATAATTGCACTGCCTGGAAGTTGTGTTTCCCCCCTCCCCCCCAAAAAAAAGTTGACAAAATAGTACATAATCCAATTAAAATGTCCTGGATTGATAGATCATGAAGGAAAAGTAAAAATAGAAAAAATCCACCAATCTGTCAACAAGGTCCTTTATAGAAAATACAGAGTAATATTATTGCCGAATTTTGAAAAGAAAACATTTGGCAAGAAACAGAAAAAAAAATTGAAATACACTGGAGCTATAATTAGAATTGTACAGGACTTAGCAGCTACAACAAAAAACCACACAGGTCCTGGAATCATATCTACCAATAATCAAAAGAACTAGGCCTGTGGTCAAAAATATAATATCCAGCAAAATTATATATAATATTGAATGAGAAAAAAATGGACATTCATTGAACTTGCAGATTTTCAGGACTTTCTATCAACCTAACCCAAATTTAACAGAAAATTTAATATGTAAGAGTCAATATCAAAGATCAATTTCAAGGAACTAAACATATACAAATTGTTTAAACATGAATAAATTGTTTATGTTTTTCTTACATGGGAAATGTATACTGTATGTTTAAGATTTACATCAACAATAAAGTAGCTCAAAAGAAAAATTGGGAGACTTAAGGTGAAAATAGATATTATATTATACAAATGAGGTACAGAAGAAGAATAGACACAGAAGCATTAGAGGGGGGAGGAAAGTTCATTTTTCTGAAAACCTATTCACAGCAAGATAGATTAAATAGGTAATACTACATATATATCATGAAGGGTATAGCACCCTCTAAAATCTATAAAGAAACAAGGGGGGAGGGATGGGCAGATGGGGAAGCAAAGGGTGAGGGAAAAAGAGAAGGGAGGCATCCTTGGGTAGGGGGAGATTAAGTAATAGCAAGGCAAGTTAAGGAGAAGAATTAAAACAAAGAGTCAACAGGGAAAGGAAGATATATATGTGTATTTGAGGGGTGTATGTATGTAAGTGTATATCTACATATGGATATATAAATATATCTTTTCTTAACTATAGCCTACTTGGAAATGGAGAGGATGAAAGGGGAGAAATAAATAAGATGTGCAGCAGAGAAGAAAAGAACAATTTACAAGCCAGTAAAGAAAAATTGACATTCATAATTTCTTCCACTACTATATTTATTTTTTTTATCTGGTACTTTGTGGTTATATATTATGAATCCTCCCTGATTTTCTACAGGGCACATGACAATGTTGTCTTTTGTTTTGTTTTAGTTTATTTTGTGTTCCCTTTCTGTTTTTCTTTTTCCTTACTTTTTTTTCAAATAAAATAAATTTTAAAAAATCTTTTAAAAATCTGAAAACCTTTCCACAATAGCAATTCACATATAACATATATTATCAAAGATGTACAAATTCTCTACCAAACAATTCTCATCATTTGACTCTTTTCTCTATAGTTCTACTATTCCTCAGCTTGTCAATTGACCAGATCTCAGATTTCCTTTAATATATAATCTTAGCATGAATATATCAGCTTTATTGGCCATGTTTCCTTTATGAAAAATAAAATCACTTTTATTCATTACAAAATTCTCCATATATTTCCTCTAGGCTCACAGAATACTCCACTCTCGTTTTACAAATCCAATTCTCTTCATGTCATTGGCATTTCTAGGTATTTTGATGTAGAAGCTGATCACAAGAATAAATTGTGACATCTGCAAGAGGCTTTGCTAATATTTCACCCCATCAACCTTCCTCAGCAGTTCAAATAGAAAAAATCTCATTTTAGATTGAATTCCAGGTGGTTTCTCTGTTCACCTTGGGATTTGTTAGGATTTAAAAATAAGCTTTATACTATGGAAGTGCTCTGGAAATAGCAGTTGAAGGGAGCTTTATAACATGGAGCAAAGTTAAGCATTAATACTTCTGGAGATGAGTGACAATTTATTACCACTCTTACCTTAAGAACAGAACATCTATTTTAACTGAAATATAAAATTTAACCAAGAATACAAACTAACAATTACATAATTGGTTTATTTTAATTATTATTTGATTGACTTAATAAATAAAGCCTTTTATAATTTATTTTAATTGATATTTCTTATAGGATGATAGATATAGAAATGGAAGGGGTCAATTAGTTTAACTCTCTTCCTTTCTATCAAGAATAAGAAAACTGGGAAGGAAAATGACTTTCCTAAGATCACACTATCAATTAAAATAAATATAGATAGAAGTATGCTAATAACTTTGCTTCTATTTATAATGATAAAATAGTGTTCCAGGTACTCAAGAAATATGTGTTAAATTTAGCACATCTGTACTCACATATAAAAAGAATGTCTCTGACATATGAAGGTAGCACTTTTTTGAACCAAGTGATATAACTATGAGGGACAATGTGGATAAAAAGTCATAGTTAGAGGCAAAAAGACATGCTATCTCATTCTGCGTCTGACAATAGACAAATCATTTACTTTTCAGTGTCCTAATCCAATCTTTAAAACTCAGATGAGTCTCCCATTAACTTCATCAGAGTGAGTTGGATGGAATAGCTGATGTTTCCCACAGAAATAGAATAATGAAACCACATCTTCACTCCTTTCCTCCAAAAAGACAGAGAAAGAATTTGAGAGGGACAGGCAGACAGAGACCAAAAAGACAGAAACAGAGAGAGACATTATTATATTGTGCATATATAAAGATATGAACTTTATAATTTAGGAAAATATTTAGGAGCTCTACTCGGTACAAGAGACAAAATTTCTCAGACTGACATCAAAAACTAAGAATAGATTGATTTTTTTTAGTTTAATAAGGAAAAATTGTTCAGTTTTAAAATAACCATCTACCAATTCCATGTAAGTATGTGTAAGAAGGAAAACTGAAAAAAATAACTTTCCTAGTCTACTTCTAATATACTGAGATCTGAGATAAGAGCACAAAGGGACCTTTATAATAAAATAAACCAAGATCCTAGTATTATAACTATAGAGATGAAAAGAACCTTAAACGGTCATTTAATTCTATCTCTTCAATTTACAGATGAGGAAACTGAAGCTTAGTATGGATAAATGGCTTATCCAAGATCACATATGTAATGTCTGAGGTACAATTTCAGAATAATAAAATACTAGATAAATAAACAATAAAATACTAGATCAATGGGAAATTCATCATCATCATTACTGTCATCATCACCATCATCATCTTTACATCAAAAAAATCTCACTTCAAGAGATCTCATGAAGATGCCAACATATGCCAGTAAACAGAAATATGACTATCATTAAAAAACTTGTGATAATTACTAAATATTCCATTGAAAAAGAGAGAAAAATTATTTGCTTGGAAAGAGTTTATAATGCACTACTCACATCCTTATGAAATATATTCAAACTAACACTTTTAGGAGGGAAAATGTTTGGGACAATGCAATCTAAGACCTTACATTTCTCTTGAATTGTATGCAACATTTTAATGAAGTAAATCCATCAGCATTTGCCCTCTTTGACTCTGAGAATACCCAAGATAACACTATTTTAGACTTGGCTACAAATTAGCCATTATGAAGATTAATGAGATACCATTTGTATTGGTTTTAATTTTTAAAAAGAGGAAATGACATTAAATAAATGTGTGTGTTTGTTTTTCAGTTTCCTATATGCACTCTGAAGCATATCAGTGATGTTTCAGTTCCTAAAATACAAAATCTTTATCAAAATCCAGGAAACATTCCCACTTTTCAAAGAGCTTACCACTCTTCTAATTCCAGGATGCTAGGCTGTTAATGGGAAGAACATTAAATATATCTCAGTAGAGAAAATACAAAAAAAAAATGCAAAGGGAAATTGAATATCAAAAAGCTCAAAATATTTTAACATAATAAAGAAAATGAAAGATTCTAATTTTCCTACACAACTATATTACTGCATCATAAATTATATTCAATAATAGTATAAAATCAGGGCTTGGTAAAAGGTTACCAAGAAACATTTCAAACAGGAGTTAACATCATGGTATCGTAGAAATATACCCTGACTTTTCAAATCAGGGGATCTGGCTTTAAAACCCACCTTTATCATTTTATGCCTTCAACATCTTCCCAAGTCATAAAACTCATTTTTTAAAATGAAGAAGTGAGGCTAACTGGTCTTTTAGATCCCTTCCATGTATGATCCTATAATTTTCTGACTTATGAACACAAATTCCCATAGAAGTCTAAGGTTACACATGTTTAATCACCTTGCTGGGGTATGACTTTTCTATCAATGTAATTTTCAACAACATAATTTACTAAATTTTTCTTCCATCCATCTTTAGTACATACCTCAGGCAGACATGAATTAGCAATAAAATATGTCTAATATTCCTCAGTAGACATGCTGGCCAAATCCATTCCAAAAGTTTGGGGACATAGAAGAGATTTTGCAAAATAATCATACCAACAACAAAAAAGAAACAGGCTTTTTCGTGAATGTGTTATAATTCTCACGAAGAAAGATCCAAAACCCAAGATGATTCACCAAGGGTGGGAGTATGGGTGGCAGGGGAAGTAAGGGAAGTTCTAAATACAACCAGGGAGAAGAGTTTAAGATTTCAATTGTGATAGCCTTTGAGGCAGGAGAAGTAGAAAGAATCAATGAGTCTTGCACAGAGGGTGCCCTCAGAATTAGTACACAGATCTTTGCCAGCTCTCTAATCCTTCCTCCTAATTGTTGTAAGAGACAGCTGGGTCCTGTACACCCTCATGCCAGAGCATCTAACAAAATTAAGCAAAAGCCAAATCAAGCACAGGGCTTTATATAGATGGGGGCATTCTCTCAAACTTATCTGAACTAACAGAGTAACACTAGGGATTGGCAGGCTAGGCAGCTTTGCAAGCACAGAATATGGACATGTAGCACACATTGGAAAGTTTCATGGTTGGGGGTGCTAAGAAGAAATAGTTTTAGATACAGTGTAATACAACCTACTGCAAATGAATGCTACAAATAGAATTTACAAAAAAAAAAAAAAAACTATCCATTCTATTAGTTCATTCAGTATCGAATGCCCAAAGGAACATAAATTTTCATCTCTGAAACCTTGCAAGATAGCTTGGGGTTTTTACGAAGATTTCTTTCTTAGGAATCATGCTTTAAACCCAAATAATCTGGCTCTCATTGACTGGGCAACAAGAGGTTCCAGGCCAAGATCCACTTGATCTTTTTTTGGACCCTGATTGCCCCATGATAAATAATACTTGTTTCTGTTTTGAGCAGAAACTTCCCCTCCCAGAATGTTTTTTTTTAATCAGGTAAAAAGGCCATACTTGGTCTCATTTCTTACTTCACCTTAATCATTGAATGGGTGTTTCCTCAGTCAAATTGAGACCTGTTAAAAACTTTAACTTAAAGAGGCCAAAATTTCCTACTGCATCCAGAGCCATCTCCAGTTATCCTGATCTTATGTCTTGCCGTTGGGCCCAGATGGCTCTGGAGGGGAAAGTAAGGCAGGTGACTTTTCACAGCCCTCTCTCACTTCAATCCAATTCACTTGCATCTCATGACATCATCTCCCTGAAGTCATGGTCATCTTCAGAAACAAAGGACAAGCAACAACAGCAATAACAAAACCCATAACAATAATCATTCAGTATTGAATATCCACTAAGGGCAGAGATTGACATATAATACAGCCAAAGTGACAGCTAAAAAATAGAATGAATAGAATCAAAGGATCTAAGGAGAATTGCTACTTGTGACACTTCTTAGTTATGTAGTAAGACTGAGAATGTTGGCACAGGAAAGAGAGTTTGGCAAGACCTGCATTCACATCCTGCCATATATAAATACCAACCATGTGATTGTGGGCAAGTCATTAAGCTTCTCTGTTAATCAGTTCTTCTCTACCATGGAAATAATATCAGAACCAACTCGCAGGGTTGTTAGGAGAGGTAAAAAATGTTAACACTTGTGAAACTGTGTAAACTTTAAGGCTTTATATAAATGTTATATATCAATAAGTTTATATATATTATGTATATATATACAATATGTCATATATATAATGTATATTCCTGTGTGTGTATATAGATAGATAGATAGATATCTATATATATAGATATACACATTGATATAGGTTTATGTATATAGGTCTAGAGATCGATCTATATACATCACATGTATCCTGGAAAACTCTGAGTGTTTTATAATCTGTCAAAATGAAGATAATGATATTTACATTGTTTTCCTTCACTCAGAAAATTAGGTGTCACAGTGGCAAATGATTATCTTAATAATATCAATAGCTAGCACTTCTATAGACCTTTAATGTTTTCAAAAAGCTTTGCAAACAATAATTCATTTTATTCTCAAAAAACCCCTATTAAGTAAGTGCTATTATCTCCATTGTATAGGAAAGTGAGACAGAGATTATATGACTTACCCATGGTCATACAGCTTATATGTGTCTGAGCCCATAGATAGCAAGAAAAATAATTCTTGCTAATCTTTCAACTTGGCCTAGAAAAGATGAGTTAAAGTTTCCTCTCTTTTTTTGTGACCTTACTTGCAATATCATTATCATTATGGAAAAAATGTTCTCTTCACTAATAGGAATGTGAACTGCTTGATTAATATGTGCTAGAATTTAGGAGTGTTTAATACTATAATCTCTGTCATTTCAAAGAAAATCATGTGTTTGTGAAGGTAACATCATACATGAAATAGAACAGAACAATACAGTAGAATGTATGTAGAATGACCTACAGTAGAATATCACTAAATACATACTACCAGATTACCATAAAATTGCAGACTGAGTGGTTAAGGGTCAAGGGGATGCCATTTCTTTATGATTAAGACTTCAAGCTTGACTCCATTTCTCTCAAATTGCCTTTTCAAAGGGAGTCAGGCAGACTAGTGGTTTTCCTTCAAATTGCAGATGTCTGAAAGCTGCCTAGTTGAAGATGAATCAATATATAGAAAGATCTGTCATTATCATCTCAAACAATATCTCTCCATCCTGGCCTCAGCTTTTTCTGTGGCTATTATAACCACCTTTTATGTAATCTCCTAGAATACATCCCTTCCACAACATGCCCTGGTCTAGGAGCTAAAAGTAATCAATTGGAGTGTTCCCACTACAACATGAAAATTTATTTCCCCATGGAACAAAAGCATAGAAAGGAAGTTGTCCAGATGGCTTACATTTCATTCTCACTAGTTTTCTGAGACAACGTAATGAAATGCCTATAGCAAAGACTGAAATAAAGGAATAACATCTCTAGGCAAAAAACACCAGTTGAAGGAGTAATATTTATAAATAACTAAGCAGTCCAAATTTTTGTGCAAATAGCCTATTAGGAAAGGACAATAGAGCTCCAATATGTTTCTTCATTCATTCTAAATTATTTATTAATAAGAATGTTTATTATTAAGGGCCATTATTCACAGGATCACAAATTGGAAGCTAGAGGAGTGTTTAGTCATCATTTAGCTAGTCGACATTTAGTTCAGCACAAATTTTTTGTCTTTGTCTCTGTCTCTGTCTCTCAAACACACACACACACACACACACACACACACAAAGCAAATAGGAAATATCCATTTTAAGTAACAAAGCTCAAATTCAAAGTCCTCTATCTCCAATGTTCTATTTCCCAAATAATTAGAACTTTGATGACCAAAGCAGTGAAGTAGAGACAATGAACATAAACCTCCCCAAAACATGGTTCTGATTGATTAAAGGTATATCAGATATAGTTCTTCATGATCTCAACTTCAAAGCTCCATTTGTTCATTTGGATTCATAAATAAATCTACCTTGTCTTTACAAATAAACCCCATGCTGCAAGAGAAGTTGTAAAGAGTATTCCAGAAGCTGTCAAATAAGACACTGTTTAACTTGTACAGAATATTCCAAAGCAAGGGAGTCAAGCTCAAATAGAAACAGGATCATTATACCTTTGAGTTGATTAACTAACGTTTATTATGTTTACTCTGTGCCCAGTATTGCCTCCAGGACCAGAATTATACTTCTTGCCTATTCTTGGGTTAACAAAAGTCTGTGTAGAATTCAAAATACAGGGATCTCATCTTTCAAGATCAGAGTTCCATGAGTACACTTAGTCATTATTTGATAATCTCTTTTCTTCTAGGTGTTCCTCTTCCTAACTACATGATAATCTCTCAGGAGTTTAATGGTTCAACAGATTTCACTGCCTTCACCCACTTTCTCATTTTCATTTGCAGTTCATAAGGTATAACAGATAGACTTATTAAAATAATATAGGGATATTTCCATAGCATTCAAAGTAAAAGGACAAATACTATGTACTCAGGAGAGAAAAACTCTTACATCTGAAAATTCCTTACATGTTTTCCATTATCTTTTTTTATTTAACCTAAAAAAGCAGAAATCTACTTATTTTAAATATTTCTACCAAAACATATATATATATATATATATATATATATATATATATATATATATATATATATATATAATTACTGCCACAAAAAAGATTCCCCAGGTAGAAGAATATTGGAAAAGGAAGAAATTACAAATGGTCATCTTTCATTATGCTAACTTGTAGAAAAATATATAAAAAAGAATTCAATTTCCAACTATTCATATGGTAATAAGTTTAATGTCCTTTTGATAGGAACCATAAAAATCAATTAAATTCATTTGACCATTAATTGGATATGCCTATAGTGAGTCCTCAAGGACAACCACAGTAAATTACCTTAGCAAAGAAAGAACTATGCAAGAAACGAAAAACATTTTTGGTAAGGTAACCTGAGCCCATGGATAGCAAGAAAAATAATTCTTGCCATAATCTTTCAACTTGGCCTAGAAAAGATGAGTTAAAGTTTCCTCTCTTTTTTTGTGACCTTATTTGATTTTCCTCACTACTTCAAGTCAGAATTAACTTGTTTTTTCTTTCCTGGAATTCTCATAGCAAATTATTTGGTGATTTTTTTTTTTGATGCATAGCTCTCCCAAATACAATTTTAAAAATTCATTAGAAAGAATTTTTTCCTTGGTAAGAAAGAAAAGAAAAACACATTTGGAAATCAATGCCATATAAAAACAAAAGCCTCAGTAAAACTTGAAGGAGAAAATAGAAATATATATATAGAAAAGAACTGGACACATATTTAAGAAGGAGACATAGTTAAAAGGTCATAGGCTTACTATCTTCAGATTTAAAAAGAAAATTAAGAAATCTCTTAACCTTAGTACATTGGGTAAAACACCTCTGGTTAAGTGATGGGAGGATGTGCAGTAGAATGCATGTTGGTTGATACTGCAACCTGAATGTGTTCTCACATCATTCTTTAGAGGAAATGGTCATCACAGCCAGTTCATAGCTCCTTTTGAATAAATTGTTGAGATATTATGTTATATTTATGTTTTTATATCTATATGTTTCATTATTTTATTATGCTACATAATATATATTTATCTACATATATGACAAGCTCATCTCTCTATAATATTCTTAAAGAAGGGGCCCAAGTGTGTTTGTCTTTTCAGGCTACTCATTAGCTAACCTACCACCTTACTTCTACCATATGCTAAAAAGATCTGCCTTAGATATCATATCCATTTATATTCACATTAACATTTTATAATGAAACCACTTTAAGATCAATTACATATATCCAAAATATAGCAATTATATGTTACATTAAGAGAAAAAACATTTTTGAAAGCATGAAACTACTTCATTTATTTAAATAATTATTGAATGTTTCCACTACACAGAAGATGATATGAATCCAAAGGATATAGATCATATGTTCTTGGATCTTGGAAATTTTACATTCAGATGGGAGAAACAAAGACTTTGGCCATAATGCAATTCCAGTAGAAGTGTATGACAACATGTGAAGGAGTGCTTAGAATGCATGATGGGAACAAAGTCCATAAGTTCTGGGGTAAGGCAAAATGAAAGAAATATCATGATGTCAGAATTATTCATATTCGTTAAAAACTCTCTATAGAAGATTTGGTGGGGTGGACAGTGGAATTTATCATGCATGCCACTAAAGCACTTAACTGCAGAGCAATAATGGTGCTTCACTTAAGAGTAACTTTCAGATGACAAATGAATACTTCCCTGCCCCTTTATAATTTTCAAATGGCATCTTAATATAAGAACAGTAATAACTTGGATCTTGCTAGGGTCAGAAACATGAAAGTAGTTCTGCAAATGCAAGTTGTGCATCCAACAAGTCAATTGATAGGGAGAGCCAGATCCTTTCAGTCCATCAGTACAACAATGAGGATGAGGGTAAATTAGTTCTTTCAGGTCAGTAATGGACTTCTTAATGAATTACTTTCACTATTTTAGAGAAATAAAATAGAAAAGAAAAGAATCAATGCAGCATCCAAAAGGATATATTTTGAACTAGAGAATTGACTTATGTTCTGGCATTATATGCATACTAGTTTTGTGAAACTCATTTGGAAGGATGTATTTAAAAGAACAACTTGTGCCTTTCCCTCCATTCATTCAAGTCAATATTTTAAAAGTACCTATTATGAGTTTAGCACTGGGTCAGATGCTTTATTCTGTATCTGCATATTTTGACACTGTGTCTATGGCTCAGAGTAAATCTAATATATAAAATCAGCTTCATAAGAATTACCAGAGTAACACTTTTCTGTAGAGGAATCATTTAGAAAAATGATCTGAGATTTATAAACAAAAACTTATAAATTTATAAACAAATTAATACCAAAATGAGCCAGTGGTATGATGTGGTAGCCAAGAAATGCTAATGCTATTTTAGGTTATAGTGAAAGGATTAACAATTCTCTAATAAGTGGTGATGGCTCCTAGGCCTTGTTAGCCCATACTTAGCTAATCTTTTTTTAAGTTTTGGAGTAACATTGGTAAACAAGAAAATATATCTGGATCAGTGAAAGTCTTCAAGTTGATATGATATAGAGATTACTTAAAATCGCCAAGGATATTTAGCCTGGAGATATTTAGTCTGTCAATAAACATTTAGTAAGCATTATGTGCCAGGCACTGAGCTAAGGACTGGAGATACCAAAATGAGGGAAAAGATGGTTTCTCCCCAGGAATTCATAATCTAAAGAGGAGAGAACAAGCAAATACACATACAATAAACAATTATGTGCAAGAAAATATAAAATAATTGTAAAAAAAAGACACTAAGAGGGATAGGGAAAGATTACCTATAGAAGATAGGATTTTAGTTAAGATTTAAAAAGACAGAAAAGTCAGTAAATTTAGCTGAGGAGGGAAAATAAAGGTATGGGGGGCAGCCAGAGTAAAAAAAATTGAGAGCTTAGAGATGGAGTTTCTTGTTTGTAGAACAGACAAGAGACTATTGTCACAAATCAAGGAGTATGTGGCAGGGAGTAAAGTGTAATAAGACAGAAAGGTCACGGTGGGGTAGTTTATGAAAGACTTTGAATGTCAAACAAGGCTTTTTTAATTGACCCTGGAAGCCAATGAAGTTCAGTGAGTAGGAGGTGACAGGGTAACATTCTTAAAGAAGACTATAATAGTGTGAAGGCTTCTCATAGGGAGGATGGTTTAGACACATTCTATTTTATCTCAGAGAAGAAATAGGCTCAAAAGATAAAATGTCACACATTAAAGATAGCAGTAAAGAGAATGTTAGGCCCAGAATCAAGAACTCAATGTTAATCTTATCATCACAATTTTATAGCTGGTTGACCAGGGCAAGTCAGCTAACTTTTTTTTCTGAAATTTTTTCCACTCTAAAATTGGGACATTAGTCTATCTTAAAGGGCTGATATGAGGATCAAATGTGATGATATTTCTAAAACATTTGGTAATCTTAAAGAGCTAGTTATTATTGGTATAGAAGCAAATTAAAATTAACAAAAGGAAAAAATCCAGAACAATTATATCAATTTGGAAGTAAAATGGATGGCTATGCTATAGCCATTCAAGCTGAACTGATTCAATTCAATATGAATTCAATAAATGTTTATCAAGCCCCTATAATGTGTCAGGTGATGTTAAGTGCTGTAAATTCAAAAATGAAAGATGGGACCTAACCTCAAGTTGATTATAGGAGAAGACAGCAGACAAAAGGAAGCTGAAAGGGGGAGAGGATGAAAATATCTTTTAAAAATCTGAACAGGGCATTTATGCCTGCCAATTGAAGTCTTTTTAATCATTATGTGATCAATAAATATAATTATTACTATTTTTAAATCACATAATCACAAGGAAATGATAGCTATAAAAATAAATTAGAAGAAAGAATTATGAATTAGGAATGAAAAAATGTGCCACCAACAACTGAGAGAATCAATTGTATGTTTCTGTGACTTACTACAAAATGAGGATATCTTAAAAGATCTCTTTCTTCAAACTAATTAGTCTGAATGTGATTCTTTTCTTCCGCTTCATAGGTGTGCTTTTATTCTGATTGTTTTCACAAAATACATATTTCCTTATTTTTTTTAATAAGGAGTAAGATTAAATTCTATCAAATAGTAATATAGTCAAGGACTGGACAAGACCCTAGTATAGCTGATCCATAGTCAGAAAGAAATAATGAAGCTGTTTTAACCTGTCATTCAACTGATTTCCATTTATTTTTGAAATAAAAAAATAGAAATAAAAAGTGTCACACCACTAATCCAATAGCAATAAACTGGCAAGACAGGATTGTTTGTCAGACAATCAAAAATAAAGATGATTCCCGACAATCTGAGTTTTACAGAGCTGTTGATGACTCATGGAGAAATTTCAAAGAAATAATTCTATTGAAAAGCCATTTCTGTTTCCATAATCATATTTCTTTATCATTGTCCTTCCACAATGTTATGTTAGTACAGAAGTTTCTAGGAAAAGAAAGGTTCCGATTTCAAGGATGGCTGATTTATGTCTCTCTCCCTTGTCTGACCTCCTGTCCCTGACACTTCACAAGTCATTTTTGACATCAACAATTATAATAAATTTCCCCAGCTTAAATCACAGTTATACAATTGAATTATATTCCAATGACCTACTTGAGTGTTATTTGGCCAAGCGAAGTTGTTAGCAACTGGAGCAAATATATGTCCCTCTGAATATTGCAAAAATGCTTCAACAAAGTAAAGAGTTGATTCAATTTAGCCAAGAAGCTAAAATATCTGAAATCTCTAGTGTAATTAATGTTTTTCCTCAATTATTTATATGTACCTCAAAACAACCAGGTGAAGTATTATATTACCATCCCTACTTTTAAATAGATAGAAAATCTATCTTAAATAAAATTAAATGACTTATTCAGATAACAAAGCTAGTAAGAACTTAAAGGGAGATTTAAAATAAAATGTTCCTGAAGCCTGTACCAGTGCTGTTCACTACATACACACACACACACACACACACACACACACACAAACACAAAACCTTTTTGACACTATCCTTAGCATCACAACAACACAGATTAAAAATTGAAGGGACTTTGGAGGTAATTTAATCCGTCCTTTTATTTTACAAATAAGTAAACTGAGGACCAGAGAGTTGAAGTGAGTTTTCTAAGGTCAAACAACTTAATCCGTCCTTTTATTTTACAAATAAGTAAACTGAGGACCAGAGAGTTGAAGTGAGTTTTCTAAGGTCAAACAACTAAGTATAATTCCCTTGCTTTGACAGGATACCACAATAAGCTTAGCCAGTAAACAATTGGAAAATTTTGAAGTAGTGGTAAAGTGAATTCTTCCTTTCGTTCAATCCAACAAATATTTATTAAACATCATTTACTGCAGAGACTCCAGAAAATCACAAATCCTTTTTAATGATTTTAAACTTTCCCAAGAAAGGCCAGTTTTCTTAACACCAATATTCTAATGGTGTTTTATTGACTGGGAGTCATGGCAAAATATAGCCTTTGAATAATTCAAAATTAGTTTCAATCAAAGCACAATGAAAAGATATATGGTGGATATGACAAATTTTAATATACAACCAAAAATATTAAATGAAAACTGACTAAAGGAGAACATCAAAGAAATGTTTGTGAGGAAAAAGATGGACTGGTTAGTTGGGATGAGCAAAAAATGACCACACAGGAAGCTCTTAAGTAATATTTATTGTTGTTGTTATTACTGGATTTTGTTTTTGATTGTTAGTTTTATTATTTACCTTCTTATAACCTATATTTTCCATTGCATCCTTACAATGCAAAGAAAAAAATAAGAAGCCTTCTCATCTGATTTATGGGAGAAGTGATCATTATCACTATAATAGACAGTGATAGGTTTACATCTGGATGTAAGAAATAAAATTCATACTAATTATTGAGATCAAAGATCCCTGATAGGATGAGGGATGGGAGATACATTATAAGTCCACAGATAAACAAATGTACCACCATTTGAGGAGTACTAACAACTGGAGGCGGCATAGTGAATAGATTGCTAGGTTTTGAACTCCTCTTCTTGAATTAAAATCTTTCTTGGGACCGTATTATCTATGTGACCCTAAACAAGTCATTTAACCCCATTTGCCTCAGTTTCCTCATTTGTAAAATGACTTGAGAAAGGAATGACAGGCCATTTCAGAATCTTTGCCAAGAAAACCCCAAATGGGGTCACAAAGAATTGGACACAAAATAACTGAATGACCACAAAAATAACTGGTGGTATTAAAGAAAAAGCATCATGACTGAGGTAATATCTGAGATAAGTTAAGAAGATATGGATTCTGAGAGGTAGTGATAAGAAGGAGCATTCTAGATATGCTGGGGATCAACTTGTACAAATGTGTGGAGGCAGGAGATAGAATATTGAATTTTTGTGGATAACAAGTAGGGCTAATTCAATTAGACCTTGAAGAATATAAAGGAGAAAAATGCAGAGTAAGAAAAAAGTGGCACCTCAGATAAATAGTATTGACATAGACCTTTTCTTTCTTTCTTTTTTTTGCCTCAGCTTCTTTTTTTTTCTTTAATTTAATTTTTTTTTATTATAATAACTTTTTATTGACAGAACCCATGCCAGGGTAATTTTTTACATTATCCCTTGCACTCACTTCTGTTCCGATTTTCCCCCTCTCTCTCTCCACCCCCTCCCCTAGATGGCAAGCAGTCCTATATATGTTAATGACATAGACCTTTTCAAAGGTCATTATATCATTTTATCCTTACCATGAAATGGGTACTATAATTATACACATTTTGCAATTGGGAAAAAAAGAAACTGAAAGGCATTAAATAACTTATCCACAGTCAGACAACTATTAAATAACTATAGAGAGATTTCAACTCAGTACTTCCTCACTTCAAGGCAAATATTCTATTTATTGTGCCACACAGTTGTAGTTAAATTGAGGATTTTAAAGGAGGGAACTTTCCAAAAGGGTAGTCCAAGCAGATGTGTGTCTTATTTTCACAAGTTTATAGAGAATAGATTGTAAAAAAGATTAGTCAGAACATTATTATTATAATTCAGGCAAAATTTTTTGAGTCTGGATAAGCAATGCATAGGAACTAGACAGAAGAGACATTTTTTATGAAGGTGAAAATGACAAGGCTATGTAGCTAATTAAATGAGAAAACTGAAGGAAAAGAGAATTTAAGATTTTTCTGAGATGAAAAATGTGAGTGACTTAAAAGATAGGGCCATTCTTAACAAAGGAGAAAATAAGTTTTCCTTTTTTTTTTTTTTTTTTTTTGTCTGCTGGAGATTCTCATTTTAATAACTTCTCATTTTCTCCTCTCTAGTTACTGTAGGTTGAATTCTTCACCTGAATTTTCTGTTAGGCTAAGCATTATCAGGATTTCAAATATGCCAAATTGATTCAAGTCAACAGCTATGTGTCATGGCACTCTACTAAAGACTAGGAATAAAATGAAAGAAAAAATACATAAAACAAAATCCTGTTCTCAAGGAGAATTCCAAGTGACATATTTCCTTTTTTATTGCAAGTTAAATTTTATAAACATAAAGTGTATTTTTGTTGCATAATTTATTTTATATTATTCTGCCTTGAAGCAAGAATTAATTCTTTAAATGTGACTTCTAAAAGTAAACTTTGCTGTAGGGGCAGACAAAGGGTTCGGGTTAAAGGAAGAGCCAGCTCTTTATTCCTGAAAGAAGTGAGAAGAAATACAATTCTAAAAAGAATATTGGTCTTTGGAGTTTGAATTCACTACTTAATACTGTTCACTAACACATACCCAACATTATTCTATGCCATGGAGTTTTTGCTTGTCACACAGTGCTGTTGAAAACTTGCCGGTTTGTTATCCTATTCTAAACTACATTCTCTTCTGTATGGTCATGGAATAGTAGTGCAAGATTAGTCAGATAAATATTGGTGAGAAGAGGAAAGGGAAGATGAGCTCCTAAGTGCCAAGCACTATGCTAAGAGCTTTACAAATACAATCACATTTGAGTAGGCTAATGTAATACATTTGAATGTGGCAAGTAGTTTAAAAATGAAGAATTCACAGAGAACAAGTTCTGCCCAGCATAGAGTGCCCTTATCAAGAGATGGTGCTGTGCTCTATAAGAAAAGTAGATTGAATTAGCCCAGAAGAAATGTGAGATGTGCAAGGTTAAGGAGTTCACTTCAAATGTTCATGGGGCCCATTTGTGTCCAACATGTGGCAGAGCACTTCAAGCCCATGTGGGTCTGATCAGCCACAGTTGGACATACCATAATTACTCTAATATAGTAATATCTTTTTGGTCTTCTTCAAGAGAAAAGGAAAATCACCACCACCACCACCAATATGCACCCTTTCTCAATTAAAACATGTGTCTAGAGAATTTTAAGGTTTAGTGAGCTTTTAAATTTTTTATTTTTGTTTCATTTCATTTAATGTGCTTGTTTTGGTGAGAAAGGAATCGAGGTGTGTGATTTCAACTGTGTAGGAAACACCTATGAACATTTCCTTCATTTAGGAAAATCTAAGAATCATCACATTGCTTAAATGATTAAGACAGTTGCATGGGGCACTAACAAGTTAAATGATTTGCCCATAGTCATACAGCTAGCATATGTATGTGGTGGATTTGACTCAGTCCTTCCTGACTCAGTATTTTATTCAGTAAACCATACTACCTTTAAGGGTGTACGAGGGGATGGAGTGAAAGGATTGCTCCAATTCCAAGGAACATCACACTTTTTCTAAGAATGCTTTCCCAATCCCCCTTAATTCTAATGCCTTTCTTCTATAGAATATTCCCAATTTATCCTGTATATAGCTTGTCTGTGCATGGTTATTTGCATATTATTTTTCTGTTAGACCATGTGGTCTTGCAGAACAGAAACATTCTTTTTTTTCCCCCTTTCTTTGTATCTCAACACTTAATCCAACACTTGGCACATACTAGGTACTTAATACTTGTACATTAGTTGACTGTGCCAATTTAAATACAAAACTACTGTAGACATAACAATTATCTGATGCTATAATAAATAAGTATCCTCTCTACTTTCTTGAGTTTCTAAGCACATGCATTGCTGCTGGTGCCCGCCTACCATCCCATGTCTTAAAACTGACTGTATTCTAGCAATGAAGTTGAATGTACCATAATTTGAAACCAATGTGGCATGAATCATATCCTTTAAAATGTCTAAGATGCATTTTTATAATTACATCTGCTATTCTTTGATTCTGATTATAGCTCTCATACAGGCTTTTACTCATAACAGCTGCAACCCAAGTCTTTTCAATTGGTAAGAAAAAAATATCGTTATCATATACAATTGACTAACTACTTAGTGTAGAGAATTAAACATTTTCTTTCTCATAAAACAATTGTACTTTCTGACTAGTAATGTAACATGTAGAGTGTAAAATGATTTGTGGTTTATGGTGATTATAAGAATACAAAATATCATTTAGAATATTTTCCCAGTCCTGGCTTTAAAAAAAGAAAATTTTCCATAATCATATATAAATTGCAAAAGAGGTGTAAGCTAGAAGAGTGGGTTAGATTAAGTTGGAGTATAAGGAAAGAAAAATGAAGAGGAATGGAGATAACAAGTGTGATTATTCTGATGGTGCCTCTTTGAGGACAGTTATTTCATGTTGCCTTTTGTGTGAAATTAAAGTATTCAATTATAATTATTTGTGCATTCATCTTGGCAGGGACATATGGTATAGTGAAAAGAACACTGAATTCTGACCCACCAGAATAAGAATTTAAATCCAAAATCTGTCCTTTACTAGCAGAATGATCTCTAGTGAACCTCAGTTTCCTTGCTCTGAAAAGAGAAACAATCATATTCAAGATCCCTATCTCAAAATTGTTATGAGAAGTGAAAAAGAATGCATCACAAAATGTGACAATGAAGGCATATTATTTATCCTGTTAAACTGTGAATAGAAGCAGTACACTGGACTTAGAGGAGAATGAATACTAGAAATTGTTGTCAAAGGTCCTGGTTTCAAAAGTGGTTTCTACCACTAAGTAACTTGGACAAATTTAGTTAATGCCTTTGGTCTCAATTTAAAATTTAAAATGAAGGTGATGTACCAGATGATCTCAGTTTCCTTCTTCCCTAAATCATAGGATTCAAAGAGTATGGATTTAGAGCTGGAAATATCTCTTAAATAATATTCAGTTCTGCCCAACTTCCTTATAAGAAATGGAAGGACAGACAGAGTAAGTAAATTTCTCAGTGGTCTCATAGCTAGCAAATAGATAAGAGTATGAATCATGGTATCCATGACAGGAGATCTAGAACCCTCTTCATTACATAGAATGCCATAGTTCAAGCAGTTATATGTAAGATCAGTTGTTCAAACTCAGATTCCCAGTTTCAACATCAAAAAAGGAAATAAAAGAATGCAACTGATATTAAAAGAGTTCTTGTAGGGATCAAATATAACATAAAGAAAGCATTTCAAAATCCTGAAAATACTATATAAATGTATATTATCCTTATATCTTTGATCTATCATGTTTTAGGGTTATTCAAGGTATAGAAAAATTCAAAAGTCATTCATCTCCTAAATAAATCACCTTTTAAAAATTTTAACAGATCCTCTAAGAATGTCTACTGCCTACCTAGCATATTATTAGGTTAATTTGAGTTATATATACTTAAATTGAATTTTTAATGCAAAGAACTGTGATAAAAGCTTGGAAACAACTCCCTATGAAGCTGATAATTCTAAGATCTTCCCTCTGTTGCTATCTTCAATTTATCCTGTCTGTTGTCTGCCCCCTTAGACTCTACATTAAGAGCAAGGACTGACTTTTTTGCTTTTCTTTGTATTCTCATTGATTCACACAAGGCCTAGCACTTAGTAGGCACTTTATGTTTATTGACTAGCTGAAGAAATGATTAATGGAATAGAATTGAAAGTAATAAAAAGTGTTTTACGTGAAAGAGGGGGGAAATGAAGTAAAAAGTGCACCACAAAGAACAAAAGAAAACATACAAGGAAACTAAGAAAAGATGGGTCACTTCGAAAACAATGTGTACTATTTATTTTATAGTTTTTCTTGAAATGGAAATGCATTTTTATTTGAAATAAGCTAATCTGGATGTATGAGAATATTTTTACTTTCAGTAGCCAAATGTAAATTGCCAAGCCAAAGATAGTTTTATAATCATGAAGAAAAATGATAATGTAATTTTACAGGTGTAGTAGAACAAAAAAAAATTAGAAAGTAAGGTATATTTTGTCTCATCGTTTGGTTAAAAAAATACCTTGTAATAGTGATGATAAATATAAGATAGTAAGTTTAGAGAAAGGCTTCATTTTCATTTTATAAATAAAGAAAATGGATCCATGAGAAAATGATTTGCCCCAGTCTAATTGATTTGGAATTTGAACTTGACTTTGCTAACATTAGATTCAGTGTTCCAGTGGAACCCTGTACCCTATAATGTCTCATAAGTTGGTTACCTATCAATAACATGAATTGCTACTGTTGTTATATCTGACTCTTCATGATCCCATTTGGGGTTTTCTTGGCAAAGATAAGAGAATGGTTTGCCATTTACTTTCCCAGATCACATGCAAATGAGGAACTGAGGCAAACAGGGTTAAGTGACTTGCCCAGGGTCACACATTTAATAAGTGTAGGAGGACAGATTTGAACTTATGAAGATGGTTTTTCCTGACTCCAAGCCTATATCTATCTATTGTGCCAGCTAGCTGGCCCAGCTATATCAAAACCTTCCCTAAATGAGAATGAGGTAAAGGTCAAAAAATTATAAATTTATAGTTGGAAGAGAAAACTAAGTTCATCAACTCAATCCCCATAATGAGATGCAACCAAAGACAGAGTAATTAATTTTCCTGCAGTAATATAGAAGAGGTCATGAACAAGATTCATAAACAGGATTTTTGAACTCTGCAATCTATAATTTTATTTATCATATACCTGGGCTCCAGTAAAAATTTGTCAGGTGAAAGGGTCATTAGTGGAAAAAAGAAGCTGTACACTAAACTTATAGGGGCAACTACAATGGCATCAAAGTGAAAGAATTCATTACAGCAGATGAGCTCAAAGGTTTTGGCCAGTTTTTGCATTTAGATTATGTGCAGGGCATTAGCATCCCAGTGATTAGGAAGTTGTGGTAATTTGGATATAATCAAAGTTGTTATCCTTTCTTGCACACATATAGTAACTCATACATTCTTTGTATGGACAAAAGCATAGAGGATAAAGTTAGCAAAGCTATGAGAACTAACTGTTTTCAAATACATTATAAATATGAAGTAAAGATCACTCATCTCCTAAATAAATCACCTTTTAAAATTTTTAATAGATCCTCTAAGAATGTCTACTCCCTACTTAATATATTATTAGATTAATTTGAGTTATATATACTTAAATTGAATTTTTAATGCAAAGAACTGTGATAAAAGCTTGGAAACAACTCCCTATGAAGCTGACAATTCTAAGATCTTCCCTCTGTTGCTATCTTCAATTTATCCTGTCTGTTGTCTGCCCCCTTAGACTCTACATTAAGAGCAAGTACTGACTTTTTTGCCTTTCTTTGTATTCTCATTGATTCGCACAAGGCCTGGCACTCAGAAGGCACTTTATGTTTATTGACTAGCTGAAGAAATGACCAATAGAATAGAATTGAAAGTAATAAAAAGTGTTTTATGTGAAAGAGGGGGAGAAATGAAGTAAAAACTGCATAGCAGAGAACAAAAGAAAACATACAAGGAAACTAAGATAAGATGGGTCACTCCAAAAACAATGTGTACTATTTATTTTATAGTTTTTCTTGAAATGGAAATTTATTGCTTTATCCTCTATTTAATCCTCTACTGTTCTGCTATGCACGTGAAAATTTTTTTCTTTTCTTCTTATGTATGTAAATTTAAAATAATCTAAAAACTTTTAAAATTATTTAATTTGTTTTGTGGTATTGTTGTTTAACTGAAACTTTGATTTGATTCCTGTATGAAGCTCCCAGAGAGCAAGTCCTTTTCCAGCCCATATCATCACTAGTTCTATGATTTATCATCTTATAGAGGTGCCTAGGGGAACAGAAAGATTAAGTGACTTGCTGAGAAAGGCCCAGACAGTCAGCAGTAAAGAACTGTGAATCTAGTTTTTCATGTCTTTAAGGTGAGCTACCTCCATTTACTCTATAGTGCCTCCTCTCTAATAAAACCATGATGTTTTAAAATATTTAGAAAGTGAAAAAGTCCATAATTCATATTTTCACATTAATTCCAACAAACCTTTCTTTCTCTTCATAAAACAGTGAATTTACTTTGCCCATCAGTATAAATCAACATCATTTTGACAGAATATTTATGTTCCTATAGAAATCAATGAAACAGAAAATATTTTATGAGGATGGGATAGAACATTAAGCACAGAGACCTCTACAAAGCTTCATTCATGGAGATAAGTCAACATAACTACATCTTCACTGGACCAGGACTAAATCACAGCAGGGGTCATCTGAATGGACACAAGCGACAGAACTATTTTGTTTATTCCTTTCCTTTCCTTTCTCTACCCTACAACTGGATTGCATCCAATGCAGTACAATGAACAAATCCACTAGACTGAAAATCAGAATATTCTCATTAGCTAGCTATATGACTCCAGTTGACTCTGTCTCCTCATCAGTAAAAATAGATTAATGTTTTAATACCATAGTAATTCAGATTTCATTTTTGGTAAGAAGGGAGGGTTAAAAATTTATGCAGATATTACAGATTGTGGGGATGCTGTGCTCCTAACCCCCACAATGTAGATGGTGTAATGGTATAATCACTGCAGAAAGTTAATACTTAATTTTTTTATTTTTACATAAAATCTAGAAAATGGAATTTTGGCACATTTTTAAAAGCTATAATCAGATAGTATATGGTGGAGAAAAGGTGCCAAAGTGATTTTCCTAAAGCACACCTTTGACCACATCACTCCTTTACTCTAGGAGTTTGAAAAGTGTGATCCAATTATCCATGGGGTCCATGAGACTATTTTACAGAATCTGCAAGGTCAAAACTATTTCATAATAATACCAATATGTTTTAATTTCTGATGGTTAATTTCAATAAATGAAACAGAAAAATCCTTAGAAACTCAATATTTCTAAAGAGTATAAATATTGATGTCTATCTTCTGAATAGATTAAAACTCCACTAGCTCCATATTTGTTTCTAGGTGCAAAAATGTTCTCTTCTGCCATTTAAATCTCCTCCAAAACTATCCTGATTTTATTATAAAATCTATCCTGACCTTATTATAAAATACGTATAAAAATGTATTAAACATTTTTCCCCTTTCACTCACTCTAGAATCCAATTACAAACAGTTCTCACATCTTTTACTGTTGTAGTTCCTCCTCATTTCTACTTAGTTAACTTCAAGATTCAGCTCAAACACTATCTTCTATAAGAAGTCTACCCTCAGTTCTACAGCAAGGAAGCCTTCATTTTCAAATCTTCTATTTAGTATGACTGAAAACTGGCTAGGTTTTAAATTCTGTATCTAACACAAATTAATTAGAAGATCATAAGCAAGTCACTAAACTCCCTTGTGAAATATAACATATGACTATATTTCCCCTTTAATTACTGATATACCCATACATAGAGTCCATATGTCTATACCTCTATCATATATGTGTGGACATATTCTTCCATATTTACAAATTTATATGTGTCTCAGCATGCATACCTGCAACACATATTTTACTGAGTTCATGTTTAAATACACATGTGTATATGTGTGTGCATGTATATATCATGTATGGGCATGCATGTGTGAATTAACTAATCCATCAGTAGGGTGAATAGCCTTGCTATATAGATATAACAGATTAACAAAAATACTGAATTTGGACATGCAAAGTTACTATGGCTATGTGAACCTGAATTTACTCTGCTCTTCCAGATTTCAGGTTCTTCATTTATAAACTGAGAGCTTTAAATTAAATGACTTCTAAATTCAAAATTTCTCAAAATCTATGATCATATGAACTTTATATTTCTCCTTATATATGGAACTGTTTTCTTTCCTTTTTTCATTTATCACATCTCTTAATAATCATTAATGTACTTTAGATATAATTGGTCCAATTAATTCATCATTGATAAGAATGTGTGACTCAAGGATATAGCATGGATGGAGCAAAGTCTCACAGCTGCTAAGTACATGGCCAAAACAGAAACCAAGATCTTCACATTACAAATCTAAAATTCTTTCAACTCCATAATATTGTAATATTACTTGAACTTGCAGTCACCTTGATTTCATCCAGTTAATTCAAAATTTGCCCCATTTCTTGCTCTTTATTTTCATCAATCAACCACTCAATCAATGATCAAGAAAATGTTGAGAACCAACTTCCCACAATCCTTTCCTTTAAGTCTGTATTTGTTTCTGAAGTTCATATATTTTATCTGTTTTACATAACTGTTTGGTGAATTAAATATGCACAAATGCCAGTTCCAACTAATTTCAACTATGATTTTATCCCATTTATTATCATTACATGGTCCAGTAACTGTCCATTGTTTATTATGGAAAGAAAATGTATTTATTCCCAAAACAAGCTAGTCATATATTAAAATAAGAAGTTTTATTCCTATTTTGTGATAATCTAAGATTCTGACTTTATACTTTCTTTCCTCTGTTTTTCTGCCTTCAACTGAAGTCTATACATTACTGAACCAAAGAATATGGTAGAGTCAAAAAACTAGGTTGATACAGTAAACAGAGCATTCACAAAACTTCAAATCATACACGTATGTCTTTTCTTATTTCATGTGATAAAAACCACCCTGAAGATGGATTCCTGCTATACATAGTTTCCTACTATAAGAATATTTCTATTCCATGTAGTTTACTTTATACATTTGTTTGAATTAATACATTTAATTTTTAATCCAGCCTTCATTCTTTACCTACCCAGAAAGCAATCCCTCAAAGAAAAGAACAAAAATAGAAAAGGAATGCTGGAGGTGGGGGTGAGGAAACAATCAGTAAAATTAATCAACATGCAAAGAAGTTAAAGAGACTTATTGTCTAATCTCTTCTACATAGCAGTCAGGATGTTTTTTTCCCCATAGAATGGAAAAAAATTGTGTGATGTCTTATACTTTTACTTGAAATGAATTTTCAACCATATTGGTGGTTGATCACAGTTGCATTTGCAACCAAATAACTCAAAAGCAAAAGCATGCTTCTCAAGATCTTAAAACAGTCATATATGTTACTTCTCAAAAACTCATTCTAATTCAATTAATGAACATTAATTCAGAGTCTTCCAAATGCAAATTCTTATGAGTTTCTCAAACTCCTGAGTAGTTAGATTAGATGCTGCTAATCAAAAAAGAAAACACTTAAGATTGTTTTTATCACACTCTCCAAAAATAATAAAGGAAAAGAAAATTCTAGAGTAAAAATCAGAGTTAGAGTATTATACTACCATCAAAATAATTGCAGAGCAGTATATTTTCTCAGGAAAATACTTTATTTGACTTTGCACCTAAATATGACAAAAATAAAAAAAAGCTTTATTGCCTTTTTATTTGCATTATAACACACATGCACCTAATTTAGATGTGCAATCTTTTTTAGACCGAAAATGTCACTAATTTTCAGAAAAGCACTTGGCCTTGTCTACCCTTACTAGCAGAAATGGCAGGAAAGGAACAGCTTCACCCTGAATGGTTTTGATGGCACTAAACAAGATCAGCTAAGGATTATCTTTCTGGCCTGTGATCCATGGTGATCTCATCTGTCATCTAAAGGTGGTGCATTATTACTGTTGTAATGAGTTAAGAGTAGTGGAAATCATTATTATTCAAATGACACTTCACAGCTTTCCTCTGAGCCTCTGCTTTCACATTTTCAGTATGCTAAATGAATTTGCAGAAACCTCACCTCAAGGCAGCTAAGAATGCTGGCCAAGAAATAAAACATTAATTCTTTAGCTTGTGCTCTTAACTTAATTTTTTTCCAGTGAAAATTCAACTCTATGTTTGCTTAAAAGATTAAGCAAGCTTGGCTCTATCTGTAGTTGATAATAATCATAATCACAGTCTTCATTTATGCAGCATTTTGAATTTTTAAAATTAATTTAAATATGTCATTGGAACCTCACAACCCATCATCATTTATTCCACGTGCCTACCATTTTCAAGACATTATGCTACATGTTGAATAACAACAGTATTGTGAATAGTATTGTTTATTCCTATTATTTTTTTTTACAATGAAGAAATTGAGGTTTAAAGAGGTTAGCTGACTTGCTCAGACTCACAAACCTATATAAGCATCGGGGTAGTGAAGTGACCATTGAAACTGGAATGGGCCTTAGCAATTGATCAACAGTAAACCTGGATAAGCTTGTTGGGTTATAATGGTAAAGAAATACATGGGTGGGGGATAGGTTAAAGACTCTCTGCAGTTAGCCTTCCTGATAGTTTTTACCTTAACTTCTGTCTTAACTAGACCAAAGTTTCAATCTTTAGAATTACCCCTATGGAGAACATTATACACAGTAACATATCATGATGATCAAAAGAATGACTTAGTTCTTCTCAGCAATACAATGATCCAAGACAATTCCAAAGGATTGATGATGGAAAATGCTATCCACATCCACAGAAAGAACTGATGGAGTCTGAATCTAGATTGAAGCACACTATTTCCATTTAATTTTTTTTTCATTTTTTCTTTTTCGTTTGTTTTTTCTTTCACAATATAGCTAACATGGGAATATGCTTTGCATGGTTATAAATATATAACATATCACTTTACTTATTGTCTTAGAGGAAAGGATAGAAAAGAAGGGAAGGAGAAAAATTTGAAACCAATTTTTATTTGAATAATAAAAATTGTCATTATGTGTAACTGGAAAAAATAAAATATTATTTAATAATAAAATTACTCCTATGGGTTAAATTAATTCAGTTAAATAAACATTGATTGTGTATCTGCTATGTGCCATATTTTTTCTAGATACTCAGGACAAAAGTAAAAACAAGACAGGGACTCTTTCCCTTGAGGAGTTTTTTTTTTTTCTACATGCGAAATTCAACAAATAGACAAACAGAGAAAGGATATATATGTATGATTTTTTTAAGCTAAGGGAATTCCGTCAATTCAAATGAACATCTTTTCTGCAATTTATGGACATAGAGAAATTGCTAGAGCTCTGAGATGAAGTGATTTGCTCAGGGTCTCCTAGCCAGTATGTCAGAAGCAATACCTGAACACACTTCTTTATGGTTTTGAGGATAATTTTTCCCCTCTGTTATTTCCTCAGTTTTTGAGCAAGGCTTTCTATCTTCACAAATTAATACAGAAACAAATAATATATACAATATGGGTATCTAGGTAGTGTAGTAAATGGAACATTATACCTGCAATTAGTAATTGATGATTTCAAATTTGGTCTTGAACATTTAACTAGTTGTGAGAACCCAAGCAAGTCACTTAATCTTTAACTGCTTCACTTTAGTAATCTGCCAGTGATAATAATAGCATTTACCTCTCAGGATTACTTATGAGAATAAAATGAAACAGTATTTGTAAAGAACTTTGAGAAACTAAAAGTAATATGTAAATGTTAGTGATTATTATATAAAAACGCAAAGTAATTGTGATGGAGAGTAGTAGATTAAGGACTAGGGACATCATGCATCCCTTTTTTGAGGAGGCAGCACTTAACCTGAGCCTTCGGGGAATTCTGGGGGTCCAAGAGAAAAAAAAGACCATTTCAAGCAGAAAGAACAGACTAAGGAAAGGTATGGATGTGGAAGGTGGGAAGTTTTATAGGGGAAACAACAAATAGGTTAGTTTGGCTGGGTTGTAGAATATATACAATGTTGGGGGCAGAATAGAGTAGTTTATATTCAGTTTAATCTGTTTGGAAAATGTGACTGCAGTCAGACAGTGAAGATCTTTAAAGGAAAGACAAGGCTATAATCAGCATAATTCTCTTGATGCCATGTACACATTGGGGAGGTAGCAGGAAAGATGGGTCATTAGTCTTCTCCCATTAGTACAGTAACATATGTGAGTTGATCTAATTTTACAATAACAATTTACTTGGAAAACAAAAAGAACATGGACTTCAGAATACATGGCATTACAGAGATGTTTCAGAATAAGAAAAAAGCCTGATATTGAAAAAACTGCAGTTGCCTAGGGCAACATGAGGTAGCTAACAAGGAGGTAAAATGTGATTGTGAGCATCAGTAGGAGCTCTAAGGAGCACAGGGTGAGGAAAGGATGAGGGTCCTAAGCCAGGATAGGCAGAATTCAGAGAATGAGGGATGTGGTTGATGAAGGGCAGGGTGCTTTATGTGGCAGGGCATGCAGAATAAGGAAGGAGGAAGAAAAAATACTCCATTTTCTCCTAAGATGAGCACTGAGAACAAAATAGAGACTTGAATCTTTTCTGTCTATCAGCATCTAAAATTATTTACACTGCCAGCCAACATCCTACTGAAATTACAATCCTGGCAGGTGCTCTGCAAAAATATTGGACTGCTGGGTTTTCACCAGCCAAGAAACCAATTCCTTTTCACTCCACATATTAAAATGTTATAGATTAACAGTGACCTGAATAGATAAAGTATCTGGTTCCTGGTAGCTATATAACAAATCAAAAAATCTTTTTAAAAAATGTATTGTTCTAGTAAAATTAGAAAGGTAATATCTATTCATTTTCCATGAACAAAAATGAATCAAATATTACTCCTCCCTTTTGTAATTTTACTTATATAATGTTATCTACCTTAATTGCCTTCCCCATCCTGCTAACCCATATCTATCACCTTTAAAATCTAGTTGACATCTCACTTCATCTGGAAAACCGTTATTATTTATATCTGTCTTACTGATCATTCCTTTCTGATATTCTGATCACTCCTTTGCAATATTCTTTGTCCCCTGAAGGAATAATGTATTCATTTCTTGACATCTGATTATTCTTATCTATTTTAGAGTAGCGTCTGAAATTTCTATTTCATTTGCTCTTCTTGCATCCCCTTCCTCACACCCACCAATTGCACCAATAACCAGAATAACATGTAGGACTTATGGACTTCTTCAGAGTTATATGATATTCAGGGGGTTGATCAAATTCCTTGTCCCATCTTGATTCATGCTTGAATTCTGAAGCTATTGGCAAAGTGCAGTAGCTCCAGTTCTCAAAGGTTATTAGTTTAATAAACTAATGAATTAATGGCCAAATGTTTAAATTTAACATTTTGTTAACCCTGTCTCTATTCATCCCCCATTGAAGCAGGATCAGAGCTCAGGCGAATAATACTGAAGTGTCTAGCAGCAGTGTGCAGCATCATGACAGCCTTAGAAACTGTTACTGGAAATGCTCCCCTCTAAGCTCCAGAGAGAAGCAGAAACCATTTTTAATCACTTTGGCAAGTTATGGTATGCAACTTTCATATGACTCAACCCACACATAATGTTGTATTTAAAACAGTTTCCATTTCCATTACAACTACATTGCATTGAAGGGACCTATTTTTAACTAGGCAGATTTGAAGGGGAAAAATTACCTTCCTTCATAAAGTCAACTTGTAGAGGAGATTCAATACTTTAAATTCATCATTCACATATTTTCCCCCTCTTAGTTGGAATAACCATTCAAAATGGCAACCATGCTTTCCCTTCTCCTATGCAGACCTTCAAATCTGATGGGAGGCTGTCAGTATAGGAAATGTCATCTACTTGTTTTTAAAGCATGGGGATTTAGATTTAAAATTTGTTTAGCTTTGTGTGATCATGTAACTCATCTTCTCTAATCATCAATTTCTAAATCTGCATAAAGGGATGATAAAAATGAAATAATAATAATAATTCATTTTCACATACTATTTTAAGAATTGCACATATTTCTCTAATAACCAAGGCACCCATCTCACAGGACTGTTGTAAGGCTCAGAGGAGATAATGTTTGTGCTTTACACTTTACAAGGTTACATGCATGATAAGCTCTTTGTTCTTTGTTGTTGTTGTTGTTGCTGTTTTGTATTCTACTGGTTCTCTACATGATTCATAGCTGCTGAGCTCTTTATTAAGACAGCTGGAATGGGTGCTATAATGTAATATGCTGCTAACAAATGGTGAATCTGTTTTAGTTATTAATTGTTCATTTGAATGGGAAGTGAATTGGGAGCCTTAGACTGTCCTCCTTCTCTTGGTAGAAGTACTAGGAGAAGTTCTGAAAGTTCTCATATTCAAAAATATAGCCACAAAATATTCCACTAATTGGAAATTCATTTAGATTGAAGGAACCTAAATGTTTTTAGAGCCCTTTACAAATTGGCCACCACTTATCTTTTTAGCCTCATTATAAATCACATTCCTTCCTGCACTCTATGGCCCAGACAAATTGTACTTCCTGCTGATCCTTCTACATGGCATTCTGTCTTCTGTCACTGTGACTTGACACTAATTTTCCTCCACATCTGGAATAAAATCCTCCCTTGTATACATGCCTCACTCCCAATTCCTTACTACCTTTAAGATTCATCTAAAGTGCAACCTTCAATATGAATTCTTTCCTGATTCCCCAAACTTTTAATGTTCTCTTTCCCTAATTCTCTTTTATCAATTGTGTATTTATCTTGAATGTTCTAATTTGTGGACTCCGCTACCCAGATTGAAAATCTACTCCTAGATAAGAGGAGCTGTTTCACTTTGCATTTGTATCCCCACAGATTAACAGAGCAATAAAAACACAATCAACATCTAAGAAATGCTTGTTTGTTGATTGAATCCTTATTTGGAGATGTAAATATCCCATGGGAAGAGTTCTTTTTTTTATTTTCCCTTTCTTTATATCTTAACATCAGTATGGGCAGCTAGATGGCTCAGTGGCTAGACTACTGGTCCTAGAGATAGGAGGACTAATGTTCAAATCCAGTCTCTGTAATTTGAAATTTACTGCTGTGTGAGCTTGGACAAGCCATTTAAGCTCCAACCTCCCCCACTCCCTGTCAATAATAATAATAATAAAGTTAAAACTTCACTAAAACTAGGTGGCCCCAGGCAAGTTACTTGACTCTGGTTGCTCCCCAAAAATGCACACACACACACACACACACACACACACATTATATATATGTATATGTATATATATACATATATACACACATATATATTTGCATTTATATGTGTGTGTATCCATGCATGTGTACATATCTATATAGACAGATATATACACATATATTTATCTACATATATATGTGTGTCTATATATACATATATATTTAACTTAGTCAATACTTTATATAGCTCAGTCTCAGAAACTGGGTATTTAGATGATAGGAGGGCAGGAGAAAAATATAAGAGAGAGAAGGTAGAAAAAGGAAAAAGAATAAGATATATCTCTTCTTATATTAGCCAAGTTAATGAGGGATAAAATATGGGAGGCGAGGGAGGGAAGTACAGACGCTATGTAGACAAGTTACTTTAGAGATGATTATAGAAGAAAAGATATCATTAAAATATGTAATTCTAAAATATATAATAAAATATATAGGCTTAATAGGGACATCTAGGAGACATTTAGTACAATCCCCTCACTCTAACAAATGTGAAAACTATACAACTAAGAAAGGGTAAATGACATGCCTACTTTTGCAAAACTTCTCTACTCATTTTATCTGTTCTTTTCCCATGAGATTTATAATTTGTATTTTCAGATTGTTAGATTCTGCATACATTTATAACATGGATCCTGTAGTTGAAAAGGGATAGAACTAAGTAAATACACAATAAGTAGATGATTGAGCATCACTGGCATTATTATTCTGTTGGTGAAGTAGGAAAGTCATGTACTAAGAAGCTCAATTTTGTATTTCTCAGAGAATCATAGAAACATAGAATTTAAGAGATCAAAGAGATCTTTAAAAACCCTCTAGTAAAATCCCTTTCATGCTACTGATGAGGATATTGAGGCTAAGGGAAATTGGCTGACTCATTTGAGGTCACAGATATAATTAATAGCAAAAATGGGATTTAAACTCTGGATCCTGTGGCTCCAACCATACTTTCCTCACAGTGACTAATGGAAAATCATAACAGAATCAAGAACAAGTTTAAAAGACCTAATTTCTAATTATCACAATGTGTGTGTATATGTGTATGTGTGCATGTATGAGAGACACAGAGACAGAGAGACAGAGACAGACAGAAACAGAGAGAGAAAGGAAGAGAGAGACAGAGAGAAATAGAAAAAGAGACAGAGAGAGAGATGAGAGACAGAGAGATAGAGAGAGACAGAGGTAGAAAGACAGAAACAGAGGGAGACAAAGAGAAATTGAGACTGGACCAAGACAGAATCAAAAAGACAGAAAGAGATGAAATGTTTTGAAAGTCTAATAAGGCCTAAGAATCACTTCTCAAAATGATGTTTTTAAATGAAGTCAGTCAGTCAATAACTATCTGCTATCTGTCTGGAATTGTTATAACCATCTCAGATAAAAAGAAAGGCATAAAACTGTCCATACTCTCAAAGAGTTTACAAACTAATTAGACAGAAAATATAGGAAGGGGGAGGGAAGTATAGACACTATGAAGACAAGTTACTTTAGAAATTATAATAGAGGAAAAGTTATCAATAAATATATATATTAAAGTATTTCATAAAATATATATGATTAATAGGGATAGGTAGGAAACATCTAGTACAATCCCCTTATTCTCACACTGTCACAGTGTGACACTTTCACAGCTAAGAAAGGGTAAGTGACTTGCCTATATATATATATATATATATATATATATGAGAATATCATAAGATATAGATGGATAGATATAGATAGACAGATAGATAGATAGATAGATAGATTCTGGGCAACTAGATGGCAGTGGATAGGGTACCTAGCCTGAAGCCAGGAAGACTCATCTTCCTGAGTTCATATCTGGCCATGACACTGTGTGACCTTAGGCAAGTCACTTAACCATGGTTGCCTCAGTTTCCTCATTTGTAAAATGAACTAGAAAAGGAAGTGACAAACAACTCCAATATTTTTATCAATAAAATCCCAAATGGGGTCACACAAAAAGCTGGACAAGCCTGAAAAATGACATAGTAATAACAATATTAGTTTTTCTTAATGTTATTTTCTTTCTCTTTCTGGTACTCAAATATAAATAATTATAATGTTCAGATTTCTCAACTAGCTTTGATGTATTTCCTCTCCTTTGCCTCTTTCATTGCTGGCAAAGTATATAAAGTGTATGTCTTTGATGTTCATATATAAAGCTTCCACTGGCAGTATCATTATGATGAGCTCTATTAGACTTTGATTTGAAGCTCTGATTTACTTTGTAATTTAATATTTGATCACTTACTAGACAGAAAGTCACATGGTAGTTCTGTTTTTCCTGATCTGCACGATGTATGTCATGCTTCACTAGTTTGCTTTATTTCTAAGAATGAGAATGTATGTGTGATGAATTTTTGCCCAGATTTTGCTCCCTATCTCTTATGCAGTAAGATGGGGTTTCTTAAACTTTTTCCACTTATGCCCTCTTTCCACGCAATTTGTTTTAATAATTATAATTTTTATTGACAGAATCCATGCCTGGGTAATTTTTTATAACATTATCCCTTGCACTCACATCTGTTCCGACTTTTCCCCTCCCTCCCTCCACCTCCTCCCCCAGATGACAAGCAGTCCTATACATGTTAACTATGTCATGGTATATCCTAGATACAATATATGTGTGCAGAACCAAACAATTCTCTTGTTGCACAGGAAGAATTGGATTCAGAAAGTAAAAATAACCCAGGAAGAAAAACAAAAATGCAAATAGTTTACATTCATTTCCCAGTGTTCTTTCTTTGGATGTAGCTGCTTTTGTCCATCATTGATCAATTGAAATTGAGTTGGATCTTCTCTTTGTCGAAGAAATCCACTTCCATCAGAATACATCCTCATACAGTATTGTTGTTGAAGTATATAATGTATATAATGATCTCCTGCACATTTCACTTAGCATCAGTTCATGTAAGTCTCTCTAAGCCTCTCTGTATTCATCATTTCTTACAGAACAATAATATTCCATAACATTCATATACCACCATTTCCCCAACCATTCTCCAATAATGGGCATCCATTCATTTTCCAGCTTCTAGCCACTACAAACAGGGCCGCCACAGACATTTTGGCACATACAGGTCCCTTTCCCTTCTTTAGTATATCTTTGGGGCATAAGCCCAGTAGTAGAACTGCTGGATCAAAGGTTATGCACAGTTTGATAACTTTTGGGACATAAATCCAGATTGTTCACCAGAATGTCCACCCAATTTTTTAATAAGATTCTGGTGTATAGGTATATAAAATAAGTAGAGAAATCAAATATTTGGTGATAATAAATAATTTCATTATTCCCACATTCAGTTATGAGATTCCCATAAGGGATTTAAAAAGCTGGGGAATAAAAGACAGGTAGGGAAAAAAATCAGCTAGAAAAACTAGAAGATTAAACACCCTACAATCTACCCTTCACTACTATCCCAGAGATTAAAGAAAGTCTATCAATATCTATTAATATATTTTTCTTGTTTTTTTAACTGGACCAACAGTCAAATCTTTCTTGCAGTGCATATTTCTGGAAATCATAAGTCTTCTCTTTTCCAGTCACCCTCAGATTCTTAAATTCCTCCTCAAATGTAAGGCTCTCAAGCCCCTTCACCTTTTCTAAACATATTCTTTCTTTATATCTAGACTAGTGCCCTAATGTATTCCAATAAACTGTTGCTGTTATTCCAATTCTTCATGACTTCATTTGGGATTTCTTGGCAATGATCCTGGAATCATTTGACATTTCATAGGCCTATATGCTCTATCCATTGTATTACCTTGCTGCCCTTCCAATAACTACCTATTCCCCAAAAGTCAGCTTCCAGGGAAGGGAAAATTTTATTTGATGTTTTATGATATTTTCATTGAATATGGATTTCTTGGCATCATTCTACTGGGGATAACATCTATATTCTTTCTACTGGATTTATTTCAAAAGAGTCATGTGAGTGAGCTGTCATGTACTTCTTCACTTATGATATATTTGTTCTTTGAAGGTCTAGTTTAATGCCAAAATAATCCAAAAACCATTAACCTTAAAAATCCATCACTTAAACATGGCTGTGGTTGGTTTAGTTCACTCTACAACTTTATTTTGCTATTTTCTTTATTGTGACCTCATATTTACCACCATCATCACAAGCTCCTCAATCTCTTTTGAAAAAATAAGATTGTTATTTTCTTCCTGATATATAAGTATAGTAAAAACAACAACAAAAATATGTATTGAAGTTAAAGATCAAAAAGCTACTGCAGACAGGAATGAGAAGCAGAGATGCATTATAATCATTCCTTTCCCCAAACTTCCCATTTACTGTCAAGGACATAACCATTTTCCCAATCATTAAAGATTATACTCACATCCTTTCTTCCTCTTACTTCCTATATCCAATTAGTTGCAATGTTTTAGCATTTCTACCTTTATATGCTCTCATACTTCTTTTGTATGCTTTGTATGCTCTCCACTTTTTTCTTTGACACTACCACCAACCCTAGGGCAGGCCACTAACACTTCAAACCTAAACTAGTATAATGGTCCCTTACAAATCTTTCCCTACTCTTGTTCAGCTTCCATTCAACTTCCAAAGTGATCTTCCTAAAATACAGGTCTAACTATGTTAAAAGTTCTTTTCAATAAATTCCAGTGACTTCCTCCTATATAACACACACACATATACACACACATACACACACACACACACACACACACACACACACACACACACACACATTACCCTGTTTGGCACTGAAAGATAACCCGAACTATTTTTATTTTTTCTAAGTTTCTTTCACTTTGCTTAACTCCACATTCTATATGACCCAAGGCTGGCCCCTTGCTTTTCCTTGCACAAGATTCTCCTTTTCCAGTTGTGAACTAATTCAACCATCCTGGAGAGGAATTTGGAACAATACAACTGTCCTTACCTGTTGTGGCCATCTTAAGAAATAAAAGTATATGAGTCCTTTGATCTCAGAGGTGAGATGAATGAGGCGGGAGACTCCAGTTTATTATGCCATACAGCCTTGTTGATATACATTTTTGGAAACATGACCAGCATGTGAACAGTAGGCAATTCCCAATCACCTTTCAAAGAAGCAGTTCATGGGCTTTGTGCATGGTATCTGCCAATGGGAGGAGAGCAATCCAGCATTCTAGTAACCCACTCACAGGCAAGAGGCCCTGTTAAGGCATCCCTGCTTAAGAACAACTACACTGTGACCCTCAGACCAAACGCATTCCCATGATCACAAATCATTGCTCTTTGCTCAACAAAGCATTTCTGCAATGTGGCAGAAAAGTTATTGTGCACCAAAGATTGATGTGGCCTCTGTACTCCCGCTTAGCAGCATCCCATACCCTAGGACATACCCTTTGAGCCAGTGTACTAGGTCTGTATCCCAAAGAGATCATAAAAGAGAGAAAGGATCCACATCTGCAAAAATGTTTGTACCAGAGAGAAGAGAACTAGGGAGATTCAATGTGGATCAAAGCATAGTATTTTCACCTGTTGTTGTTGTTTGTTTGTTGTTTCTTGTATTTATTCTTTCCCTTTCAATTTGATTTTTCTTGAGCAGCATAATGAATAAGGAAGTATGTTTAGCACATGTTTAACCCATATCATATTGTTTGTTATCTAAGGAAGGGGGAAGAGAAAAAGAAATTGGAATGCACAGCGTTGCATGATGAATGCTGAGCCTATCTTTGCATGTGTTTGTGAAAAAAATAACTTTTAAACTGACCAAAAAATAAAATAAAATAATACCCCATTTCTGATTCCATGGCTTTTCATTGGTGCTTGTAATGTTATTCCTCCTTTTTTTTTCTATCTAATGGCTTCCCTTGCTTCCTTCAAGTCTCAGCTAAAATCCCCACTTTAAGGGGCACTAATGTGCCTTCACTAAGCATTGAGGTTACCTTCAGTTTATCCCATCTATATTATTTACTTGGATAGCTATTTGAATGATATTTCCCAATGTATAGATATGAGTTTTTTTTACTGCAAGTACTGTTTTTGCCTTTGTATTTAACACAGTGCATGACAAGAAAAAATGTTTAATAAAATAAAATGACATCAATTAAATTCAATAATTCAATTTAGTAAACATTTATTAATTGCCAACTATATCATGCATCAATATGGGTATGAATGAAAACTTATAGAAGATTCAAAATTAGTTATATTATTCAAGTGGAGAAAAAGGAACATTTCCACATTCTACAAAGAATTACTCTTTCCCCCCTTTGTTCTGTTAATCTTGACATTTCTAGAAGTGAATGCAAATCACAATGCATATATGTGTATTTTATGCAACATTTTGGTCTAGCTTTGCTTCCCTATTTAATCCTTCCTGAGTTTTACTACCTTTAAGCTCAAAATTTTCTCTAAAGATGATTTCATGCAAGGTCTTCTTCATGCAACTAAAAAATCATTTTTTTGGCACCTTGCATTCTAATTTATGAATGCAAACTGGTGACAATCCAAAGAACAGGCAAAAGTATGATAAAGGGACTAGAGTGATTGGCTGGTGAGGAAATGAAAGAGTTCTCAATATGCCTAGCCTGGATAAACAACAATAAAGGAACATGATAATAGCCCATAAATATTTCAAAAGCGTAAACATCAAATATGAAAAAGAATTATTAATTGTGGAGCAGGGGCATAGAGCTAGAAATATATGGAAATCATGGATAGAGAAAAAGGGACAAAACAGAATTATCATTATGAAATATGTATAGCATGAAATATTAATATGGAGTATTCTAGCATGTGATGGAATCTTCTAATACATTGTGAATGTCTCATCACTAGAAATATTGAAATCCTAGATTTAATTATTGAATAGAAAGGATTAGCATTTCTATAAACCTTAGTTTTAATGATTTGCATCTATTATTTTTTAGTGCGAGATTTTGATTTTGCAGAATTTTTTTTGCATTATTTCTCTAAATGGTTTAGAAGTTAGTTATCCTCAAGAATAGATTTATTCACTGATATTAGAAATCAATCCCCTGTACCTGCTAAAATTTCTTTTTAAAAATATTCAATATCCAAGATATCCATTAATCCAAAGAATCCAGCTGTACTCTTCTGTACACCAAAACAGTTAGAACAGAATTAAATGCAAGTACTATACTTTGATGGCTATGTAGTCCATGTATCACCTAGATTTACAGCATCTATAGTCTTTCCTATGTATTAGAAGCCCATTACAATCAATAAATGGAGCTGTAAACCACAATGAAAACCATCAATCCATCAATTCATGTCATGCTCAGTAGGTATGTTGGAGTTGTTCAATGTGATTTCCCATCACTGTCACAAATTTATTTATTTATTCCTCTTTCAGTGTCTTTTCTTCTTAGAGATATAGTGAGTACTTTAAAAGAATGAGATAAAAGTATATTCATTGATTTATCTAGCTAATCTGTTTACATACACATTATATAGGTGTATATGTAAACATTAATATTTTATATATTTGTACAAAGTATGATAAATAATTAACATGTAATTAAAGAAAAATGCACTAAAATATTGAAGTAAAATTGAATTTTGGAAAAATTATAAAAAACAAGGTATTCTTGTATTTAAATATAATCAGAGACTTAGGGATTATTCATCATTCTCCAAAATAAGTAAATAAGAATTTTCATTGTAGCAGCATACATTGCTTTGCCATTATTTATGTTCAAATGAAGAGGCACAGCAGACAAATTAAATTACAAGTGTTGGAGTGAAATTTAAGGGATAAATACAATATGAGTTGTAAATATTTAACAATATAGGATTCCTACTGTTTGAGAATTTTACATATACATTTCCATGAAAATTATTATTTTTAGAATGACAAAGTAACTTGCTTCATCCTCAATTGGAACAAAAGAAATAGTAATTTATCAAAAAAAAAATTGAGGAAGACAAACCATTTTGGGAAAGCCAAACATTAGTTCATATAGCCATAGAAACAGTGAAGATGTCAAGAATTTCTGTTAATAGAACATAATACTATTCCCATGAGAGATCTTGTGGCATAGTGGAAAATGAGGGAGCAAAAGAATTTTTCTGAGCTAGGTGAAATGCAGATAAGCTTCCTAGTGACATGATTAATAATGGAATGAAAGAAGATACCCTTAATTCATTAAAGAGTTAATAAAAGAAAATTTACTTAAAAGTAAATAGGAGAAAGAATTGAGGACCTGCTGGATTGTTGAACAAAGCTTTACTACCTCCAAATTGGTGGTTTTTGTTTTTCAACCAATTCAATTCTTGCAGAGCATACTTGAATCTCCTTGTTGCTGATTGGTAGCAACTTTGTGCTTAGTGCCCAGGAAGTGTTGTTATTAACTCGAACCTTTTAACTATGTTACTTTCAAAATTGTCCTGCCTGTCTGTATTTCCCTTTGAACTTACTTCTGTTTCCACTATATCTTACTATAAAAAAAAATAAACTTCAATGACCATTCATTTGTTTCTTATAGTCAATTAATAATAAATAAGCATAGTTATAAATTCAAATTTCTGAAGAACAGGAGGTCTTGAGCATGAAGACTTCCAAATAACATGACAAGGATTATGTTCAAAGAAACAGGAAATGACTAGTTACTAACATAATGATTTGGACCCAAACTTCTTAAACTGTGTGCAGCAACCCCATATAGGATCATATAACTGAATGTGTAGATCACACACACAAAAAAAAGGTAACAGTAAAAAGTATCAAATATTCCAAGATCCAGTTATTTATGCAAAAATAAATAATCATATCTATCTCATTAATATACAAATTTGTTTTCATATTTAATAAATAAAAATAAATAATATTTTATACATATATATGCCCAATTATGGTTTTACTTTTTTATTTATTATCAATAAATGTTTGATTTGTATTCCTATTTTATATACTTATATACTCAAGTGCACATAAAAATTTCTCAGGTGAAATAGGTTGCATTTGAAAAAAGTTCCAGAAGTGTTGATTTAGATTATAACAGTAAACACAGAACCTACTTGTTCTCCTTCCAGTCTGTAAGTTCTGGGACACTTTGTATCTATTGAGTTGTATTACATGGCAAGCTTTCCAAAACAAATCTAAGATATGATATTAGGGAATCAAGGGATACGACTCACTTGCTATACTAGAATTTTCCCATTGCTACATTTCATCATTCAAATAGACTGAAATTATCTAATGAACCTCTCTCGGTCTCACCAGAAGGAAGCTCATAGTTAATATAGGACAATTGATGTAAAGGATTCATTCCCCTTTGTTCTGGTACCAAAAATTTAGTCCCCAGTTCAGTGCTTAATTTCTCCAAAGGCAATTCAAATCAGCTCAGTTGATCTAGAGACATAGTCCATTATAAAATTCCAATCAGAAAATAAACAGTGTTCAATAAAGAACATGGGACTTCAAAGGGTTAGCAATGTCTGTTAGGCTGGAAGCAGTAAGACTAGACGGGGAAAGAAGTGGTGAAGGATAAATTCACCAGTTTCTTGTTGTGACAGAGTAGATACAGGTACCCTCTAGCATACAACAAATTGTTTCTAGTCAGATGATTCCTTAAATGGATCAGTGATCCAAAAAAGCCTCTAAATGTGAAACATTCGATTCACTTTGCAATAATAGTTCCTTTTACTTTTCAGTATCCCACAGCTAGCACACATCTCTGTGAAGTTCCAAAATTCTCAGGTTTCTCTTCATATCTGCTCATCTTTCTAACCAGTATAAACTACAATTCCCAACATCCTTTGTTTACGCTCTTCAGTCAAAAACAAAAAAAGAAGGAAGAGATGAAAAAGAAAAGAAAAAAAAAAGAAAAAAGGAAATACTTGAGTAAATAGTTTGCTTTGGAATAACAGCCCATCATTTTATATTTTAAAAGATGAAGACATTATATAATTTTCCTAAACAAATTGTGTCCTCCTATTATTTTATGCATACAGCTTCATGACATCTGTTTTATTTCATATTCTTATAGCCCTCAAGTTCTTCCTGTCTTCAACATATTGCAATAATAATTAAGCTTATTGAAAAATACATTGAGTATTTAATTAAGGAGACTATTCTTACCAGTAAATTGAACTTCTTTTATTTTCTATATGAAATTTCTCTGCAGGCTTATGTCTAGATCATTGTTCTCAGTTTACAGCACCTAGAGAGAGATTAAAAAGTTGTAAATTTGGAAATAAATATAATCTTGGGAGAGATTCCTCAAACATCATCATTTTTTGCTTCGTACCTTGAATAAAAATCACTTTCTCATCCATTTTTCTTTCTTTCCAAAGAAATCAGTTTCCAAAGAAATAGATATATTACAATAATACTGAGTACATTTACATATGAACAAAATGTTCCCTAATAATAGTGTATCAATTTCCCTTTAATATTCCAGAAGTGATCCTGTCCTGGATTTTCATATCTGATGAAACTGCTTTGTGAATTTTAGAACAAAAAAACAGATAGATACATAGAAATATAGTTATATTATATATATATATATATATATACAGAGAGAGAGAGAGAATAGAGGAATGGCTGGATAGATAGATATATTGACAGATAAACAAATACAACAAAAAAATCAGTTTGGTTTCTTCATGAGAGTTTCTAAATATGTTTTTGCTGTCCTTAATATCTATTACTTAGCTTATAAGTTCCAAAGGCAATTTGTAAATATTGCTTCATGACATCAGTATTCAATCTGTTAAAACCTATAGACCTCTTTTTAAAAGAATATTTTAAATGTATAAAATAATACGTACATGATTAAATGGAAATAAACTATATTAATATATATACATATATATGTATATATATTTAAATCCTTATATACCAAAGGTCATGAATCCTCAATTTTAACAGTTATTTTTTCATTTTTGATCTAGACTTTGTGATTTCATTATTTTGGGGAACCACTAGTGTGCAGACTGATTCATGATAGAAGAGTAAGTCATTTGTTGCATTTGGCCTGGGGCAGCTGTCTAGGACAAGAAAAGGTTAAGTGACCATGGTCAAACTGCCAGTGTGTAAAGACTTGACTTAAAACCAGCTCTTCTTTATGCTTAGTGCAGTCTTGTGTTTATTAACACCAAGCTAAGTTTCTTACTACTAGAACCATGTTAATTTTGTCTTAAATGGACAAGATGGTTTTCTAAAATTTGATCACTATCAACTCTTAAAAAAAGTCTGCAAAGAAATCTGCTTTCTGCTTTTCACCAATTCCAAGTGTAGTGTTGAAAACATATGCTTACTTCTTTGGGGTGAAAAGGAAGCCTCAAATTTCAAAGTGGTTCAAAGGCTTTAGGCTACGGGTTGTCTTAAATTGCTCCCTTATATCCATAATAATCAAACCCTGTATAACTCAGTGTTTTCAGAGAGATTGCCAATTAAGAATCTTTGTGAAAGCTACAATATCTCCTCTGGTCCGAAAGAAACTGAGGGACTAATATATGCAAGCAACCTACTTTCTTGCTGTTTACTCCTTGACAATCTCTCAGTTTGGCTTCAGTTCAAAAACTGTTGCCAAGAAGTATAAACAGATCCCTCTGCCTCCCAAGGAAACCTCACACGAATATACTGAAAAGCAGAATTTCACCCCAGAAAGAATGTGAATAGTACCTATCACTTTCCAATTGACCAACTGACACTAAACTAAGTTTCTTCTCCTACTTCTTTTCTCTGGAGGCTTCATTTCAATCCCATTAGGGTTTACTACTGACACTGTGATTATTTCAATTGTAATAAACAGAAATATTTGCATATCACCCACACAAGGTACTATAAAGAATTTAATGGGGCCCTTTCCCACTGGATTGATAATGTACATGTGTTTTATTCTTTATTTTATCTACTAAACACATCAAGCTAATTGAAAATGGTCATTAAAGGACAGGTCCTTTGTACCTCTAAATATAGGATATTATGATTACTCTCTGCTCATTACCTTTCTCCTCAGTAGCCTCTCCAATTGCCTGGCCATCCATACAAAGGGTTTTAATTTTTCATATCTAGAACTTTATATCTTGAGCAAAGTCCCTTTGCCCTTTCTCTCCTCCAACAAAATAATTAATGCCTCTCCCATATGAATATTCCAACTCAACATCAACTATGTATTTTTTTACTACCTGTAATGGGCTGAAGCTCGAGTTGATGCACTGAGGTCCCAAGCACGCAAGGCTAAATAGTAATTGGACCATACTCTATTAAAATATATGCTTGGAGAAAGAATGGTCCCCGTCCACTCTCTGTGCAAGTCCTGATGTGTTGTATAGGAAATGATGATTTTGGTGGGTGGAAGCAGAGGGGAGGAGAGAGAAGCGGAAAGAGACTTCTGGCTGGCTTCTTGTCGCAGCTGCTCACATTGCTATCGCAATCCCCCTTCACCTCAAGAAGAATAAAGATAGAAGATTTTCCCTTAAGCTGAATTCCTGACTCCGGCTGATTTTAAAATATGTGGTCATCACAACTACCTATTCTCTAGTTATTTACTATCCAACTTTCTAGTTGTTATTAAAAGACCCCATGAAACTCAGCAGGAATAATCCTAGGATGAACTGCCACTGCCTATTACTTCTCCAGTTATAAGCTAGTCCAGAAGTAGAGTTACAACCAATCCCTTTTTAGAGAGAGAGAAGAATCCTTTTTTCAGCGATTCTCATGAGAAGTGGGAATGCTCTAGAGTGAATCACACACCAAATACACAAGTAAGAGCAAGCTTTATACTGTTAATTCAGTTCTTTACCCCTCCTTTAAGGCTTACATTGGTCTGAGTTACAATTGGTTGAATTTACAATCCAAGTTACCTAACTTTTTATACTCCTCATGCTATCAAATCCTCCACTTTTGGAAGATGAACCACACAATTCTTCCATTATTCTTGGATGGGATATATCATTCTCCCATGAATACAATCATTATCTCCATAATTATTTAGATAAAATGTTTCATCTTGCCTATGATTCTACTATGTGCATTGTCCTTCCCCATGAAAATGAAAGCTCTTTCAGGGTAAATACTGTATTTTTTTTTGTCCCTTTATGGTCAGAGCTTAGCACAGGTCCTAAAATCATCTCTTAAAATTTTCCTTTATTTTTTTCATTCATTGTTCATTCATTCAATTATTTACCTGGGTACGAATCCTAACTTTGTGAGTTGGCATCTATGTAACCAGAGACAAATATTTCAACTCTCTGGGGATCAGTTATCACATTTTAAAACGAAGATATTTTAAAGGTCCATCCAGTACTCTAAATTTGAAATTCTAAATTCACCATTCCATTTACTGAACATTTATCAAGTATCTAATGTATAAAAAGCAAGGAAAACACAAAATAATAGGAAAAATGATCATTTCCTCTCCTTGAATTTATGTTCTAAGGAATGAATACATGCAAATAAGTGACTATTGAGCTATTTGAAAAATGAGAGCTCACTAACAGCTAATGGGGTCATGAAAGGATTTGAGAAGATAGTGGCATCTGAACTTGACTGCTAAAAAAACTAAATGTTCTAAGACATGAAACATAATGATAAACTACATAATCAAAATGGGAGACAATCTGAATGGCCAGAAGATGAAAATTGTACTGCTGCATTGGAGGACAACTAGTGGGTCATTTCTGTTGGAAAAAAAGAACATAAAAAAGAATAATATGAAATAATGGAAAGGTAGATTGGAGATGGCTAAAGAGAACTTTAAATGTTAGGTTGAACAATTTATATCTTTTTCTAAAAGCTAGAGGGAGTTAAAAAAGATTCCTAATTTAAAAAATAAAATGACCATGTCTATATCTTAGGAAGGTTATTTTGATAGCTAGGCAGAGGAAGGATTAGACTGGGGAAAGATTTTAATCAGGGAGGCCAATTAGGACATGAAAAAAGATGGAGGCCTGAATTTCGGTCATGTTTAATTTAATGTAAAGAAAGGGTTGCCTTCATGTGATAGAAAAGGTAGAAGACTAGAGAAGACATGAAAGCAGGATATAGGGAAAGGAAAAGAAGAAAGATTCAAGGGTGGTAGGCTATAAAACCAGATAATTTTAGTGACTGCAACACTTATACATTAGATTTTGAAATTGGGAGGAAGATAGGAAGAAAATTCATTCCATTTTGCATATTCAATTTAAGATGGACAGGGGACTGCCAGGTGAAGATGTTTAGCATTTGATAATGGGAACCTGGAGATAAAAACTTCTGTGACCAAAGGCACAATATTAAGCTCTATGGTGACAAAAGTAGGGATAGGAATAAGAACTGGACATGTGCAATCATTTTAATGTAAAATTTTCATGTCATGTAATCACCTAATTATGGCACTATCAAAGGATTTTCCTTCTTCAGTTTTCCCCCCAAAAAAATATTGTGTGATGTCTTCTGCGATTTAAGACATCAGTAATACTCTCCCCCTATATGCCATTAATGAATTAAAGCTGGATTTTAATAATTAAGCCACAATTCTTTTCAATTCTATACATTCATGATGTCAAAAGAAATCAGAAAATAATTCTCTAATCATCAAATAATATAGTTTCCCATGTGATGCTCATACCATCATGAGTATTCCATGATGGTCAGACAGGTAGCTTTGTGCAAAAATGAGTTTGCATGGTATAGCATAAAGAGTAATAGGCTTAACTTTAGAGAATCTGGATTCACATTTTATTTTTATCACTTAATACCCATGGTGATTTTGGCCAAATCATTTAACCTCTCTTTTCTTCTGTTGTCTTGTGAAAGGACTGAATTAGTTGGCTGGCAAAATCCATTATAGTTCTAGACTTCTGAATGTCTTTGGTTTACTAATCTGTATAATGAATGTTGTGGTATCAGTTCTCAACTATCCTTTCCAAATAAAAAATCCTTTGTTGAAGAGATAAATAAACAAGCAAAAAATAATTACATCTATCCTATATAAATTTTATATGAAGACACATTTTATAAGTTTTTGATTCATGGTTGTAAATTGGAAAATTTCTTTAAATTATGATTCATAAATACCATTACATTTATAATGAGTCATCTCTTTTCAAATAACTTCATATAACCCTGTGTCTCGTGCTGTCATTGCTTCCCAGGAGGCAGCAGTTTTATCTTAGTGTCAATATGCCATGTGTCTGACTTGTTTTTCCGTGAATAGTGAAAGATCATGCTGAGATAGCCACACTCATTTCTCCAGTTTCCCTGGAAACCATATCATGTCTTACTAAGATGACTGGTTAGGGTTAGCATGATGGAGAGAAGACTAACCAAGAGAAGACTTAAGACGGACAAGAAAGATGTCTTTAAGTATTAAAATTGCTGTCATATGTAGGAGGGACTGAATTTGCTTGGCTTTAGAGAGTAGACCTAGGGACAGATGGGTGGACTTTGCAAAAAGGCTGACTGAGGTTGTTAAATGCTTCCTAACAATTTGAATGTTTTCTAACAATTAGAGACACCCACAAGCGAAACAAATCATTTCATGGTGCAGTGGGTTCGTTTTTTATTTTTTTTTTTCATTGGCAATGACTGAATGACCACTTGGACAATATGTCATGGCTGAAGTTCTTTCTTTGGGTATCAGAAGGGCTTTCAATCTCCCTTCCAACTCTGTGAATCTGTGTTTATGTGATTCTGTGTTTCTGCATCAATCTATCCAGTAGTGACTGCCCATGCTTATCTCTATGCCTACAGCAACAGCGTGAGTCTGGAGAGCTCTTATCTGTCTCATACACCATTGGGTGAGCAAGTGCTCACATTAGTCAGATGAACTGGAATTTTGCTACTAATCCAAGGAGATGGGCAATTTCCTTATGCAAGAATTAACCTTCCACAACATGGTTATAACCAGAATGATTTTACTAGGGATAAAGGTATCATAACCTGTTGATATAGCTCTTTCTTCTTTTCATATAATTGATTAACTCTCAAGGGTGTAGTTAATGAGAATGCTTAATAAAAATTTTTGTTTTCCTGGCAAAATCCTGCAATCTCTACTAAATGGCAGATGTTCTACCAGCTTCACTAAGTAAATAAAAAAAAAAAACATTTCAAGCAATAACACAGATAAGAATCACACATTTTCCAATCACAAAAACTTCAGTACCCGTTTTTTTTTTTTAATATCATTGCTAGAATGGTAAATATAAATATATTTATTCCAGGAGGATTCTGGGAAGATGGTACAGTTAATTGGTAATTTTCAAGCTCTTCCAATTTTCTCCACAAATAGAACAAATTTGTACCTCAGGGTATACATAGACTGGTAAAAAAATCAAGAAGACTTGGGGCAGATCAGGGGTCCCCTAGATACAACCCAAGAAACTCTGAAGAAAGACTTCAAGCCAAGGATTAACCTGTCTAAAATGCTTCTACTTCCAGGCTAGCTCCCTAGAAAGAGCAAGTGGGGAACCCTGGGGCTAGCTGGGTGTGGCTGGAACTTCAAAAGGAAGCACAGAGACTTTCAGCTTCAGGACTGTTTGTAGAGTGAGGTCTAAGACCCAGAATATTGAGAGAATTGGGCTGATTAGGAATGCCAGGCCCAGGTGTGCTGCACAGCCGTGGGGGGGGGGGGGGAAGGAATCATCACTTGTGAGAGAAGAGGCAATGGGAGAAGGAGGCTTCTAGCTGTGGCTACTTGTGGGAGAGTGAGCTCTTGGTTTGGGGTTCTTGGCCAGAGAGGAGACCTAATGTGAAGCCAGACATCATCCCCCCATTCCCTCACCCTAGGATTAGAGATGCTGACACTAATACCTCTTATTTTAAAAAAAATGAACCAGAAAAGAAGAAAGAACTCTACCATAGAAACATACTATGGAAACAGGAAAACGTGGGGTTCATCTTCAGAAGAGGACACTGAAATAAAAAGAGTTTCCAACTCAAAGAATAATGTGAAATGGCTCCCCACACATAGAGAATTTATCAAAGAACTCAAAAAAGAATTTAAAAGTGAAATGAGAATCATTGAGGGGGAAAAAAAGTCAAAAGCATCTAAGAAAAACAAGATTATGCAAAAAAATTTATCAACTAGAAAAAAAGATACAGAATCTCAAAGATAAAAATAACTTTGAAAATTAGAACTGGGCAAGGGGAAGCCAAGTGAAATTATGAGGGACCAAGAAATAATAAAAGAGATTATAAAGAATGAAAAAATAGGACAGAATGGGAAACATCTTACAAGAAAAATGACATCTGGGAAACAGATCAAGAAGAGAAAATATAAGAATAATTTAACTGCTTGAAAGTTATGAACAAAAAAGGACATTGATAGATATATCTATTCAATTTCAATGAATCAAACATTTATAATATAAAATATCTATACATGAAATTTATACATGGAATAAGTCAAAATTTTAATAATTATTTAAGAGGCATTCTAGAAATATTTTAATTATTACTCTCACTAAACAGAATGTACTTACAAGCAAAAAAGAAGTGTTAACTTTTTCTTTTGTCATTTGAAATTCACTTAACTGACTGTGAATTCCTTTTAGAATGCAGAATTTCTATGTTTTATTGGCATTCCCAATTGGCACCCATTTTACCAGTCTTTTATATGGACCCATTGATTTGGACCAAATGATTTGCTTGCTATTTTCTAAACATATCCAAATTCTACTTCAATTTTATGCCTTGCTTCATATTACCTTCCAATAAAATTCCATCTCTAGCTCCCACTGTTACATGGTAAAATTTTTCTCCATATTTCAATGTATATGTCAAATGTCCCCATTCCAGTTACTTTTTCCCTGACTCCATAACATCCCCCAAAATCTCAATCTCTTCTGGATTTCTGTAGCACTTTGTCAATGCCCCACAATTTGCATTATCATGTCCCTACCTTTCATTTATTATTATTATGATGATCATTTTACCCATTTGAATATGAGTTTCATGAGTACAGGAACAATGCCTTATACTCTTGTACTCCAGATATGACCTAGCACATCCCTGGTATATAATTGTAACTCAACAATTAATCACAATATTTTAACGTATTCTGTAGAGTTTATTGCTGATTTATTGGAAAACATATTCATTTACTTTTTTATTTCAGTACTTTAGGAAGTTCACAAGTCAAATATTCTTATTCAATAAACTTTATTTTTTGGGGGATGAAAAGATAGATGTGAATACTTCAAATATCTCTCTTTTAATAAAGAGTTTGTTCGTTGTTTCCTTGGCAATTAGGCTCAGGTTTTCAGGAGTATGCAATTTAGGGTTTCATCTTGAGTGTCTTTGCTTTTCAAAATTTGTTATTCTCTTCTCTTAGTCTCAATAGTCTCACTATATTCTTATGTTATTTGTCTTTTCTTTCCTTTACATTTGGAATCCTTTCATCTGGCTATTTGCAGAATTTGTAGTTTACTAATGGAATTCTTCAATTTAGACATTATCTGTCTTGTAATTTTAATTTTAGTTTTTTTTCCCTTAAATTTCTATTGAAAATCAATGAATTATTTTGGTTGGTGAATTTTTTTCCCTGTATTTATCAATCACGAGCAATTTTCATGTATTATTCCTTGCATTGCATCCTTAAGGTTTTTCTATTTGGCAAATGTTTCTTGGAGACTTGTGATTTTTAATTAGTCTCTGTGAATCCTTTCTAAGAAATCAATGATTTACTTTTCTCTCTTTATGTAGCTTTAAAGAAAGATGAAGGTTATGTTTTAGGCAGTGTCCTTGAAGCCTTGAGATGCCCTGAAGTGGGGACCTCCTATAATAGAATGAAATCCCATTCCCACCCCACACTTCACATTCCCCTTTCCTTCTTTTGTAACTCAGCAGAGTCAATGTCTGCTTCTTGTTGCAATGAAATGAGACAAAGTCTGAGCTATGCATTTATAGGTGTCAGTTATAAACTGATGAATTAGCATACAGACTTTAATAGAGCATAGAGACTAGTAGAGGTGCTGAGTAAGCATCTGAAGCATTAATATTCTCTAGTGTTAATTCATAAAGTTCTTTGTCAAATTTCTTTCTTTCTTGTTCTATAGATTCAACTCTAGTGTTACTTCTGGCATACATCCCTCCCCCACTTTTCTTTTCTTTATTTTTTTTTAAGAATATTGACTTTAAAAACTGTCTAGATCCATTTCAAGGTGCCATTTAACAATATCTCATATGAAACCATCATTATGGAAAAAGCTGGTCTATATGATAATAAAATTAGGTAAATTTATAGCTGATAAAATAGCCATACTGATCCCCAAAAGTTGAGTAATGGAAAAAAGTTTCTAGATATATAGCATAGAGCTCCAAGCCTCATCTGGTCCAGCTCAACATTGGATAAACTTGTAGATAACTTGGATAAACAAGTAGAAAGTGTATTTAATAAATATATAGAGGGATATTGTTAACATATTATCTGTTAGGACTAAGTTGCAAAATAGTTGATATACTGGCATATATGCTGAAATAAATAATAATTTTGATAGCTATACATGTAAATTACTATACCATAATTTCTGTAAGAAGCACACTCAGACTCCCTTAATCTTAGTGACTTCCCTCTAAGATTTTCTTCAACTTAATCTGAAGATATTTTGTTCATATATAGTTGTTTATAAATTATCTCCCCCATTACACTGATTTCAGGGAAAGCAAGGACTGTCTTTTATTCAGTGTATCCCCAACACTTGGCCCAGTCCCTGACAAATTGTAGTTGCCTATAATATACTTGATGACCCGCAGAAGTACTACATGTATAGTCTGTGTGAAATAGTTGTATTGGTTTTAAACATACAGTTCAAGATGAGTCAATATGATAAATTATGATATGTTTGTCAAGCAAAGGACTATGCAGTAGTTTAATAGAAGTAAGGTTAAGTGAAAGGATATTGCCAATGTAAATTATAGTAGTCATATTATACTAAAGATACCATGCTTTGCTTTGGGTGCCACAATTTAAGAGATCTTGACCAACCCCCCCCCAAAAAAAAAACTATGCCCAAATGGAAGATTATAATTTTCTGAAGTGAAAAATACTTGAAAGAATTGAAGATAGTTAGAGGAGCGACTACTTAGGAAGAATGTGTTAGCTTTCTTAAATATTTAAATATATAGATCCAAATGAGAGAACTAAGACATAGGAATTGTAGTGATAGATAAGCACTTTAGAATTCCATAAAACTTTCTAAAAAAATAAAGCTAGTTAAAAACAAAAGCAGTTGCCTTTTATGTAGAAAGTATCTCATCATTGGGACTAGTAAAAAATAATTGATATCAGGGAGGTTAAAGTGTGTATGTGTGTGTGCTTTAAATCCACAGAATGAGAGAAGTCATTTTCTCTGACCTCAAAAGAAAGATCCTAAGACTCTAAGACCGTGATTTCTTAGGGAAGTAAACATTTGCCAAAAATCTGTGAGTAGGAAATACCAGACGAAAGGCTTCCTCACTTTCTTCTCTCTGTCTCTCTTTCTCTGTCTCTGTGTGTATGTCTCTCTTAGTTTCTCTTCCTATCTCTCTATCTCTGTCTTTCTCTGTCACTCTCTCTCTCATCTTTGTTTTTGTCTCTATCTCTTTGTCTTTCTCTGTCCCTGTCTCTCTGTGTCTACTCTGTCTCTCTCTCTCTAACTCTTTCTCTTTTTTTCTCTCTCCTATCTGTCTTTCTGTCAAATTGACTTTGTCTCTGTGCCTCTGTTTATCTTTATCTCTGTCTGTTTCACTGTCTGTCTCTATCTTGGTGTCTTTTTCTCTATCTCATTTTGTCTTTTTCTGTCTCTATCTTTGTCTTTATCTAATTTTTTCTCTTTCTCTTTCTCTGTCTCTTGTCTCTGTCTTTGTCTCTCTGTCTCTGCCTCTTTCCTTCTCCCTTTCCCCCCCTTTCTAATTCACTGTTTCTGAGTGTGTCTCTCTCCTTCCATTTTCAATGTACATCTATTTCATAAATACTTGATTTAGAACAAAGTTCTTAACCTGGGTTCAAGAAACCCATTTAGATTTTAAGGAGTATGTGAACTTAAATGGGAAAAATACATTCTTATTTTCACTAAGCTATAGTTGAAATTTAGCATGTCTTCAACTATTTACAAATATTATTATGAGTAGTCCTTAAGATTCATCAGGGACAAAGAGGTCTATAGTGAGCAAAAATGTTAAGAACCCCGATCTAGAGAATAAAACAGACCTTTCAGAATATATGCAGCTTGAAGAATCACCCACCATTTTCACATGAATCTCTTTGAAAAAGCCAGTTAATCAGCATGGCCTGCATAAATTATTATAGAAAAAAGCATAACTTCCTCTACACTTGGGCAATGACATTTAAATATAGAGGGTAAATGACAGAGAAAATTATGGCAAGGTTCTATAAGAATAATGTGCTCTTAAACTATTCATAGAAATGAAATAATTTTTAATCATAGTAAATTCAAGTTCTCATTCCTTTTTCCTGTAAGGTACAAACAAAATAAAACTCTAAAATTTCCTCAGTGCAATGTAAACTAAAACATCTCAGGGAAGCAAACATTTTAAAAGCTATTTCAAGAAAGGCTTACTAAAAATACTCAGCCTGGTTATGTGACCTTTTGCAGGCAAGGTGGCGTGCATCTTTAATTCTGTGATTCAAAGAGTCAAATTAAATCATTCTACTAGCTCATATTATCATAAATATCAGAACATCAATCAGAAGCAGAGGAGGACAAAGAGACTTACTAGCTATAGATGCTACAGAATCAGTTCTGTTGCTCTATAAAATTTTCCTTTAAAAAAAGTCTCTATAGCTGCCCTAGACTGTACTGAACAGACTGGTTTTGAAGTCAAGGGTCACATCATCAGCTGACAGCTAGATATCTTTAGGGAGGCAGAGACCAAGACAAAAGCATTCTTTAGAGCATGTTACTACAGAGCTCCAATTAACTTGGTGCCAGCTCAGCTATATAATACCAAAATAATATTAATAAGCTAAGATATTAAAAGTGAACATTTTAATAAAGACAATATAATACTAATATGAAGAACACACATACATACACAGAGAGAGACAGAGAGAGAGAGAGAAAATGAGAAACAGAGAGAGAGAAAAAGAGAAAGAGAGAGAGAGATAGAGAGAGACAGAGAGAGAGAGACAGAGAGACAGAGAGAGACAGAGACAGAGAGAAAGAGAGAGGGGGGTATTCTTCACTTCATTTTCTTGGAATAAAAAAAAAGGAAACATGGATCACCTTGACAATTTAGAAGCTAAAGTTAAAATCTCCCACTTTCATATACACTGGAAATTCCTCCATGTGCTATTTGTATAGACTTGTCTTTGTAGGAATCAAAATTATTTTCTATGTGCTTTAAGAATTCTAACATAGTAAGCTTCTAAGTTGAAGGTGGGAGAGAGAGGAAGGAGAAGTTGTGACAAAACCCCTCATCACTTCATGTCATTATAGAAAAACGAATGCAATACAAAATGAAGATTTCAGACAATTATCTAGACTTTCATATAATTCATTCAATATTCTCTAGTAAAGAGGACTGAAAAATAAGTCTAGAGACCCTAGATTCAATGCCCGATACCTTTATCAATCCTCCATCTCTAACTGGGTCTACAGCAGAAAGCATGCCTGCAAATAGACCAGAGATTTGTATAAGAAGGCAGGGGAGACTTTCATTTCAGAACTTTTACACCTGGGACAAGGAGCAAGAAAAAATCTTCAGTTGGGACAAGGAGGTAACAGCTCTAGAGTCTTGATCTGAGGGCGAAGCCATAGATGATGTTCTAGCAAACTAAATTGAAAAAGACAGATCAAATAAGGAGGAAAAGAAACAGGAGAAAACCATGCCATGAAAGTAGAGGAAAAGGATGGTAACCAGTAGAGAACTTGGTTAAGAATGGCAATGTCACAGAGAAGACAAAAACCATGAAGCCGAGAAATGGCCATTAAATTGAACAGTTATGAAGTCATTGATAACATTGGAGAGAATACTGAGATACTTTGGGATCTAGATAGCTCAGTGGGTAAATTGTTGGTTCTAGAGTCATGGAGACCTAAGTTCCTCAATTGTCTGATCTCAGATAATTACTAGCTGTGTGCAAGTTATTTAACTCAGTTTATTCTCTGTTTGCTTATCTGGAAAATGAACTGGAGAAGGAAATGACAAACCATTCAAATATCTCTGCCAAGAAAATTCCAAATATGGTCACCAAGAAGTGCACATGACTAAAATGATTGAACAACAATAACAGAACAACCTCATTCTAGAAATGAGTAAATTGAGGCTCAGAGAGAAAATGACTGTCGTAGGCCTGTTCAGTGTCACAGACAGGATTTCACTCCAGGTCTTCTGCAATACCTTGCATTCACTCAGCAACTGAAGGGAGGGATAGAAATGGGGAACATCTTTTCTTCAATCAGGTCCATGTAAAAGAGCTTTCTGGCTGTGCCCCTCCCTTTTACTGGCCTCAGGCCTGAATTTTGATAAATGCTCAACGATTATCCCTGGTAGGTCAATATTATGATGCCTTCTCTTTTCTGATGCTCAGGAATGTCAGTCAGGGAAGAAGAACATAGCATTATAGCATCATTAGGCCTAGAAGAAACCTGAAATGTCATCTTCTATAATCATATAATTTTAAAGAAAAGCAAATTGTGGCCCAGAGTATTTAGTGATTTGCCTAAGGACATATAAAGTCTGTTAAAACTCAGGTTTTCTGTATCTTAAATTTAATTTCCTGCCATTCCCATGCCTACTTGTCACCCCTGTTACTACTCCAAACATGATCTCCTGCTAGGAAACACGAATCAGTCATCCCAAGTATCCCAAGCCATGCCAGTGGAAAAGGAAAATAGCCAACTTTATACTGTAGTCTTGGGTGAAAAGGTAACTAGTTGCAATGCTAGAGAAAATAGATACATATAACTCTGAAACAACAAAAAATGCAATAGCAGGTAGAAGAAAGCTAAAAATATATGTCATAGTAATCTAAAAGATTGTGGATTTAGAACTCAAAAAGACCTGAAAAACCATTTAATTCAACATTCTCTTTTTTTGTAAATCAGAAGTTTGAAGCTTATATACATTAGGTCAGCCACTCAACAAGCCTATTTTAAAAGCTTATAATTGTCAGAACCTGGGCTAACTGCTGAAAATAGAAAAGGAAAAATCATGGTTTTTATGACCAAGGAGATAATACTCCAAAGAGGCACATAACATGTAAATACACACACACACACACACACACACACACTAGTTATCGTATAAATAAAATGTCATTTCAAAGGAAGGGGGAAGAGGGTAGAAAAGGAAAATTGACTACTGGAAAATCACAATGAAAAAAGTAAGATTTGAGTCCTGAATGAAGTTAGAGAAGCTGGAAATCTAAGGTGAGGGGGAAGAGACTTCTTTTTTTTTTCATGGGAGTATCATGGAGTAAAGAAGTAGAGTGTCTGTGGTAGGAATACCTTGGTTAGGTGACTTCTTTAATGTCACACAAGCAGGGGCCAGGTTTGAATTCAAGTCTGAGGCCAAAGTACTTGTCTCATTTTAGATATAAAACTCATCTTTACTTGGAATTTATTCTATTTCAGCAGAAGCCATTTCATTTGATGTGACACACATAAAAGATGGAAAAAGGTAAGAGGTTCACCCTGATTTTCTCTTTGACTCAAAGAGAATATTGAAGTATAATAATTATTACAACCTTCATTATCTATCAGAAACACTCAAAATGTATACTTTTGGTTTGAAATAACCTCATTTTGCAAATAACTAACTCATTCTCCTATCTTACAGGGAAATATCATGTTTTCTTCTTTAAAATTCTTATTACACTTTGAACAAACATCTCAAATGTGTTTTTTGTTGTCTATTTTTACTCTATATTCATATGTGCATTTGTATTACATACCTCTCATATCAAACTATAAACTTGTTGGGGGCAGGAATTATGCTATTTTCTACCTTTTTTCAACCATGCTTTGTCTATAGTGGTTATTTTGATAAATATTTGGTGAAGAACATTGAATTGTCTGAGTTTGTCACATTATCATAATAGCTCCCTAGGAAAGCATTTACAACACTTCTTTGTGTGTATAATTATAAGATTTAAAATTCTTCTGTTTTAGCTAAATAGAGAGTGTAGTGATGACTTACCTTCATATAAGGATAGTCAAACAACTTTTGACACACAATTGTTATGTGAATGTAGGCAAGTCATTTAAACTCGGTGCTCTAAGAAACTAAAGCAATATATTTTAGAGAAGGTACAAAGCAATTTTGGGAGAAATTCCCAATACTAATGATATAACTGGATTCATCCCCATCCCTTTTTTACACTCTTGTCTTTATCTGCAAAAGTAAGGATGATTATCTTCTTTTTGAGAGAAGGGTGGGGGTGGTGACTGGAGTTATGGTCTAGTGGGGGAATGATAGAGGAAGAAGAAGGAATTAAATATAATATATTTACTATAACCCCAGTAGCATTTATTACTATATGCAAGTCCCTATGCTCATATATAACTTTTTAGCTATAAATGCAGTATATATTTAGTTTAATTTTTTCATATATAAATATATTGGAGACAATGGTTAAGGACACCTTTGGGCTATATATAATCACTGTAACATTATTCCAAAGGAAACTTTATGATTTAAAAAAAGAAATCTGCTTTTGAGCTATGTCTTCTCACATCAATTGTAACAATTGCTGACTATTCTAAATTTAATAATTAACCAAATTAGTAACAATTATCCAGATAATTTAACCAAATATTTTCTTATCCCAACTGCATCATGAATGTAGAATGAAGGATGGGTGCCCACATTTCCCAATTTGAATTATCCTACCTGAAATTAGAGGATTCTCTTATTGATTTTCCAGTTTTTTAAAAGATATTTTTTACTATTTGTTGTTCCCTAAATTAATCACTAATTTAATATTAACTAGAAAAGCCGAAGATTTAAAAAAAATGCTCATTTAGTCTAGAACAATCTTCACGTTTTCCAGTGAATAGCAGTGTATAGAATGTGACTATTCACAGAATGTTTTGCAAATTACATTTGCTCTTGTCATTCTTTACACATCAATGCTCTAAATTAATGAAGTTTCCAAGGGACTTAACAATCAGAAAAAAGATTATAAAAGAATTTAATAAATTGCATCAAACACAGAACATGTAGAGTAGAAATTATAATTAATAAAAACAGAAATCCAAAATCACCTTTAAAAAGAGCAGAATTCCCAGAAAGCAATACATGAGGCTAATGCAAAAATCAATGTTCACCGCACTGGTTGCTTGCAAAATTAGACAATTAATCCTGTGTAAACTAACCTATCAGGAAAGCACACTGCAGGGTTGCTGATCACTATTATGCAGTGCAATGCATTAAGGAACTAGTACTTTAATGAGATCCCCAGAGAATGTCTGGACTTGAATATTTTTCTCCCTTTAAGAATATTTTTACTTGATGTAGCTGCCATTACATTCCATATGTGATATGAACACAAGGCAAGCAATTCACATAAAGAGAACAAAATGATCCTGTCAGGATGGGCTTACGGAAATTGGTAACTAGACAGGAAGACAGTGGATAGATAGATAGATAGATAGATATAATAGTTAACACATATAAATATAAAGACAGGCTGTACCAAAAGTCTGAGGATATTTTTAAGCTTTAATCCCTTAAAAATGCTCTAAACTATTAAAGCTTAAAACCATTCTAAGACTTTAGGGACATTCTATATAAATGTTTGTGAAAAAAATAATAAAATCTGGAAATTTACAGATTAAAATCGCTGACTTTGTCTCATTTAAGAGCATGCCAGAAATCTCTGGCTATCATATATTCCAGAGGTTTTATGGGGGCTAATGAACCATTTAAAAATTCTATTACTTCACTAATATATCCTGACTCTACAGTCAGGCATGTACATCTCTGTGCATATAAGAAAATTTTGTTCATTGTAATTAATATAATTTTAAGAGGTAAAGAGATGCTTTGATACACATAGAGGAAGCACAGTATATTCAAAAAATGTGTATCATCTGAAAAGGAGCATTAGCCTTTCTTCTAATAGAATTGCTGTATCTTATTTGCATATGTCTAAGTGGAACAAAATTCTTACCAAAAGCAAAATAGTTCAGTGCTAAGAACTACAAATCCAATAACATCATTAATGGAGGCATAATCTCATTGTCTGAGTCTCAATGCTGTATTCCAGTCTACAGGGTTATTATATTATAGATCAAATCCAGTCAAATTGTCCCTTCAAATTCATTTCTTATGTCATCAATGCCTATAAATACATTTTCAGAAAATCAGATAGAAATTAGATGGATTAAATTTTTAAAAAGGAAAGAAAGCCAAAGAATATAATGTGTAATAAATCTCCACCGGGGTAGAAGAGGGAGACAGAGGGAGAGAGACAAAGAGAGACAAAGAGACAGAGAGAGATATAGACAGAGACAGAGAAGAGATTTTCAGTGTAATGTAGTCGTTGCCCTTAGTAACAGCATTTCTAGGTATGTCACTGAATGTGAGAGTAAGCCAGAATCCTTTCTGGCATTGATTTTCTCTTCTCATATGCTTTACCTCCACTGCAGATAGCAAGCACGTGAGTGTTCAGAGGTTGCAATAAGAAATTGTTTTAAGGAGAAAACAACAACAACAACAAAGGAAATAAATATATTGGGAAGGAGAGGAAGAGTCATTTGAAAGCAGTGAAGGGGAAGAGAAGTTATATCAATTAAAATGCAAAGGTCAAGAAGAAGAAAATAATTGAGCAAGAATTAAGAACAGACAGCATACAGTTGAGAAGAAATCTATTGAACAGAAGGCTCATATTTTATGTTTTGGTATCACTTAGCTATTATCTCATTTCTCTCAAAACATTTCTAATCATTAACTTTTTGAGATTCCGTTTGGCAAATTTCCCTCCATGTCCCCTCTCCCCTTTATCTTCAACTAACATTTACATTCAGAGATAAATGGGTTTCCTTTGTAACCATACACATTTTATATTATATCTTTAAAAACTCAATGCTGAGAAGAAATCCAGACTCTGCCCAAGAATTCATGGCAAAATTGTTGGACATCATCCCCTATTAAATGAAATGCAACTTTAGAATCCCAAAGCAAATTCATCCTAAGAACAGAAAGCCAAAACTCCAGGCAAAAGGCACCTCAGAGCAATGCAAAAGTCTGGGGTTGCTGGAAATGAGCATTACTAGCTTTACCATAGGCCTTAAATAGTATTTATTATGTGCCCACATGCACAGTGCTATACTAGACACAAACCTTCCAGGAACTAATTTATCAGTTGGTATTTCTGTTTCATAATGAGCTCCTGACATAGCTTTTTTAGAGAGGCAATTAAGGCAGCAGGAAAAAAAACTCAAAGATGTCTTAAAAAGCTCAGTCCCAGATAAGACTAAAAAATGGTATCTCACAGGTAAAAGAGATAAAGATAAAGGAATATATTATTATTAGATATCTTGATTTCTCTTCAACACCTACCATATTATACTTTTTCCCCATGAAAAAATATTATTAAATATGCGTGAATCCTTCCCAAATATCTGCTGTTAGAATTGTTCATCTACAATATTTAGATGAAGGATGGGGGGAAATGTCATATGAATTCCACCTTTTGACGACAAAAGTTGCACCTTCTTGTTCAGAAGGAAAATATTTTGACAAGACAAAAGGCAGCCTCCTGTTCTGTTTTATAAACCTTTCAACATGAAGCTTTCTCAATAAACACACACACACACACACACACACACACACACACACGCTACAGTCCTTTCTGTGGATATTGTTTTGTTCTGCAGAAAAAAAGGCATTTATTTTCTCAGAAGGTCCAGTAAGTCATGGACATTTTCAACTCAAAACAATTATTGTAAAAGGTCACAGAACTATTGCTGAGTAAAGTAAGTCATCATACTGCTAATAATCCCTAAGGTGAATATATTTTTTAAACATCATGTCCTTTGCATCTATTTTCATAGTAGCAAAATCCTTGGGTGATTTTAAAGCAATTCCTTTTGTTCATACACAAGACAGTTTATGAACCATTTCTGTAAGGCTATTCTATCTTTCCTTTTTTAGAAATGTCACTCAGCCTCCCCTGAATTTGTTTCCTCAGACTTTTATTGTTTTGTGTTTGTTTTCTGCATCCATTCCTCCAATCCTCACATAGAATATAAGCTCCCTGGGCACTCATCTCACAACTTCTTAGGAAGATCGAATAAGATGATATTGGCAAATCACTTAGCACAGGTTTAGAAATCATTTCATTGTGTCTGACTCTTCATGATGCCATTTGTTTTTTGGCAAAAATATAGTAGTGCTTTGTCATTTCCTTCTCCAGATCATTGTACAGATGGAGAACTGAGGCAAATGAGGTAAAGTCTCTCACTCAGGATTACATAGCTACCAAGTGTCTGAGGCTGAATTTGAACACATATCTTCCTGATTCCAAGTTGGTATTACATCCACTGTACCACTTAGCTACTCCTGAAATGGAGTGGGCACTATACAAATGCTTATTTCCCCCTCAACTGCCTTCTGTCTTTAAGCATAGGAATATTTTTCCTTTCTGTGTTTGAATCCCTATTACTGAACCTAGAATCTAAAACCTACAATGTAAATGCTTGACAAATTTTTAGTTAATGAATGAATTTATGAATGGAAGAATGAATGCATCTAAATGCTATAAATGTTGGCTGTGAGTATAAATCTTAATCATTTTGTATCTAAGTTAGATGAGCTAAATGTCTGGTCTTCAAATAACTATAATAATAATTACGAATGGAAAAGCTAAATTGCTACTACCTTATTCAATACTCCTATTAAATGGGTTTCACTGTGTTTCATACAGACCTATAACTATAGTGAGACTACTGGGGCATTTACCCAGGATACTGAATTTTAGATGGCACCAACATTACCTTCCCTATCTCAACAGGGACAAATCGTTGCACTTTCCAAGAGCTTCTTATTCCATGTAAACTTGCACACTGTTTTTCCCCTCTAAAACTAAATTGCTTTGAAACTAGGACTCCAAAATGGACATGATATCAAGTGTACAAGTCTGTACAATTTCTTCTTCATCCAAATAGTAAATCTTTGAACAGAATTTAGACAGAGTGGTAAATTAATTCTCTGCTGACACTCACATTCTTCTAGATAGTATGTGGAAACCTGGTGAATGAAACAATACCAAAATACATTTGCTGCCCACGCTACTCTACTGCAGCTTTTCCTTTATACAGCCTCTTTCCTACTCTGATACTGTCGCCACTCTGGTATAGCCTCCCATTACTTCACACTGGGATTCTTGCAATAGTTGATTGGGTTGGACTCCCTGCATCAACTCTCTCTCCACTCCAATCTCTCTACCCTGCAATCAGCAGTCAGATTGATCTTCTTCCTAAAACTTTTCTGACCATCTCACTTCTCTAATCAATAACCTCCATTAGTTCCCTATTGATTTCAGGATTAAATATAAAATCCCATATTGTAAATATAAAACTCCCAAAGACCTGAATAAATACCCCAACCATCTCTTATTTTTCCACTTGATTCACACCATTCTCCACCTTTCAAACTCTATGATCCAGTGAAATTCACCTTCTTACTCTTCCTTGTAGCTATACTGATTCTCCTAAGTCCAGGCATTTTCCACTACCTAGCCCCTATACATAAAATATTCTCCCCTTACAATAAATGTATTTCCTATTCTCCCTGGTTTCCTTCAAGTCCCAACTAAAATGTCTACAGACAGTCTTTTGTGATCTTCCTTAATAATACCTTATCTCAGAAATGATCTATTAATTTATCTATATATGTTTTATTTGTGCCTTAATCTATTAGAAAAGGAAATAGCAAATCGCTCCAGTACTCTTGACGAGAAAATGAAGGTCACAAGAAGTTGACTTGACTGGACTAAACAGCAGCAATAATTCTGTTTCTTAAATAATTATTTACATGTAGTCTTCCCTTTTAGACTGGAAGGTCCTTCAGAGGGTAGGAACATTTTTCTTTAAATTATTTGAATAGGGGATATAGTTGTTGTTTGTTTTTCTCTATCTCTACTGCTTACTCTAAGGTATGGAACATAGTGATAATAAATAATTAATACTTGTCAACTCACTGACTTATTAACTATTATGATTGACTATTTCTCCATGTCTGCTCTGATTATTAAAAATTGCCTGTCATCTAAAAATAACTTTGCAAAATTAAATTGCATTATTGTAAGGGTTTAATGTTAAACTTAAGGAAAATTTTCAAAATGTTTATTTTTTAAAATATATCAGTACATATCTCAAAGTGAATTTCTTCAAATTACTAAAACAAAGAGGTCAATAGAGCATTCAAAATTCACTTAAGATTTTTACCATTGAGACTTCAGTGAAAAATGACTTGCGTCTCATATACTTATTGCTGGACTGTCATGAGAATAAATGAAACAGGTTCTCCAAGGGCAGTGAGAATAAATCAGATATCTCCTCCAGGGCTATAGGTATTTACAATTGAGCCTCACTCCAATTTGGCTGATAGCCTAGAATTTAATGAAAGAGGGATGCTTTTAGACCATACCCATGGATCACAGGTCTGGAGCTGGAGGGAATCTCAATGATCAGGAGGTTAGGAGTCAGTCCACAAGCATTTATTAAGGGTTTAGTATGTTTCAAATCCTGTGCTAAATATTAAGGGTTGAAAGAAAGGCAAAATGATAGCTAGAAAACATATATACTAGGTGTGTGACCTTTGGGAAATTCCTTTATCTCAGTTTTCTCAACTGTGAAATGGGGATGAAAATAGCACCTACCTCTTAGAGTTATCTTGAAGATCAAATGAGATAAAATTTGTAAAAAGTGCTCAGTATGACACATTCCCTTTCCCTAAAGACTACATTCTAATTAGGGAAGAGAATTCACAAAAGAAATCTGAAAAATGGAGGCAGGTGAGAGTTTATAGATTCAGAGACAATTTTATCCAACCCCTTTACCTTACAGATGAGGAAAATGAGGCACAACAATATTAAGTGGCTTGCCTAAAACTATACAAATATCATCAATATGTAAGATTTGAAACTAAGTGTCCTACAAAGTTGATTTGTTCAAGGTCACCTAGTTAGAATGTTTCATAGGAAAGAATTAAGCCTATCCTTCATAACTTCAAGACTGGTTTTCTGACCAATAACCATAACAAAACCCAAAGCCAGATGTTCAGCAATTCTTGTGCATAGAATACAATCCCCGGCTTCTCTAAGTGATTTGAATTTCTTGTGACTCTTAAATGAGACAATACAGGCAAAGCACTTTGCAACTTTAAAATACAACATAAATACTAGTTGCTGGAATTCTATTACTTTATTCTATCTTTGTTTCCTATGCCACTTAGATCCCCAGATATATTACAAGTTTCTTGAGTATAAGGATCTAAGTATCCCATTTGGCACACATCCATCACATATAATATATAGTGCCTCAGTAGATGCCTTATAAATGAATGAGCCATGCAAATGTCATCTTACTACATCACGTAACTGTGAAGATATAGTAATTAATGTAAACAGAAAAAATCCATTATGAATAGAAATGAAAACTTTGCACACTTTGGCAGTTCAGTGGATAGAGCCCTAGGCTTTGAATCAGGAAGATGAGTTTGAATTCCAACTAAGCCACTTACTATCTGGGTAAATCCATTTAAATTCTGTCAACCTCAGTTTCCTCATCTGGAAAATGAAGTGTTTGGGTTCAGCAATCCCTAACATTTCCCTGTAGCTCTCAAAGTATGATCCTAACAATAAATTTTCTTTTTGCCTAAGTTTAAAAATGGCTCTTGACCTAAAAAGGATGAGTTATACAACATTTTCTTCTTTGCTTTTTCCAGATATTTCATAATAGAGAAGAATGCCAGTTTTTGCAATCCATCCCTGATTCTATTTGTTGTTATTGAGTTGCTTGAATTGCATCTGATTCTTCATGACCCCATTTGTGTAACCTTATAGGAGTGGTTTGCTATGTACTTCTCCAACTTATTTTTTCAAATGAAGAAACTGAGGCAAACAGGGTAACATGACTTACCTAGATTCACAAAGCTAGAAAGTTTCTGAAGCCAGATATGCTCAGAAAGATTATTCTTCCTAACTGTAGGCCAGATACTTGATCCACTATACCACCTAGCTATCCCACTCTAATTCTATACATTTTGTTTTGTTTTGTTTTTGAGGGGAAGCAGATATGTAATTTTATTAGTCTGGCAATTTTCGAATGTAGAAAATCCCTCTAAAATCATCAATTCATCTACAACTTAGGATCATAAATTTAGAAAATAAAGGAGCCACAGATGTCAAAGCTAAGTCATTTAATTCATTTTCCCTTTGAAAACACTGAGGACTATAGAAATGGTAATAAATGAGGAAAACAAACTTTCATGGCTAATAAACAGCAAAGAAAGTATTTGTACCCAGTTCAACTTGTTTTGATTCCAAAGCACTTTTTACTATAACAAAACTACCTCTTCTTGGAGTCTTAGATCTGCCTGGGACAACATAAAGGAGGGACCTGAACAGTATTGTCTGTACTAAATACCCACAATTTTCCTCTCACTAGATTTTTTATTTTATGGGTGAAAAGACCTCCTTTGTGTAGAGATTCTTTTTACCAATACTAATAAACATTTTTATAAATTAAATAGTGACTATTTAAGCCCTAAGTGATTGCAAAGTTAAGAGACATGTCACACAACTATTAAGGACCAAAATCAGATTGAGTTACTTAGGGACTTGTTGCTTTGTACAGAGTAGGCCATAGAAAACACAAAGATATAGAGAAAAAATTGTCATTTTTCCCCTTTATCCTACTGCAAATGATTTTTAAACTGGTGATCAAGCTAACCTTGCTGCAGCTAATTGAACCCAAAGAGTTTAGTCTAAATACTTAAGGTGCATGAATTTTAGGTCTTTTTATTTTAACTTAGCAGCATTCTTGGCAATGTGTAATCTTGCTTGAGATCTTGCTACCTATAGAATAGCTTTCAATGCAAGTCTTTTTATGTTTTCTCTAAGATCACTGAGCTCATCATTTTTATGTCACAGAAGCATTTCATCACATTCATGTATCCCAACTTGTTTAGATATTCCACAATTATAAAAAGACAATAATAAATGATTAATAAAACACTTCAATTTTGTAAACTAGATAAAATCCTAAAATATTTACTGTATTTTTTCTTATCAGTGCTAAAAAAAGTTTTTTAAAAAAAGATATTCAACTATATATCATTTCCAGTAAGAGAATAGTATTTTATAGAATTATTCAATATGCCCTCAAATATCTTATTTCAATGACACTAACCATAAAGAAAGCTACATATCATAAGCATAGTAGTGGAACTTGATTAGGCTTTAATAAATGCCTTTCGATTGAGAATAATATTTTAATCCTATAGCTATTTCTTTGACTTTGAGATATTAATGTAACATTGACATAGTAGCAAATTCTCCTAAAATATATTAATTCATTCTTTAAAGTTCAAACTAGATTCTCCTTGCTTGACTTACTAATGGAAATAGATCTCAAAATTTTACATTGTTTTGTTCTTTTTAGAGTCCTAAGTCAGAAATCCTCCTCACAGCATATATTACATTATTTTGAAAGCACCTGCTACAGGATAACAGGAACTTTTGGTGGCATTGACTGATACATGGGGACACTAAATAAAACATTAGCTGGTATGTTGAAAGTCAGGAAGCATTTGGAAGTCATAAAATTGCAAATGTGAGGAGCAAATTTCACCACTGAATCATTCAACAGATAGAAAGGAGACCTTTCCATGATTTAGGTTATATTTTGGGGAGATCACCGACAATAAACAGAGACATTTTATTGTCATCACACACATGGCAAAGCAATATGTAAGTTATTGCTTTTTTTTTCCTTGCTCAAAATCTGGTGCAGTATATAAAGGAAATTTCTGAAGGCTTTTGCTTTATTCATAAATGTGTTATAAGAACAGTACTCCTTATAAGAAAATAAAATCTAAGTAACATAGTCGCAATGCAGACTGGGAAAAGAAAAGGTACTCTTTCCATTTACAGTCACCGTTTCATGCTTTGTTTCTTTCTACAGAATAGCTCTTTAAAAGAGATGCATAGTATTTTAGGGGCTACCTTAAGAGTCAAGATTACCTGTGTTCAATTCCCACCTGTGAAACATGCAGTCTGTGTGATCCTGGAATAGTTCAGTACTCACAGATATTTCTTTAAGACTCTATCTAAATAATGAAACAGATGTAGATCAACATTATTGAAGGGTATTCCCTATAATGATAAAAAAAATAGGTCTTGAGAGAAAATAAGAAATCAAAATAAATTAAAATAAAAACTGTTGCAGGGCATAATTAGAAAAGACAAAATGTGTTTTTTCAAACACTATCACAAAATCTAATGAATCAAACATTTTGCCTTCCTTCTGAATTTTATCATTAGCTCCTTGTGGGCAGGGAGTATATACTTTCATTTATCTTATTTAGGATTCTCAGAGACTAGCAACAATGAATGCTTTATGAAATGAGATCTCCAGGGATAGTCTGTGATGTCTCTAGACAGGAATACATCATTTAAAATCACACATATGAAACAAGTGCATCAATAGCTAATCAGGACTACAGAAACCAATTCAAATATTGTGAGAAAGATTTAGACAAGGAAAGGAAACATGAAATATTATACTCATAGTCTAAAATCAATGTTAATTGACTAAAACGTGGCTTTGGAGTTCTTAGCCTTTGTTTATTTTTGTCATTGATTCCTTCCAAAATATAGTAAAAACCAGAAGCTTTTTCAGAATAGCATTATCAAATGTACAAGATAAAATAGGAATAGAAAGGAAACAAATTACATTGAAATTGTTATATTCTATCTATCATCTAATGTATTATGTGTATGTATTTCAAACTAAAAAAACTCAAGCCCCAGATTAAGAATTATTGCATTAGGCAATGTGGATATGTAAAAGCAATGAAAATAACCCCTTATTTGCAAGTTTCAAAAGCTTTAATATAAAGAGTTACCACAGTCCCTGAGAGAATGACTATAATTCCATGATAAGCTTAAAAGTTGCCTTGAAAAGGAATAAAGCAGTTTATACGTTGTTTGGAACACTCTCTGTATGACAACATTTGTACTTATGCCCACATCTAAACTTCACTACAGAATTGTAAACTCCATGAGAGTAAGAACTGTTTAATATACAGAATATAGCAAAAGTTTTAGAGCAGTTTTAAGGTGATAAAAAGTTTAACAATGTATTAAACTTGTGCTACACCCTGCATTTTTTTTAGCTTCCTTTGATGCTTAGTACAATGCTTAGATAATAAATATTATTTGAATTTAAAAGAACTTTATTAATTTTTTAATGAGTACCCGATTTTCTTCCCTTCTACCCAATGTTCCTCCTAATCTCTCTCTCTCTCTCTCTCTCTCTCTCTCTCTCTCTCTCTCTCTCTCTCTCTCTCTCTCCCTCTGTGTCTGTCTCTTTCTCTCTGTTTCTCTGTCTCTCTCTCTCTGTCACTCTTTCCCCATTTTGTATGAACATTCTATTAGGAAGAAAACAACCCAAATGTCACCATGATGCATAAATAAAGTATGAGAGGAATTAGTCTCAAGAAAAAACATGAGAAAAGAGCTTACTGTTCTTCTCTTGCTGGGGAAAAAAGCTGCTGAAGAACATCTAGACCATGCCCACTGAATTCATGATAAATCTTAATACTTGATATTTTGCCTACATCTCCCCTCCTCTAGCAAACTTTACAAATTCAAAATATGGCCCTTATACAAAGAACCTAAAAATCACAAATATTCATCCTTGTGGTTGCCTAGAACTAGAAGGCATCCCAAAGGTCAATTAGTCCAAACCCATGAGGAAACTGAAGTTCTTTGTGGTACAATCCTGGATTTGGAGTCAATAAGAGCTGGGTCCAATCACACCCTAATGCTTTCTACCTCTATAACTTTGGACATGTCACTTAAACTCTAAGTGCTTCAGTTTCCTGTATTATAAATCTGGAGAGTTGGACTTGGTGGCCTTGAATATCTTTTTGTGATCTAAAGCTATAACCTTCTGAGGTCAAGTGACTTGTTTTAGTCATAGAGGTAGTAAATAGCAGAGGAGGAATTTGAACTCTTAAGTTATTTAACTCCCAAAGTCAATGCCCTTTTGTGTCACCCATTCACATTTTCCCTTTTTCTTCTTTGATTTACAAAGGTGCCTCTTCTATAACAAAGCATGGGGCTGCCCATTTTTTAAATTAAACTTTTTTTTTTTATTTTCAAACATATACGTGGATATTTTTCAACATTGACCCTTGCAAAACCTTGTATTCCAAAATTTCCCTTCCTTCCCTCACTCTCTCCCCTAGATGGCAAGTAATCTAATATATGTTAAACATGTTAAAATATATGCTAAACCCAATATATGTATACATATTTATACAATTATCTTGCTGCATAAGAAAAAATCAGATCAAAAAAGAAAAAAAATGAGAAAGCAAGCAAACAATAACAAAAAGAGTGAAAATGCTATGGTGTGGCTCACACTCAATTCCCACAGTCCTCTCTCTGTGTGTAGATGGCTCTCTTCATCACAAGATCATTGGAACTGGACTAAATCATCTCATTGTTAGAAAGAGTCATGTCCATCACAATTGATCACTGTATATTGCTGTTGTCAGGTGCAATGATCTCCTGGTTCTTCTCATTTCATTTAGCATCACTTCATATGTCTTTCCAGGCCTCTCTAAAATCATCCTGCTAATGATTTCTTATAAAACAATAATATTCCATAACATTCATATGCTATAACTTATACAGTCATTCTCCAACTGATGGGCATTCACTCAGTTTCCAGTTTCTAGCCACTACAAAAAGGGCTGCCACAAACATTTTTGCACATGTGGGTCCCTTTAAGATCTTTTTGGGATATAAGCCCAGTAAAAGCACTTCTGGGTCAAAAGGTATGGACAGTTTGATAACTTTTTGAGCATAGTTCCCAATTGTTCTTCAGAATGGCTGGATGTATTCACAATTATACCAACAATGTATTAGTGTCCCACTTTTCCCGCATCCTCTCCAACATTCATCATATCTTTTCCTGGCACCTTAGCCAAACTGAAAGGTGTGTAATGGTATCTCAGAGTTGTCTTAATTTGCATTTCTATGATCCATAGTGATTTAGAGCATGTTTTCATATGAGTAGAAATGGTCTTAATTTCTTCACTTGAAAAATTGTTCATATCCTTGACTATTTATCAACTGCAGAATGGCTTGGAATCTTTTAAATTTGAGTTAATTCTCTATATATCTTTTAAATGAGGCCTTTATCAGAGAACCCTTAAATATAAAAATGTTTTGCCAATTTATTGCTTTCCTTCTCCACTTGTCTGGATTAGTTTTGTTTGTACAAAAACTTTTTAACTTGATATAATCAAAATTAACTATTTGATGTTCAATAATAAGTTTTAGTTATTCTTTCGTCACAAATTCCTTCCTTCTCCACAGATCTGCTAGGTAAACTATCCTATTCTTTTAATTTGTTTATAATATCATCCTTTATATCTAATCATGAACCCATTTCCAACTTATCTTGGTTTATGGTGTTAGGTATGGATCAATGCCTAGTTGTAAAGGGCTGAAACTATGAAAAGGTGCACTTGAATCAGACAGCTGAGCACTTAAGACTAATTACCTATTTGACAATGACTCTATTAGCATATGTTTGGGAAAATGACCCTTCTCACCATTGGTGCTTACTCAATGTTTGATGTAGACAGATAATCATAGGCAAGGATTAGAGAGTGGGGTAAAATAAGCCAGACTCACTAAATGGCAGGAGAAGGAAGAGAAAGGTGGAGATTCGGGACTCCAGAATCCAGAAGAGATCTTTGGCAAAACTCCTGGCAGTTTGCCTGCTTCTCGACCAAGGACTTTTACTTATCCTGACTCTGGCTGAACCTGAAGCCTCCGGGGATTTAGCCTGGACTTAACACCTAGTTTCTGCCATACTAGTTTCCAATTTTCCTAGCAGTTTTTGTCAAATAGTGAGTTCTTATCACACAAGCTAAGGTCTTTGGATATGTCAAACACTAGATTGCTATAGTCATTGACTATTTTGTCCTATTTACTTAACCTATTCCATTGATCATCTACTCTATCTCTTAGCCAGTACCAAATGGTTTTTATGACCCTTGCTTTATAATATAGTTTTAGGTCTGGCACAGCTAGCCCACCTTCACTGGTATTTTTTTTTTAATTAATTCCTTTGAAATTCTTGACCTTTTGCTTTTCCAAATGAAGTTTGTTATTATTTTTCCTTTATCTATAAAATGATTTCTTGGGAGTTTGATTGGTATGGTAGCTGTCCAAAAATTTTGATTGAAATAGTATTTATTGTGTCTTTGCCTTCTTATCCCTTTCTGAGAACACATGGGAAGAGAGGGTATCCACTTCTTTTTCCCAAAAGCTATTGTAGAGAAAAAGGGTGAACTTATGTTACTTGTTAACTTGTTTCTTTGCCTTCGTCAATCCTCCTATATTCCCCAAAGTCCTTCTATTCATCTCTTTCTTCTCAATGTGTCATGCTTCTGTCAATATTTGGGCTGTACATGGGCAAACTTTTCTATACATCAGAGGATCTTGTCTATAACTCAACTCTAACCAAACATGAGCAAAGGCTTTTTAAAAACTCATATTTAACTTGAAAATAAAAATAGCATACTATCTTTTAAAAACTTGAAATATTCTACAGTTAAGTTTTCTACATCATAGGAGTCAGGTCTTACAACTCCTTGAGAACTGAAAAAATATAAAAAAAAATTTGTCCTTCCTTTGTACCAGAGAAGTCTGAATTATTATAATAATAAAAGATAAAATCTATTGATATTATACAATATTGAAAATATATTTTATGCATGTCTAAGTTTCTAAACTTTTTTCTGTTACATCTGTTGGTCCTCTCATGTTATCAGTGGCTTTCACAAAACTCCTTCAAAATTCCTATTTAATTTCTTATGCTGACCCATAATATATAGAAATGGGGAAAATTTCAATGTAGAAGAGTTATAAATATATATATATATATACACACACACACACACACATATGTAGTATTTTATACTATGTAATTTTGTTCAATGTCCCTTATTATGTTACTTTTGTATACATAGGATATTTACAAGAGTAACATAATAATGTTATATATTTATATTTTTAAGGAAGGAAAGGGGGAGGGAAGAAAGGAAAGAAAGAGGGAAGGAAGGAAGGAAAGGAGGGAAGAAAGGAAGGAAGGAAGGAAGGAAAAAAGGAGGGGAGGAGGGAGAGAGGAAAGAAAGGAAGGAGGAAAGATTAAATCATGAATAGGAGCAGAACTAGGTGTTAGTAGGTAAATTTAATTCTCTTTAACTTTGACACTGAAGATGTGATTTTGAACATAGATGAGATTTAAGTCTTCACCAACCCTAAATTCTCCATCCAAATGTATCTCCAAGTGCTTATCATAAAGAGATCAAGAAATTGTTTGTATGATGGATTTTATTCAAGTATTTATTCAACTCTTCAAATAATTTAAAGGATTCTTGAATTAGCCAGTATTATTTGCTTTATTAATCTGATGCTCCTCAGTAATTGCATAAATTATGAACTTTCCTGTAATGGTCCTTGTAGAATTAGGCTTGTAAATGTCAATGATATCATCTATTAATATGTTGATTAAATAGCCATTTACTGTTGAGTGTAGGATCTGATGCTAAAGGGCATTCATTGCCTACCTAGCAAACTACTTTACTTATAGTAGTATTTGTCAAAAGAAGGAGAAAAGTAAGAAAGGAAGGAAGGAGGAAGGGAGGAAAGGATGGAAGGATGGAAGCAAAGAGAAAGGGAAGGAAACTACCTGTTCTAAAAAAAAAATTGAAGATATTCAGAGAAATGACCCTCATATTTTTCCCTTTTGGTTTATACATATATATGACTCCCTCCCTCCCAGATCAGATATCATCTAATGTGATGAGCTGATCTTTGACTTTTCTTCCTGAATCTGAAAAACTCAAAAAAATTATAAGTGTCAAATCTCTGGAGTTTCTATTGAAACTTTTTTTTTTGTTTCATCTTGACTTTTGGGTGCTCAGTGAGTTACAAGTTAACTGGATAACCTTAATGAAAAACTAAAGGCTGTGGCCATGGAAATTGTTCTGAAATAAAGATATCTTTATGATTTTCAAAGGAAGAGAAGCTTCAGAAGACATATGTCTGAGCATGTTAGCTATGTACTCAATAAATTCCAATGGCTCCCTATTACATCCAGAATTAAAAATATATTCCTCTATTTAGTATTCAATTTTTTTTCACAATTGAGAACCTTCCTATCTTAATAATTTTCTTAAGATTTATTCCTTTCTGGATGACCATCAACTGGGAAATGCTGGACAAGTTGTGATATATATGGCAATGAAATAAAAAATGACAATCAGGATGATTTTGGAAAAATCTGAAAGACCTACATGAATTGATGTAGAGTGGGCAGAACTAGGAGAATGTTGTACATTTTAAAACAAACATTTTAAAAAGTAAAAAATATTATCTTTCAATCTGCATTCAGTTGCCATTAATTCTTTCTCTGAAGGTGGATAGCATTTTTCATAGTCAGTTCTTTGGATTGTTTTGGATCATTGTATTGCTGAGAATGTTATATATATTTATATACATGTGTGTGTATATATATGTATATATATATATATATATATATATATATATATATATATATATATAAACTTTCCTCTGTTAGCTCTCCTTTCTCCATCTTATAATCTGTCACCAATTCCTTCTTTTCTTTTTCTTCTTTTTTTATTCAGTGACTCTTCTAAGATCTTTTCTCACCAACTTTCAACAAAGTTTCCTGTTCTGGTCTGAATCATCTAATTGCAAAATTATCAAAATCTTTCATCACAGGATCTCTGCCTTTGGAACCTTTTCTTTTCCAATCGTGTCCAAATGTCACTGATATAATCCTTTCTAGTGACATTTTAAACATGATGCTACTTGCTTTTTTTTTTTAAAGCTCACCCTGCCTTTCCATTGCTCCAATTACAAGTAATTGTCATATTTAATTGCAACATTCTGCTTGCCTTAGCTTTTGGTCTGGCCCTACCCTTATTCTCTCTTATTCCCATGTCTAGCTGCTCCTTAATTTTGACACTTTCCATACCTCTCCCTTCCTCGACCAATCTTCCATTGCCCAGAAAAGACATTTCCCTCTTTTCTTTCTAGTCTTACATTCAGAATACACAATTAAGTTAAATGAAAGTGAGAAGACTCCTAACAAAGATGAATCTTTTCAATCCTTTGTCTTTTTTATGAATGACAGTTTGCTTCCTTTGTCTTATTTGTGGAATTATCAAATGTACATGATTTTTTGAGATTTGATTTTTACATGTGTTCCCACATGAAATCATATGAAGAGGAGTTTGTGGCTTCTGGAAAGTCCTTTGTTGTAGTAAATAGTGCATAATATGTAAAGATAAGTGTGTGCATTTGTACTAATTATTTTTGGGTCTACCATTTTCACAGCCTGTTTTGCTAGGGACCTGAGGATTGCCTCAAATCACAAGCCAGATTGTCTAGACCTTTATTCCCCCGTGAGGTTTCCTCTGGGGAAGCTCTGATTTTCTCTTCTCAATGAGGACTATAACAAAAGATCAATAATTTCCACTCCACCCCCTACTGCTAAATGGATAAGGATGGCTGACCATCTTAAAGACAATCCTACTAAATGGCAAGAGGTATTAAAGGTCTCAGAGCTCAATGGCTGGTTCTCCTAATCCTGATGCTCTACCTGCTGTTTCAAGTGACAGTTCTCATCATATGTGGTTCCCAGAATCTGCCCATATTACTTGTATTTTTCCATTCAGCACCATTTCTAGGAATCAATATATCCATGCTGCTATTGAATTACGGGGAATATTAACTCACAGGGAACAAAAATCCTGCCTAGTATATTGTAGACACATTAATAATGATGGAACAATTGTTTGGTGAGTACAAGTTCATATTTGATAATCACCAAAACTCAAATGACTAAATATTTAGTAGATAAAATTCAATCCTTCAGAATTTTGCATAAATTGTTTCTCTCTAGCATTCAAGAATAATTCATCACATCTTTTTGCTTGCATACAAAGCTGTAGGTTATTTCTTTTTCTAAAATGAAGATAGCTTGTGTAGTTTCCCATTGATTCAAACGCATACATAAAATTAATATGCAGTACATATACCTGGAGAGACTTTACAGAAGCAGTTTTCAGGCATATAGTGAATTCCCAATGTACAATTCAAGAAAATAAATTATGGAATTCATGTGAACTAAATTGCAAAAGTCAATGAATTGATGATAATATTTACAAAGTATAGTCTCCCTAAATGATAATAATATATAGTTTCTCTCTCACACAATTATAATAATCATGCATGTTTGGTGCAAACTTACTGTGTGTAGAGTATTGTGTTAGGTACTGGGAAGACACAAAGTTTAAATATTATTCAACATGTTCAAAAGCAAACTAAACAGCTTTTGCCCAAACTTTTTTGCTCATCGTGAATACTTTTCAGAGTAACACTATTGTCCCTGGCATGAAGGCTTGCAACTTTGGATAAGAAAAATGAGTTGAACAATGATTTGAAAAAGGAAATAGGTCATTAGATCACTAGAGGAAGCAACCAATTAGTGTGATGGTGATGCTACATTTTTAATCCCCATATATTTTAGCATCAAAAAACTTCATGGGATAGTATCTTCATGGGAAATAAAGGTAAAATGATGTTTTCTTTGTTTTTAGGCTTGGTTAGAATTGGGTCAGTTTGTAGCAGATGACGAGAGCAAAGGAAAGATCAATAATGTATGAAAAAGGAATGATGCAGCAAGATTCTGGAGGAGATAGAAGAGATCGAGAACATAGACAAAGTAAATATTCCTAGTAAAAGGTTTTTTTTTTTCTATAACTAGAGAAAAAGAGTCAAGCAAGGATGATATAGTCAAGTAGTTTTGAGGAATGGAAGAATGGAGATGAGGCAATTTATATCAGTGAATTCACTGTTGAGAGAATGTGGCATAATAAATTAAGAAAACACTGGACTTGAAATCAGGAAGATCAGGATTTAAATCCCATGTATAAAACTTCCTAGCTGGAAGCCCAGGGCTTTGTCTATCATGCTATGTTGATCCCAACTCAGAAAATAATATTAAGTGACTGAGGCAGAAGAATAGCCTGTAAGTACCACCACTATGGAGGAGAAGAATGATTAGTAGCAATAGGAGGAGGGGGAACAGGAGGAGGAGGAGGAAGATGAAGAGAAGAAGGATGAATAGTAGTAGTAGTAGTAGTAGTAGCAGTAGTAGTAGTAGTAGTAGTAGTAATAGTAATCATAACAGCTAGAATTTATATACACTTAAATATTTGAAAAGCTCCTTACAAGTTATCTCATTTGATCAAAACAACCTTTGAAGGTAGATGTTATTAGCATATTTTACAAATGAGGCAACTAAATCAGATAGATATTAAGTGGTTTTCTAAGGGCCACACAACTAGTAAGTTTCTGAGCTCAGTCTCAAATTTAAGTCTTCCTGATTCCAGGTGCAGAGTTTTATAAAGTATATGAGAAGGATGTTAATCCCATTTTACAGATTTAAAGATCAGGAGTGTTTAGAAGCAAAGGATTCTCAGGGGACAACAAGGTTACACTTGAAAAGATAGAATATGTTGGGTGGAGGAATAGAATAAGGACAAGTGAGAGGGGGATTTGGGATACAGCATGAATTCCAATGAACCTGGGGGAATGGGCTAGACAAGAAGGAATTGAGTCAGAATGGGACAGAACATTATGAAAGACTTAGAATGAGAATAAAAGGAATGAGGGTAGGGGTGGTACTTAGCAGTAATAGGCTGCTCACCCCTAAGGTTTGAAATGAGATTTCAATAGGATACTGTAATTAATATTCTGATAACCATTACTACAATACAATTACATCTATTACTATTATCCCCATTACCATCATCATCACTACCACTACAGCATTTTATCACTCTTGCTGCTGCTACTACTACTACTACTACAATATAACTACTTCTATATTACACCACCAGCACTACTATCACTACTATTACTAGTACTACTAAGGATGATAACAGCTACTATGCTACTTCTACTATTACCATCACCATCATGATTATCATTACCCCTACTACTATTACAAGGACTACCACCTGAAATCAGCACTATTGTTACTGTTACTACTACTACTACAACCAGCACCACTGCTGTTAATATTACTATAAATACTACAAACACTACCAGCACTGCCCTCACCACCACTACTGTCATTACTATCACCACCATTATTACTAGTTGTAGCATCTAATTAGTTATTTGGCGTAGAGGACTGCAGATATTGGGGAACTCTGAGAAAAGTATACTTGAAACAAGGATACTTACAATAGGGTGTTTACTCAGGGTGACTGATGAGATGATGGTTCTCTAGTTTACATATACTTAGTACTTAGTATGGTGATGTAATGGTTCTACAGTTGACACATGCTTAGTGTGCTGTAGTGATGTAATTGTACTAAGGTATATAAGGGCTGAGAGGACTTGAAATAAGCAGACTCGAGAGACTCGAGTGAGAGTGTTCTGGAGCTCAATCTCTGACTCCAGACACCAGAGAGATCCTTGAGAAAGCTAGCCCGGACATTACAATTTGAGCCATTTTTTTTTTAAAGAAATGCAGTGATCTACAAAAAAGCCCTCAAATGGTTCCCATAACAAAGGCAATAAAATTAATTTATTTTTCCTTTTAAAAAGACTTTTCATATAATTGAAACTTTGTAAAGAATATCAAAACTAGAAGTAGTTTTCAGAAATCATGCAGTTGAATATTACCCTGAATTGGGAACCTCTTAAGAAGTTCTCCCATAAATAATCATTTAACCTTTGTTTTTAAGGCTTTCAATGATAGGATTATCACTAATCATGAAAGCTGCCCATTTCACTGTGAGACACCTTTATTTGTGACAAAGTTATTCATTACACAGTGCCTAAATCTACTTTGCTTCAAATTCCATTCATGACTCTTAGTTCTATTCTCTGGCATATCAAAATAAGTCTGTCTTTTCTATATACTGTCATTCCCATATTGGAAGGTAGCCATAATATTCCATTCAAGTCTTTTCTTTGTCAGACTAAATATTCCTACTTCCTTGATGTTCAATGTCATGACCTCCAGGGCCCTCCTCATCTTGATTTCCCTGCATAGAATATGGTACAGTTTATCAAACTTTTTCCCAAAGTGGAATACTCAGAACTAAACAAAAAGCAAATCAAAGCATCTAACCTTAATGCTCCACTCTTTCCCTTCCTATTTGGGATAAATTGTCTTTCTTACTACAAATATTGGAAATTTGTTTTTGCTTAAACAATTCTAGAGTACCAGGACAAGGTCTAAGTAATTCAAAATCAACTGAAGACTTTACAGAAATACAATGCAATAATTCCACCAAAAAAAGTTTTAATCATTTACTATATGATAGTATAGTATTGAGAGTTAAGTGTATGTGAGTGTGTTGTGGAGAGGGAGGTATGCAAATATAAAAAAATGAAATAATCATTATTCAAAATGACAAAAAGACAAAGAAGAAAGACACGCTAACACATAAAAATGAAAATTTAAAAATCCTCCTATAACATGTTTACATTTGAACAAACTGAATTGCCTTTTCTAAAATTTTGCTTCTTTTTGTCCTGTAGTTATAACCACATAAAATTGAATTGCAGGTTTAAACATAGATGCTGACACTGTTCACCTCATCAGCAAAATTTTTACTCCGCTGACACATTTTTAAAGAACAACTATGAAATGATATTATAAGACAGTTCCAGAAGAAAGTTCCAAATGTAAGCCTATTTGAATCAAAACCCTAAAGTCAGAAATCATATCCTGATCTTTTTTACAGGGTTCTGAACCAAATAAAGCATTGAGACTATAACATTCATTGAGACTTTCTTGCTGTGCACTCTTAAAAGGCATACAGAAAAACACTGATTCACACATTTCTGTTAGCCTCCATTTCTCCCCACCTTTTTTCTTTCTTCTCCCTCCCTCCACCCTCAAAAAAATCTACAAAAATCTTAGTGCTGGAAAATGTAGAGCATGTACTTAATTGAAACAGTAAATACTGTGCTGCTGTAACAGATTGGTTCCCTATTAAATAGCATAATGGTTTTATATTTTTTATGGATGATAATCAAAATTGTACCAGGCAAAAGGGGGTTATTAATAATAGCAATGGCTAGCACTTTTTATCCCCTAAATATTTTATAAATAATCAGTGAATCAATCTTCATAAATGACATGCCCTGTTCTACTACTTTATATGCACCAAAACTGAGGGTAAAGACTAAGTTTGCAAGTGGACATATGAATGTAGATAAATTCTCAACTGGATCACTACGTGTCAATCTTAAATGCAACTGAATGGCATCAGCTTGATGATTGCTGAACCTCACTCTGGGAGGACAGTAGCTAAGGTCAAATCCAATTGATTTGAACCTGACTTACCAGGACACAAATGAATTTTACCAGAATTGCTTGATTCAAGCAGTTTAATGTTATTTCAAGCAAATCAATTGTGTTGCGCATCTACTGGGAATAAATCAATTACATGCAAAAACCTTTGTGGATAGAAAATGAAGGTGCTTTGAGACCCTTTGAAACTGGGCTCCTGCGAGAATTTTGTTAGAAATTGAAAAGGGAATTGAGGTTAAGGTTAAAATTAAACACAGAAGTTTAGAATTTCTACTATGTATTCAGTCTTTGGCTTCAATAAGAAATTGTCTTCTAAAACATAGTATACAAGTATATATACATGAATTCTTCATATATATATATATATATTTATATTTATATATATATATATATATATATATATATATATATATATATACACACACACACACACACACACACACTCTCTTCCCATATGTGTGTATACATATCTATCTATCTATATGTATACACACATATAATGCATTGTGAGAACAGTTGTGAATTAGTCTTCCTCATTTTGAGAAACAATTAGACATTATGCAGGAAAAAAAGTCACTATATTATTTATGCCCTTGACAGTGAACCCATTGCAAGGTATGATTGCATTAAAGGAGATAAAACCATAAAGGTTCAATATGTACCAATATAGTTGTAGCAATACTTGATTGTAGCAGCAAAAGAGGGAAAAAAAAGAAATATGAAGGAAGGAAGGAAGGAAAGAAGGAAGGAAGGAAGGAAGGAAGGAAGGAAGGAAGGAAGGAAGACAAAGGAAGCAAAAATAGAAAGGGGAGAGAGAGAGAGAGAGATTAAGAGAGAGAGAGAAAGAGAGAGAAGAAAAAAGGGGGGAAAAACTTTAAACAAAGTGGAATAGAATTATAAATCTCCAATTGGAAAATAGCTATTCATGTTTCTTCTTATAGATGGGGAAGCTGACACTCATGGAGCTTAAGTGACCTGCTCATTGTCATGCAGGTAGGATGGGAAGAGTACTTTGAACCTAGATATCCTTTCTCTAGAGACATCGTTCTTTCCACTGCACTATCAATTTGTAAGAAAGTGTAAATAGAAGTAACTCAGAATGAAAGCAAAAAACACAGGAAGACTTAAATGAACTGACATGCAAGCTATTTTTGACAATGATGGAAAGGGGTTAAGATGTTCTCCCTCTGTATAATGCATTCAAACAGTCTATCCTTCGTTATCTTCTAACATACTTGTCTTGGAATAATAAGTTTTTCACTATGATATCAGATGCATTTCACAGCATAAGCTCAGAATGTTAGCCAATTTGCAAACATGAGGATGAATGTATTCCTTGAGATGACAAATACTGGGCTTGATAGAAACTGTTCATTTGGAAAATATCTAAAGATGGAGTTTATTGGCACTTGAAAATTAAGGAGATTGAAAGCATGGAGCCTTTCTACCACTTCCATAAACATGGGCTTTCTACAGTCAGTCACTGAATGAACATAGAAGAAAACTGTAAGATAACATTGTTCCCTCCAAAAACCAGCAACAAAATTCTTAATACTAACAAGGAAAGGGAACCTGTCCTTTATAAGAAGAGAAAACAAACAGAACCCTTTCCCAGTCTTACAAAAGAATCTTCTCTAAGTCACTTAATTTTATGATAGTAAGTTAATGATTTTCAAAATCGCCTGAATTTCCATAGTCCACTTCATATTTGCTAGGAATGGAAGACATAGTTATATATCCAGGCAAAATATTCCTTATTGAAATAATTTTTGCTTGTTCATTTTGTATTTTGAAATGCTCTATGTTCATCTGACATCAAGCAAGTCATTTTGGCTCTCTAACACTGTTTCTTTCCTTGCAAGATGAGCTGATTGTGTGTGACACTGTAAAAATTATTTAACCACTCTAAATTCAAGTTTCCTCATTTTAAAAATAGATATAATAATAATAATATCACCCACCTCCCAGATTGGTGGTGAAAATAAAATGATATTACTAAAAAGTTTTTCAAACCTTTAAGCACTGTATAAATATTATGTATTGTTATTACCATCATTATTATTAATAGAACCTATTTGATGTTCTTTTCAGTACTAAAATTCTATGATGTTAAAATATATGCAATTTTTTTGCTCTGATTGGACAAAATAAAAAGCATTTCAAAACCCTAAAATATACATGAAGAAATAACTGGAATATATTTATGCTTTAAGGAATTGTCTTAGTTATAAACTGCTCTTATTGAAAAGACTATCATTACATTTAGTGTCATATACCAAAGCTATTCCAAAAGTATTAAGGCATTTGTCATTGCCAGTTCCTTTTATATCATGTTGCAGAACTCAGGTACCCACACCTTTATGGAGATGCAAGTCTGATGTCATGAAATTGGTTATGCTGACAAAGAAGCAAAGGAAAATGTCAGCTTGTTTATTTTTAGCTTTTAGAACTTTGTCATGGCAGATCCTGAAAAGGTTTCAAAAAACATTTTTTTAAGAATAGGAATAAGAATAAGTAAATGGTATTTTACTCACATCACAGATTTCAATTGGTGTCACAGGATATTTTATGCATAGTTAAACTGGAGGATAACATAAGTGCTGTCATTTAAGGTCTTCTTCAAATTTGTAACCGTTCAAAATAAATATCTCCACTGGCTTGCTTTGGTGCCTAATATCCCACCAGAAGTTATACATTTTTTAATACTCCTGGGATGGGTAACACATTGGAATCTGACACATTCACAAGATATATGACTGAGACTGATCTCCATAACCATAGTTATGTTAGAAAGAAAGACACTACGCAAATAAAGTTTGATCAAAATGATATAGCCATTACTAAGAAAAGGTAAAAAGGAGGCCACTAAACTAGTAGTTCTAGGTTGCTTTAGATGGATTTTGGTAACTAATAAGTAGGGATGCTAAGTTAGGGGAAAAACATAAGAAGGCAGCAAAGGCAAGTTTTTTTTTTTTTTTTTCCCTGCATCATAAATCTGCTAAGGCACTCTTAGATTGAATATGTAATAGGAAAAACTGACCAATGAGAGCCCAGACCTAAGATCATATGCAATATTGTCCCCTGGTAGTAACTAACTTGGAAGCTTTATGAGCTTGATTCCAGACAGTCCAGTCCCTCCCATTATAAATCAAAAAGAAAGATAAAAGTAAAAAGAAATCTTAATACCATAGAATGAAAAGAGGTTTTAAGTAATCATCCTATTTAATGCCTTTTGAGTAACCTAGCTTTAATTGATAGAGAAGTATTAAAGTCTGCTCATTCTCATCTTTCTCTTTAAAAATACTCTAATTTTCCTTTCTTTACCACCTCCACACCAATCTAACTCAAATCATGTCATTCTATCTTCACATTTTTAAATATAAACTTGTATATATATGCATGTATGTATATCATATACATACAAGAAGAAATAACAAAAGATTCTTCAACATATATTAATATTATATTATGCAAAGAATGAGAAGGAAGCATGTTTAATAAACTATGAATTCTATTAGGTAGAGTTTGTTTTCTAAAAAGTAAACATAATATATATTTTTAACAAAACTGTTCTTGGTTTCTCTTTCTACAATTTGTGCATCTAATAAAATATTAATACTATTTTTTTGCATGTAAACATACCTGCACATGTTGAAAATACATACCTTATTAAATGCCAGGCAAATATTTGTTAAGCACCTAATATATTGAAGGTATTGGGCTTGGTACTAAAGATATAATATTAAAAAAAAAAGTTCCTGTCTTCAACGAACTTACATTTAGGGACAGACTTATACAGCATGGGGGCTGAATTGGAATATAAAGTATATCCAAGTATAGGACAAAGAAAATTGAGAAAGTAGCAGAAAATGTGAACTTGAGATCAGGGAAGACTTCGTGGAAGAAATGACACAGAAGCTATGTTTTGAAGTAAGAGAAGGGTTCAAGGAGGTAAGAAAAAGAAGGTGGTCAGAAAAAAACAACACAAAGGACACTCTCAAGGTCTCTTAAGAACTTGTTTGTGTGTGTGTATATAAATATTTATATATAATATATATATATATATCTACATATTTAGATAAGCATACAAATATATATTACATATGCATATAACTATATATGTATGTACATAGAGGTGCTTGTGGTTTCTGCCATTAAAAATGGAAGAGCCCTAAAATAAAAAGTATTATTTTAACCTCTATATCCCCAGGAGAACAAAACCTAATATAAAACAGGATATTTTTAAAAAAATGCTTATTACTTAATTCTGATTCAAATTTATATCATAATGCCCAGAATTAGCCTTACACAGAATAGGTACTGATAAATCACTGCTGAATTCAATCATTCTAGCTTCCTATTTCAAAAAAGACCTTACAGTGATATACACAGTAAACCTCCTTTTTTTTTTTTTAATAAAACAAGAACAAATTGTGATACAAGAGGAAAAAAACAACAACACTAAATTAACACTGGATTCTCTTTTTGATTCTCTACCTTTTTGACCTTGACCTAGTTACTCAGACACTCCATTATTCAGCATCCTCATCTAGAAAATACAAATAATATCAACATAACCTAGATCACATTTTTTTTTTCATGTGCTTCATGTGCCTTAATTCTAGCAAGCAGTTAATGAGTACTATTTAGTAATTATTTATTAAATTGAACTATGTCAAAATGCTTTTGAAAAGTACAAAGTACTGTCTAAACAAATCCTTATATTATTGTTATGTGAGTTTCTGCTTTAATTCAAGTTATCAGTATGCATTCCTGAAATTCCTATTATGTATCAGGCAAAAGGGGAGTGTGATATGGTGGATCATGAACTGGCCCCAAAGTCAGGATGAACTCAGTTCAAGTTCTGCCTTTGATATATACTATGTGACTCTGGGAAAGACTTTTAACCACACTACAAATTGCAAAATAGTGCCAATTTGCATTGTTAAAGGAGATTTCTTTATATCTCTACAGAGTGAAATCACAGATCCAGTCCTTCCTTTTATGTGCTGGGGACTGTGCTAATTAGCAGTGATGTAAAGAAAAAAATATATAATAGCACCTAATGTCAAGAAGCTTATATTCTCTTTGTGTCATATACATATAAAAACATGCTTGTGTGTGTGTTTTTAAATGTAATGTATAACTGTCAAAAGACAGATACATTTTTCACAGGAATGTGGAAAAGGTCAATGTTTATCTTTCCCTGAAAGCCTTGAATACTAGTACTTCTCTTTTTTTGGACAAAGAAATACATAAAACATAAATATCTATTATCTAGGCAGTTGGCTGCCTTTTTACAATCCTTCAGCAAAGGTCTTCAGTGAGATAACATTCCTAATTCCTAATCTACTCTCTGGTCAGACTATTAACAAATGTCTCCTGTTATTTTATGTTCAATTGAACTAGGCCTCCTCTCCCTGGAACCATAAAAGAAACCTTCTCCAAACAAAGACAGAGGAATCTTCATTCATGGTTTCACATTAACATGTTATGTTTAGGAGCAGAGAATGTTGACCAAAGGGGAAGCTGGCTACAATGTCTACAGTGTGACAGAAGGTCATCAGAAGGGGTAAAAACATATCTCCTATTAAACATATTTTTTTAACTGCTATGTCTCAATGCCAGAAATGTCTAATATTGGTATAATTCCTTGTGCTTTAGGCATTTAAAATGTGAAATGCAAACAAGAAAGGTGATTCATTAAACCATTAATGTCTTTAACACATTAGCATTCAATAACTTATGAGATTCTCAGTAAATCACCTTAAAAAGCAGACAAAATGAGACAATGGCACATTAGCCCTGCACATATATAGGGATTCAAAGAGATGCCATACGATTCTGGATTTGGGGGAGAAACAACTTGATGTAGTGAAAAAAGGCTATATTTAAAGTCAGACCAACAGGACCTTTGGGTTCTAAGGCTCCTTATTTATGAAATCTTAGGCAAGTTATTTTCCTTTTCTAGGCCTCTGTTTTCTCACCCCCAAAATAAGCAGAATTGACTATCTGACCTCTTTGGTTCTTTTTGACCTCAAATTTATGTATTTTAATTTAGCTTAGGGTCCACCAGGTTTTGAGAAGTACTTTTCCTGAGCTTACAATCTTAGTTGATTCACTGGGAGGGGAAACCTAACTTTAGTCCCTGAAAAGGCATGAAGAATCTACCTAGAATATGTATAAAATGGATCCCTTGAGATATCTACGAAAACCAATGATCACATTTATTTCTCAGTTATACACAGGACTTATTTCTGAAAACAAAACTTTCTATCACAATATACACACCTGTATATAGTCTAAGAGTGGTTTCCCTTAATAAACTCTTCTCCAAAGGAGGATGAAAATTCATTTCACAAAATATTAACAATGAACAGTAGAATTAATTGGCTTAGCCTATACTTATACAAGGTAATAAGAAATGTAGATGAGAAAATGAAACTGGATATTCCAAAGCCAATTTAAACTCAACCTTTCCAAAACTCAATATCAATATCAATATACCAAACTACTCCCTTCTTCCAAACTTGCCTATTAAGGTCATGGGTACTGTCACCTTCTCAGTCACTTAGGCTCACAGTCTAGTTGCCATTCCTGCCTCTTCTCTCAAACCCCAGCTCCCATATGTTATTAAATGTTCTTCTGTAACATCTCTCCTATATGCTCCCTTCCCTGCTCTGTCACTAGCTACAGCTTAGGGCAGGTCAACATCATGAGCAGGCAATAGCTTCTTAGTTGGTACTCCCTTTTCACATTTCTTCCTACTTCAGTTTATGCTTTGCTCAGCCTTCAAAATGGTCTTCATTAATCACATATTTGAACATATCACTCCCTAATTGAATAACTCCAGGAACTCTTCAAAACTTCCAAGATCAAACTGGAAAACCTTTGTTTTTAAAGCCCAAAACAACCTAACCCCTCTTACTTTTCCTATCTCTTTATATATTACAGCACTTCCTCTACTCTGCAATCCAGTGACACTGGCTTCCTTGATATTCCTCCACACAAAACACTCTGTCTCCCAACAATGAATGCTTTCATAGTTGTCTCACAAGTCTACAACTATCTGTACTCTCCTGCCCATATCCTGGCTTCCTTTGAGAATCAGCTAAAGTTCTACCTTCTATAAAAACATTCCCCAGTCCTCCTTAATCTTGATGCCTTTCTTCTGAGATTATCCCAAAGGTATCCCGTGTAGAATTTGTTTTAAATGAACTTGTTTCCACATTGTCATCCTCATTAGCCTATTAGGTCTTTGAGAGCAGGGATTGAATTTTGTCTTTCTGTTTATCCTCATCTAATGGAATATTGTGAAGAGTTTCCCTGCTCTTCTTTAATAAATCATCTCATAATTTGATATCTGGTGATTCAAAGCTAATCAAAGGGAATAGTAGCAAAAGTTGTGCTGGAAAATGTGATTCTAAATCAAGTTTGTTTTTTTTTTTTTTTACAAAAACTGTAGAATATTCAGAAATGTTACCTATACAAGACAAATATTTTCTTTAAGAAAAGTTCAAAGGGATTTGATGTATTGAAGTTGCTATGTGGCACAGTGGAAAGCATACTGGATTTAGAATTGGGAAGAATGGAATTCGGATTCTCTCTCAGACACTTATTAATTATATAACCCTGAAAGAGGCACTTAACTGCTCTGTGCCTCAGTTTCCTCATTTTTAAAATGGGAGTAAGAGCACTTGACTCAGAGGTTTGTTGTAAGAACCAAATAAAATGATGTATGTAATCTTGGTCTCAAGTCCATTTATATATGATTGTCCTCAGAGGTAGAGATTAATAAATCAATGTGAAGAAGCATTTGTGAGTATTTTTGGCAGAGGACAGAGCCTGATGGTTTTCATGCATATAAGTCTGAGAGAGAAGGCATGCAGTTAAATATTCTAGGGCCTAAAGAGTGGGAAAGATTAAGGGAAGAAGAATACACACACATACACACATACATATATTCACATATAGATACACACATGTATTTGTATATGTATACACACTCATATATATATATATATATCTGTATAAGCATATATTGCTTGCATATGTACACATACTATATATGAAGAAGCATATTGTGTGTGATAGAGAGATGTAATCAATCTTTATATCCTTATCAGTGAGAAGAATATTTAATAAATGGCCTTCAGTCCTAGGTAATACACATATTTTATAAACCTAAAGCACTATTTAAATGTTAGTTATTATAAAACAATAGCTCAACAATCCAATATAATTTAAATGGAATATTAGGTATGAACAAGGATGTCTAGTTGTCCATGCCCAAAATCAGTGGTCCATGGAAACTGACAAGTTGCAGGAGGAGATCAATACTAAATTAGGACTGGTACTGTGTGTCATTATAGCCATTTTTATCTCAACAAAAAACAAAATATTGAATCTCAAATATAGCAAACAGACATAAGATATTGACTTGATCACCACTTTTTAGAGAATTTTAGCCATTACAGGAAAGTTACTACAGGGTCGGGAAACTGATTTAATTCAGAAACCAATTCAGCTAGCAAAAACTTATCTTCTTGCCAAACACTGGAATATTGCAGTCAAGGGTGGACCAGATAAAAGTGTAAATTCATTTATAAAATATTACAGAAGAGATGGCAGATTATCAGTAATTTTGACTCACAAAAAGGTCAAAATATATGAATGGGAAGGGAAGAATAGTTTAAATAAAATTTGATAGGAAATTCAGCTAACCCAATCATCCAAAGATCATAATTGTTAAACTGAAAGGATGGCCACAAAACAGAACAGATGTGGCATGGAACAGATATGCTATGGGAATTTATGCTCAGCATCCATGGTAGTAGAACTGCCATATTTGGATGGAGTCAACATAGTTTCAAATGTGCCCCTATTGGCCAGTCTCCTTCTTCCCCTAAAGGAAAAGCAATTAAGGCAATAAAATCAGGAAAGGTGGGTAGAACTGGCCAAGTAATAAAGAAGAAATTTGCATTTCTGTAAAACTGAAGGTGGCATAATTTTAAAGATACTTGCACAATGATTCACAAGCGATCTCAAAGGAGCGTTTGTTTTGTCTTTTTTTTTTTTTGTATTTGTTTGTTTTAATAGAAAACAAATCATAGATAGCACTTTTATCAGAAAAAAAAACATATATATGAGCAAAATCAGCAATTATCAATACACATGCCAATTTTGTTATCTTTACCAAATCTCTACAATAATTATCAATTAATGGAATAAGCATATATGTGTGAGAAGGGAATAGTTAAAGTTTTGATGACTTATTTTCTCCATCAGAATACTTTTTTTGCATTCAAAAACCTGCTAGAGTGTGACAGTATATGATTCCTCTGTTTCTCTTGTTTCTGGATTTCAAAATAACCATTTAACTCAATAGAGGAAATAAAACAGCCTCAAAACTATCTTCAAACATAGCAACTCCCATGATTATGTTTAAATTATACAATATGCTCTCACAGATGTGACAATAGAGATAATGTTTTGCTGAAAATTACTGTCAAGCAAGATACATAACAGGAAGTTGCATGTTCATATAGTCACTGAAGTCATGGGAAATGTTCTTTTAAGTAGAAAGGTAGGAATTATACTGATTTAATAAAATTTAAGAAAACCTTCTTTATATAAGATGGATTAGAAGAAGATTGCCAGGTTAGCAAAGGCAGATAATATAATGAGCAAGTCTCTCTATATATACATATATTTATATGTACATATGTATTTGTTTTCTTAGATGTGTGTATGCATACATCTTCCTTGATATAATTCTTAGACATTGCTGCCCAATCAATCTAGGCCCAAAACTGAAGAAAAAGATCAAACGAATCACTGGGAAACTGGTGCTCTTTCCATGATCCTAAATTTCTTGTCATACTCCTTCCTCATGTATCTTTTGGAATCCTAAGTATTCTTCAAGTCTCTGTTTGAAGGCAGCTTCCTTCTTGAGGCCTTTCCTGATAAAGCCAATGAAGTTCAGCATCTCATCTGATTCAAACTTTTCTTGGATTCTTTATCTATCTCTTCTTCATCCCCTTCATTTCATACCCTTTATTATACTTAGTTGTGTTCCTATTGTATCCACCTAAAGAAGGGAAGGTGCTAAGGGTAGAATTATTCGTGAATCATCAGCACATCCCGAGCATACTAATTCAGTTGAATAATTAAATTGAATTGATATTCTATTTCCTTAATGCAATGTGTCTGCAAGGCAAACGAATGAAGGAATTTTTAGCATGAAATTTAGATGACCATTTGCTATAGACTTGATATTTGCCAAGTCGTCTGCTAAGTGCTAAGGTTATGATCTAAACTGAATGAGAAGTGGAGGATACACAATGAGAAATAGAAAGATTGATTACAAACATGATATTGACAATGAACATAGGTGATCTGAAAAAAGGAGTGAGACAGGAACACATCAAAACTGGGGATCAGCACTTTGAACTCATATTCACAAAATGTTAAATGAATGAAAGGAAGATTTTATTTTCTGGGAACAGACTCAAGAAAATTATGAGAAGATATGTACAAGCATCACAAAATACAAAAACATATATATGAACAGGTAGCATTTTGCTTAGGTGACAGAAATAGACATATCCATGAGATCATGAATCCATTGAAACAAAAGTATGAAAGCACTAGATTTGAAGAATTTTAATTATTTGGATTGGTGATTTAGACCTTTTCAAATTTGTTAGACAACTATTTGGTATGGAGGCCTATATGAGAAACTGAAATCCAGTATATTTCAATAATTATATCCCCATAAAGATAAGAATGGCTGATCCTACACATGGCTACAAGGCAATGTGAATAAATGTGAAAAATAGAAGCTATTCTAAGCAATATGAATCTGAGAAGAGAATTCCTTTTTTTCTTGGCATTTGATTATCCAATCACAATGGGAAGGCATATAGCATCATTTAAATCCTCACTACATAAAATTTCCATTGGTTATGGTCTATTTATGCACCAGTTAAAAACATTCTTTAACAAAACAGAATTTTCTAGTTTAGTGGATAAATATACCAGAAGAAATTGCAGAATAATGTTGGGTTGCCAAGCAACCAGGAGCTCACAGACACTTGTTTCTGATCAATTCAACTCATTCATTCAGCTTCTAAATCAAATTGGTAAAGAATCCTGGTTTTTCGTTTTTGTTGTTGTTGTTGCTGTGTTTTCCTTTGGGGAAATTATGGTGACTTTTGGTAACACAATAATACTTGTATTCACAGAAGATAAAAGGCATAGATGTTCTCTTGATTAAAATGTTACCCTAATTCATTATTCTCAACATGATGCTTATGGGGAAGCTATAATTAACTAAGTAGACTAGCAACACTGATAAAATAAACTGCAGTAATTAGTAATGTTTGAGGTGTTAACTGTCCTTCCAAATTAGAGAAGGAAAAAAAAGATTCTTGCCTTTAGTTAAAATGTGAAGAATTTTTGAGAGAAAGGCACTATATCTAAATAGAGGCTTGTCCCTCTCCATTCCCCTTCATTGGCTCTCAAGTGGAAAAGAAATGGCATGTGTTGTGCTACCAAGAGTAAACCAACAGTCAGTAAACATTATTAAGTGTCTACTAAGTGCCTAGGTAAGAGTTGGGAATATTAAGGGAGAAGAAAATGGAACATGTATTTATTAAGTACACTTCATATTAGGCACTTTACAAATATTATATCATTTCATCCTCACAATAACCCTGGGAGATCAGAGCAATTGTAATCCCATTTTACAATTGGGAAAACTAAGGCAAACAGAGATTAATGGATTTTCCCAGAGTTATCTAACAAGAAAATTATCCAGGCTGGATTTGAATTCATTTTATCTTAGACTTTAGGCCCAGGGCTTAGATCCTTTATGCCACCTAGTTGCAAACACAAAAGAAACTTCCTATAGTTAGTAGTTTAGTTTCAATGAAATTATGTGGCAGAATGCTTGGAAGTAATGTTAAAATGCTAATGAATAAAGTTATTTTTTCTTTAAATAAATACTTATAAGGCACAATATTTTTTTTTCCTTCCTGGAATGAATAGAAGAAACATAATGCTTTCCCTCATTAGCTATTTTAACTTAGCATATTGTATGTAAATCACCATAATAATTGCATTCTCCTCAGACTGTGAATTAGTTACTTAGAATGAAACTGTAATCAAAATGTTCATAATTGAAAATATAGTACTCAGTCGCCAACTGAAAAAAAATGGCTATGTATACTGATTGAAACCAATAATAAAATGCACCATTGACAACTGTTTTCATGAAGAAGGTTTCTTTGCCTTGATTAAACCATATCATGTCAACTGGTTGACCAAATTTGAATTCAGATCAACCCTATGATTGGTCATAGGTTATTCTTTTCCCCTCATGTCTCAACTTAGGGAGGTTGTATGTTTGTGTGTATGTGTGTATTTTTTAATGTGTTTTTCTGACTCATTTAAGCTGTTCATCAGATTTTTTTTTAAAGCATAAAGCAATCTCAAAAATTCTAAAATTGGCATAGAATACTTCGGTCTGTCATCTGTCACAAACCAAAGTGAAAAATTATTTCCAATAAGTGAAACATCTATGCCAAGACTCCTGGGAAACAATATTTAAATGATCAAATGAACTCCAGTCAAGCTGTCACATTAATTCTCTTGGATACCTTTTAAACCTCAATGTGAAGATTAAGCCTTCTCTCAAGAGGGACTATCAACACAGAATACCTAAACTTTTACCAATAAATACACAATTTAACCAGATTTTGCAAGTTTGCTTATTATCCTGTTGGTTCTGTTTCACTGTGGAATCTCCCCTTACCCAATGGAAAAAAAAAAGGTTAGAGATCTAATATTTTACTTGTCAAATCCTTCATAAAATGACCTAGCTAAATGACTATAATAAAATGTTTAGACAAAACCAAAAAAAAAAAAAAAAAAAAAAAACCTATCTTCTGGGTTTAGGGAACAAGAATTCATTCAGGATTTACTATGTGCCAGTTTCTGTGAAAAGTGGCTGAGATAATCCTTCATTTATATTGAAATTTTGTTTTCAAAGAAATGTCAATATTAAGATATAAAGCTGGAGGGCAGTGGAAATGGTATATATGTATATGTATGTATGTAAGTATATAGGATTTATGTATGAGCATATGTATATCTGTATATATCTATATTTATCTATAAAATCTCCCACATTTATTTTTCTGACATTCACCAAAAACACATCAATAAACATATAAGACCGATTTGATAAAGAGAGCCTGTTTACTTCATGAGATCACCGAACTTCAAGGTAGCAGCTATGTTCAATGGAGTATTACATCATGTAATAGACTTAATGATTGAAATTAACTTTACAGAGCTGGGAGTATAGTCTATGTTGAAGAAATCACACACCTAGTGGGCTGAAAAGTAAACACTTATTTCCTTTCACTAAAAGCCATTGTTTGAAGGCCATGAGGACAGTATAACTACAAGAAAACACAAAGCATCAGATGATTTTACCATTCCACTTTGAAGCCCTTTTTGGAAAGTGAATAGAAAATGCTCTGAAATCCATTTTTAATGAACTACAGTACCCAGAAATCACACTCAGTCAAATTCTTTTAAAATTATCACCCATTTGTCTCAATTTACTCCCTAACTACATGGAGGAGCTCACAAGAGATGATTATATACCACCACACTGTGCCACTTTGGCTAAATTCACTACAGCACTTAAGGATAAAATGGGCAGAATGAAATTAAATGTATACCTGAACCAAAGACTACTATCCAAGCTCAGTATTATCCATCAGGGAAGGCTGAAATTAGGCAAACTGAACTCAAAAAGCAGCAACTGTAAATGGGAACAAGGGACCGCCTCCCTCCTCTCCCCGGCCCCCCCTTCCCACATCCAGAGCCCTAGAAAATATCTTTATTTTATTCATTAAACTCTCGTTTTTCCTCCTCCAGTACGGCTACCCAAAGTTTCCCCTCCCTCCCGTTTGCCGAAGCACGCTTCTCGATGCCCTCCCATGCCAACTTTGCCAGGTCCAGCAGCTCATTCCTCTCAATCTGCTCGGGCCAGAATCTTGCCTTTCTGAATGGTCTCAGTGGCAGTGACAGATGGTTTCAGAGGAGAGAGGGAAGAGGAGACAGAACGGCATGGAGCAGAAGGTGGCTTCCACAAGAGCCACTGGTGCCAGAGCTCAGAGTCCCTGCCTCCCCTCCCCAGCAGTCCCCGAAGATGTGCCCGGCGCGGGTGCACGCGCTCTCACGAACGCGGCCGCGTACACACGGGCACGGGAGCGTGCACCACCAAACGCATTCCAAAGCTCCCCAAGTTGCCGGGTCCCCAGCGCCTCCTCCGTTGTTCCCCGCGGGCTAAGCCTGGCTCGCTTTCCCCCTGGCAGCCAAAGCCCAGGATTTAAAGGGCAAGGTTCCGACCAAGCGGCAGAGACTGGGAACGTGGGATTTCCTTGCCAAGCACCTCTTCCCCAACAACGAACGCATCTCCTTCGAGCAGCCCACGGTACCAGCCTAGATCTGGTCCCTGGGGAGGGAATGGGGGTCACCCAGGGTACTTCTAGCCTAGGCACTCCCTCCCTCCCACCCTTCCTCCTCTCCTTTATCTATCTTTTTGGCAAAAATTGAAAAAACCTCCTCAGTGCCTTAGCCTCCCCGGAGAGCCAAAGGCAGCTCTATCTGCCCACCCCAGGTCAAAACACTAGGTTCCTCGGGTTTCCCTAGGCTCCCGTCCGCCCTCCCTCAACTCTCCTCTCCCTCTCTCTCTCCCCTTACACACACACACACACACACACACACACACACACCCCTCCGTTCTTCTGTATCTTGGCACCCTGGCTGGGCGCTCTCCAGACACTTACCCTTCCTTGTTGCCAGCGTTTCTACTTCAGCTCTGCACTCCCTCTCGCTCCCCCAGAGCCCACCCCCTGGAGATGGTGGTTATTAGCTGCCCAAGTAATAGTAAGAACAGGAGTTGATTGGATTTTCCACCCAGCCTCCTTGTTGAGAGAGGGCGGCTTTAGAGAAGTGGACAGGGACAGAACTGCCCCATCTACCAACCCCTCCCCCCGCCCCAGGAGCTCTCCAGATTTCAATCAGATATATTCTCTCTCTCTCTCTCTCTCTCTCTCTCTCTCTCTCTCTCTCTCTCTCTTTCTCTCTCTCTCTCTACACACACACACACACACACACACACACACACACACACACAAACACTATATTCACACCCTACATTCGCACACACTCACCAAAAAACCGGCACAAAGAGGGAAGAAGGGAAGGGAACATCCGTGACCGGCATGTCTAGGTCCTCAGGCACAGCTTCTAGGGAGCCATGGTAACGCGTCGAGCCCCCAATTCTTTCAAACTCTCTCTCTCTCTCTCTCTCTCTCTCTCTCTCTCTCTCTCTCTCTCTCCCACACACACACACACACACACACACACACACACACATGTCTGAGCGCCTGATGCTTTTACCCACCTATGGGGTAGAAAGAAGGGCTAGTTGAGAGCCGGTGCAGTCCACCTCTTCCAGACAGCTAAATGACCAGAGGGAGGCCTTTTGGGATCGTTGAAGGAAGGCTATCTTCAGTTGCTCCAAGCAGTTGCTGGGTGTTAAGGTGGAGGGAGCCCCATAGGGGTTCCACCATCCCTCTGATTGACAGGAATATTAACTTAAATTTTAGTAATGGAAGGAGAGGTGTTAGAGGATCAGAGAAGTAGGGAGAAAGGGGTACGAATGGAAGGAGACAGGTGGAGGACCACAAACACGTTGTTCCCCACTTTGTGGCAGGTGGACTGCACATACACACACACACACACACACACACACACACACCCCTTTTCCAATATTGAGTCAAATCGCCACCCAGTCCCCTATCTAGATAGAGGAATGCTTTAGCGATTGAAAGATCTCGGGAGGGAGAGAATTAGCAGGGGAGGAAGAAGCAGGGCACGACTGCGAGTGAGAAAGATCACCACCACCCCAACAAATTTCTGGCAACACACCTCGTTGGCCTTCCTGGGCGAGATCAGATTTCGTGCTTCCCCAAAGGAAAGTTCTTCCGCCACCCCAGTTGTTCAGAGCAGAAGCTAGGCTGACTTGCAGGGTTGAGCCTCTTGTTTTCCGCTGCTCCTCCTCAGGGAGTAACCAGCCTCTCCCAGGTTGGCAGCACGCGAATCCGTCGGGGAGGCTCCGCCTCACCCCCTCCTGGAGCTGGCACAAGACAAGAAAAGGCAGCTCCCGTCCCGCCTTGTACCCCTCCCTGCCTATCCACTCCCTCTCCTCTCAAAATCAAGGCAGTTCTCACTTCCCTCTCTCCTCTCCTGTCGCCTTCTCTCTTGGGCTTTCCCTCCCCCGCCTTCTCTTTCTGTTTTGCCTCCCACCCCCACCTTCTCTCTCTTTTCTGTATTGAGCAGCTTTTTTTCCCTTTTCTCCTTCCAATCACCCCTACTTCATACATTCTTCCACCAGCCAATCTCTCCGAATTGCCTCCTTTTTTCCCTGTCTCTCAGTCACTGGCTGGCTACTGTATCTAGCTTTAGGGCTTTTCCTTCATAGGAATTAGGAATAGAATAAAAATAAGTCCGGAACTTTTCCCACCCCTCATATCTGTGTTATTCAAGAAGAACCTTTACTCTCTTGCTACAAATGGGCTCAGCTTGGAGCAGGTCAATGATAATTTTAGTTGTCCTATTGGTTTTCTTCGATGCTTATACCAGATGGTCTTATATCAAGCTTGACAGGGCAGCTACTGCTACATTTCAGAGGGCTGTGCTGAATTTGGCTATAATTTAGCACTATCTATTAAAGAAAAACATATATGTATACATATATACACACAATATACATACACATACACATATATATATATCACACCCTTGATGAGGATATATATGTATATATATATATATCACACCCTTGATGAGGATATATATGTATATATATATATATATATCACACCCTTGATGAGGACATATATGTATATATATATATATATATATACATATATGTCCTCATCAAGGGTGTGATATACTCTAATATTTCATATTTTGGCCATAAACATGATTTTGTCATTACATTTCAAATTTATAAGCCCTCAAATGTTTGTCCATTTCAGAGACAAATTTTATTGTGTGAATTATTAGGTTTCTATGTAGGCTTAAATTCTCCAGATCCATGTTTTAACCACGAGTATCTTAGAAGTAAAGTCACTGAATTATATGTCTTTTTAAAAATATTTTCCTTGCCTTCAAGTCAGTCAACGAATCAGACAACAAGCTTTCATTAAACACCTACTATGTACTAAGCACTGTGTTAAATGCTAAGAACAGAAACAGATGTGGGGGGAGGGAGACAAGACAATTATCCCTACTCTCAAAGAGTATGCCGTCTAAGGTGGGAGACAACATCCATGTTGTCTGGTCAGATTATCTTAAAATATTAAAATCAACATGGGAATATTTACAAGCTTTCACTTATATATATACACATTCAAATCTGGTTTTGTTTTTTTGTTTTTATGCTGGAAAATTTCTTCTAATTTTTAAAATTTGATTTTTTTAACTAAAAAGAAAAAAATTCTATCTTCTTCAAGCCCTGACTGGTTGTTGGGAAATTGCAGACTTCTAATTTTTATTTCACTAGGACTGTGAGGTTGTCCTTCCAATTTCTGTTCTCCTTCAGTGCACTATCTTTTAAAAACCTGAACAAACCTGGGAAGAAGATTCCAGCCTACAGAACAACAGACAAATCACTCAGAGTCCTTCTTCTGAAGCAATTGAATAAAGGATTTCAAAAATTAATGTGATGTTATAAATTTCAATAATTACTAACCTTAGTGGGTGTATTTCCTGTTCACTATACTAGACAAAGTGCAAATGCAAGTGAGGGCAGAATTTGTTCTAGGCTTAAATTTGATGGTTGGGGGGAGGAGAATTAAATTCTTTTCCTGAGGCATAATTATTCATCTGGAAAATTTCTGAAGAGGAAGTTAAGACAGAATATTAAATATAGTCCCTACAAAGGAAAATATTATGCCTGTGGGAAAACATTTCCCAATGTCAAAGTCTACAAAAGAAACTCAAAGTCAGGCTAAGCTCAAGAGTTTAAGCACTTTCTTTGTAAACAGCCAGAAAGCAATGGGCTCAGGTCTAGTCATGTATGACTGTACCAACAAGGTTCCAACTGAACACTGGACTCACTTTCTCCCTGACTTGTTTCAAAACAGAAGCATCGATTTATTCCTGAATTCAAATATCCCTCAAATGAGAAGCTACCCCAATAGTGAGAAATCTCACAATACCGAAGAATTAAAGTTTTAAATGTTTTCTTTAAGGGTTGTTAAGATAAAAGCAATGTCCTTGTGAGCCTTTGATGCATATTTTAAATGGAAGAGAGGGATAAAGCCTTCATTACATATATATATATATATATATATATATATATATATATATATATATATGGAGCAACTATATTTCTGGTCCTGCCTCAGTTACTTACTAGTTGTGTGAGTTTGGACAAGTCATTAAAAAATCTCTAGGAGTCATTTTCTAATCTATAAAATGAGACATACAAAATCTCACAGGACTATTATAAGGGTCAAATGAGATAATGCATCTCATTTTGCAAATCTTTATATTGCTCTATAAAATGTGAGTTATCATTCATCATTACTGTCCTCCTTTTCAACAAAACAGTTGTAGAGTCTTTCAGTTTGGCAGGCAGTCCATTAACCTTCTCTCACACATACTTTGCTTTGGAGCCTTCCAAACAGTGAGCTAACTCTATCGATGTGTGTGTCAATCTCATCATCTCTATGGACATCTCTGGAAAGTAGATTGCTAAGGTAATTGAACTTATCCTCAGCCATCAAAATTTCTCCATGTACTGTAGCCACATATGGATGATGTGGTGCTAGTTGGTGGAGCACCTGTATTTTCTTGGTGTTAATTGTTAGGCCAAAATTATCACAAGCCCTAGAATTGATGCATACTTTGTTACATCTCAGTCTCAAAGGCTGCACTTAGTATACAATCTCCAAACAAAGCCTTCCCTCACTCTACTTCCACTTTAGTCTTGCTTATAGTGTTTTCAGGTTGACGAATTTACCATCAGTTGAATATATGATTTTGATGCCGTTTGGACCCTTCTTGGAGGCACCTGAAAACTGCTGAAAATATCATACTAAAAATTATGGGAGCAAGCACACAGCCCTATTTTATTCCATTGGTGACTGTGAAAGTATAAGAGCATTGTCTATCTAGAACCTGAGCAAACATGTCATTAGGAAACTGTTGTACAGTACTAATGAACTTCTCCAGGAAACCACATTTTGCCATAATTTTCCAAAAGCTTTCGTGACTGATAGCATTAAAGTCCTCATTAGATAGACAAATGTTGTGTACATATCTTTGTTCTATTGCTGGCATTTCTCCTGGATTTGTTGGACAGCAAACACCCACATCGACCATTTCTCAGCCCTTTTTGGAATAAAATTGGCTCTCAGGTAGATGACCATCTTCCAGGTGAAGGATCATCCTATTAATAAGCACTCTGGCAAGAATCTTGCTGGCAACAACTAAAAGAGAGATTCCTGTGGTTGTTACAGCTTGGCCTATTTTCTTTTTTTTATTGCAAAGCACACTCCTGGGAGAATAACCTCCTCTTGCCATATAATCCAGAAAATTTTTGTCAGGTTTGTGTGAACAATGGACCTTCTGCCTTGTAGATCTCAGCTGGAATAGAATCAGCACCAGGAACTTTGCCACATGAGAGGAACCTAATGGTATTCAAAACCTTTTCTGCAGTTGCAAGTTTGGCTGGAGAGGGATTGACTTTAACCTGAAGCATACCATCAATGACTTCAGCATTGATTGATGATGGTTTGTTGAGAACACTATGGAATTTTTCAATCCACTTCTCCAGAATTATGTCTTTATCACTTATCTGTGTGGCTCCCTCAACAATGACTTGTTTTGGCCTGTAAATAGCCTTCAAGGCATGAAAAATATCTTCTGGATTGTTACTAAGGGTGTAAAACTGAATTTTACTGCCATCTTACTCAGCCAAGAAGCCTACATCTCTCTAAGTTTTGCTTGCACTTTAAATTTGATGGAGTTAAATGCTACCTTTTTAGAGACAGATGAACTAGCCTGCTGGTACACCCTGTTGAGTACTTATTTTACATTTAGAAGTTTCTGAATTTCCTGTATCATATCAATACCAATGTTTGCAAGTATCTTAGTCCAAATGAGTAAATGCAATATTATATAGCAAATCTCTGCCCATTCCTTTTTTGTGTTCCATTCTTGCCAGCTGAGAGTAGGTTTATTTTTCCTTCCAAGTTAGCACCCACTCAGAAAAGCCTTCTAATCTTCTACTAGTCATCTTGCCTCAGGATGCTTTTGTTGAATGTAAAAGTTTAGCTTGGAGAGGATGTCTATGATCAGCTTAGCATTCTGCCACCCACTTCACCGTAGTTATTTTTTCACCTGTCTGTCTCTTTTCCTTACAATGTCATAGATGTATCCATGAAGTTTTATTGTGTCTAGCTAAATGGAAGACAGTGTTGGTGAGGAGAAGATTATGAGGTGCACAAGTCTTCATTTTAAGTTACCATTTCTGTTGCTATTTGCCATTCCATTCCTCCCAAGAATTCCCTTCCATATCTGGTAGTCTAAGCTTACTCTTTTATTAAAGTCATGCAGAATTATAAGCTTGTCTTCTTTTGGTACATTAATGGTAAGGGTCTGTAGGTGAAATTTTTATTTGACTTTATCAGGATTGGTCATGTTGGGAGGATAGACATTAATGATGGAGGAATAGGTGGTTTCCTGCAAGTGGCAATGACTTTGTTAAGACTCTATTGTTCATTTTTTTTTTTTGGTAAGTATACAAACTTATTGAGTAGAATAGTTTTGATTGCAAAACCTATGCCAGTTTTCTGGTCACTCCAGAAAAACAAAACAAAACAAAACAAACAAGCAAGCAAATAAAAAAAAGAAACAAAACTAAACAAAAAAATGTGGGTATCCAATCCTGACTTTCATAATCTGGTCTTCATTTCAAATTTGTTTTTTTCAGGAATGTTATTTGGATACAATATTTGTGAGTTCTCTCTCCATAAAAGCTGTTCATCTTTCAGGTATACTGGATTTCTTGCTTTTCATAAGTGTCCATATATTCCATGTACTAATGATAAATTAAATTATTTTCACAAAAGGTTTTGTTTGTATGTATATGGGTTTGGGAGCTGATTTGACCACAAAGCAGGATTCCCATCTGTCATGGCAAGCAGGTCAGGATTGAGTAAACAAACAAACTGTTTTTGGGAAACCTTTCTAGCTCCTTCTTGATATAAGGAAGTAAGTATTTTGGTCTTTCAAACACTGGTGAGATACTCAATTGGACTGCCAAATTTTACTGTTTCTTCCAATGAGAAGATAACTCTATGGTCTAAAGCACCTGTGTTCATGGTTATGATTACACTTCCCATTATATCCACACCTACCACTTCATCACTTGCCTGTTGTCACAGGACTTTGAGGTATTCAAAAATGGTAAAATGGTATGGCTGATGTCCTTAGGTTCATATATAAAGTGAGTTTAAGTGAGGTAGAATTGTTTGAAATTGTTGGTTTCACTCTCTCTTCCAGAGTCATCTAAGTCCAGTGGCAAGACAAAAGCCAAAATGAATGGTGATGGCTCAGGAAAGAGTAGATGACCTTGCTATATTCAATGTCTAACTAAACTCTAAGTATCCCATTGTACTTGCTTTAGCTGCCTTCATGGCCTTTTCACAAAATTTTTCACCTATCCATTCTGCTGGAAAAAAGTTTTTACATGCTTGGGCCAGACATCCTCCTATTCATTGAAATGTTTGAGAGTCCTTGGTTATCCTCAACCTGTTATAAGCCCATGTGTCAAGAGAGTTTGCCAAGGTAAACCACTGTATAACTATTGCTCCTTGGAGCGACTTGGAACTGAGAGTTGAATCAGGTGAACAGCAAAGATGGAAAACAGTCCTGAAGAAGGGTCATCAGCCCTTATACCAGAGGTACTAGTCATTCCTGCAAAATATAGGAAACTAGCCAAAACTTGAAGGAAGATAGGAAAACCAAGAGGTAGAAGTGAGGAAGGAGTTTCAGGCATGGAGGACAGCCAGGAAAAAAAAATGCATAGAAATGGAAGATGGAGTGTCCTCTAAGAGGAATAGCAAGAATTTTAGAGTACTTGGAGCAAAGTAAGGGGAAATAAGCCTGGAATGGTAGAATGGGATGGTTTTAAAAGCCTTAAAAACAAAATTGAGGATTTAATGTTTGATCTTAGAGCCAATAGAGAAGCATTGGAGTTTAGTGAACAGGATAGGGATGCAACATGGTTCCAATTGGACATTAGGATGAACATTTTGATGGCCAAAAATAGAGTATAATAGAGTAAGGAGAGACTATTATAGTAGACTAGGTGTGAGGTGATGAAGACATGCACCAAGATTTTGGTAATGTCAGAGAAGATGATGGATAGGGGATGAGGGATTCTTTCTTTTTTTTTTTTTTTTTTTTACAATTTTTTTGTTTGTTTTTGTGTGGGGTTAAATAACTTGCCCAAAGTCATACAGCTAAGAAGTGTTATTTGCCTAAGGCTAGATTTGTCTGAGGCCAGATTTGAATTTAGGTCCTCCTGACTTCAGGACTAGTACTTTATCCACTGTGCCATCTACCTGTCCCTGATGAGGGATTCTTTAAAAGAAGAAACAACTGGACTTAATGACTGATTATATATGGCACAATGAGAAATAATGAGATGACATCTAGAACATAAATTTGAGTGAATAAGAAGATAATGGAATCCTCAACAGAAATAGGGAAATTGGGAAGTAAGGAAAGTTGAGGAGGAAGGTTAATGAATTCACTTTTTGACATTGAAAATCATGCTGTCTACTAGATATTTAGGTAGAAATATACAATAGTTAGTTTAAAATGTAAGACTAAAGGTCAGGAGAGAATAAGGTCTAGACAAATACATCTAACATCATCTGCATAGGGATGATAACTAAATCTATGGAAGCTGATGAGATTGCCAAAGAAAGGGATGAACAGAGAGAAGAACAGACAGAAAGGGCTTGAGACAGAGATGCAAAAAAAGTGACCAACAGAAATAAAAAGATTTCTAGTATAAAAGCTAATCCAATGACAGTTTATAAACACAAAATTGGGTCACTTAAATATTATTACCAAAATTAAAATTTCTCCATGAAAAAAATGTGGTTGAGGGATATGTAGACTCTTCCCATGGTGTGCAAATTACTGTCTCTCTGAGAATAGGTGGATTTGTACATAGATGTACCTATATGTATATTCTTACTGTTGTGATTATGCAAGTATCTTTTTCAATAATGATCAGTATCAAGGACAAACAATATGTCTGGCCCTAGGAAAATCAAGAATCTTGTTGATCTACTGAGTGAATGAGCTGGGAAGAGGAAAAAACTTCCCTAGTAGCCTTGCCTAAATTTTAAAGCTCTCCTGTAGCTGTCAGATTATGAGGAAGCTAAGTATTATGGGAGAAGCTGACAGGGTATAAATCTTTCCCTTAATAATAGTCACTTACTACCAAGGAGACCCTGTACAAATTATTAACACATCTGAGCTTTAATTTCTTCATTTCTAAATTCATCTTTGAAATCTGTCCATCCCCAAGTCCATGATTCTATAAAGACCATAGATCAAGCTTTGGAAGGGACTTTTGATGACAGGTAAACTCAAACCTCTCTCCTTTTAAAGATGAGGTAAATGAGTGCAAAAGGATAAATATCTCAGCTCAGATATTAAGTGGGATCTTTTGACTCCAAATCCACCAGTCCTTCCCCTATACCTCCTTGAGCTGTGTGATTTCTAAGATTGCTAAAATGTTTTAATTCCTGCGAGATTCTCTTTCTTCTGTTGCTCTTCTCTGAATCTTATAGGATGAATTACACCCTTGGCAGTGACCCATCTCTTCCTCTGATATTCATTAAACTGATGTGTATATTTGCAGAAGATAGATCAGGCATCTTTTAAACTATTTTCCAAAGGGCAGCTATTTCTGTTTAAAGTCTCAAAAGGTATAAACTTACACTTCACAATCAAAATCCTGAGTATAATAAAATCTATCCTAGTGAACCTCAAATAAAAGCAAAGGGAGTGTCTTTTATGACTATAAGCAGAAGGTGAGAGAGATAGGCCAGAAGAAAAAGGAATACAGAACAGATAAAAGGTAGCTGGAAGCTTAAGGTGTTTTTCATCTTTTATTCATTATTATTGCCTACCCAAAGACTGAACCATATTTGATACCATTCCCAGAATGAGGTCTACAAAGAGAGGCACTTCCAAGAATGGCATTGCCTTTTGGCAAAGTTGAGTAGCTAGAATGATGGCATTGTTCCCAGAAAAACCATGAAGGAGAAGGGATGTAGTTTTGGAATTGGCATTTCAGCCTAGCAATATAGTGAAGTGAAGGATTGATGGGGCATTTCTTGCCAGGTACGGAATCAGGAAAAGCAGGATATCTTTTCCTCTAGAATAGTAAAGGTATTCTTAAAAGAACAAGGCAGTCACTAACTAATCAAATAAAAAAATAAATAAATAAGAAAAGAAATAAAAATGTCTCCCCTAGACTGAAACATGATAATTCTAGGAATAAAATTAGAAGGTAAATATTTGCTTCATCCAATGGGTTATTAAAATATGTGACTGTGCTTTCAGAAGTCTCTGAATCAAGAACCCTTTCTATCCTTTAAAGGGAGTAGGTAATTTTATGACCATTGATAACATTATAGTTATTCAGCTAAAATAATGTCAAATGTAATCAAATCTCCTGCTTCAGGGCTTCCATTGATTGTGTGGAGGGGGTCAAGAAAGATTTCAAATATATATATATATATATATATATATATATATATATATATATACACACACACACACACAAATGTTTTTTTTCTCCTTGTTCAGCACAGCACAAGGAACTAGTGAGATGGTACCACTCTCCAAGCAGTTAAATGCATTTAAAAGAAAATAGATATATTATAAAACCAGAATGTTTTATTTTAGTTCATTGTTTATATTTGGGAAGGGTTGGGATCTGAATTTTTAATTTTTTTCAATGTCCAATTACTACATGATAAATATATCACACATCATAAATAAGAAATTGTAGAGAATGAACTTTAAAAACATAGTGAACTGAGAAATTATGCCTAAATATATGTGGTTTTCAGAATGAGGGCTCCATTGTTATCCTTTTCATGTTAAAAGAAAGCAAAAGATTTATCCAAGGTGCTTGGACTTTTCATGATAACCTTTGGAGGACATGGACCATGGAAACACAAGACAAGCAAACATGCAAGGTTGTAATTGGCATCATTAGAGAGAAAAGAGACATAAATGAATTCAGATTCAATAATTGTGTATTTATGTTTTCCCAAATATGCTTATGAAGCCAAGGATCTTTTAATCTATTGGAAACGTAGGCATTCATTATTCCCAACTTCTTTTGTAAAAGGAAAACTAATCACAGAAAGATCAAGTAATTTAAGTTTAGAGAAAAACTGAGTAATTCATTCAAATTTAAGCATCTGTTTAAGGATACAGTGTTTAGACCACACGGTACCTAGAAAGAATGTATATAGAAGCCTATGAAGGGAAATTAAGTGAATTCAGAGTATAAGAAAGCCAGGGTCCTCTCTCTGGACAAAGTCTGTCTAATTCTATTTCTGTGCTTCCATATAGAGGAATGGGTAACAATATAAGGACAGAACTCTGTCTCTGTCTTTGTATTCCTTTTTCTCAGTTTCATCTAAACAACCATATGCTCAGCTCTCTGAATCCTATAATAGGAAAAAGGACTATACTTGAAATTTCATTTGTAAAATTCCCTCTAACAATGTCTGTCAATAATATCCCTGCAATTTTAATCTTAGAGAGTTTCCTAGAATATCAAGAACTTATTTCCAAGCCATGTGACCCTGGGGCAAATTACTCTTTAACTCAATTTATTCATCTGTAAAATGGGGGGTGCCAAGATTGACGGGTAGATCAAATGTTATAAAAATTATAAAACATTTAGTATTATATAAATAATATCAGTGATATGTCAGTGATGATGACACCCACCAACCGTCATAGTAAGGTACACTAAAGCTATAGACCTTACTGTTTGATTGTTAAATTTTCATTGTAAACATTTAGATATTAGAAATTGGCAAACACTGCAAACCAAGATATGATTTATTATTTTGTTACTTTTCTAAACTTAAGAAAGTGGAAAAGTGAAGGAGTTAATAGTGCAGATTAAATTTAAAAGCATGTTGGATATACATTCTCCCTATGCCCCACAGAGAAAAAGTTATTAAACATTTTTAGCACAGCACTGTCAGCACATTTCAGAGGGTTTGAATCCAGATCTTCTTGACTTAGAGGACAGCTCTCTGTACTATACTTAATACTGTGTGACCTTGAATAGATCATTTAATGTCACTGGGACTGGGTTTCCTCTACAAAAGAAGAGAGGAGAGATTTATATTAGGTGACTTCTAACATTTCTTTAAACTTTAGCTCTCTAATCTTCTTATTCTATACTTTTCCTTTTCTTCTTTAGGATTTTTTAATTATTGTACATCAAAGTTTCATTTTCATTTTCGATGATCTGTTATTTCTCTTGCATCATTTTGGCTTTTTAGAATCTCAGGTCATCTCTCATCTGACTTTTTTTTTTAACTGCTTCTGTAACAGAGAGAATATGTAACTCTTAACTGTGTTCAGCCTTTCACTGAATGACATGATGATGATCTGTAAGATAAAGTTACTATTGTCTTCTGAGCAAATTGATAAGTACTCTGTCATTTCTGAATTAGTGAAGACTAGTATCTCTCATTTCTTCCTTTGCCTCCTGGAAAACTAAAAGCATTTCAAAAATGTATTAGATATTCTACTTTCAGGTGAATAAAAAATTTTTTTTAGAAGATTTCAGGTAATAATCCCTCCTAGATACAAAGTTTTACATCTGTGCCCTTTTCTGTAACAATAATGGAAAACTTATTACTCATTTAAACTATTCAGCATCATGGCCAGTCTACAATGGTATCCCTGGGATTTCTCTATTCTCCACCCAGGAAGAATTACACTATGCTCTTTTTGAGTCTTTCTTCAATTGTTTTAATTCTTCCTGACCTCATTTGAGTTTTTCTTGGCAGAGACTCTGGAGTGATTTGCTATTTCCTTTTCTAGCTCATTTTACAAATGAGGAAACTGAAATAAAATGGATTAAGTGACTTGCCTGGTGCCACACAGCAAATGTCTGAAGCCAGATTTGAACTCAGGAAGATATCTTCCTGACTCCAGACCCTGGATTTTATGCATTGTGGCATCCACCTTCCTTCAATTACATTATAATCTTCTTGGGATGGATATTTTCCTCATGCATTCCTATTCCAGTACATTTCTATAAGGTACCTTTCTTTGGAATACAATATGTTTTCCATTGCTATATTCTAACCCTCAATTCTATATACTATCTATGATATTTATGATATACTTATCTCCTTATGTTAAAAGTTCACTTTATAAATTATACTTTCTTTTTTTCTTCATCCATCTGGGTGTTCACAAGGATTTTTTTTCCCCCAAAGAATTTAGTGTCATCTTTATTCTTTGTTGCCTCTAAATTTTGTTTTTATCCTTAGCAACTTTAATTTTCAAAATGGCATTTCCTTAAATACCCTGGTCTCTTAATTACCAACTTCAAACAAAATTTATAAGCTTTTCCTCCATTTTATTTCTAGTATTCATGGATATGGCTATAGATTAAATCCATGCTATTGCCAAATCCTCTTCCTTTCACATCCACCCATTCTGTCGAATCCAATTTTTTCTCCCTACTGCCCTGGCTATTATAATAGTTCAGGGCTTTATTATTTCTCACTTACCCTATCACAAAAATTTCTCAATTGAGTATCTTTTCTCCTATCTGGAATCTATCCCTATCAAGCATTAAATGAATAATCCTAAAAACAGGTTTGATCATGTCGCTTCCATTCTCCAAATCTTGAGTGATTTCCTCATCTTTAAAATAACAGGCAAACTCATTATTTTGTCTTTTTTGGCCTCCCACAATAAATTTCCAAATTATCTTTAGAGACTGATTTCATATTACCCTTTTTCACACCTTTATGTTCTAGATAAATGGTTATGAGAGCTCTTCTCCAAACTCAACAAACAATTTTCTCTGTCTGTGCCTTGGTGAAGAATGGCCCATTATCAGACAATGTGTTCTTATATCTATATCTAAGAATTTTCAGCTTCTACTAATATACATCTTAAGTGTTATATTACTGAATGTGACCTCTTAGAAGATAGTGGTTTTGCCCTTCTCATATTATTTATGTTCATTTATCTATATACAGATTGCAGTTTGTCTAAAGCTTATTCAACATTTACTGATATAATCATCTTTGTGATGTTTGTTTGTTGCTAAAATAGCATACTATGTCAATTATTAATATGTAAGTCAACTCTGAATTCATAGTATAAAGCTTACTTAGTCATAATGCCTAAATTTGTTAATATTTTGCAATATCTTTACTAATATTGTTTTTAACATTTTTGAAAAAAATGTTCATTAAAGATATTAGTCTATGAAATCTTTTTCTTATTGCCTCTCCCTGGTTTAGAAATCAATATTTTATTGATATGATAGGAACAATTTAGGAAGAACTCTTATTTTCCTATTTTTGCAAAAAAAGTTTATATAGCAATATTAGAATTAATTGCTCTTGAAGGTTTGATGGAAATCACTTGTAAATCATCTGGTTATTTGAATTTTATTTGGAAGTTTAAACATGGGTCCTTCAAATGTTTTTATTTCTTCAAATTGAAATTAGATTATTTTTTTGATCTGTTAATTGAGATATTTTATGTTTTTAAAAGCCTTTTTAATGGTGGCAAGGAACTAGAAACTGAATGGATGCTCATCAGTTGGGGAATGGCCAAATAAGTTAAGGTATATAAGTGTTATAGAATATTATTGTTCTATAAGAAATGATCAGCAGGATGATTTCAGAAAGGCCTGGAGAGATTTATTAAACTCATGGTAAGTGAAGTGAGTAGAACCAAGAGAACATTGTACACAGCAATAAGAAGATTATGGTGATGATCAATTCTGATGGACAAACTCTTTTCAACAGTAAGGTGATTCAGGTCAATTCCAATAGACTTATGATGGAGAGAGCCATCTTTATCCAGGAAGAGGACTGTCTGGACTGAACGTGGATCAATCAGAACATAGCTTTTTCGCCTTTTTGTTACTATTTGTTTGCTTTTTGTTTTCTTTTTTTCTTTTTTTTTTCCCTCTTTGATCTGATTTTTCTTGTGCAGCACAATAAATGTGAAAATATGCATAGAAGAATCACACATTTAACATAAAAAAGATTTTTTAATATATTTATCATTTTTATAAATAAACCATGTGAGACATATAATAAGAATTTTTAAATTTTATTTTTATATGTAGTTGCTGTTATTTTTTTTTTTCTTTTTAACAATTTGGTATTTCTCACCCTGTAATTATCAAGGCAGTAATTTGTTTATAAATCTATAACATAGATTCTGTTTTTTTTTTTAACAGTTCAATGTTGATGTTATTTTTCTATCTTTGTTAAGTGTTTTTTAATTTCTGAGTCAAAATATATGGGACATTTTAGACACTTTATTTTCATAATTCTCAATTGCTTTCCAGAATAATAACACTAAATCACAGCTCCATCAATAAAACGTAATTATGACTATCTGCAATTCCTCCAACATCAATTATTCTTGTATTTTATCAATTTTTGTTATTATTCTAGGTATGAAATAAAACCTCAGGATTGTTTTGATTTGTATTTATCCTGTTATTTATTTTTATATAGCTATTCATAATTTGAAATTCTTTTGCAAACTATTTATATCTTTTGACCAATTACCTGTTAGGGAATAGTATTTAATCAAATATTTCTACTAGTTATATATCTTAGACAACAAGCACTTGTCCAAGGAAAATGATGCCAAGTTGTTCTTGTTACTTTATTATTCAACTACTTCTCTTCTTATCCTAGATCTATTAATTATTATTGTACAAAACCTTTTCATTTAATTAAAAAAACGTCCTTTTTTTGTAATTGTTTTTATTCATCTTTCTTCATTTTACGAATTTCTGTTTTGGTGTTCAGCTGGGAGTTTTTGAGGTTAAAATTTATATTCTTAGAATGCTGCTTTGGCTACTGAGAAGTTAATTCATTTGCTCATAATCATTTTCCATAATGTAGGGGACAGGACTTTAATTCAGATCATCCGAAGGGGGAGGAATCTACCTTCTATAATATGGTGCCTTATAGTATGTTTTAATAAATAAATGCATATTTGAATTTAATGCCTCTTTAACTTATCCCCTCAATAATGTTTCCTCATTCAAATTACTTCATGTTATATTGACCTATGAACAATTTAAAATGTCTATCCCATCCTTTCTTCAGTAAATATGAGCTTAGTAGTGGGAAAATGTCTTTTTTTCCCCCTGAGGCAATTGGAGTTAAGTGACTTGCCCAGGTTCACACAACTAGGAACTATTAAGTGCCTGAGGTCAGATTTGAACTTAGATCCTTCTGATTTGAGGGCCAACACTCTGTCTACTGCACCATCTAGCTGCCTCAAAAATGCCTTCTTTAAACCCCACTTCTATTAGCTAGTACAGGGCCTTACCATTAGAAAGATTTCAATAAGTTGTATTAAATTTTTCCCTAAACATCTTGCTATTGCTTCCCACACCAAGAACTTTCTGGGACCTTTCAAATGATCTATATCGACACCCACATACATGTAAAAAACATATTTGTTTATGTATATTATATATTTGCCTACAATGCATATATAGACATATTTAAGGATATAATCTGTATATCTATATATACACACATAAATAATATATACATAAATGTTATATATGTTCTTTAATATATATAATATATTTATGCTGATAGGTAGATAGATATATACATAGATAGATTGATAGATAGATAGGGATAGTGGCTTCTATGGTTTACAGAGGAGAAATAATTGTTCTTAGGCTCAAAGTTTTGGATTCATTTCTGGTCATTTTGAAAGAGTTAGAAACAATAAGATGCTCCACATGTGGTAGTGAGTGACTAGAATTCAATTCTTAGTTTTGATTTTCTTTCCCTACAAATATCAATAAATTAAATACTAGGACTTCATGCAAAGTACAGATTATAATTTACAACACACATCTCTGTCACTTACATTAGTCCAAAGCTATTGCTAACTACATACTAGTTATTATTCATCATAGGATCCTGGATTTGGAACTAGAATACATTTTAGTGATCATCTATTCTAGATGTTCTTATGGAACTCTTGGGGAACAATATATAGATTTTAGGGGATCTCTGAACTGGGAATGAAATAAAACTCATTTTCTTTTTTTATCTCTAAATGAAATTTAATACAACTAAATTTGGCCAACAAATATTGCTCTGAGAAAGGGTATGTAAACATTAGCAGGTTGTCAAAGCACTCCATCACACACACACACACACACACACACACACACACACAAAACACACAGTAGCATAACAACTTCTTATCTAATAAACTCCTTTATTTTACAATGAAAGATGTAAACAATAAGATGGAGGAAGAGACAATTCTCTAATTCTCATGATCTCTAAAATATCCAAAATATGAATTATGTGCAAAAGACAGGGCTATTTCAGCTGTTTCCATAGTTTAAGACACCAAGAATCTTAATGGTGTGATAATGAAGTGAATTATCAAAATAAAAGGCAAATCTATAATCCTAAATCTCTAACATGATGCTTTAACACTTCCTCCCCTACATACTGTCATACTCTGAATGATCTGCACAAGCTGACTTAAGGATCAATATTACTCCCACACCCTCTCATTGTCACAGACATTCAGGAGCAGGAAGCATTCTCTGGCTGAGATAGCAACATAGCTGCATTATATGCTAAAAAAAGTTCCCAGCCAGAGAACTACAGAAGAGAGGCAATGCTCCCCGACAAAATGAATAGCGTCACTCCACTAAGAAAAGAAAGAGCAAAGGATCCAGATGAGGCTAGTTCAGTCCTTCCTTAAGTTACTCGCCTTGGAAACTGAGGACAGTGAGATGTAAATTCCTTAACATGAGAGGAAACTGAAGCAAATTTTAGGTATAAATGAAATCAAAGGGGAAAGAATCAGAAAGTGAGCAACAAGGGAATATAAGAGAAAGGAAAATAATATTAATTATAATAATGATATGTCCTCTGAATAAAATAAAAGAGTCAAGATATCTATAAATACATCTCAATAGATGCAGAAAAAGCATTTGATAAAATCCAACATCCATTCCTATTAAAAACACTTGAGAGTATAGGAATAAATGGACTTTTCCTTAAAATAATCAGCAGCATCTATTTAAAACCATCAATAAGCATCATATGTAATGGAGACAAACTGCAATCATTCCCAATAAGATCTGGAGTGAAACAAGGTTGCCCACTATCACCGTTACTATTTAATATTGTATTAGAAACACTAGCTATAGCAATAAGAGCTGAGAAAAAGATTAAAGGAATAAGAATAGGCAATGAGGAAGCCAAATTATCACTCTTTGCCGATGACATGATGGTATACTTAGAGAACCCCAGAGATTCTGCTAAAAAGTTATTAGAAATAATCCACAACTTTAGCAAAGTTGCTGGTTATAAAATAAACCCACATAAGTCATCAGCATTCTTATATATCACTAACAAAATCCAACTGTCAGAGTTACAAAGAGAAATTCCATTTAAAGTAACTACTGATAATATAAAATATTTAGGAATCTATCTGCCAAGGGAAAATCAGAAACTTTATGAGCAAAATTACAGACCACTTTTCACACAAATTAAGTCTGATCTAACCATTTGGAAAAATATTAAATGCTCTTGGATAGGGCGAGCAAATATAATAAAGATGACAATATTACCTAAACTAATCTATTTATTTAGCGCTATACCAATCAGACTCCCAAAAAACTATTTTAATGACCTAGAAAAAATAACAACAAAGTTCATATGGAAAAACAAAAGGTCAAGAATTTCAAGGGAATTAATGAAAAAAAAATCAAATGATGGTGGCTTAGCTGTACCAGATCTAAAATTATATTATAGAGCAGCAGTTACCAAAACTATTTGGTATTGGCTAAGGAATAGATTAGTTGATCAGTGGAATAGATTAGGTTCAAGGGATAAAACAGTCAACAAATATAGCAACCTAGTCTTTGACAAACCCAAAGATCCCAGCTTTTGGGATAAGAACTTACTGTTTGATAAAAATTGCTGGGAAAATTGGAAACTAATATGGCAGAAACTAGGCATTGATCCATACTTAACGCCGTACACCAAGATAAGGTCAAAATGGGTTCATGACCTAGGCATAAAGAATGAAATTATTAATAAATTAGAGGAACATAGGATAGTTTACCTCTCAGACCTGTGGAAGGGGAAGGTCTTTATGACCAAAGCAGAACTAGAGATCATTACTGATCACAAAATAGAAAATTTCGATTATACCAAACTGAAAAGTTTTTGTACAAACAAAACTAATGCAGACAAGATTAGAAGGGAAGCAATAAACTGGGAAAATATTTTTACAGTCAAAGGTTCTGATAAAGGCCTCATTTCCAAAATATATAGAGAATTAACTCTAATTTATAAAAAATCAAGCCATTCTCCAATTGAAAAATGGTCAAAGGATATGAACAGACAATTCTCAGATGAAGAAATTGAAACTATTTCTAGTCATATGAAAAGATGCTCCAAGTCATTATTAATCAGAGAAATGCAAATTAAGACAACTCTAAGATACCACTACACACCTGTCAGATTGGCTAAGATGACAGGAAAAAATAATGATGATTGTTGGAGGGGATGCGGGAAAACTGGGACATTGATGCATTGTTGGTGGAGTTGTGAACGAATCCAACCATTTTGGAGAGTAGTTTGGAACTATGCTCAAAAAGTTATCAAACTGTGCATACCCTTTGATCCAGCAGTGTTACTACTGGGATTATATCCCAAAGAGATTATAAAGAAGGGAAAGGGACCTGTATGTGCACGAATGTTTGTGGCAGCCCTTTTTGTAGTGGCTAGAAACTGGAAACTGAATGGATGTCCATCAGTTGGAGAATGGCTGAATAAATTGTGGTATATGAAAATTATGGAATATTA